>NC_057862.1:409428168-410115668 GCF_019393635.1 Dromiciops gliroides | reverse complement strand
ACAGAACAAGAATGAGTAAAACAGATGGAGGACTGAACTGCTGAACCTACAGAATGTGAAGAAACCTATAGGAAACCCTCCAACACATTATGCCATAATGTCTTTTCAGCATTTTTTTACTATAATCTGTTTCAGCTACTTTATCACTTCAGATGTGGGAAGTTCCTTCAACATTACAGACTGCGATCCACCTACACCTTATTCTTTGTAATCCTTATCCATGTCCTTTCACAGAAGATTCACAGAGGATGCAACTTATGTATTGGCATAGATATGTGTGAAAGACTGCTTCACATAAAATTAACTGAGTTCTCGCTAGCCAACTCAAGGGATAAAAGAAGGAAACATAGCCTATATGCAAACGGAAGACGGGGAAGAAGTGAGAAAAATCTGATGGGTCAGATAATTCACCACAAGATGTTGCCATTATTCTAGAATAGCTTGGTTGTAACCAGTCAATTATACATGTTGAGAGAACTGCCAATATTGTTAAGGGCTAAAATTCTAGCTAAACTATCTAAAATATCTAATGAGTGGTTGCCAATAAATTATAAGCTTTGGCAAGAGTTAGGCTTTTAAGCATTTATTAAGGAGAATGAGAATTTGGTAAAGAGAGAGAGAAAGGCCTACATTCATCTATCTATTAAAGGGAGAGCACATTTCTAGCTCTGCTCTCCACCAGAGTCCAAAGGAAAGAGAGAGAGAGACAGAGCGCCCGGCTCCCCCTTCCTTCTCCCACCAGCAAAACGTCACTTCCTGATGCCAAAGAAAAGATGCATGGTCTTGCCCTCAAAGACCTTCCTTTCATGGCAGAGCGTTGCTACAGTAAGTCTCCAGCAGATGGCGTCATTCCAATTGTTACAATATGAAATAAAAATTTTTTCAATAACTAAAGCTCAAACTAGAAAAAAATTAACAGCAAAAATAATGACCCTCTAATTGAAAAATATAACATATATATGTTAATGAGAGAATTCACTCTGCTGATTTATACTGTCAACTTTTGGGGGAGGGGAAAAGGAGGGGGGGGCAATGAGGGTTAAGTGACTTGCTCAGGGTCACACAGCTAGTAAATGTCATGTGTCTGAGGTCGGATTTGAACTCAGGTCCTCCTGATCCAGAGCCGGTGCTTCATCCACTGTGCCACCTAGCTGCCCCCAATAGTATCATTTTGTTACCCTTTTTCTGTCACCAAGTATGCCAGTCTCAGAAATATTTAGAATATATCCCAAGTCTTCTAAAAGAAAAGGAATAGCAGAAGCTATTCTAGGAAAAGTAGTATTTTGTAAAGTGTCTAGTAAAAGTTTACATTTCTACTTACTGTTCTAGATTTAGCTTATTAAATATTTCCACCGTTGTTTCTAACACTTTATCAACATAATCCACACGATCTGGATAGCACTTCATAGCAAGGTTAATGAGAGACACTTGTAAAGACACCACATCTTCTGAAGGCATGTCTTGTCTGGACTGTAAATTTTAGAAAAACATAACTTTTTAATATAAAGAGTTTTGCTGGAAAAAAACACTATTCAGCAGAAGTTAGAGGGGATGTTGCATATACCTGTATTACAGTAGCCACTTGCTGTGAAAATATGTCAAAAAGTTTAATATCTGCTGGGATTCCAGGTCCATCTTCACGGTGAGCAAATAAAGCTAATCTAAAAAAAAAAAGTATCTTTAGTAATTCTTGTGGATTTATAGCACTTATTAAAAAGTTCATAGGAAATGTTCTATGCACTACATCAATTTTCTAACATTTGATCAATGATCTTGCAACTTTCAAATGACTGACAGCTTTCATCTATCAAATCTTTTTTGCTACTGTTATGACATTTCAATCTAAGATTTATGTAGACTCATGACTTATATGTCTAAGTTGAATAGCTTTCTGATATATTTCATTTGGTCACCCTACCTCTTTAACAAGGCCTTCCTACCATACTAAGTTAAAAAAAAAAGTCTAAGCAAAGCCTTGAAGCCTCCAAATCTCTCATACTGTTTTTTACAAGGTTTAGAAATCTAAATATGGTAACAAGAATATACAAATATCAATAGGATCTAGGATTCCATTAGTATGAGAGAAGTAATTTGCCTAGTACCAAGTTGCTAATAAAGAGCCAAAGGTGGGATTTGAAGCCAGGTCTTTCTGACCCCAACACCATCCCTCTTACAGTCAAAGGCAGTGCTGTTTGCAGCAACCTTGTGACTAACATTTAAAGACCTAATGGTGCTTTCTGTTAGCAAATTTATAAATCCAGTAGGTCTTTAAATATTAGTCACAAGGTCACAGAAAACAACACTGCATTTCCTGCAATGAAGAGCTACAATTTGTGCATGCCTAAATTAAGCACATAGTAGACACTCAAGTACTTGTTAAATTATTTGTTGTCTAACCAAAGAAAAACAGAAATAATCTGTATAATAAAGGAAAGAGACGTGAATAAATAAATCAGATTTAGAAGTTTATCAATTCTTTGTTCCAAAGGCAGAGTCCTTACCCCAAAACTTGGCAAACACTTGGCCAAATCTTTTGTCCTACTCACCTATCAATTAAAGCAATGATTATGTTTTTCACATTTACATTTTGGTGTAACTCAGCACAGGCTCGAAGAAAAGGATTCAGGGTCTGTAGATGAAATTCATCAGGAAAGACCTAAAAAGTAACACCAATTATCATTATAACTGCCATAAATTACAATGGATTCTTTATACAATTTTATACAGTCCATTTACTTTACATATGTATATAATCAAAAGCAGTAATTCATCTTGCAAAAAGGCAATTTACATCGTATACAACTAGATTCCAATAATCCATCTAAAAGGTTCATATTTTTAAACTATCTTGGAATACCACTAAACACAAGCACACAGGCAGTATAGAATAGAGATTTGGAGTCAGAAGACTTGGATTCAAATCTCCATTCTTCAAGTTACTACCTGTGTGGCCTTAGTCAAGTCTTTTAATATCCCTGGACCTCAGTTTCCTCATCTATGAAATGAAGTATTAAATTAGATGACCTAAAAGATCTCTATCCAGCTCTAAATCTAGGATCTTGTAAGATGGAAAGAGATCATACTAACCAAAATTCAATGATATCTAAACTAGTAAAAAACAAAATCTATAGACCTGGACCATAATCATTAATTCTTCTTATGTCAGCTACTAAAAAAGTACAATATTAATTCAAATGCTGACTTTGGGGGAGGCGGGGAGGGAGACTTCTTATGCAAAGATGCATTGTTTTATATTTTACCAAGACTCCTTTAATACCAATGAAAATGAAAGAAGATAAAATGGAACCTTTCTAAAGTGGAATTTTAAAAATTTAGTTAAGAAAACAAGATAAAAGATTAACAACATTACCTGAATGATACACTCCATGAGATACTCTTGAGCCAAGGCATCCCTGCAATTCACAACTTGTTCCAAGATACCAGTCAAAACAATCTAACATACAAGATAAGGGAAATGAAAACTACTTATTTTTTTTAATGTCTTTAGAAATATGAAGTCCCAACTCATCCCCCAAATATTACAAACACTATAAAAACTGGCTAAGCCAACAAAAATTTATTTTACCAATGCTTCATATCTAGACTATGTTTTTAAAGACTTATATGATATAAAACTTGCACAGCTACTCACAGAATTGTTGTGAAGAACGTATTCTGCAAACGTTAAAATACTATATTAAATGTGAGCAGTTATTATTAATACAAACTAAAATCACTTAGAATCTGCATGAAAATGCTATTTCTATATAGTAATTATAAATCATTTAAAAATCAATTTTATGATGTTAAATAAAAACACTTCCACAGAAAGATTAAATTTTATACATTTTATATGAAATAACTAGATTGTAAACAACAAACAACCTGTTTGTATCGTTCCACGTTCACACCTTCCAACTGACTGAGGCGGACCAAATTTGTTCCCACTAGAATTCTAAGTTCCTGTCTTTCCCGTTCTCGTTTCTCTCTATCCCGGCTATGTCCTTGATGCTGCATTCGCACCCAGAGTTTGTTCATTTCTGCAAAGTTTAGTAGTACAAAATCCATAGAATCACTGATGTCTCCAGTTGTTTCTTCACTGAAATAAAACCAACATTTGGAATATTTATATTTGAATGGTATCTAAAAATGGAACCAACCTCTCCCCTTGCTCATTTTTTCTTCCTTTACTTACATGCAAACTCTGGCAAATAATTAGAAAAACTGGTTTTAAAATCATTTGCCTCTTGTATTTCAAGGGGAAGAAGAAGTAAGGATAATATAGTAGCAGTGTAGGCACTCAAATGGTGATTTCTTTGTCGCCCCCCCCCCACCAGAAAGTGATTTATGCTAATGGATATCACTTTAAGAGAATAAGCCTTAAGAAAACTGATGCATCACAGACCAGGTAAATTTTTATGCAAATCTGTCAGTTTGCCTAGAGCTAGACTTTAAGTTCTTTGAAGAAAGGGCCAACTTCCTATATACTTGATAGTCCCCATAGTGCCTATTATAGTACTCTGTATATACCAGATAGAGGTCTGAAGTGCAGGTCCACTTATTGATGAAATGATTAAAATGCTACAAAACCAAATGTAAAGCACTGGCCCTGGATTCAGGAGGACCTGAGTTCAAATCCAGCCTCAGACACTTGACACTTACTAGCTGTGTGACTCTGGGCAAGTCACTTAACGCTCATTGTCCAACCAAAAAAATAAAAAACCCTAAATATCAAATATAGAACAAAATGGTCAGACCTTACTTTTCAACCCTCCCCCTGAAATCAATTTAATTTACCCACAAAAGAAATAGTAACCAAGATTTCATAGCTTTTGCTTTTTTTTTTATGGGGCATTGCGGGTTAAGTGACTTGCCCAGAGTCATACAGCTAGTAAGTGTCAAGTGTCTGAGGCCGGATTCATTCATTCATTCATTCATTCATTCATTCATTCATTCATTCATTCATTCATTCATTTATTTTCTGAGGCCGGATTTAAACTCAGGTCTTCCTGAATCCAGGGCCAGTGCTTTATCTACTGCGCCACCTAGCTGTCCCCTCATAGCTTTTACTCTTAGTGAAAGTCTCTCTAGCCACAACGAAATGGAGGTGAAAGGAAAACTCCCTCACTGATGTAGTCCATTCTCAATTATCTACTCCTTTCATGTAATGGATATCCATATATAATTCACCCAACTAGATTGAGACCACAGTTCTAATCTCCAAGTCAAGAAATTTGGCATAGTTTCAAGGACTGTGGCCCAAATCCAACTGGGTTTAAAGAAATCCAACCCTGAAAAATATAGCACTCCTGATAACAAGAGCTCTCATCCTCATCTATGTAGAATGATTAAAGCTATTTTCTTTCTGAAATAATCATGCCATTTATTTAACAGTCATACAAAATAACAGGTGGTAAAGAATGTTATAGGAATATTCATCTGAAAAGAGAGTAAACATTAAAATAGCTATGTATGTAACGCAAATACAATTATTATCTCTTACTCTGTTGGCTCGCCTTCATCTGGCAAAATGTTTCTGGTACATTGAAGAAGGTAATTTCGAAGAAATAGACCTCTTAAGGGATGTTGTACACCACGGCACATCTCTACCAAATCTTTCAAAATATCTTTTCTGGACTGAGGAAATGACTTGACATAAACAACTCCCACTGTAATAAGTAGATAGCTAGAAGAAATGAGAATAAATCTGATTAAAAATGAAAATATTCAAATAGAAATCTTTCCACTAAGATAAGTAAATGTAGCAACCAGAAAAAAAATTCTAAGAGGCAAATCTAGACAGAAGAAATGCAATTAAGTCATTTAATAAAGCCTCTAGTCTCAAATGTCTAACTTTATAGTAGCCACAAATACATCCTTTACCACAATGAGAATACTATCTGAATTAAAAGAAAATACAATCTGTAAAGGTTATAGAAAAAAAAATTACCAGTAACCCTAACAAAAGCCACAATGATCTAAATGAGTTCTTCATATTTGTATGTCTTTAAATTCAATTCTATTTTACAAACATTTATCAAATGCCTACTATGATGTTTAAGGCTCAGTGATCCAAAGATAACTCCTTGCTCTCATGGTACTTACAATCTAATGGGAGGACACTATATGTACTATAAGTAAATACAAGATGCTTTAGGAAGGAAGAAAGAACTAACTACTCCTGGGATTAAGAAAGGCTTCCTTTAGGAGCAACAGGTGACCTGAAACTTGAAGAAAGCTATGTATTGTAAGAACCCAGGTGAGGCAAGAATACATTCTAGGTGTGGGAGACAGCCTGTAAAAAAAAAATCATAGAGGAAAAAACGGTTCAGGGAACATCTAGTAGGTTGTTTTAGCTAGATCAAAGAAGGCATATAAAGGAACATTATGAAATAAGTCTGTAAAGTCAGGTAGGTGGCAGTCAGATTCTAGAGAGATTTAAATGCCAGGCTAATTTTGTACTTCACCCTAAAAACAAGAGGGAGCTACTGAATATTCTTGCGAACAGGAACAGCACAGTCAGATGTTTATAACAGGAATATTAATTTAGCAGCTGTATGGAGAATGAATTATTGGGGGTGAGATATAGATTGGAACAGAAACCCCAATTAAGAGGCTACTGCAATAATCCAGGTGATAAGGGCATGTACTAGAGTAGTAGCAACATGGAAGGAGAAGAAAATTTAAGATATGTCAATGTAGAATCAACAAGATTGGGTAGAGGGTGATGAAGAGAGGAATGAAGCAAAACTCTGAGGTTTTAAACATGGGTGACCAGAAGTATGATGGTACACAAATCAGAAAGATTGAAATCTGGAAGTGGAGGAGGTTTTGGGGAATCAGAGAATCATATACTTAAAGCTGGGTCCTTAGAGGCTTTTTAGTCCAACTTCCTCATTTTACAAATAAGGAAACTGAGACCCAGAAAAATGGAAGTGATTTTCCCAAGGTCACAGAATGTTGACAGTATTAGTGACTCAAAATCCAACATTTTGCACTACACTGAAAGAAATAATACTAAGCTGTACCCCAAAAAAAGTATATCATACTGCCAAAATAATAATGTTTTTGAACAAATAGATGACCATTAATAAAGCTAACTGTCCTGAAATAACATGAAAATGAAACTTATTGTCTTATTAACATTAGAGCTTTTTTTTAACCCTTAGAAACAATCTGTATAAATATCCTACTTTTAAAGGACCAAACTTAAAACTATGATCTAAAAAGCACCTATATATTAAAAAAATGGAAACAATAAGACAATGTCTAGCTAGAATGGTAAAGAGGAACACTCGACCTTCAGAAAATGATAAATGTAGAAAATATAAGTCATGTTTTTAAACAAAGGAACAAGCAATATCCTGACATTAAACTTAACAAAAATTGCAGTTTAACTTAGTCATAATCTTCAAATAAAATTAAATTAAATGCAAGCTTAATGATTCTGAAAACTTGGAATAAAAAAAAACCCTGAACTTAAGCTTGTAGTAAATATGATCAAGGATGCTACTTAGATACTGGAAGAAATAAGAAAGAAATCAATAATTTTAAGATTGGCAACACGGTACTTTAAAAAGGAATGTTACAGTGAAATGCTGTAGGTGGGAGAAAATGTCATTCATAACATTTAAACGTCCTTGATTTCTACTTTACTTACAGTCTTGGGATAATATTTCCAGCGTATTGTACAAGTTCATAGAGATCTGCCACTTTCCTTCCTTTAGCAAATTCATCTGTCAAGTAGACCTCCAAATAGTGCAGTTCATCAGAAATAGCCATATCTTTCAACTTATGATTAAGGACTACAAAGACTCTTAGCCAAATGCAAGCATTACTTTGTAGTAATCTTGTTATCATTCAACTTTGGGGGATAAAATTTTCAGTATAGTGTTCCATACTGACAGCCAAAGAACATATCAAAACAAAGATACTCTTGATTTTATTAGGTCTTCCTTACTTAACAGCAAGCTAGCTGTTGACTAAAGGTGTTTGGCCTGCCAGCTAAAATGAAGCAAAGCAGCAAAAAATAACTAACTATAGATTTTTTAAAATTTTTGTTCATTCATTCATTTATTTATTTTGGTGAGGCAATTGGGGTGACTTGACCGGGGTCACACAGCTAGTAAGTATCAAGTGTCTGGAGCTGGATTTGAACTCAGGTCCTCCTGACTTTAGGGCCAGTGCTCTATCCACTGTGCCATCTAGCTGCCCCTGGAATATTACTGATAGATACAATCAAGCAAGACTATTAAATTGAAAAATAAGTGTCATTTAAACATAGATCAAAAATCTCAGAACTTGAGAGTGACAGGGAAGAGAAGTAAGAAATAACCAACAGTTTAACACTGCTAGATCTGAAATGTATAAGATTAACATTAACCTACTCTTGAGAGGATCATAAGTATAAAAACAGTTACCATAAGACAAAGCTTTTCTTGTCTCCATTTAGCATATATTCATGGATAAAGACAATGGAAACATAATTGAAATGCAATAGTTAACAAAAAGTGGTCATGTTAAAAGGGAATTGTTTTCAAAAGATACAAAGTTCATAGTAGCTCTTTGGTGATAACATAGATGTTCGAAGTTCACCAAGCATGTTAGAGGCATGTTTCAAAGCATCCATAAGCTTGTTTTTGTCCTGAATAAAAGAGAAACATCAAGAAAAATAAACTGATGAGAATGTTTAATTTTAATGGGTGTAATTTTGTTACAAATTTGCAAGTTTTTAAGCAATATTATTTTTAAAGTAAATACTACTTGAAAATAATCACTCAGAAAATTTATTTAAGTGCTTACTATGTGTTAAACCCTTTAGATACAAAGACAGGTTAAAAATAGTCCCTGGAACTCACATACTGATGAGGGAAATAACATGGAATTAATTTGATATAAACAGGATATAGCTAATAATCTCAAGCAGGGAAGGACTAGCATGTGCGTAGGGACAAAGGGCAGGGGTGGCAGGAAAGACCTCCTGGAAAACATAAAATCTGAGCAGACACTTGAAAGAAGCCAGAAAAACTAGGAGGTAGAAATGAGGAGAGACAGAATTACAGGCACAAAGGATAAGTTAACACAGCTTCCTCACAATCTTATTAAAATAAATTTAAATTGGCTTTACCATTTTCTACATATGTAATCTACATGCATATACATATTGTATATACATTGTGTAAATACAAATGAGAGTGTTTATATATTTATATGCACCTATATGCAATAAATTTCATTATGTGGAGATAAATGTGAATTAATGAAACTTTAACATCTCTAATTTATTTTTTTAATCCATCACTAAGAGAGTTGGCAAATGGATTCTTTTGAATCAAACATATAAAAAGGATCCTATCATAAAATTAACTTAAGGAAATTTCAATCAAATATTTATTACACAACTACCATGTGCAAAGTATAATGTTATTTCTTTCTGAAGAGTGAGTTTCTAAACTGGAAACAAGGTGAGTATCTAATGATTGGGGGAACAGCTGAACAAACTGTGGTACATAAATTTATTGGAATATCGTGTCCTAAGAAAGAATATGATGGATTCAGAGAAACAAAGTAATACTTGTATGAACTAATGCAGAGCAAATAAAGCAAATTTCAAATTACTTTAACAATGTAAATAAAAATAACACAAAAAGGCAGCTGAACTCAGATTTTACACAAAGATCAGAACTGATTCCAGAAGACAAATGATAAGAAACATTCCTCCCTTTCTGAAAAAGAGAGGAAAATTCAGGATATATTAAGATTAAATATGGCATATACGGTTAAATGTGGTTATAGTATTGTTTGGTTTGACTACATTATTTTTCTTTACTACAAGGGAAGAAGGAGGAGGATAAATTGGGAATTGATTTATAAAAGAAAAAATACCAATAAAACTTTAAAATAAAAAAGGAAAATAAAAGTGAACCATTATGTTTGTTTTTCAATTATATTTACTTGTTGCCTCTGCTTTCTCACTACGCATTCTCCAATCTCTTGCAATTTAGTTTCTGTCCCACAATTCAAATTTTCCCCAGGTCACTAATGATCTCCTTATCATCAATCAGGTTAAATGGTCTTCCTCATTCTTGACTGCTCTGAAGCTAGTTACTGATGACTGTACCCCTCCATCTTTATGTCCTTTTCTCTCTTGGCTTCTAATATACTCTCATAGTTCTTTTCCCTTCTCTGACTACACAGTCTGCCTCCTTTGCCTGCTCATCTTCCCCTGAAGCTTTTATTTATTTATTTTTTTAATGAGGCAATTGGGGTTAAGTGACTTGCCCACGGTCACACAGCTAGTGAGTGTTAAGTGTCTGAGACCAGATTTGAACTCAGGTACTCCTGACTTCAGGGCCGGTGCTCTAGCCACTGCGCCACCTAGCTGCCCCTAAAATCCCCTGCTTGGTTTTTTTTTGTTTGTTTTGTTTTTTGGAGGGCAATGGGGCTTAAGTGACTTGCCCAGGGTCACACAGCTAGTAAGTGTCAAGTGTCTGAGGCTGGATTTGAACTCAGGTACTCCTGACTCCAGGGCCGGTGCTCTATCCACTGCGCCATCTAGCTGCCCCTATCCTTTCTTTTCAAGGTCTTGATTCACTCGTTCATAATAACAAGCATTTATATAACACTTGCAAAGGACTCTACTTGTTATCTCATTTAATCCTCACAAAAACACTGTGAAGTAAGCATTAATATTACCCCAATTTAAAGATGAGGGAACTGAGGCTGAGATTAAGTGACTTGCCCAGAGATACACAGCTAATAAATGTCTTGAGGAAGAATATGAACTCAAGTCTTCCTGAGTCCAAGTCCTGTGCTCTTACCTACTGCACCATCTAGATACCCTATATCTTCATTTCCATGTCTTTAATTATGCAAGTTTTTACTTCCATCCCCAACTTATTACCAATGCACCAGTTCTATATTTCCAACTGCCTGATTGATGAGTATTTCTGCCTAGATGTCCCACTGGCATCTTAGACTAACCATGTTCAATACTGAATTCATTTTTCCTTCAAAAAACAAAAACAAACAGTAAAAACCCCAACCCTGTACCTCCTCTTACCTTTGCTACTTCTCTTGATGAAGTTACCCTTCTACCATTTATTCAGGCTCACAACCTCAGAGTCATCTTTGATTCCTCCCTTTCGCTCACTCACCAATTATCTCATCTGTTGTCAAGTCCTGTTGTTTCTACCTCTACCATATTTCTTATATCTGGCTCCTCCTCTCCACTCCCTCAGTCCTCTTCAAGAATGAAAAACAAACAACAACAACACACCACTAAGATCACATCACTCTTATGTTCAAATGTCTTCAGTGGTTCCCTGTTGTCTACTAAAGTATAAAATCCTGACTTATACCGGAACAATCTAGTTCCAACCTACCTTACCTTATAGACTTATCTCTACTACTTCACTTTCACATGTTCTCTGTTCCAAACTGAATTATGAGGTTTTTGTCTTGCTTTCTCCCATCTCTAGGCCTTTATTCATACCATCAATCATCTTTCCTCACATCATATTTCTCATGAGCATAGCCTAGATGTCTCATTTGTAGTTATCATGCATCCCTTACTTCCCAACTATTTGTATATATATATATATATATATATATATATATATATATATATATATATATATGTGTGTGTGTGTGTATACAACATACACAGGTATATACATCCATATAGATATATCTTCTCATATTCCTCCCCCATCCTCATTAGACTCTAAGCTTCCTAAAAGCGAGGTCTTTATCATATTTATCTCTGTATACCCAGTACCTAAATATATCTTTGG
Organism: Dromiciops gliroides; assembly: GCF_019393635.1. NCBI lineage: Eukaryota > Metazoa > Chordata > Mammalia > Microbiotheria > Microbiotheriidae > Dromiciops > Dromiciops gliroides. Next base: position 410,103,873 of record NC_057862.1, on the reverse strand, counting down.
TTATAGGTACATCATAAATGTTTATTAAATGGAATTTTTCAAGTCTTATAACACAGTTAACTACAAAGCACAACCCTGCAGATTTTGGCAAATTCTAGCAGGGAAGGAGAAACTGAAGTCTATTTTCTTTGAGCCACCCTCTCCCCACCCCAATTTTTAAATACAGAATTAAATTTTTTTCAATGCAAAGCTATTTACACTGTAGTCATGCTCATTGGAGCATGTTATTAAATTCCTATTACATGCCAGGCACGACTCTAAGTACTCAAAAAAAGCCCCCACCCTACCCCCCAAAACCAGTTCTTGCTCCCAAGGAGCTGGCTCACAGTCTAATGAAGGAGACAATACATAAACAACTATGTACAAAGAAGATGCAGGCAGGATAAATGGGAGATAATCAGAAGAGGAAACATTAGCATTAAGGGGGACCAGAAGAGACTTCTTACAGAAGGTTGGATTTTAGCTGAGACTTAAAGGAATCCAGAAGGTAGAGATGAGGAGGGAGATAATTCCAAGCATAGTGGAGAGCCAGGAAAATTGCAAGAGTTGGAAGATAAAGAAGAAAGGAGCAGCAAGGAATCCAGGGTCAATATATCAAGAAGAATGTGGAGGGGAATGAGCTCTAAGAATGGAATGTAGAAGGGGCCAGGTTATGAAAGACTTTAAAAGCCAGAAGATTTTATATTTTATCTTAGAGGTAAGAAGGAGCCCATGGAGTATATTGGGGGTAAAGGGGTGTCGTGGTCAGACTTGTGCTTTAAGATCAATCTGACAACTAAGTGAAGGATGGACTAGAGTGGGGAGAGACTTGAGGCAGGGACACTTAACCAGAAAGTTATTGCTATAGTTCATGTGGGAGATGTTAAGAGCCCACAAAAGGGTAGTGTCAGAGGAGAGAAAGTGGCTTTAATAAGAGATGTTGTAAAGGTAGAAAACAAGACCTGGCAACATACTGACTATGGGGGATGAGAAAAGTAAGGCGCTAAGATGACACTTAAGTTGCAAGCCTGGGAAATTGGGAAGATGTTGGTACCCTTGAAAGTAATAGGAAAGTCAGAAAGAAGGGGGAGCTTGCGGGGAAAGAAAATGAGTTCAGTTTGGATATTTTGATTTTAAGATGTCTATAAGACATTCAGTTCAAGATGCCCAACAGGCAGTTGGAGATATAGTTCAGAAGAGAGGTTAGGGCTAAATAAGTAGATATAAGAATCATCAGCATAAAGGTAACTGAATCCATTGGAGCTGATGAGGTCACCAAACAAAACACTATAGTGTTAGACGAGAAGGAGGCACGAGACAGAGCCCAGAGACAATTTTGGTAAGCAAACATGACCTGGATGAAGATCCAGCAAAGGAGACTGAAAAGGAGCAGACAGGTAGAAGGAAACCCAGAAGAGTAGTGTCATGAAAATCTGGGAGAAGAGAAAATCAAGGAGAAGAGGGTGTTCAACACTGTCAATGGCTGCAGAGAGGTCAAGAAAGCTAAGGATTAAGAAAATCGATTAGATTTGGTGATTAAAAGATTATTAGTAACTCTGAAGGGAGCAGTTATAGTATAATAGACATCTAAGATGAAAATTGTCAGCCTCCTTAGTTCAATATATACACAGAATGAATGAATTAGCATTATGAGGTCATATGACAAACAGAAGACTAGATATTTTCTCTGATCATCACAATCTCTCAAACTTTTCCAAATAGAAATTATTTTAAAACACCAAAGATAAAGCAATTTCAGCTCTCTCCATGGTCTAAAACACCAAGAATCCAAAGAAGGTAAAAAATTTCATTAACTAACATCTAACTTGGGACCACTCAGCACCCCTTTCCCACATACTCCCCAAAACAAGAATGCACAAGCCAATCTGATACCTCCCCAACCTGTGCCAAAGGAGAGCTAAACTCCAAATTGAAAAAAATTTGCTGAGACCACAACAGCTAGCACCATGGCTGCTGCAAAGAGTTCTGGAGAAGAGCAAAGGAACAGAGGGAACAGGGAAGGATATGTGGTAGGACATTATGTGTATGGGAGCTCTGTGGCAATCTATTAAGCCTGAAAAAGCTCAGAATCCAGCTGGGACCAGTTCTGATCCCTGCCCAGTCACTTGAGGCAAAGACCTAGGGTGGTGAAACATAAATTATCCAGCATAGGAAGAAGCTGATAAGCTTGGAAAACCAACTCCCAGAGAAACCACCATCATAAGGAAGAAAGTCAGAAAGTGAGCAATAGGGTTAAATAAGGAGAAAAAAGACTGAAATTAAAAAAGATCTTAGGAGAAAAAAACTCAAAGATCTTGAACATAAACAGATAAATCAACAGATAAGACATAAACATCAGAAGGAAAAATGGTTTCCAAACCTAGAAAATGAGTGCAGGCATCTGTTAATAAATATAGGGTGGGCCAAAAGTCATGATGTTTTAATAACTTTTTGAAAATTTTTTTTCTTTATTTTTCACCATTTATAAAATTTGATTTTTTACATATAATGTAAATCTATTTCCCATATATACTGTATATAATGCTATGGTATTAAAAATTAAAGAGTTATTAAATATTGAAACCCCTTCATGACTTTTGGCCCACCCTGTGCTATAAAACAAAGAAAATTTATTTAACACCTAATGAAACAAAGGACGTTGGATTTGGGGGAAGGCATGGAACCATAACACAGTTTCTAAGTATTTTTAAAGAGATAAGAAATGTGAGAGCAGAATTTTTGGCCTGCACAGCAAAATCAACTGTCAGAATAGAACCAGAATCTATAGTGACAAGTCTCACCAAAGAAACAAAAGACAGGACAACTGATTGGGAATGTGAATACACAGAAATTAAGAACAATCTGGAAGAAAAGAAGCAAAAATCAATAACATTAAAACAAAGTACTTTCTCCATTCAAGCAAAACATATTGAAACAGGAAGTAAAGAAACAACAGAACAAAATTCAAAAAAATCTAAACACCATAATGAAAGAAATATACCAAAACCCAACAACATCAACTAAGTACCAATCAAAGGAATACATAAAAAAAAAGAAAAGAAAAGAAAAAGAAAAAAAGCCCAAGACTGCAAATTCCAAGACACACAGTGGCAAAATTTAACAATCCCACTGAGAAACAAGAAAAACAACAAATTCTACAAGCAACCAGGAAAAGATGTGCAAATACAAAGGAAAGGAATTTCCATTCAAGTAATCTATACCCACCAGAAAACAAGAAGCTCAAGATGCAGCCCACCATGACCTACTCTGAACCTAACCATAAATAAAAAAATATGGACATTCAAGAATAAAAGGGCACTTGAGGCAGCTAGATGGCGCAGTGGATAGAGCACCGGCCCTGGAGTCAGGAGTACCTGAGTTCAAATCCGGCCTCAGACACTTAACTAGCTGTGTGACCCTGGGCAAGTCACTTAACCCCAACTGCCTCACTAAGGGAAAAAAGGGCACTCAAAGCATTCTTAGAAAGAAAACCAAACCTAAAGAAATTATTTGTTTCTCAAACACCTGTGAGATTTAAAATTGGATATTAGATCATAAATCTCCCCTACTTAACCCTTCCCTTAATTCATCTCCCAGACTAGTAAATGGAAGAAGCTTCTGGTTTTCTAGATAGAGCCTTTATTGTATATAAGGTGTTGTTGATTAGAAGGATAGGAAAACAGAAATACAGTACAAATCGTCTTAAATCTGCCTTCTGGCAGAGAGGTGATGGATTAGAGGTATAAAATGCAATAAACATTTTTGTTTCAGATTGGCCAATGTGTTGATTTGTTTTGTTTGGCTATTCTTATTAATTACACGGGGAGAAAGGGATGAGCTGGTAGATAAAGGTGCAAAAGAAATAAAAAACTGTCAATAAAATATTTTTAAAACACATAGCAAACAAAAACACACTGCAATGTTGTTACTACTTATAAAAACTAAGACTTCATGGATTAAAATACAATCATTTTTGTTTATGATGTTAAAATGTTTATTAATAACTAAGTTTATAACAACAAAATTTTATTTTTTTAAAAACCATGATTTTTAATGACAAAAAAAATTCCCTTGAAACAAGACTGTGACAAGCATTGCATGTGACACAAACACACAACTGAGTTACAAGAGTCTCTCCAACATGATTCTTACCAGGCATCGTTTCATCTGGAATGACTGAACCTTCACAGCCTGAATAGCTTCATCTAAGAGCTTTTCCTGCTCATCCTGCGGTGACTGCTGTGTTGTAGGCTGAAAAAAGGAAACAGTTGAAATTATTATCACCACTCTTTCCCTGCTAAATGTGTATCACTACAATTTTTACCCACAGCATCATATCTAGGTTCTTCTGAGGCCCATTCTACATCCCAGAGCCAATCACTTCTACTTTTTTGCTTACAAACTCCTGAACAGAAAGGTATGTCTATTTTCACATATTAGGCTAATAACCTAAGGTTGCTAAGGGAGAGCAGTCACATCTACAATAAATGCTTCTGCTTCTATAGCTGACTCCACATCCCTGTAGCAGATTGCTCTCAAAGAAGCATGTACTGCTAGTTTCAGGATGTTTGCATTCTGCCAACACATTCTGCCACAGGCACAGCCACTCTACCAATACAATTCCTTCCTCTGGTGCTGTCTAGGACAAACTGAAGACAGCATCATATCCTTCCTCATCCCAGGGTCTTTTGTTCATCAAAGTTTATTCTGTTCTGAGAAATCATGGATCCTATAACTAAATTATGGAAGTACTGTGCCTTTCCTCAAACAATACATAATAAGAAAAGAGAAACATTAGGGAAACAAGATTTTTAATATTATACAATATGGTTCAATTGATCTCATGATACCTCTAATATTAAATAAATGCTGACAATTTAAAAACTATAATTACTTTTAATTACTAATACTGCAAAGGCCTCTCCACATCATTTCAATTACACAGAAACATAACTACTATAATGAAAAGAACACTTGGATTTTGGTTCAGGTCCTTGACTCTACCATTTAAAAGCTGTGGAACTATAAGCAAGTCAATTTCTCTGATCCTCCATTTCCTCATATGTAAAACAAATAAAATAGTACTCACACCACTTATCACCAGATCTGTTGTGAGCAAATCACTTAGTAAGCATGAAGGTGCTAGAGAAATCAAAACACTGTATTTTCTAAAGTCTATAAGACTGCATGAATTATAATGCTGCAAAATTAACTATAAGGGACATCATTTATTTATTCAGTAATGTGATATGGTATAAAGGAATCTGAATTTGGAGTTAAAGGTCCTTTATTATAATTGCAGTTCTACCACTTTCCTGGATCATCTTGGGCAAGTTACCACTTCCCAACCTATTTCCTCATCTGAAAAATTAGGAGATTGGACTGAATAAGGCCTTGTCCAACTCTAAATCTATCATCCTATGATGCTATCGTTACTTTCATCAATGGGAAATACTAACATTAATCTTTTATTTATAACAACCTAGTCTTTAAGATTAAAAAATTACATATTATATATACAGCCTATGTCTCCAAGTAGTATAAAATGCTAAAAATTGTTAAAATTTTTAAAAATTAATTTATTTTTAAAATAATTTTAAATGTTTTAAAACAAATTTTCAAATAGTATAAAACAGCAGTGCTTTTTACACAGATTCAAAGTAAACCTTGAGAACAAGAGCTCATGAATGAACATGAAATATAGCAGCTAAGACTACCAAATCAATTGATTCTGAAGCCACAATGAAGAAAATAAGTAATCTAAAATCTAATTTAGCAAAGTGGCCTAAACAACACCTATGGGTGATAAAAAGCTATTATTTTAAAGTTGTTCCAAGTGGTTTTACTAGGTCTTATGCCAATTCATAATTTTTTCTTGAGAAGAAAAATATTAAGTTAAATTGTCAATTTAAAAATGTATACATTGAGTCTGGAAATTGTCCACAAATGAGTTTTTTAACATAAAACAACAGCACAGCTTCCTAACAATTATTACTATCCAAAAGTATAATGGATTGTCACAAGATAGTGGTTGTTTGCATTTCCCAGGAAGTCAAACAACAGCAATATTGATTTCTTTACATTTAATTTAAAGAGGCCATAATGCTATTAGAGTCCTAATACTAGGTAAAGATAGGTTTCAGAGAAAAGGATAACACAGGGTTCTTTACACATTACCACACAAACAAGCCAAGTTACCTTAACTGTAGATAACTGAGATGATGACAAAGAAACAGACCTATAGGCATTTTACTATATTTAATTTTAGTGACATTCTTTTTCTTTTTTCTTTTTTTTTGGGGGGGGGCAGGGCAATGAGGGTTAAGTGACGTGCCCTGGATCACAAAGAGTGTCAAGTGTCTGAGGCTGGATTTGAACTCAGGTCCTCCTGAATCCAGGGCCAGTGCTTTATCCACTGTGCCACCTAGAGGCCCATGACATTCTATTTTTCACCCACTTAACTTTTACTGGATAGATGGATTATTAGGTCAATTTCTTCAATAACCCTGGACTTCAATAAGGAAGCTCTGTACAGCAAGACTCAGTATAATAAGCACAATGCCATTCACAAACAAAAGCACCTGTGAGGACCTCTGTCATCTATACAGAATCCCTATTGCACTGGATGTGAGGCAGGACACCCTCCACAATCTGGTCAAACACCTTTATCTCACATATTTCCCTGTTTTATGTCTCACTTGATGCTCAGAGGATCTGTGGCCATATATGTCAAGAAATTTAGTATAATTTTAACATGTATATTGCAGACAACTTGTTGGAGAATATCCTTTGAAAGATGCCTTTTTACTCAACCGTACAAGTCAATTGCATTAAAAAATAATCAACAATGACATTTTCTATTCTCTATACCCCTCAAATCTATTATAATTTAATATAGAACATAGATTACTAGTTATTAAAGGTATTTTGTTGTAACACGGATCAGTAATCTTTTTAAGGCTTTAAAAAATTTCTTTTGCAGACAACCACCCAGGACAAAAAACAAATAAAATCTCTCAGTAAAACAACAATAAATGAGAATCAAAGGAAATTTAGCACAGGTCACCCACATAAATCATCAGCATTTCTATACACGACCAACAAAACTCAGCAGCAAGAGATAGAAAGAGAAATTTCATTTAAAGTAACGGTAGACAATATAAAATACTTGGGAGTCTACCTGCCAAGACAAACCCAGGAACTCTATGAACACAATTACAAAACACTTTTCACACAAATAAAATCAGATCTACATAATTGGAAATATATAAATTGCTCATGGATAAGCCGAGCTAATATAATAAAAATGACAATTCTACCTAAATTAATTTACCTATTCAGTGCCATACCAATCAAACTACCAAAAAATTATTTTATAGACCTAGAAAAAAATAATAACAAAATTTATCTGGAAAAACAAAAAGTCAAGAATATCAAGGGAATTAATGAAAAAAAATGCACAGGAAGGCGGACTAGCCATACCAAATCTGAAGCTATACTATAAAGCGGCAGTCATCAAAACTACGTGGTACTGGCTAAGAAATAGAGTGGTAGATCAATGGAATAGGTTAGGCACAGGAGACACAGTGGTAAATGACTATAGTAATCTACTGTTTGATAAACTTGGTATTTGACAAAAACTGCTGGGAAAACTGGAAGATAGTATGGCAGAAACTAGGAATAGACCAACATCTTATACCTTATACAAAAATAAGGTCAAAATGGGTTCAAGATTTAGACATAAAGGGTGATACCATAGATAAATTAGGAGAGAAAGGAATAGTATACCTCTCAGATCTATGGAGAAGAAAACAATTTATGTCTAAACAAGAGATAGAGAATATTATGGAAAGCAAGATGGAAGACTTTGATTACATTAAATTAAAAAGCTTTTATACAGGGGCAGCTAGATGGTGCAGTGGATAAAGCACCGGCCCTGGATTCAGGAGTACCTGAGTTCAAAACTGGCCTCAGACACTTAACACTTACTAGCTGTGTGACCCTGGGCAAGTCACTTAACCCCAATTGCCTCACTAAAAAAAAAAAAAAACTAAAAAAAAAAAAAAAAAAGCTTTTATACAAACAGAAGCAATGCAGCCAAAATTAGAAGGGAGGCAGAAAACTGGGAAACAATTTTTACAGCCAGCATTTCTGATAAAGGCCTCATTTCTAAAATATATTGGGAATTAAATCAAATTTATAAGAAACCAAGTCATTCCCCAATTGAGAAATGGTCAAAGGATATGAACAGGCAGTTTTCTGATGAAGAAGTCAAAGCTATCTATTGCCATATGAAAAAATGCTCTAAATCACTATTGATCAGAGAAATGAAAATTAAAACAACTTTGAGGTACTACCTCACACCTATCAGATTGGCTAATATGACAAAAAAAGAAATAAATGTTGGAGAAGCAGTGGAAAAATTGGAACACTAATGCATTGTTAGTGGAGCTATTAAGTGATCCAACCATTCTGGAGAGCAATTTGGAACTATGCTCCAAAGGTATACATATGGCACAGTGGATAGAGCACCAGCCCTGGATTCAGGAGTACCTGAGTTCAAATTCGACCTCAGACACTTGACACTTACTAGCTGTGTGGCTCTGGGCAAGTCACTTAACCCTCATTGCCCCAACCAAAACCAAAACCAAAACCAAAACCAAAACCAAAACCAAACAACAGAAAAGGTATGTGTATGTGTATATGTGTGTGTGTGTGTGTGTGTGTGTGTGTGTGTGTGTGTGTGTGTGTGTGTGTGTGTGTGTGTGTGTGTGTGTGTGTGTGTATATATATATATATTACAAGGAACAAAATAAAGGCTTTAGTAAATACCACAGGATTACCAATGACTTGGAAAAACCATGCCATGGGGGGAGGGGGGGGTGGAGATTAAAAAGCAGCCATACAGAACTGACAATCCAAGAAAAATCTTTCTTACACTTTTTTGTCCCACCAAAAAAGCTTGTAATTTCCCAAATACCTCATCACTCCTTCAATATATTCTTAGCTCTTCTGTTTATAAGTTTCTCCAAATATTTCTTAGGTGCTTATCACTCTAAATATCTACAAATTTAATTCAATAAAAATGTTGCGTGCTACTTTCCAAAAGAGATTCCTTCTACAGGGCTACAAAGAGCAGCGGGCACAATAGAGTTAGTACTGGGCTTACTTAAATCCTAGGGAAGTACTTAAGGCATACAGAGATTATCTAAATCACAACCAAGGTAATTTTCAATGATAAATTCTCACAACAAAAATTCCTCATTCTGACAAAATCAGTCTTCCCATATTTACAAATTTTAGGTATACAGAATAAGTTTCTCTGCCATATTCTATGATAGTAATATTAAAAATCCTATAATGTTATAATTTTAATTCAGATATCATAGCTGCACATATTTTATGATGAATTATTCATAACCTAGCTCCCAATAAAATGGGTTCAACATTGAGAAAATAAAACCACAAAAATTTTTATGCTGATAAAGACCTTAGAGAATATTATTCTAATCTCATTTTACAGATGAGGAGGCTGAAAAGCAAATAGATTAAGGGAGTGCTCCAAGGTCATATAGCTGGTTAGTGGCAAGGCTAGGGAGGCAGCTCCATTAGTCAAGCTTCCTGACTCCCAGTTCAACATTCTTTTCTCTATGCCACACTGCCTGTTTGCCAGAAGTCATGTCAATAAAAATCCATCAGAAATTGAAAAGCACCAGTAAATTCTCATATCACTCAGGCAACAAGCATCATGTAAGCCCTAGGGATACAAAGGCCAAAAAAAAAAAAAAAAGCCTCGGCCCTCAAGGAATTCACATTCTAAAAGGGTAGACAACATGCAAACAACTATGTACATAAAAGATATATATAAAGACAAAAGCTAACAGGTGGGGGGGGGAAGAGAACATAAATATTTTGATCAATTTAGTCCAATTTAATGTACATTATAATCCATTATGGGTAGCTAGGTGGGGCAGTGTATAGAGCACTGAGCCAGGAATCTGGAAGGCTAATCTTTGTAAACTGGAATCTGGCCTTAGACACTTAATAGCTGTGTGACCCTATCCAAGTCACTTAAGCCTCAGTTCCTCATCTATAAAATGAGCTGGAGAAGGAAATGTCAAACCACTCCAAGACCCCAAAATGAGGTCACAGAGAGTTAGACACAACCCAATAAAAACAACCCATTATATGAGTGATAACATGTTAAATATAATTTTATGTTGGGGTTCAATGTTTTACAAAGTTAACAACCAAAGGAAAGCATAATTTCAGATACACTAGATCTCCCTAAGGTAAACAATTAAGTCATTTTGACTAAAACAAACATTAGAAGATACATTTTCATAGAATGTAATCAAAAAAGAAATCAAGCTCCAAGAAGGCAGGGAACTCACTTATAATAGCCAATAAAGATTGATTTCTTTAAAAGTTAACGTTTACTTACCACCTGTTTCACCATGATTTACTACTGTAACTAAGGATGGCTAAATGGAATAAGTTGGTTTTAGAGATCGCACAAACAATAACAAAAGGTTTATTAAGCAACTACTGGTGTGCATAGGCATTGTGCTAAGTATTACAGAAGTACAAAGTCCCACTCTACACATAGAGGTTATAATCTAAAAGAAAGCTAAAACACTACAGCATAAGCCCACATTAAAGAATTTCAAAATACAGCGCTATCAAGCCTCTAGAAGGTTATATCTAAGTTCCACTGTAAAGGATGGGTAAAATTCAACAGGTAAAGAGATAGCGTAAAGGGCATTCCAGACATAACAGAAAGGTTGAGCACACTGAGCTTATTGCAGGACAAAGAGAAACAGTCTGGAGGTGGGAGTCAGGAGTAGAAGGAGTGCATCAAAGGGAATTGGAAATAAGGTTGGAAAGGCTAACCCTGCCATGGCTTACAAAGAGCCCTGAAAGCCTGGCAGAGTAGTCTGAACCTAATTCAGGAGGTAATAAGGAGTCACAAGCGAATAAAAGGTTTGAATTTTATTTTGTTTAGGTGTGGGGTGGGGAGAGTTGGAGAATGGTTAGTCTAGTTAAAATAAGGAAACGAGAGGACCTCTTTTTCGGCTCCAGAAATGAAGTGGAAGTGACACAAGGTATACAAAAGCGCTCGTGGCTCATTTACATAGGGCCACAACCGATTTTCGATGAGGGGCGGGCTTTCGGTTGACATTAGGACAGGTCTGACAAATGAACGTGGCGGAGCTGGCCCAACCAAGGGCCTTGGAGTGCACGGAGCCTTTTATTCATTCCCGACTCGCAGAAAGCAAAGTCAGGAAGGCCGAGATTGTGCAGGGCACGAAGAGCGGATGAGGGCTGGAGCTCGGGAAGGGGACGACCCCAAGCCAAGCGTGTCCGTCTGCGGACCCAGCGCCTTCCTTCAGCCGCAGGACGGCGGACGCTCTGGGGCCCTTGCTCGGCTGTGAGGTATTCGGATCCTCCCCATCGCGGGGCGGCTGCAGCGGCGTGATGACAGGAGAGGCCCCCCGCCTCGCGGCTGTCCACCGCTTCCGCCCTGATGCCTCAGTCCCATGTGCGGCAGGCTGCTCCCCACCCTAGGAGCGGCCACGGCCACCCGGGACCCCACGCCCCCTCCCTCCTGGGGAGCGGCCCCGCCTGCGGCCTTCGCTCGGCCGCCCCCGACCCCAGGCCGGCCCAGCCTTGGCGATATCAGTCCACCCTATCATCGTCCCGTCGGGGTTACGGTTAGGGGTAGCGGACTACAGGCGAGGAAGGGATGGAAGGCAGAACTGGTTCTAGGGGTCCCCGCTGCCCCCCTCAACACTCACCATGGCGACTGCCCGGAGCCTGCGGCAAGCAGCACCAGCCCCGCGTCGAGCCCCGCGCCGTCATGTGACGCTGCGGCCCCGCGAGGCCCCGCCTTTCCACTTCCACGCGCTCCACCCCTCCACACCCTCAGGCCGCCCCTCCATTGGCCCACGCCCAGGAACCCGGGTCGCGTTCGCCCATTGGTCTTCATCTCCCAAAGAACTCTCTAAAGGACAAGAACAGAAGCCAATCGCTCTACCAGGAGCTACGGAGAAGGCGGGGCCTCGGCGTGCCGTGGGAGGAGAGTCGTAGGGAGGCTTCTGAAGACTGGGAAGTACAGGTCGACTGCTGGGACAGCGAATCATCTGACTCGCACTGGGCGACGGACAGTTGGGCAGGAAGGAAGACACAGAAAAAGTGGGATAGAGCCTCCTGTGGCTTTGCACACACCCAACCCTGGAGAGTACCTCCGCCACGCAGGCGCAGATGGAGGACGCGGGTTGGTTCGTGCGGAAAAGCTTCCCTGTTCTCGGAGCCAATGCCGTCTTGTCCAGGGGGTCGGGCCCGGGTCTCATTGGCGGGCGAGTGGCTGGGCGCGCGCTCTCCGTCTTTTCGTCCGAAGGTTCGCGGGCTATCCCCGTTATCTGTGAGCCATGGAGCCCGGCCCCGTTGCACGTTTTGGACCTCGACTGGGCATCACGGACCCCGCTGTCCTGAGGTAAGTAGTGGGGCCAGGCTCCTCGGATTGCGGGGGTCGCCTCTAGGAAATCCCGAAGGGCGCGGGGCAGGCTTTATGAAGAGACCACTGCATTCCCCCCAGGTTCTGGAAAAGCCTCTGGGAGAAACACCAAGAAAACAATGATAATCGGGAGAAATTGTAATTATTTTTGCTTTTAACCCAACCTATATAGTCATTGGGGGCAGCTTGGTGGTGCGGTGGACTCAGGAGGACCTAATCCGATCCCAGACACTGGTGTGACCCTGCGCAAGTCACTTAACCCTGTTTGCCTCGGTTTCCTCATCTGTAAAATAAACTGAAGAAGGAAATGGCAAACCACTCCTGTAGCCTTGCCAGGAAAACCCCAAATCGGGTCACGAAGTGTGGGACGTGACTGAACAACAACAAAAATGCCCTTGGTATCGCGATCTTTGGTGGGAGTCGCTTCCACTTCTGATCCTTGAGGGTTGGTTGGGGCTCTAAGAATGAGTGACTTGCCTAGGATCACACAACCAGAGAGGTTAAGTGACTAACTTACGGTCACACAGCTAGTTTTGTGTCAGAGGTGGCAGTTGAACCCAGGTCTAACTCACTCACCTTTCTACTCACACTACATCGAGTTCCCTCTAGTTGTCCTTACTTAATTCATATTCGAGGAAGAAATTCAAAGGGTAGGAAGCCTATGAGGAAAGAAAAGATGCTTTTAAGAGCTTGAAAGGAATCTACCTGGGCCTCAGTTTCTTCATCTCTAAAGTGAGACGGCTTGCTTAGGTCACTTAATTTATAGCTGAAAGCTCTATCTCCAGATAGCCTTTAAGAGGCTGTCACCTCTAACTTTTTTACAAATGAAGAAACTAAGCCCTAGAGAGGTTGTTTGCCAAGATCATACCTAGAAAGATCAGGGGTGAAACTTGAACCTAAGTCTTGCAACTCCAGAGCTTTCTATCACCGTGCTTCCTCCAGTATTCTCCAAGGTCCCTCCTGGTTCTTAATTTATTATACTAAGGACCTTGTCCAGAGGAAGGTGACCAGGATGGGGAGGAAGGAGAAGCATCAACAGGAAATCAAGGCAGAAAAAAGATTTCAGCAAAACGAACCAACATATCAGAAAGGTCTAGCATTATATGTAGTGGTCTATACTCAGTATCCTCTGCCAAAGAAGTGGCAGGTGGCTTCTCCTATCTCTTCTTTGGTGCCATGCCTGGTCATTGTGGTTCTTTAGATTGTTTTGTTGTTGTTTTTCTTTTGATTTACACTGGTCAACAGTGTGCCCCCAAAGCTAACACATTTTAAGCTACATAAAAAGGATGGGTACCCAGAATGAGGGCAATGATATTCTACCCTGTTGTGTTTTTAGAACACATCTGAAGTATTGATTTCTTTAAAAAAGATATTTGACGAGCTGAAGAATCACCATAGGATGGTGAAGGGACCAAAGACTATGCTGTATGGGGAGCTGTTGAAGAGCCTGAAACATTAAACCTGGAAAAGAGATTCAAGGGGAATTGAATAGCTGCCTTCAGATAAAAAAGTGATTGGTTTAGTTCTGTTTGGTCCCAGAGGAAAGAACCAGGAATATTATTTGCAAGATGTAGAGTGGAAAATTTTTACCAGATATAAGGAAATGTTTCCTAATTAGAGCTGTCCCAAAGTGGAATGGGATTAGAGAAGGCTTCCTGCCACTTGAAGTTTTTTAGGGGAAAGAGAGGATGACCATTTGTCAAGAGTCCTGAAGATATTCCTCCTTCAGTGACTTCTTATAGGAAAATATTAAACATTCATAGGACTTAAGAAAAGACCTTAGATTCTCTAGCCCGCCCACCCACCCTACCCACCCCACCATAATTTTACAAATGAAAAAACTAGGTCCCAAAAGAAGTGGCTTGCCCAAAGTTATTGACATCTATTGCTAGAACCAAGCATCATTTTCCTAAGTCAGTGCCTTTTTCAAAACTTCACTGCCTCCTGTGTTTAAAATCACTTGATAATCCCAAGAAGCAGAAGATGCATCAGATGAAACTGACTCAAAGCATAGTCATATAACTATGGGCGACTTACTTTACTTTTGAATCTCAATTTCCTCATCTGTTCAAAGAAAAGGGGAGGGAAGAGTAAAAATTGCCATAACTATTCCCCACATTGCTGTGAGGAAGTTATTTTATAAACTGTAAAGCACTGTATAAATGTGAGCTTATCACATGATAATGATGAAAACAGTCACTGAAGGACTCTGTAGGATTCTGTGACTTTCCATTTTTGAGAAAAGTAATTAGCTGTTTACACAGAAAATATTTTATAAATTTCATTGTAATATAGGAAAGCTGAAGAGTACCTGCGACTGTCCCAAGTAAAGTGCACTGGATTGTCTGCCCATACAACAGAAACAAGTAATGCAATCATGTGTCTGGACCTTGCTGCCACCAGTATGAAATGGCCTTTAGACAGAGTAAGTGGGCCCTTTTACTGTGGTGACAATGATTTTTCCACTTACCTGCCTCTTGTTCTTACATTAACTAAGGGTACAAATTATTTAAACCATAGTTATTTGGGTAAGTCTTATCTGCCTCTACTTGAATATACAATTCTATAGAAGCAGGGATTATGTCCTGTTTCTCTTTCTCTCCAGTGCATTGGACATAATTGGTGTTTTAAAAATGTTTGAAAAGAAAGAAGTTCATTTTCTCACCTCCAAGACCAAGCTTGGTCATATATTATACAGAATTCTTTTTGTTGTTGTTCTTCTTTCTATCTACATTATTGTGGTCATTATTTTCCTGTTTCTGCTTACCTTATTCTGCATAAATTGCTATAAATCTTCAGATGCCTCTCAGAATTCTTCATATTTTTCATTTCTTGTGGTACAGTAAAATTCCAACACATTGATGTACCATAGCTTATTTAGCTATTTTTATTAGTTTTTTTGCTACCATAAATGGTACTGACGTGAATATTTTAGCCTTTCTGTCTTTAATTTCCTCTGGGTATGTGCCAAATAGTAGGATCTCCATGTAAAATAACATGGGCATCTTTTTAAAAGTAAAATTTTATCGCTATCTTTTGTTTTCACATTATTTACATTTTCTACTGTATCCCTCCCCTAACACTCCCAGAAATCCATTCCTTATTTTTAAAAAGAAATGAGAGGAAGAAAAAAGGTTCAGCAAAACTAACCAATGTATCAGAAAGATCTAACATTATATGTGGTGCTCTATACTAAGGGTCCCACACCTGCCAAGAGGTGGACATAGGTGTCTTCTCATATCTCTTTGGTGTTGTGCTTGGTCGTTATAATTGTTTAGATCATTTTGTTCTTTTTCTCTCCATTTTACATTGTTGTAGTCATTGTTCATATTGTTTTCCTGGTTCTGATTACTTTCATATTCATCTTCTCTGATTCATCTTCAACTGATTCATCCTCTGTATTCATCGTATTTCTTATACAGCATAGTAATTTTCCATGATATTCATGCACAGTATTTATTTAGCCATATTCCAAGCAATGAGCATCTTTTTTTTTTTTCATTCTTTGCTTATAAACGTTTTGGTACTTATGAGGTTTTTGTCTGATATTGATCCCCCTCAAGTATGTGTCCAGAAGTGAATCTCTGGGGCAAAAGTATGGTCATTTTAATTACCTTATTAGTATAATTCCAAATTTCTTTACACACCGCATCAAGAACATATTGTATTTGCTGACAACTTCCAACATCATGCCCTTCTTTTGTCTTTGCAGATTTCCTGGGTGTAGTGCACAACCCTTAGAGTTGTTTTAATTCTCTTATTACTTGAAGCCGTGTTTCTTATGGGTAAAAATAGGAAAGTAGATCAATAGAACAGACTAGATAAGGAAGAATCAAAAAACAATTAAACTCAATAACCAGTGTTTGCAATTCTTCAGAAATCTGTTCATACCTTTGGACCACAAGAGCCATTTGAGGAATGGCTCTTGGTCTTAAATATTTGTGTTAGTACCCTGTATATCATCTTGGTCATCCAGAGAAATTTGATGAAAAGTGTTTTTCTCATAATTATAGTTAGACACATTTTGTTTGTGCAGCTCTTCAGCTTCATGTCATCCAGTTTTTTATTTCATCCTTTGTGATAGCCTCCTGTCCCATGTTACGAACTCTCCCACTAGCCATAAATTTGAAAGATACCTTTATGGTATGGCCTTTAATACTCAGGTAATGTGTCCATTCTGATCTTATTATGGAATAGAGTATGCTCTTATTGTTGGTCTAAACTTAATTTCTGATAAAATGTTTCTGGTTTTCCTATCAATTCTTGTCAAATAGGGAGCTCTTACCCAAAAAAATTTGTATTTTCAGTTTATAGAAGACTGGATTTTGGAGTTTGACTGCTTCTGATTGTTACTTATCTAATCTGTTCCATTGATCAACTTTTCTAATACTTACCAATATAATTAGGAGTATTGGAAATACTATTCTCCCTTCATTCCTTTTTTTCCCACTATTTCTCATGAAAGTCTAAATCTTTTTTTTTCTCCAAATTAATCTTTTTTAAAAAAAAAGCTCTATAAATAAAGTACTGCTTTGAGAGTCTTGTATAACAGTAAGCCTATAAATTTACGTAGTATTGTCATTTTTATTATATTGATGTGCCCCAACCAGAAACAATGAACATCTTTCCAAATTATTAAATTTTTCTTTAGAGTGTTTGATAATTGTATTTACATAAAATGCTAGCGTGTATTGGTGACTGCCAATTTTGTAGTAATTACCCTTTCTATTATTTGCTTTGGGATTTTGTTATTGCTTTATAGAAATACTATTAGTTTGGGTATTTATTTTTGTAACCTGCTTCTTTATTGTTGCTACTGTCACAGTTTCTTTGCCTATTTTCTGGAATTTTCTAAATAAGTCATCATGCCATCAGCAAATTCGGATAATTGTATATCCTCTTTGCTTTTGTTCATGCATTCAAATTTCTTCTTAATGCTAGCATTTCTAGAACTGTGCCAAATAGCTGTGGGAAAAGAGGGTATCCATGCTTTGTTCTTATGTTTATTGAGAACGATGTTAGTGTTTCCCCATTGTAAATAATGCTAGCTTTTGTTTTTAGATAAATACTTTTAATCATATTTTAAAGTTGTCCTGTGTTTGTGCATTGTCTGGTTTTTAACAAAAAATGTATGTTATACTTTGTAATGTTTTTTTCTACACCTATTAACATACTCATGTTCATGTTTTCTTTTTGGAAGACTTACTTAGTTAAACTTTCTGGTTTGAACAAGAAGATGTATCAAAGCTGTCTTAAGTCTTTTGAGTGTTTGCTGGGCCTGAATTCAAATCTTGGAATAAAAGACTTAGCTGTACAGTTTAACTGCCTGGAGGCAGTAAACATAGCTTCAAAGATACTACAGAGGTATGGAGAATAAAGAATCATGTGATTGAAAACTTGGTGTGTTCCACAAACTAAAACTTCTAATTTGAACAAATACCTGCCTTTGTTAACTAAAATTTTTAGCCTATAGAAATAATTGGTACACTTAAAACTGACACGTGTTTATTGTCAAGGTTTAGTGATGTTAGCATTTTTATCTTATGACTTAGAAATCATGTTTATTCTATTTAGTATATGTATATCACTTTAGAATCTAGACCATTTCTCTTAACAAATACTGTAAACACGTGCTTTCTCATAGGTATGAAGCCAGCCTTCTCCAGATACAGAAAGTAGATCTAGATTTGTCCAAGCCCCTTTTCACCACAGCTACACTCTTTTCAGCGTGCAGGTAAGGATGTATTTTGTTAATGATTTATGTTTCCAAAGTTCATAGGTCATTTGTAATTCAGAACACATTTTCCTACAGAAATAACCGGCTTTTGGTAATTAGGTTCCCAGGGTGGCACCCAAAGTCTATTAGTCCAGAATGTAACTTATTCCCATCATTGCTTATGGTACAGCCACTACATTTGGCCTGTACTATCTCAGAAACCCATGTGATATTTTTAAAAAGTTAAGAATTTCACTTAAGTCAGAGCTGACCAGATAGATAAAAAAGAAATCCATGCCAGAAGTGATACAATTTTAAAGGCACTAGGATAGATTTTTCAAGATATTTCACAGGATCTCAGAGGCCATCTAGTCTAACACCTTACTATCCCCTCAAAAAGAGAGCTTCCAGAAGAATGGAAAATATATGGTATTATTACCAGGAAAAAAGATAACTGAGAAGAGATCAGACTCTTTTGACTCCTTTGCCTGCTTTCTCAACAAAATCTTTGACAATAGGTTATTATATTAATATATTATATTATATTGAGGTATTCTTGATTAACATGAGAAAAGAACACAGACTTTTACAGACTATTTTGTACACATGCATATTAAACAGTCACATAATTCATAATGTAAAAAAAAAAAAGATCTATGTTTATTGTTTCTTGATTACTTTAAAGAAAAAAAAAACATTTGACTTGGTAAAGCAAATTTAGCCATAAAGAATCCGCTCCCATGTGGTATCAGCCATACATATGTTAAGATCATAGACGTTTCCTTGACAGATAAAACCACATACATAACTTTGCCCAATAATAATCTAAATGTAAATATCAACTGTGGCATAAAACAGAGCAACATGTCTGCCAAAGGTATTCACCGATGTCATGAACAATGACCTGCACAGAATCCAGATGGAAGAGAGATTGATTCCCTAGAGATGATAATAACTCACTTCCACATAGTACTTTACGATTTATTTACAAAAAGTGTTTAACAACCTTTGACATCAATAGTGCAAGTATCCTTTCCCTTATTTTACAGATTAGGAAACTGAGTCCCAGAGAGGTTCAGTGTTTTGCCCCAAGTTGTATGCCTAGTAAGAGTCAAACCAAGATCTTCTGATGCTTCATCTAGTATTCTTTCCAGTTCACCATTTGCTTTTATTTGCAGTTGGAATTCTAATCAGAAGGCTTTCTTTGTAGGATTCCCAGGTATAAAGACTCAAGACTGACTTAATAGATCATATAGGAAAAACAAATGGATTTTAAAAACGTGTTGTACAGGAACATTAATACACTTTTGTGGAGTTAAGAATTTGTCTAAATATTGAGAAACTATCTGGAATTATACCCTCCAGTCACTAAACTATGCATATTCTTTGACTCATCAATGTCACTACAAGGTGTATACCCCACCTAAAGAGGCCAAAAACAGAAGGAAAGGATGACTATATACCAAAACATTCATAGCCGTACTTTTTGTTGTAATAAGGAAATTGAATCAAAATGGGTACCTATCAAATGACAAATCACTGAATAAATTGTAGTACATAAGTGTAATGGAATATTATTGGGCTGTAAGAAATGATGAATAAAACTAATTTAGAGAATCCTAGGAAGATGTGTATGAACTGATACAGAGTAAAATAAAGAGAACCAGGGGAATATTTACACAGGGCCTATAATAACATAAAGGCAAACAACTTTCAAAAACTTCAGAACTCTGATCAGTTAATTAATCTATAACTAACCATGACTTTACTGATCATAAAACATTCCTCTTAGCAGAGAAGTGGTGGACTAGAGGTGCAAAATAATACATACATTTTAAGACATACCAATATGTTGATTTGTTTTGCTTGATTATGCAAAAAATAAATGGAAGAGCATCAAAAAGGCTTTAAAAAATGCAAAAGAAAATAGTTTAAGGGGACACAGTAATTTTGTTTCTACCTTGTTAAATTTAATGTAAACTTTTTTAAAAACTAAAGTAACAAGTTGATGGGTTGATATGAAATCCTATTTTGTTCTTTGTATATTGGAGTGTTTGTATGGATTATTTATGTATTCTGAGCTTTTATTGGTCTAATCAGCCACAGTCAGACACACTGTAACTTGACTCTATAACAGCGATGTCATTTTAGTCCTCTTCGAGAGCGAAGGACAACAACCAACCAACCGTTGAAGTGTTAGTATTTGATGGTTACATTCTTTTTTTTTTTTTTTAAGTGAGGCAGTTGGGGTTAAGTGACTTGCCCAGGGTCACACAGCTAGTAAGTGTCAGGTGTCTGAGGCCAGATTTGAACTCAGGTACTCCTGACTCCAGGGCCGGTGCTCTATCTACTGTGTCACCTAGCTGCTCCTTGATGGTTACATTCTTAATTTAAATAATGCATGTTATGCATCAAAACTCTGATTCATACACTTAGCAGTCAGAATGTCAGAGAACTGACAGTGAAACGTGCTTTCCTATTCACAATAGGAAGGTGAGATAGAGGTGGGATGAGGCATACATTGGCATAATTGGCCAGTTATCAATTTATTTTGCTTACTTGCGCTTCTTTGTTATGTTGGAACAGTGAGGGGAAAGACATTGGGATTCATTGGGAAGTGACAGTTGGTTTTATTATTTTTTTTCTTCAGGGCACCAATAAAACATGTTTGAAAAAAGAATCAATGTCATAATCTGGATAATAAATCCATTCATATATCTTGGAGAGGAACAGTGACTTGGGCCCAGAACTGATTAGGAGTAAGAGAGAGGATTGAGAAATTGTCCATTACTTCCATTGATGCCATCTTGTTCCTTCCACAGTAGCGAATCTTTTTTAACACTATTTTCTTCATGATGTAATATGGCTACAAATCATAGAGTAACACAGTCATAGAAGAATCCAAACTGCAGGTGACAGAGAGGGGGAAGAGGAAATGTATGAAGAGAACATACAATAATATGGAGATGTCAGTAGTTGATTAGCAACTGTGACTTATGATATAAAAAACATGATCAGGAACATGTACAACTGGAAAAAGAGACAGGTTATTCATTTAGGGAGAGGAATATATGATAAATGGACAGATATATTATTGTACTGATATCTACAGAATATTAAAAGACAAAGGAAGGTCACCAATACATTGAACAGATCTCTGTAGGAAATTTATAGATAATGTGAGAAAGCTTTGGTAATTTGCAGTCTGCACCAGTGGAGGGAGTTCTCATGCCATTTAGTAGATTACATATCCTTAAATACAGCAGAAATGTTGTATTTCACAACTATAACACTTTCTATTAATGAGTTTTTTGGTTTGGGGGTTTTCTTTCATTTTGTTTTTGCAAATTACAGAATTTAAGCTACATTAAAAATTAGACGGGATTTTAAGAACTTAACCTGAGAACTTTAGTTGCCCTTTAGGGCACATTCTGTGGGAAAATGCATTCCAAATTCTAATTGATAATCTCCCTCTCCTTGTTATAGCTCTAGTAGCTACAAGGAAATGCTTCCCCTTTCAGAGCTACACAGTGGTCATTTCATTTGTAAAGAATGTTTACAAGTTGAGTGTTTTAGAAATCAGACTATCTACATATGAATGTTAAAATATGATCCCTGATTTAGTTGGCTGTGGTTAATAGTTTGCTAGTTGAAGTTCCAAAAAGCAAAGTATTAATGATTATATAAGTAGCTTTTGAGACTTTTAGATTACTTCTCGAAGATCTAGTTTCTAATTTGTAGTTTGCCTGATATATTGATTTGTACCACAGTGGTCCTCTCAGAATAGTAATTGTTAATGGTTTCTGTTCCTTAAGATGTCTTTTTGCTTTGCTTTCTGCTGGAAAACAAGCAGTTTAGGGGTGTGTTAAGAGCTAAAATTCTAGCTAGTCTGTCTAAAATATCTAATGAGTGGTCGCCAATAAATTATAAGCTTTAGCAAGAGTTAGACTTTTAAGCATTTATTAAGGAGAATAAGAATTTGGTAAAAAGAGAGAAAGGCCTAGATTCCTATCTATTAAAGGGAGAGCACATTTCTAGCTCCGCTCTCCACCAGAGTCCAAAGGAAAGAGAGTCAGCCCGAGCGCCAGTCTCTTCCTTCCTCCTCCCACTAGCCCTCGTCACTTCCTGACGCCAAAGAAAAGACTCCTGGTCTTGCCCTCAAAGACCTTCCCTTCATGGGCGGAACTCTTCTACAGTAAGTCTCCAGCAGGTGGCGTCATTCCAATCGTTACAGTTGACTTCCTTTACCCAGCCAAATAATTATGGAGTTATTTGGTTTTATTACCTCCATATAGTAGAGAGTGTTAATTAGCATATGTTTTTTTTTTTAACCCTCCAAAACAGTATTGTAGGAAATTATGAAGTTAATTCAGTTTGGGTCTTTTCCTAATGTGCTTACTCTTCTGAATTATAAGGCAGATATAACGCAAGGAAAGATTTGAATGGACATCTCACTATGTAAATTCTTCTGGTCCCAGCTAGCAAATGTAAGCAATGAAATGAAATGAGCTGAGCACCTGCAAGTAATGTGATATATTTTCCAAAAAATGTTAGTTCTTTATATATTTAAACACCTTAGAATTTAAGAAAATGAATGTAGCAATTCCAGTATTCTTTTGTGCCTTCTCGTGTGTAAGATTCTGATATAGAAGGGGGTGTCTTTCATGTTATTAGTAACTTTGTCCATCCAGCAACTAAAATTAACAAGTAGATTGATAAGGTAGACAGCATCCTTAATGGTAAATTTTTACAGTGCAGTTTAAAGGAAGGGGAAAAAAAACAGTTCTTATACACTTAGAACCCCCACTAATAAAGGGGAAAAGTTAACAAATATCATGGTGTAATGGAAAATGTACTAGACTCAATCATCAAATACTTGGGTGGAAATCCTTCTGACACTTAATGACTCTCTAGTATCATCATATATAAAATGGGGATAAAACTACTCATAACTCCTTCATGGAGTTGTTCTAAGAATCAAATGGTTGTATAAAGTGGTTTCGGTTTTTTTATCTTAAAGTGCTATAAAAATGTCAATTTTTATTTTTGTTCATGTTATTGATGTGTATGTGGCAAGAAAAAGAGCATCTAACCATTTTAAGAAAATAAATTATTTTATAGGGTCCTAAAGATAAAAGTAAATAAAGACAAAATGGTGGCCACATCTGGTGTAAAGAAAGCTGTTTTTGATCGACTTTGCAAACAATTGGAAAAGTTTGAACAGCAAGTTAAGGGTGCGTATTCTGCAATTTATATTTCTGTGAATTTAGGCCATAAATTGCACATTTATATTCAAAGGCTTTTGTTACACAAATTGGTTCCCCAGACAAGTGCTGTAATATACTCCATTCTTGTACATAGGTCAGATAGTACTTATCTGCCAACTAGGATGTATTGTTTTACAAAAGAAACCAAGCTAAAACCTCAAAAGGTCTTTGCTTTCCACTACACCCCCCAACCTCCCCCCCCCCCAATAAATCCAATGGCTTCTGAGCAGGCAAGATCATAGGATAGAGCTTTAAAAGGACCTTCAAGATCATCCAGTCTCCTCATTTTAAAAGGATGAAAGCCATATCTCTAATGATGTAAATGTAATGTAAGATTGTTTAGAGATTAATTGTGCTAGAATCAAGATTCATGCCTGGAGGTGGAGAAGGAAGAAGAGAAATAATATTAATGACATTTAAATTTTTTCTTGAAGGAGAACCTAGCAGTTCAGCTTCTCCACCAGCCAAAAGACAGAAGAAGATGATAGTTGAACATTCCAAGAAAGGTAAGGCTTGCTTGTCATCCAGGGCCATTTCCAATTGTCCTGATGTATATCTTGCCACTGGACCCAGGTAGCTCTGGAGGAGAGAGTGAAGTTGGTGACGTTGCACAGCCGTCCTTCACTTAAATCCAGTTCAGTACAAGTCATGACATCACCCCAATGTCACTGTCATGGTCCTCTTCAAGAATGCAGGACAAACAACAAGGCTTGCTGTCATTGTGAAATGGAATTAGTTCAAGGGATTATTGAGACTCTAGCAGTTATTTAATGGCTCTGTTATCAAATTTAGAATAAAATCTTTCAGGTAACCTTTTTATAAAAGCTCTTGTAAAGGCAGTCCTCACCATAAGCAATGGAAGAGGTTGAAGGATTCTTGGAATAGTTGGAGTGTATAAGTAACATGAACAAAACTGTAAGACTTTAACTTTCTTTGTAGTTTTCTACTAAATTTGTGGTTCACATATATGAGGAATTTAAATCATGGAAGTTCATGATTATTTTTAGCCTTGCATTGGGAGTTGTGACTTTAAAACGAGATTTTTCTATTGTCCTAATTTTTTTAAATAGAGACAGACTTTCAGGGTGCTAACACTGAGAATTTTTAATCTCTTCAAATTTGTCCTACAGAAATAGAAGATAAAGCAGAGTCTCCATGTAAGCCACAGCAAAGTGAAGATTTGAAACAAGATTATGAAGAGTGGAAAAGAAAAATTTTAGAAAATGCTACTAAAGCACAAGAGAAGTGATTTCATTGCCCAGACAGCACCTTCCACCAACTGTGACTGTTTCCTCCCCAGTGAGCCTTGATGGGTCATTGGCATTTGCTTTTGAGCAAGAATTCTGAAAGCACTGCCTTAATATGCTCGGGGCAGAACCAAACATGTTATGTCAGGGAAAACTGTTTCGCTCCACTCTGAGTTTCTGTATTTTGATGAGTTTACTTAAAGAAGAACGCACAAAGATCACATCTAAGGCAGTGAGACCTGGCTCCTGACATTGGAAATGAGCTTGACCCAATCAACCATGGTGTCATTTGGCATATAGCTTCTATTTGCCTACCAGGAGTCTAAGGAAGTCTAAGGAAATTTAGTACTCTAGTTTATGCTTTTGATAATACATTAATTACTAATTTTAAAGCAGTACAATTGGATTTTTGTACTATTCGATGCCTGCTTTTCATTGTTTTTTTTAGAATCACAGAATCTTTTGGTTTAAATAAAATATTGATGCTTTAAGATAATTTTTATTTCTGTACCCACCTGTATTAGCTTTTTGTTTAAAGAACTGTAGTTGCTACCATACTACTAGCAATTTAAGATGGTCACATAATGGACTACAAGTGAGGACAGTATTGTAAAATCAAGAAATTAACCAAGGTTTATTTGTGCGTAAGCTTCAGATATATACAAACTGACAGATGCAATGGTACTTAAACACTCAACATTAAGAAACAAACCTATGGAGTTTAGCCTTCATAGAAGGTGAAAAGATCTGGGAAGTGATACCAAATAGAATTTGACTCTGGTTACCTTCTAATTACATGTGTTCAAAGAGGAAAACACAAAACTGCTGAATCCGATTTTTTAAATTGCATTTTATTACTAGATGCTTAGGGTAGGTATGTGTTTTGTTTATTTGGTCTAAACCTATGATTTCATTGATATATGTACTCTGGATGTAGAAACTCCCAGCCAATAAAATAGATGAGCACATCTGTAACTCTCAGGTGTTGGGGCATCAAAAGGTTAAGGGACTTGCCCACAGTCACAAATGCAAGTATACCACAGAGCCAGGATTTGAACCCAGTTCTTTCTACATCCAATTCCCAGCATTTTTATGCCATACTACTCCTTGGGTATACTCCAGTTTTGCAAAATACACAGCCTATGTAGAACCTGGAATGACTAAAAGCACTTTTAAATAATTTTAGAAATTTTTTTTTAAAACTCATTGAGAACAGTTGAGCAGGACATAGTTAAAGATTATAAGATAAAAATATCAACTCTCCAGTTGACTACATGATTAGCCTTGTAACCTACAAGTGAAGTTTACAAAATTAGTTTCCTAAAAATATTATTGCTTATGCTCAAGCCAAGAAAAGCAATTCCCTGCCTTTTGGAAGGAAAATCACTCAGCAATCAAAAGCACCAACATCTGCATGCAATAAAATACTTGCTTTCCTATTCGAACTTGAAAGGGAAACAACTAATGGGATTGAGAATAGGAATAAAAATCAGCAATAAGGAACAAAGACTTGACATTTATTCTATTAATGTTCATTATTTATACTCAAGTACTTTTATTTCTGGCCTTTTTTTCTTTAATGAGTCACCTTTTAAAAAGACATTAACTTTTTTTTTGTTTAGAATAAAGTTACAGAAGAAATGCATGAGTCTTCTCTTTTATAAATGGGGGTTATATTTGTTTTATGCCATCAATTTACATTCCTCATTTTAGACATTACTATTCCTCTGAAAAATTCCTATTCAAAATAGAAAACTGCTAATCAGGTTGCTAAATGAGAACTGATTTAAAGCTTAGAGTTAGAAAAATAAAAGGAGATTACAGGCTCAATGAATAGGGCCTGGACTGGTGATTTCATTGGTGTAGGGAACTCCCCGGTAAGGAAACTCTACCAATGTGTGTTGGCACCTTCTGAAACTTGAGTTTTAGAGAGTAGCCTAGAGCACAAAGGTTGAATTATTTGCCCAGAGTTAAGCCATTATGCTAGAGATAGGTCCAGGTCCTCTTGGCTCAAGGTTTGACTATATTTGCAAAGCAACCCATTCCATTCTTGAAAAGTCATTCCTTTATGCTGAGCCAAAATCTTCTATCCTATTACTTCTACCTCTGTGTATAGCATAAGCAGCCCCTACATGGAATCTTGGTTTAGTGACAGCTTTTAAATACCCAAAGTTTTAGAGTTCAGATTTTGGGAAAGAGGTCTTAAGCTACATGTAGTTATCCAAACTGATTGCTGAGCTCAGATTTAGCATGGTAAGGCAAAAATTGAGTTAAAAGCCCTTTGGGTCACTTACTGTTCATATTTCTTATTTCTTTCTCTCACTCTCTCTGCATATATATGTGTATACACTCTGCATTTTACATTTCAGATTTTAAGCACATAAAGAACTATATACGAACTTTCCCCTACTATTTTGACATTACTTACCCTATACTTTGGTTTAAAAATCAAGCAGCAATCAGCCTCATTCCTTTGGGAAAATACTATGTAAAACACTTCTCATCTATCCCTTGATTTTTGGTACCAGCTCTCATGGTTTCTAAACCAGTGTTGCTATCCTAAGCTGAGGTCTAGAAACTTTAAAAGAATGTTTTGCTAACTTTCAGTAGAATTCTCTGTAAGCTTTATTTAATGCATTTAAAAGCATTCTGAGAAGGGGTCTCTAGCCTTCACCAATTCCCAAAGGGGACCTTGACCTAAAAAAAGGTTAAGAATACCCCCCCCATTCTGAAACTTCATACTACAGTACCACCTACACAACCAAAAACATTAAGAAATCTCCACTTTATACGGTAGAAAATAATACTGAATGGCTTACCCCATGCACATGCTACTATAATTGTTACTCAGAACAAGTTAAAAATTGAAATTAATCACACTCCTAAAATAGGATCGGATCTCCCCAACCCATTTTATTTTAAAGCATGCCTACTGTCATCACCTGGTAAAGTTTTTAAGGCAGTTCTTACATAGCAAGTTCACATCCACATTTAAGACAGGCCACAGTCTTAACATTATACGATTTAAAAACAGGAAATCAAATACAATAATAGCAAAGGGCCAGATCACTGGACAAAGAGTTCTCTGTCTTAACTTCATCTCTAGCTCTGAGTATTGCAGAACTTTCAAAGCAGCATAGATGAGGCTTGGGGACAGCTTGGAAACTTCCTAAGCCTGTTGGCAGCAGTCACTGCATAGAAGTGTTTCTTGAAAGAAAATAAAAGAGAAAATTTGCATTTTAGACTAATTTTTCATTAAAGAGGAAAGGATTGAGAAAATCAAGGTAAATGAAGCCAAACAAGTATTTCTTGCTTTATTTGCAATTGATTCAGCTAGTGACCCCAAAATAGATAAACTTTTTTTAAAAAGTTGCTAGATTGTAAACTCTGTTGGGGCAGGGATCATGTCTTAATCAACTTTGTACCTCCCCTGGTTCCTGGTACAGAGCTTTGCCTATTATTGGCATTCAAATAGCAAACACTGTTCCTATTAATGGCTTTAGAGGTATTGATTATCTAAAGTAAAGGATCCTAATTTGGCCTTAGCGCCGCAACCCTCTACTTTTATATTTAGCCTCATGTAAGAATGCAATCTATCCTAAGGATAGTCTTTTAAGACCCTCTTACATTACTATAGTTATGTCAACCTAATTTTATAAAACTATTTTAATTTGGTACATTTTCACCCTTGATTCTGAATTGTGGAGGCATGAGGCATCAACCAGTTAACTGACATGTCAGGTATCTGCTGTCACTAATGAGAGCATATGCTCAAAACTTACTCTGGTGTTTTCATCTGTAAGTATTCACATAAATATACCAACTATTGTTATTAACATGCCACCAGTATTTTAGACTGTTAGGTTTCTTGAAGAGAAATATTTTGACCGCTTATATTAAAAATGTTATCAAACAGGGGCAGCTAGGTGGCACAGTGGATAGAGCACCGGCCCTGGATTCAGGAGGACCTGAGTTCAAATCTGGCCTCAGACACTTAACACTTACTAGCTGTGTGACCCTGGGCAAGTCACTTAACCCCAATTGCCCCGCAAAAAAAAACCCCACACACAAAAAAATGTTATCAAGTGCAAATATAGCCAAGGTACTTTTAGGGGAAGTTTGGCTTTTCCCCTCAAAACAACTACAACAAAAACCTTACTTTCCATTTTCTCTGTGCCATGTATTTCCGTAGCAGTATCTGGGACTTGAGCCGAACTTTAGACTTTGTGGCTTTGGTCGGCAGATTAGTCACCCACTCGTGTTTCAGACACTGTGCAGCACTCATTCTACAGCTGGGAAACCAAACAGCAGGTGAAATTAAACAACTGGTTGTGCCCTCTTGGGTCTATGGAGATCTGGGGTGCTGGGCAGGTGGGAAGCTAGTGGAATGGATCCTTTAAGTAGGAGGCTTTTTGATCACTTGGCTATGTTACAGTGGAGATTCCTCTTGTATATGGATTGGACTAGACAGCCACCAGGGTCCTTTGCAATGCAAATTCTGCGATCAGTAGGTACCAATAAGGGAAGTCACTTTGATCAAATCTCCCCCTAAAATTCCCATGACAACCAGCTAGACAAAAGTTCTCTAACCACATATAATTTGAAGGGCATAGATAACCTGTAATATAAATGGGATGAGGTTTGGGGAAGCAATGGCTGCTCTGGAGAAGAAAAATAACTAAATGTATGTGAATCAAAAGAACTGAACCTTCCTATAAGAGTTAATAGAAGTTTGTTCATTTGAATTAGAAATATTTCTCCTCACACAAAGGCAACATTTTTTCAGTCAAAAATAAATAATAGGGGGGCAGCTAGGTGGTATAGTGGATAAAGCACCAGCCCTGGATTCAGGAGTACCTGAGTTCAAATCGGGCCTCAGACACTTGACACTTACTAACTGTGTGACCCTGGGCGAGTCACTTAACCCCCATTGCCCCGAAAAATTAAATAGATAGATAGATAGATAAATAAATAAATAAATAATAGGGGGCAGCTAGGTGGTGCTGTGAATAAAGCACCAGCCCTGGATTCAGGAGGACCTGAGTTCAAATTAGGCCTCAGACACTTGACACTTACTGTGTGACCCTGGGCAAGTCACTTAACCCTCATTGCCACACACACACACAAATAATAATAATAATAATAATAATAATAATAATAATAATAATAACAATAACTAGCATCCACTCAGCCCTTTGAGGTTTACAAAGTACTTGATATATCTCGTTTGAGCCTCAGCACAGCCCTGAGAGAAGTGCTATTATCCCCATTTTACAAAAGAGGAAACAGATCAAGTGACTTGCCCAGGGTAGCACAGTCAATAAGTACCTGGAGTAGGACTTGAATTCAGGTTTTCCTCATCCCAGCATTCTATCCTCTGTACCACTCACCAGCCTAAAACCAGCCTGATAATGGAGCTAGAAAAGGGTCGGTCAGTAACAAGACTCTGGATCTTCACTAGCTGGTATATTAAATACTTTTGATTCTTATCATCCCTATCTTATTTTATAGGGATAGGAAATGGATCTGAGATTTCATTGCTATTAGAAATTCCCCAGGTGAAGGGATTCCCTTTATCAATGTAAGCCAAGATTCCCTACAATTTAAAATCTTAATTGCCTAGAATCCGAAGAGTTTAAAAGACACAGCACATCTCTGCTTCTTGGCTTTGAGGCCAGCTCTCATTATCATGCCATGCTGCCTCTCACTTTATACTCATGACTAATGTCATTCACTTCATGCAGCTTCCTATTGCTTTTAAAAAAAGAAAAAGGTGGGGAGAAAGGGGAGGGAAGCAGCCCATCCTCACCAAGGAATAAAGCTTTCCTCCTTTCTTGCCTTTATTCTAATTATGGCAAGCCAGTGTTTCTCAACCTCCTTGTTGGCAATACACTTGCATGTGTAAGTACTTGGAAATAGCAACCATTTGCAAATATTCCTCCTGCTTAGGCATTTGCATGTATCTTAAGTTATCAATCTCATGCATTTAGAAAATATTTTCGTTTTGTGAAGACATTGTTTCTGGATTCTTTCTCTTGTCCTTTTTGCCAGTACCCTCTTTGCTTTCAAGTGTGGACTAAGGAACCAGAAGGGAAACTTAACTATCCTATAGAAAGATGGGATCTTTTACTCCTGGCACAGCATACAGAGCCAAGGCAAGGTTTCTGAAATGAACCCCCATTCTTTACCACAGTGTCCTGAGCCAGGAATTCTCCCAACTTGGTGAGGTCGTGGTTGTTCCCAACAAGACATACCTCTTCTCTTTAACCAGGAGCCTAGAAATGAAATCTTTGGCCTCTTCTGACAGCCCTTCAAAGGCATCAGCATCAAAATCCCAGTTACAGTTCACGATGTAATTCATCGTCTCTGCATCTGTTTCCCCCAGAAATGGAGACAAGCCACTGAGCCTAAAGAGGAAATAAATGCCCACCAACAAATGGAAAAGCACATCGTGATGGAAAAAAGCAACTAATAAGCTTTAAGTAGGAATAAAAGAGGGTAAAATAAAACACCTGATTGCATCTCTAGGTCAGAAAGCTGTGAGCCATGATGGAGGTTGAAGGAATAGATCCAGAAGTATTGCAACATGTTTTGAAACAGTCTTACTTAAACTATTCCCTCTTCCCCTTTCTAGCTCCCACCACAATTAAGCAATTTGGGCCCAAACCTCAGATCGTCAATTAACTATCTATACTTTCATCCAATAAAAATATCTGGAGATATCTGCGAAGCAACCAGGCTAGGTAAAATACTACCCTGTCTCTCCACAGATGCCCTGGCACCCAGAAGCCTGATTAATTTAATATTCATCATCTCTAGGCTTACATGGTGGGATGCTAAAGAGAGAAACAAGAAATTGATCCAAGCTGCCACAGTTCCCTTCTAGGCTTGAGTTCCACCTAGGCCCCTTCACTCTGTACACACAATGCATGGAAGGGGCCAAAGGGCTCAAGTTGTGACGAAACAAAAACAGCCTTCCTGGAATTGAGAGCCAAGAACTTCTCCAAACTAGAGAAGGAGGTCCATGGCCAGTATGTTTAGTCTGGACCCTTCAATTCCCTCCCAACCACATCATAGAGCTACTTTCTCTCCCCAGCGAATGAAAGGGGTTAGATCAACAAGTAGTAAGCACAGCCAAAGCCAGCCTACAGTTTTCCTCATCATTGCTACACCACTGCCTGGGCAACCTGAGTTACTTACAGCATGTACGTGATAACACCCACACTCCACATGTCAGTGGGAAAGGAGACAAAATCATAGTTCACCACTTCAGGGGCCAGGAATTCTGGGGTGCCAAAGTTCACTTTCAGCTTCTCCCGGGGCTTGTACCTATAGCCAGAGTCCAAGGAAACATCAGAGCTCTGAGGAATGTTAGTGAAGAGACGAAAGAGAGCCAAGGGTAAAATTGGTTCTAGGGATCTCTGGATTGAGCTGATTACTAGACTCCTCTGGCAACCATACTGGCTTGATGCCACTGTGTGAATGAACCCTTTGTAACCTGGAGGAGATAAGATATTCTCCCTCCCTCATCCCCTTACCTACTTGGTCACACACTGAGGCTGGGGATACAGAGCTGGAGGATATACTATGGGAGAGACACAAAGGAAATGGTAAAATCATAGTCCCTGCTCTTAGGGAGAGACAAAAGAGATGCCACTTAAAATAAACAAGCAGTGGGGGCGGCTACGTGGCACAGTGGATAGAGCACCGGCCCTGGATTCAGGAGGACCTGAGTTCAAATGCGGCCTCAGACACTTGACACTTGCTAGCTGTGTGACCCTGGGCAAGTCACTTAATCCTCATTGCCCACAAAAAAATAAATAAATTAAATAAACAAGCAGTAAATCATTAATGTGAAAACTCTTTAAAATAAAATTTTATTGGCATTTTTCTGTTTTTATATCAGCTACATTTCCCAGTATATCCCACCCTCTTCCCTTTCAAGAGAGCTATCTACTATGACAAAAAGAAAGAAAAATGAATAATGACCAACACACTGAAAAGGTTTGACATTGTATGCAGCATTCCACATCTGTAGTACCCTACCTCTGTAAAGAAGCAGGGGAGACACATTCTCATAGGTCTTCTTTGGGGCCTAACTTTATTGTTATCATTTCATAGCATTCAGTTTTTATTTTTAATGTTCCTCCAATTGGTTAAAACTGTTTAAAGTGCTGAGGGGCTTTGCAGCCCTTGGGATTGGTGGTATCATTTAGAGAAGACTTCTTGGAAGAGAGAAAACCTGAAATTGGAGGACCTGAGTTGGATTCTTCACTCATCTACTTCATGATGACTTACGTGATGTGCTAAGTAAGTCATTCACCTTCTCTGCCTGACTCCCTTGTAGCTCCACATTTTCTTGTTGAAGGCAAACATCCAAGACCCAGAGTTAAGCACTCTCTGCTTGGCCAGTATCTCCTAACCTCTGAGGACTAGGACTTTCTAATAATACCAGGTTTATAGCTATCTATCTATAACTAGGGAAGAGACCACTGCTCAGGCTCATCTCTTAATTAAACAAGTCAGATCTGTGCTAACTAAGAGACTCAGCAGCTAAGGAGACAGATGCAAGAGGCAAAGAATGCCTTCCAGAACCCACAGAGATAGGCCTGGCTTTCGGGCCCTGGAATCTGGTTGCCTAGGTTACCCTTGCAAGCTGGTCCTTCCCACTCCAATGCTGGGTGAACATTTCTTGGAACCCACTGCCTCATCACCAATGATGTTGTTGTTGTTGTTCAGTCATTTCATTGGTGTCTGACTTTTTGTGATCCCATTTGGGATTTTTTTGGCAAGGATACTGGCGTGCTTTGCCACTTCCTTCTCCAGCTCATTTGACAGATGAGGAAACTGAGGCAAACAGCATTATGTGATCTGCCCAGAATCACACAGCTTGTAAATGTCTGAGACTGGATTTTAATGCAATAGCTGCATGGAAATATGCTCTGGGGAGGCAACTCACTCTATCCTTCATTTACTGTGCTATGATTTAATAGTCACATGTGAAATGGATTCTATTTAGATTATTATTTTTACTAAGAAGCCATCTATAAAAATTCTAATGATAATTTAAGATATTTTTGTAATTACTCTTGACACATTCCTCTCCTTATTCTGTTGAACCACTGCCAGGGTCCCCAGGTATGCTAAGATTATTGGAATTTGGCTGACTCATTGGGAGAGACTATACCTGGCCTGCCCAGAAGTGATGTATACTGCTGAGGTCAGAAGGAGAAACCACTCTCCATAGGCAGTTTTTGAAGGACCTCCCCTTTTGGGGGAAGAAGATTAAACGCTGACTGAGGGGAGCTCACTGCTCTTCCAGAGTGATTTTTCTTCCCGGTGGTGTGAGCAGCAGCAGCAGTGGCAGAAGAATCCTTCAGGCCTGGATGTAAGCTGTTCTTTCCATTGAAGCTACAAGCCCCAGGTGGTGAGTTAAAATACAAACTCTGCTCTTTTGTATAGACCTAGGTTAGAGCTAGGAGGATTATCCATATTTCTTTTCCCCTATTCCCTTGTCTTTGATTTTATCAATTTCACCTTTGCTGTTTACTTTATTCTCCTTAAAAAAACCTGATTCATTTGTGGAACAGAGGCTGTTAGGCTCCTTTCTTATTGGTATGGGAGAAATATCTAAAAAGACAGTTCTTTGGGGAGGGAGTTTTGAACCTAGAGGTCCCTCATTATTTATGGGACCCCAATATTTTGGTGAGCCACCCAATTAACTCTCCATATATTAAATTTGGCCCCCACACAGGTATCCCAACAAAGGGTTCAGATAAAATGGACTCAGCCTGAGGGATTCAAGTTTTCTCTTACAGGAAGACTGTGAGAAAACTCAGTGGGCTCTGATATCACATACCCAGTGGTCTTTGAAAGTCTCTTCCTTGACACAAAGTGGTGCAATGTGGCATAGTGGATAGGTCACTGGCCTAGAGCTGAAAAGATCTGAGTTCAAATCTGGCCTCAGACACTAGCTGTGTGGCCTTGGGTAAATTACTTAACTCCTATTTGCCTCAGTTCCTAGTCTGTAAAATGGGGACATACTGGAGAAGGAAATGGCAAACCACTACAGTATCTTTGCCAAAAAAACCCCAAATAGGATCACAAAGAGTCTGAAATAACTGAACAACACTTGATACAAAAGAGGGACTTTGGGTGTGGATGAAGGCTGGTGTTTTGCATACTTTTGTCAAGCAGTTCTTTAATATTTTGTTACAAGGGATGGCTTATTGGATTGCGGAGGGAAGAAAGATATTTTAGGAAATGAAGGTGATACAAAAACTAAAGATGTCAATAAATTTAATAGAATAAAAAAGAAGAGGCCCTTGACTATCTAGTACAGATTGACTGTAGACAGGCCTAAAGTCAGGGAGATGGACTAAAACAGCCCCCATGTGAAACACAGGAGATAGAATGCTGAATCTGGGGAAAAACCAGTTTAGCTATAAAGTTCCATGAAGAGGAAGAATGTAAAATGTCTGAAAAAGAGAGCTGGAGCCAGGTTGTGAAAAACCACTTAAGTGCTAAGCTGAGTAGATTTCATTTGATCTTAGAGGCAAGATTTTTGAGTACAGAACTTATATGGTCAGACCTGTGCTTTAGGAAGATAGTTTGGCAGCTGTTTAAAAGATAGGTTGGGGGGCAGCTAGGTGGTGCAGTGGATAGAGCACTGGCCCTGGAGTCAGGAGGACCTCAGTTCAAATCCAACCTTAGACACTTAACACTTACTAGCTGTGTGACCCTGGGCAAGTCACTTAACCCCAATTGCCTCACCAAAACAAAACAAACACACACACACACACACACACACACACACACAAAGATAGGTTGGAAAGAGGAGAAACTAGAAGAGGAGAATTCTAATTAGGAGTCCATTGCAATAGTCCAAGTGAGAAAGGAAGATTATCTGGACTAAGGTGATAAGAATGGGTAGAAGGAAATGGATATGAGAGATGCGGCAAATGATTGGATATGGATGGACAAGGGAAGGGAGGGGTGAGGGAGAGGAGAAGAGGAGATTTACAAACCTGGGGGAACTAGAACAATAATGGTGCTCTGCACAAAATAAGGAAGTTTTGCAAGCATTATATGTAATGGGGATGAACCAGAAGCCTTTCCAATAAGATCAAGGGTAAAGCAAGGATGTCCATTATTACCATTATTATTCAATATTGTACTATAAAGTCTTGCTATAGCAATAACAGAAGAAAAAGAAATCAAAGGAATAAGTACAGGCAAAAAGGAAACAAAACTATCACTTTTTGCAGATGATATGATGATTAATTTAGAAAATCTGAGAGAGTGAACCAAAAAACTGGTTGAAACAGCTAACTCACACAAATCATCAGCAATTTAAAATATTGCCAGTAGGGGCGGCTAGGTGGCGCAGTGGATAAAGCACCGGCCCTGGATTCAGGAGGATCTGAGTTCAAATCCGGCCTCAGACACTTGACACTTACTAGCTGTGTGACCCTGGGCAAGTCACTTAAGCCCCATTGCCCTCCAAAAAAAACAAAAAAAACAAACAAAAAAAAATATTGCCAGTAAACCTCAGCAGGAAGAGAGAAAAAAAAATTCTATGAAAATAACTACAGACAGTTTAAAATACTTTGAGAGTCACCAACACCAAGTACATAGGAACTATAGGAACACAATTACAAAACACTTCACACAAATAAAGATACATCTAAATAATTGGAGAAATATTAATTGCTCATGGATAGACTGAGCCAATATAATAAAAAATGACAATGCTACCTAAATTAATTTACTTATTCAGTGACACGCCAATAAAACCATCAAGGAATTTCTTTATAGAGGTAGTAAAAAAATAACAAAATTTATTTTGAGGAACAAAAGGTCAAGGATATGAAGAGAATCAATTATCAGATTTCAAACTATATTACAAAGTTGCAATCATCAAAACCATTCGATACTGGATAAAAGAGTAGTTGATCAATGGAACAGATTAAGTATACAAAGCAAGTGAGAACAGTAAGTTAGTATTTGATAAACCCAAAGTCCTGAGCTCCTGGGTCAAGAATTCACTATTTGACAAAAACTACTGAGAGAACTGAAAAGTAGTCTGGCAGAAAATGAGCAAAGACCAACATCTCACACCATATACCAAAATAAACTCAAAATGGGTACTTGATTTAGATATAAAGGATCATACATATGCAGATTAGTGGAGCGTAGAAGAAATTATCTCTCAGATCTTGCATAGGGGAAGAGTTCCTGACCAAATAAGAGATAGAGAAGTTTATAGGAGGGGCAGCTAGATGGCACAGTGGATAGAGCACTGACCCTGGAGTCAAGAGAACCTGAGTTCAAATCCGGCCTCAGACACTTAACACTTACTGGCTGTGTGACCCTGGGCAAGTCACTTAACCCCAATTGCCTCACAAAAAAAAAAAAAAGAGAAGTTTATAGGAGGTAAAATGGATTATTTTGATTACATAAAATTAAGGTTTTTGCACAAACAAAACGCAACTAAAATTTGAAGAAAAGCAGAAAACTGGAGGGAGGGATCTTTGCAGTAAGTCTCTTTGATAAAGGTTTCATTTCTCAAATATATAGGGAACTGAGTCAAATTTATAAGAATAAAGTCATTCCCCCAATTAATAAATGCTCAAGGGATTTAAACAGGAAGTTTTCAGAGGAAGAAATACAAATTATCAACAGTCACATGAAAAAAATGCTCTAAATCACTAATGAGGGAAATGCACATTGAAACAACTCTGAAGTAAAACATCACATCCATCAAATTGGCTATGGGGAAAGAAAAGGAAAATAACAAATGCTAGAAGGGATGTGGGAAAATAGATACACTAATGCACTGTTGGTGGAGCTGTGATCTAGCCCAACAATTCTAGAGAGCAATTTAAAATTACACCCCAAAAGCTATTAAATTATGTATACCCCATGACCCAGCAATACTACAACTATACTCCAAATATCTCCAAAAAGATCAAAGAAAAAGCAAAAGTGTCCATATAGACAAAAAGTATTTATAACAGTTCTTTTTGTGGTAGCAAAGAACTAAAAACTGAAGAGATGGCCATTATTTGGGGAATAGCTGAACAAGTTATAGTATATGAATGTGATGGAATACTAATGTGCTATAAGAAATAATGAATGGGTTGGTTTTAGAAAATTCTGGAAAGACATATGCAGTGGTACAAAGTGGGACAAACAGAACAATTTACATAGTAATAACAGTATTGTAAAGATAATTAACTGTGAGGGGGCAGCTAGAGGGCACAGTGGATAGAGCACCAGCCCTGGATTCAGGAGGACCTGAGTTCAAATCCAGCCTCAGACACTTGACACTTACTAGCTGTGTGGCCCTGGGCAAGTCACTTAATCCTCATTGCCCCCCAAAAAGAAAAAAAAGATAATTAACTGTGAAAGACTTAGTAACTGATTAACCCAATGACCGACAACCATTCCAAAGGACTTAGGGGGCAGCTAGGTGGCACAGTGGATAGAGCAACGGCCCTGGAATCAAGAGTACCTGAGTTTAAATCCGGCCTCAGACACTTAACACTTACTAGCTGTGTGACCCTGGGCAAGTCACTTAACCCCAGTTGCCTCACTAAAAAAAAACAAAAACAAAGGACTTAGGAAGAAAAATACTGTCCACCTCCAGATGGAGAACAGATTGAAGCATATTTCCTCTCTTTTTCTTGTTTTTTTTTCTTCCCAGAACATAGTGTATGTGGAAATTAGTACTGCATCACTTCATATTTCTAATAGCTTTTGTAGGGGTAGGAGGAAGGAGAGAATCTGGAACTGAAAATAAAATAAAACCAAATGGGACCAAAAAAAATAAATAAATAAAAGGGAAGTTTGAAAAACCAGTCAGTTGAAGGGTAGTCCAGAAAGATGATCAGTTGCATTTTAAACATGTTGGGTTTGGGATTTCAATCATTAAGAGTAGAACACAAAGGGGCAGCTAGGTGGCACAGTGGACAAAACACCAGCCCTACACTCAGAAGGACCTGAGTTCAAATCCGACCTCAGACACTTGACTTGACACTTACTAGCTGTGTGACTCTGGGCAAGTCACTTAACCCTCATTGTCACACCAAAAAAAAAAAAAAAAAGAGTACAACGTGTGAAGATAAGTAGGGAGTATATTCTAGGCTTGGGGAGAAGTTGGATAGTACAGATAAGACCAGGGAACAGAAAACCCAGTAGTACACTTTAGCTAAAACATGAACTGAATGAGAGGGTGAATCAATCATAAAATAAGCCTGGAATGTTTAAGTGGGAGCCAGATTATGGAAAGCCTTAATTTATGAAATTTGTATTTTATTCTGTGGCAATGGGGAGCCACCAATGAATTTTGAACATGGAAATTATATGGCAAGACTTTCAAGAAATTAGTATGTAGCCTTTGTAGATTGAGGGAGGAAAGAATTATCTTATGAGTTGTTATTTTTTCAAGCACACGTATCTTATCTCTTCAAGTAGCTCATAAATTCCTTGAAGACTGGGACCATGTCTTATAGATCTCTATTCCTCATAATTCCCTTTGCACATTGCAGACTCTCAATTTATGATGAATGAAGAATGAATTAAACTGAACTGCCTCCCCTAGGTTTGCTATCTCCCTCCCATCTTCCTATAAAGTGATTTGGAAACACACTTAATCCAAACAACTATAATAGAAACAAACTGTGGTAATTATACTGTATATTTGTATATGAAAATAGGTGTCTGCCACCCATAGCTGCTTTGTTCATACATTCTCCCAAAGTCTTATGGAGGGCTGAATAAGTCGTTGTATATGATTGTGATGGAATACTATTGTACTATGTAACGATTGGAGTGACACCACCTGCTGGAGACTTACTGTAGAAAAGCTGTGCCATGAGGTGAATGTCTCTGAGGGCAAGACCATGCATTGTTTCTTTGGTGTCAGGAAGTGACATTTGCTGGTGGGAGGAGGAAGGGGGAGCCTGGCGCTCTGACTTGCGCTCTTTCCTGAGGACGCGGGTGGAGAAGGGAGCTAGAAATACGCTCTCCCTTTAATAGATAGATGAATGTAGGCCTTTTTCTCTCTTTACCAAGTTCTTATTTTCCTTAATAAATGCTTTAAAGTCTAACTCTTGCTAAAGCTTATAATTTATTGGCGACCACTCATTAGATATTTTAGACAGACTAGCTAGAATTTTAGCCCTTAACAACTATAAGAAATGATGAACATGATGCTCTCAGAAAAACCTGGAAAGACTTACATGAACTGATGCAAAGTGAAATGAACAGAACCAGGAGAACATTGTACAAGGTAAAAGCAAGATTGTATGATGATCTACTGTGAATAACTTAGTTATTCTCAACAATAAAATGATCCAAGACCATGTTGAAGGGCTTATGATGAAAGGTGCTATCCATCTTCAGTTTAAGAACTGGTGGAGGGGGCAGCTAGATGGCGCAGTGGTTAAAAGCGTTGGCCCTGGATTCAGGAGTACCTGAGTTCAAATCCAGCCTCAGACACTTGACACTTACTAGCTGTGTGATCCTGGGCAAGTCACTTAACCCCCATTGCCCTGCAAAAAAAAAAAAAAAGAACTGGTGGAGCCTTGAGAGCAAATCGAAGATACTTTTTCTTAATTTTATTTTTCTTGGGTTTTTTGTCTGTGTTTTCTTTTGCAGCATGACTTACACTGAAATATGTTTTTCATAACTACACATGTATAGCCTATGTCAAATTGCTTGCCTTCTCTTTTTTTTTTTTTTTAGTGAGGCAATTGGGGTTAAGTGACTTGCCCAGGGTCACACAGCTAGTAAGTGTTAAGTGTCTGAGGCTGGATTTGAACTCAGGTACTCCTGACTCCAGGGCCGGTGCTTTATCCACTGCGCCACCTAGCTGCCCCAAATTGCTTGCCTTCTCAATGAGGGAGAGAGGGGAGAGAGGGAGCTAATTTGGAACTCAAAATTTGAAAAAAGAATGTTAAAATTGTTTTTACATGTAATTGGAAAAAAGTAAAATATTTAAATTAAATTTTTATGAAATCAGCTGATCCCTCCATGAACCATACCATTAGGGTAACAGCAATTCAATTCAGCTCAATAAGCATATAGTAAGCACCTGCTGTATGCTAAATACAAAATGCCAAGGATACAAACACTGAAATGAAACAGTTCTATCCCTCAAGGAGCTCCTTTACTTACATTCCATACAATATGGACATAGATAAGTAAATTTAAAAAAAAATATATATATATATATATACATACATACAAGAATAATAACAAACTGATATTGAGGGGAGAACTAACAAGGAAAGAAGGAAGGAAATAAGCATTTTCCTTAAAGTACCTACTAAGCACTTTACAAAACACTACCTTGTAAAGGTGGGTAGGGTTTGAGCTGAGCTCAATAGTCTAAGAGGTGGAAATAAAGAAGAGCAATCCAGGGGGGAAGAAGGGAAAGGGAGGGGCACAGCCTGTACAAATGTATAGGAGACAGAATGTTGTGGATGAGAAACCACAACTTGGCCAATCTGGCAAGAACCTAGAGGGTGAGAAGAGGAATAAAGTGAAAGCCTAGAAATATAGGTTGGAGCCAGATAAGGTCAAACTTTATCCAAAAAAATTGTTATTTAGAGTCTCTGACTGCCAAGTTGAAGGAAGACCTCCTTCCCCTGTTGTCATTGCCCTCTCCCTCCTGTTCAGCCACCCCAAAGTGGTTCCAAGGATGCTATGCACTCCCATTCTATTGTGCCTCTAAGAGCCATGTTTAATTTTTAATAGCTTCCTTTCATCTTGGACTTCTTTTTATCTTCTGGCCCTCACTGCATCCTTGGCCTCCATCTTCTGCCTGTTTACCTAGCAGGAGACATACCATTACCATCTCATGGCCATTTCCAAAATCTCATGCAGCCACTATCACTCATCAACTTTTGTTCTTTTAAGATTCACTCCATTTGTCTATACCACTTATAACTGTGCTGCCTTCAGGATTTTGAACTCTGAAATTCTTCTCTGTTCATTACCCTTCATCCTTCTACTTCTACCTCTGCCTTTGCCTTACTCCTTTTAAAAATATTCTTCAGCCTTGTAAAGAGTTTCATGTTTTTCTGAATTTAATAGAGGCTGAGCATGGTGGCACAAGCCTGTAATCCCTACTATAATCAGGCTATGGCTAAGATATAGTGGGCTATGCCGATTGGGTGTCAGAACCAAGAAAGGTATTAATTTGATGAGCCACCCGGGAGTGGGGGTCACCAGGAGGAGGGATCCAGAACAAATCAAAGCTCCTAGACCAATCACTAGTAGGATGGGGCCTGTCACTAACCCCTGTACTTCTAGCCTGGGCAAAATAAGGAGACCTAGTCTTCCCCCAGCCTTTTTTCTTTTTTTTAATTTGCAATAAGCTAAAATTTCCGAGAAAATTTTTTGTCTTGAAGGATCCTAAAGAGAATAAAACACTACAGTTATATTTCATGTATTCCTTTGTTTTTATTCTGTTTGATGAAATGCCACATGATGGACCTCATCTTATTAAGAGGAGGCTAATAGAGGGTCAGTTAAGAATAGATTTTTTATGTAAGGCCTATCTTCTATTCAGGAACCAAATGTCAGGTTAAGCTATTTCTAAAAGGTGGCTAGGGAGAAGAAAAGAGAGTGAATCAATGAGTGTTTTGTTTATGTTCAAGCTGTGCTTTTTTTCTTTCTTTTTTTTCTTTAATCCCAGCACCCCTCTCAGAGCCTTGAACATAATGGTTGCTTAATAACAATTGTTGAATTGATTTGATATGCAAGATGAAATGGTCTTACCTTCTGGCCAGCCCAAAGTCGATGATTTTAATTTGGTTTCCCATCTGACTTACACATAGTATGTTCTCCGGCTAGGAAAGATCAAGAGAATTTGACAGACCATTGTTATTCCTATGGTGAATAAAGCACTCAATACTGACTACTTAACCGTTTTGCTGCACAAAACAGTTTGCTGAATGAATAGTTGTGTTAGGGAAGCAGTTTCCCTTCAGGGATCTGCAAGATCAAAACTATTTTTACGTTTTAATTTCTAATACAGTGAATGCTGAAAAATAAAGCCAGTGGTATGCTGGTAAATGTTCAGAAACCAGCTCTCAGAAAACTAAATGTACCTGCAACACAGTTTTAACTTTAACCCGCACTTTTTTTGAACCTGCACTCTTAACATTTTCTCCATCACTTTCCTAAGTCTAGGCAATTGACAGAACAATAAATCAAACCCCGATTTGTGACATTTGCAGATTTCAAAGGTGTAAACGCTCACCTTGAAAGTTTAACAATTGGTTCTCCCAAGCTAGTTCAAGCTGTTCCCAGCACACTCCAGGATATTTATAGTCCACATAAAAAAAGCTTTTTAGGGGGATCCTCAACAATTTTTAAGAGTATAAATTGCTCAGATGGCCTACCATGGAGGCCCTGAGTTTCCTACCATGTCCCCTTGCCAGGTGGCTGAGCTAGAAACTAGGGTCAAGGCAACCTTGGACAAGGTGCAGGATTCTAGGTGTGATGTTGCAGCCAGCCTGGCAGAGAAGCCTTGAGGAGCCCAGGTAACTGGGACTCAAATCCAAAGGGTGGGGTTCAGGACTTGGAACTGGGATTGTGTCCTAGAAGAAGCAACAAAGCTAAGCGTGTGTATATTTGTTTTATATATTGCTTTGCACTGTACAAGTCAATTTCATAGTTACAATTTTGCAAATTTCAATTGTTGATTGCTTTACCAATACTTTTAGTATTATTGAATTCTCTATAAAAGTATTGATATACTGACAATTTCTGCATTAGTGAGTTTTGTAGAAGTCCAGGCAGAATTTTTTTTTGAGGGGCAATGAGGGTTAAGTGACTTGCCCAAGGTCACACAGCTAGTACGTGCCGAGTGTCTGAGGCCAGATTTGAACTCGGGTCCTCCAGAATCCAGGGCTGGTGCTTTATCCACTGTGCCACCTAACTGCCCTCCAGGCAGAACTTTTAATGTGAGAACTCTGTCATCACCAAAATGCTACTGTCTAGTATAATGTTCATATTGTTCTTTGGCATTCAAATACACCTAGACTGTTTGCTTATAGAAACTGGGCTAAGCTGTTTATATATTTGTTTTATACCTTTGAAGTAAACATTTCTTTGTCTGTTTTGGGGGGTTTTTTTGCAGGCAATGGGGGTTGAGTGACTTGCCCAAAGTCACACAGCTAGTAAGTGTCAAGTGTCTGAGGTCAGATTTGAACTCAGGTACTCCTGAATTCAGGGCCGGTGCTTTGACCACTGCGCCATCTAGCTGCCCCATCATTTCTTTGTCAAAGGAGTGGGGAAAAGGGTGAAAGGGGTGCTGAGACCAAAAAGGGTGAGAACTGTTGTTTTAGGGAAAGGTTGAAGGCAAAAGGAGAAGGGTTCTGCAGAGGCTGACGTGGAAAGATAGTGTCAATGGACATGAGCTTGGACAGACTTCAGGAGATAGCAGAGGATAGAAGGGGCTGTCGTACTATGGTCCATGGGGTCACCAACCCAATATGACTGAAAGGCTGACACAATAGGGCAAACTCTGACCTGGGCAGTTAGGTGGGACAGTGGATAGGTTTCCAGGTTTGAAGTTGGGAAGATATCATCCTGAGTTCAAATCTGGTCTCAGACACTTACTAGCTGCGTGATCCTGGGCAAGTCACTTAACTGTTTGCCTCAGTTTCCTCATCTGTTAAATGAGTTGAAGAAGGAAATAGCAAACCATTCGAGTATCTTTGTCAGAAAAAAAAAAAACCCAAATAAGGTCACAGAGAGTGGGGCACATTTGGACAACAATAACAACAAAACTACTAAGCTACTTGGTTTTTATATTCTATCTCTTAGGCCCTTAAGATAAGAATGTTTTTTACATTTTAAAATAAAGTTTTATTTTATTTTATTTTATTTTTTGGTGAGACAATTTGGGTTAAGTGACTTACCCAGAGTCACACAGCTAGTAAGTGTCAAGTGTCTGAGGCCAGATTTGAACTCAGGTCCTCCTGACTCCAGGGCCAG
This sequence comes from Dromiciops gliroides, assembly GCF_019393635.1. Taxonomy (NCBI): domain Eukaryota; kingdom Metazoa; phylum Chordata; class Mammalia; order Microbiotheria; family Microbiotheriidae; genus Dromiciops; species Dromiciops gliroides. The sequence goes on along the minus strand of NC_057862.1, from coordinate 410,059,131 downwards.
TACTCTATAGCTGCCCCTTTGACTCCTATTTTAAAGGACTGTATACGCCAAAATTCTGAACAGCAGCAAACTTCATGCAATCTGCACTGAGTGAAGTGGCTTCCAAGCTCCTTCTAGCCGGTCTTCCCTCTCCCAGAGGGCAGCTGAGTGCATAGAGCGCTGGGTCTGGAGTCAGGAAGCATACATTCATTTCAATCACGTCCAACTCTCCAGGACCCCATTTTGGGTCATTGCCCTGGGTTCAAAGAGAGCCTCAAACATATTAGCCGTGTGACTGTGAGCAAGTCACCTAACTTTTGTCTGCTTCAGTTTCAACTGCAAAATGAGCATGATAAAAGCCCTACCTTTCAGGGTTGTTGTGAGGATCAAATGAGATAATATTTGTGAAGTGCTCAGCACAGCACTCAGCACATAGGAGGAACTATATAGTTATTCCCTTCCCTTCCCCTTCTCTGCCCTCAAGATAATCTAATGTTATCTGGGAAACTGGAGTTATGAAGACACAGATATCTCAGGAATCTGGAGAATCTGAAGAAGTCAGGATTCCTCAGGTAGGGCCACAGGGGCCAAGAATGAGGCAAGGGTCGGACTAAAACCTTTTCTTAAAAATCATCTTGGCATATTTAGCATGTTAGCATCAGGATTTGGGGGAGTATCCTTAGTTTTACCTATCAGGAGATGTGTAGTACCCATCCCCTACCACATTCTGAGCAGAGGGGCTCTGGAACTAATGAATAAAACTTGGTTCCAGCCTTCTCTGGATCCACCTACTAACTGCCCCCTTACATAGCCTGCTAGTTAGTGACAAAGGCCGAGACTAGAACCCAGGTTAAGAACACCCTCCTCTCCCTAACAAGGCCTTCTTCTTGTTATCGTTCGGTTGTTTTATTTTGTACAACTCTTCATGACCCCATTTGGGGTTGTCTTGGTAGAGACACTGGAGTGGTTTGCCATTGCCTTCTCCAGCTCATTTTGTAGTCTTACTGTCCCTAAGTAATTGGCTCAGCTTAAAGATACTATGGCGTTCCTAAGGATTCATTCTTTGGGTTTCTCCTGGTGGGCACAATGGCCTTTCTGGTGGGTGAAGAAGCAGTGTTCCATATCTCTCCTCTCCATTGCTTCCTCTCCTCTCTAAGAGAAGTCATCTGATTCCCTCTTATTTTTAGGAATGCTTTAGTGCCTAACTCTTATAGAAGTTGTTGTAAAATGATTTATATCTTTGTACTGGGCAAGGAAGTTTCCACTAAGTCCATGCATGTGCTAGTCTTCATAAATATATTTTTCTTTCCCTCTCAATCAAACAAAATTGATTTTTTTTTTTAGTGAGGCAATTGAGGTTAAGTGACTTGCCCAGGGTCACACAGCTAGTAAGTATTAAGTGTCTGAGGCCGGATTTGAACTCAGGTACTCTCCTGACTCCAGGGCCACTGCTCTATTCACTGCGCCACCTAGCTGTCCCCAAAATTGTTTTTTTTTTAAATTCAGTGGGGCTCTGCCAGCCAAGGGATCTATGGTCCACTGCCTAAAAGATCCAAAGCTACTAGCTATTTAGGGGTTAGTTGGACTCCTAAATTTTTTTTTCAAGAGGGAAAGTAATGGCATGAAATCTACCTAGATTGGAAATAGGAAATAGGACAGCTGGGTGGCACAGTAATAAAGCTTTGAGCCTGAAGTCAGGAAGACCTAAGTTAAAATCCAACCTCAAAGGGACAGCTAGGTGGTGCAGTGGATAAATCAACGGCCCTGAATTCAGGAGGCCCTGAGCTCAAATTTGACCTCAGACACTTGACAGTCACTAGACCCTGAACAAGTCATTTAACCCACATTGCCCCAAACAAAAACAAACAAAATCCAACCTCAGACACTTAACTAGCTGTGTGACTCCAGGCAAGTCATTTAACCATCCGTAAAACAGGGTAATAATTTTACCTGTCTCCAAAGGTATGAGGATCAAAGATAATAATTGTAAAGTGCTTAGCATAGTGCCTGGCACATAGTGTTATATAAATGTTAACTATTATTTATTATCTTGATTAATAAGGTTTTCTAATTCAGTGCTATAGTTGAAATAAGGAGGACCTGAGTTCAAATCCTGCTTCAGGGATTTATATTTGTTGTTGTAGTTGACATATTTATATACTTTTATGGATAGCTAGGTGGCGTGGTGGATAGAGTGCCACCCTTGGAGTCAGGAAGATTCATCTTCCTGAGTTTAAATCTGGCCTCAGACACTTACTAGCCGTGTGAACCTGGGCAAGTCACTTAATTCTGTTTGCCCCAGTTCCTCATCTGTAAAATGAACTGGAGAAGGAAATGGCAAATCACTCTATTTTATCCAAGGAAACCCAAATGGGATCACAAAGAGTCAGACACTACTGAACGACAACAGTATATACATATATATATGTCTGGCAAGTCATTTAACTTCTTCCAGTCACAGTTTCCTCTTCTATGAAATGAGGATAACAGCACCTACCTCACAGGGTTTTCATGAGGATCAAATGAATAATATGTGTAAAGTGCTTTGCAAACTTTAACAAGCTATACGAATGCTAATTGTTATTATTATTTTGTATCACTAGTTTATTTGGCTCATAGAAAAAACTAACCCAACCTGAGTCAGGAGCTCTTGAGATTTCATTCTTTCTATAGAGGTGCCAGGAAAGTAAACCTTGGCTACCCTTGCAGGAAAGATACAGTTTTTGTTTTTTGGTGTTTTTTTTTTTTAGTGAGGCAATTGGGGTTAAGTGACTTGCTCAGGGTCACACAGCTAGTAAGTGTCAAGTGTCTGAGGTCGGATTTGAACTCAGGTCCTCCTGAATCCAGGGCTGGTGCTCTATCCACTGCACCACCTAGCTGCCCCGAAAGATACAGTTTTAATACTAGTTAAACTTTTAGGGAGGGAAAGACCATGTGTCTTTTCTTTGGTATCAGGAAGTGACGTTTGCTTGTGGGAGGAAGAAGGGGGAGCCTGGTGCTCTGACTCTCTCTCTTTCCTGTGGACTCTGGTGGAGAGCAGAGCTAGGAGTGCTCTCTCCCTTCAATAGAGGAATCTAGGCCTTTCTCTCTCTCTTTACCAAATTCTTATTCTCCTTAATAAATGCTTAAAAGTCTAACTCTTGCTAAAGTTTATAATTTATTGGCGACCACTCATTAGAGATTTTAGATAGTTTAGCTAGAATTTTAGCCTTTACAATTGGGTAACTGCCCATCTCGGGATCTTTTCCAAAGCAGAAATGTTTAGAATTAGTTTCATTTCAATCAATAAAAGGCTGCCTTGTGCCTAAAAAACAGAGTAAAGAGTTTTCTTCTTCCAAAGTAGCCTCCAAGAAGCCAGACCAGAGCAGAAGTCCCCAAGATTCCAAGCATATTGGGGGCACTGGAAAGACCAAGGGGTGTGTTCTAGTCTATGCCCTGACATCAGTTAGCTAAATAAATCTGGGAAAATCATGCGTCCCCTCCTTGTCCTCCTAGGTAAAAGCCGGGGGCAGGGAGTTAGATGAGGTGCCCCCTGATGTCCCTTCTAGTAATGACATTCCAGGATACTTTAACTGCCATCCATCTCCTACAGTATGTGGTCCTAAGGTCAAGCCTTACTGACCTTCAGGTCCAGGTGTAGAATGTAATGCTGGTGCAGGTAGTGGAGGCCCTCACAGATCTGTTTGGTGAATAGGACAGCATCCAGCTCTGTCAGGTGGTACTTTTCATCTGTGATCCGGTCAAATAGCTCACCACCATCCACGCTGTAAGTTCAAGCAAGAAGAGGGTATATCAGTGAGTTTCCAGAAGGAATCTGTTGTGATCATCCCTGTCTTTCTACTTGCAGTAAGAGATCCAATTAACAACATGGTTTTAGGAGCTGAATTCTATACTTGGAAGTCTAAAGGTTATAGAAGGAAAGAAAGAAGCATTTATTAAATGCCTACTATATGCTGGGTACTGTGCCAAGTGCTTTGCTAATATTACTTCATTTGATCAGAAGACCTGTGACTATGAGCAAGCAAGTCATTGGCCCTCTCTCTCAGCCCTGTTTTCCTCCTTTTTTTTTTTTTCCTTAAGTGAGACAATTGGGGTTAAGTGACTTGCCTAGGGTCACACAGCTAGTAAGTGTTAAGTGTCTGAGACCGGATTTGAACTCAGGTACTCCTGACTCCAGGGCCAGTGCTCTATCCATTGCGCCACCTAGCTGCCCCCCTGTTTTCCTCCTTTATGAAATTAGAGAGTTTCCAAGAAGCAAAGACCAGAAAGAAAAGTCCCATATATACAAAATATTGATAGAAGCACTTTTTTGTGTGTGTGGTAGCAAAGGACTAGAAACCGAGCAGATGGTTATCAGTTGCGGAATGGTTAAAAAAATGGATATACATGAAGGTAATATAATCCCTTTTTTGGGGGGGGGCAGGGCAATGAGGGTTAAGTAACTTGTTCAGGGTCACACAGCTAATAAGTGTCAAGTGTCTGAGATCAAATTTGAACTCAGGTCCTCTTGAATCCAGGGCCTCTGCTCCATCTACTGCACCACCTAGCTGCACCCAATAGAATATTTTTAATATGAAGAATTCAAAGAAGCAAAAGACTGATACAGAATGAAGTAAGCAGAACAACAATATGAAATATACCCAATGACTACAATGGTATAAGTGGAAAAAAATAAAAATAAAGAGTATAACCAAGAAGCTTGTAGAATTGAGAAAATTCACTGTCCTTCTTTGCTGAGGTGGGAGTCTCTTGGTGAGAAATATTATATATACTGCCAGATTCAACTAATATGTCCATTGATTTCACTGGAACTGCTTTATTTTTCTCCCTTTCTCTTTTCATTCTTTGTAGATTATAAAGTTCTTGAGGGTAGAGACTATCTTTTGCCTCTTTTTGTATCCTAAGTACTTAGCACAGTGCCTGGCACATAGTAGACACTTAATGAATATTTACTGATTGATTTGATTCTTTGTTACAAGGGATGACTCACCCAGTAGGGGATGAGCAAGGGATCTATTCATAAATAAAGTTATTGTAAAAACAAAAGATATGAATTTAAATGCTTTTAAGAAGAAATGAAGTGTGGGGGCAGCTAGGTGGCAGTGAGTAAAGTGCTGACTCTGGATTCAGGAGGACCTGAGTTCAAATCCGACCTCAGACACTTGACACTTACTAGCTGTGTGACCCTGGGCAAGTCACTTAACCCTCATTGCCCAGTCCCCCACTGCCAAAAAAGAAGAAGAAGAAGAAGAAATTAAGTGTTTGAAGAAGTCGATTTCTAAGGTCTTTTAAAAGTTTAAATCCCATGAACTGAGCAGTAGCCCCTCACCCCCAAGATCTAATCTCCACCACTGAGAAGCTGAGCCTGGAGTCTATAACCCAGGATAACTCTTCTGCCTCACCTACTGTCTTCTGGTTAAAATAGGTGTAGGTGAAAAGAGAGAAGAAACTCAAACCTATTCATTCTGCTCATTGTGGACAGCCTTGGGAAATTGGAAATAGAAAAAATAGTCAACAATCATCCAGAGTTCTTTTATTATCTAGACATGTTGATTATCCAAGTTATTTTTGGTCCCAGGAGCACAAATCATCTAAAGTTGCCTTTAATAACAAATTTCTGATCTAGCTCTGCCTGAAGGAGTTTTACCAACAATTACTCCATTCACCAATCCTTGTTTATAGAAATACACACATATGAGTATGTACGTATGTATGTATATACACATACATACACACAAAATATATACATGTATAAGTACATGTGTGTGACATGGATATGTGTTTATATGGACATATGTGTATATATACATGTGTGTGTGCTGAGGCACGGAGAGGAAGGAAAACTAGCTCTAGATCACACATAGCAAGTTGTTGGCTGTTCAGTCGAGTCTGACTCCTTGTGACCCCATGGACTGTAGCAGGAAAGCACCAAAGGAGGGAACCACATGGAAATAGAGCTGAGAGCACCCCATTTTCCTAATATGCCACATGATTTCTTCTATGTCTTTCCGTATTCTTTTTTATACCTAGAATAACCCTTCTTCCCGCCTATTAAAATACTAGCCATACTTCAAGACCCAGCTTAAATGTCGTCTTCTATTTGGTGTGTTTTGTTACCATCCCGGCCATAAGTGATCTCTCCCTTAAATCTAATAGTGTTTTGTTTCTTCCTTAGAGCTAACATCTAGTCCAAACCCTTCACTTTACAGAGGAGGAAACCGAGGCACAGAGAAGTAAAATGACTTGCCCAACTTCACACAGAGAGTAAGTGGCAGACGAGGAATCTGAACTTAATGTCCTCTACCTTGAAATCCATCAACCTTCCTTTTAGATCAGTGAGGTCAAAATCAAATAGACACGGAAGCCATCAAACTATACAGAAGGACCCGGGTGGGTACATGTTGACTTAGAAAACCACATATTAACATTGTCTATGTTTTATTGTATTTTTATTTATTTTGTCAAATATTTCCCAATTATATGTTAATCTGGTTCAGGCAGCACTTGGGAGTGTTGCTGCATATGCCTAAGGCTACATATTTGACACCTTCACTCCAGACCATGCTGCTGAATTCTAATTAATTCAAGGCAACAAATGAGTTATAAGGAGAAAATGGAGTTCTGCCTTGGAAATGCTGGCTGTGTCCATGAGAGTACAGTGTTTTCCCTGAGCTTCTGCCCATCATCCCACTTCCTTCCTTGGGGAAGGAATACTCACTATTCCATGACCATGGGGAAGGAATACTCACTATTCCATGACCAAAGTGAAACTGTTTTTGCTCTCAAAGGCATCATAGAGCTGAATCAGATTGACATGGCTGAGCTGGTTCATGATGTTGATTTCATTCTTCACTTCCTCCTGGGGAGAGAGACATTTTTAGGAATGTGGGGTTAGAGATGATGAGCTAAACCACTGTTTAAAAATCCCTGTTTCTGGGGCAGCTAGGTGGTGCAGTGGATAAAGCACTGGCCCTGGATTCAGGAGGACTTGAGTTCAAATCCAGCCTCAGATACTTGACACTTACTAGGTGTGTGACCCTGGGCAAGTCACTTTACCCTCATTACCCTGCAAAAAAAAAACAAAAACAAAAAATAAAAATCCCTGTTTCCCAACACACACACACACACACACACACACACACACACACACACACACACACACACACACACACACACACACCCTTCTGCTTTCCTGTTCTAGGTATCCTCTCCCCTCTGTCTAGACTATACTCTAAGATCTGGAAGCATAATAAGTTGTTTAAGTACAAATGCCCCCTCTCTTTACAGAGAAGAGGCTCAGAGAGTGATTTGCCCAAGGTCACACAGTCAGTAGCTAGTAGAGCTAGGACAAGAACTTATATCTAATTTGTTTGTTTTTTGTTTTTTTGTTTGTTTTTTGTCTTTTTTTTTGGGGGGGGGGGGTTTGCAGGGCAATGAGGGTTAAGTGAATTGCCCAGGGTCACATAGCTAGTAAGTGTCAAGTGTCTGAGGCCAAATTTGAATTCAGATCCTCCTGAATCCAGGGACGATGCTTTATCCACTGCGTAATCTAGCTGCCTCCAGAACTTATATCTATTAACGCCTAGTCTAAGACACTTCCTACTACCTGGTCAGAGTAAAGAGACTGCAAGATGTATAAGTAGGTGAATGTTTCCCAAATATTTTCTTTTTTATTGGGTGGGTGGATGGAGGCAATGGGGTTGGGGGGGGCGGTTAATTGACTTAGTAAGTTTTTAAGACAGGATTTGAACTCAGGTCCTCTTGATTCCAGGGCCAGTGCTCTATCCACTGTACCACCTAGCTGCCCCTCCCAAATATTTTCAATCTGTGACAGACATGTTTCTGAGCCTGATGGTATATGACATGAGAGTATTACTCAGCAAGCAGCCATTATTTTATACCATTTGTCAAAAGAATCTTCTGTTAATAACATATGTAACAAAGGTTAATGCTACCCTTGTCCATCACCCTCCTGGTCACAGAGTGGCAGAGAGGTTATTGTTGTTCAGTTGTTTTCACTTATATCCAACTCTTCAGGATGTCATTTGGAGTTTTATCAGCAAGGATGCTGGAGGGGGTTGCCATTTCTTTCTCCAGCTCATTTTACAGATGAGGAAACTGAGGCAAACTGGGTTAAGTGACTTGTCCAGGGTCAGCCAGCTAGTAAGTGTCTGAGGCTAGATTTGAACTCTGGAAGATGAGTCTTCCTGACTCCAGGCCCAGTGCTCTATCCACTGTGCCATCTTGTTGTTTGTCCTTCATTCTCGAAGAGGACCATGATATTGGGTTGATGCCATGACTTGCAATGAATTGGATTTAAGTGAGGGAGGGCTGTGCAAGGTCACCAACCTCACTCTCTCCTCCAGAGCCATACTGGAGATGGCCTCATATATTTAAGACAACTAGAGTTTAGTGACTTGCCCAGGGTCACATACCTAGTAAGTGTCTGAGGTGAGATTTGAACTCAGGTTCTCCAAACTTCAGGGCCAGCTCTCTCTCCACTATGCTAACTAGCTGCCCCTGGCAGAGAGGTACAGGGACTCAGAATGAGATCATAGGTTTATAATTGGAAGGGACTTTAGAGATCATGTAGTTCAATCCCCTCAGTTTAGAGATAAGGGGACTTGAGGCCTGAGAGGTAAATGATTTGTCCAATGTCACACAGTTAGTGGCAGACTTTTTAGAGATCATGTAGTTCAATCCCCTCAGTTTAGAGATAAGGGGACTTGAGGCCTGAGAGGTAAATGATTTGTCCAATGTCACACAGTCAGTTAGTGGCAGACTTGGGATTCAAACCCAGGTCTTCTGGCTCCAAACACTATTCATACCACTGCATTAGTGATGTCCCATTCTATGGTTCAGAAAGTATTCAGAGCCTCACTTTTATTTCAGTTCAGTTCTTTTAGAAAACATGTAGACTCAGTTCCTATTCAAACTATAGAATTCAGCTGGGTTTTTTTGTTTAAAAACAAAAAAACCAAGCTTTGATCTAAATCATACATACTTGAATTTTTTAAAAAAGTCAATGAGCCATAGAATGTGGTTTAGGGTTCACAAGTAAGTACAGTCCCTTCTTTTTCTGGATTCTCATTTTCTTTTGGTTCAAATCTCTTACATGAGTAAGAAAGCTCTGTCAATATCCAGTGACTCAGCTTCTGACTGCTCCTCACCCAAAACACTCCAGGCCTGTTACTGACCATCTCCTCTGGAATACCCGCCCTCCTCCTCCCTGACCTCTGGCTTCCCCGTCTCCTTTTGAGTCTCAGGACATAAATTTAGAGAATCCCCCCAAAATGTTCATATGGACTATTTGTGCCCGATCCATGGTAGAGCCTTCTGAGCTTGTATTGGTCTGATCAGCCAGCCTTGACCTCAACACAGTGATGTCACCGTGGTCCTCTTTGAGAATGAAGGACACCAGCCACCAAAGACCTACTGTCTTCAAGAAGCCTTTCCCAGTCCCCTTTAATGCTGGGCCTTCCCTCTGAAATTACTTCCAATTCATCCCATATATATTTTGTTTGTGTATACTTGTTTGTATGTTCATCTCTTCCTATCCCCATTAGACTTGAGAAGAGAGACTGGTTTCTTGGGGTGGGGGAAGATTTTGAGAGAAGGGGCTGCCCTTCTTTGGATCCCCAGGGCTTGGCACAGTGCCTGGCACATAGGAGGTGCTTAATAAACTGACAAAGACTGACAAAGGGTTATCTTGACTTCACTTGAAGACTCCAATGAATGGGAACCTACAACGTCCAGAGTGTCCCATTCCACTCTTTAACAGTTCTAATTATTGGGAACTTTCTCCTCACCTGGCACCAAAATCTGCCTCTCTGCCCCTGCCATATATTACTGCGGAGGCCAAGAAGAATAAGTCTAATTCTTCTTAGATGTGCTGGCTCTAATTAGAGACAACAGCCCCTCAAATACCTCCAGACAACTCTCCCAAACATCTCCTATCCTCTGGGTCAGAGGTGTAAAATACATGGTCCAAACCAGATGAAAATGGAATAGGGAAAGATATAATAAAATAAAAGAAATGTAATAAAATGTAAAAAAAGAAATAAAAATACAATAAAATATAGATAATATAAATATATGGGTTTCTAAGTCAATTTGCAGCCCACAGTGGCCCCCTTTTCTGAGTCTGTTCTAGGCTAAATCTCCTGAGTCACTCAGAACCAAACAGAGCACTTCATATGTGGTCTGCCCATGGCATAGTAATAGCAACAACAACTAGAATTTATACAGTTTGCAAAATGCTTTACACATATTTTATTTGATCTTCACAATAACCCTGCAAGGTAGATGCTATCTATTATGAGGAAACTGAGGCAGACAGAAGTTAAGTGACTTGCCCAAGATCATACAGCTAGTAAATGTCTGATGCAGGATCAGGTTTTCCTTGCTCTAAGTCCCACACACTACCCACTGTACCACCTACCTGCATAGTAAGCAGGACTACTGTCTCCCTCATTCTGGAGATTATGCCACTATTAATGCACCTAAGATTATATTTGATTTTTTTTCTTTCTTTTTTTTTAGTGAGGCAATGAGGGTTAAGTGACTTGCCCAGGGTCATATAACTACTAAGTATCAAGTATCTGAGGTCAGATTTGAACTCAGATCCTCCTGAATCCAGGGCAGGTGCTTTATCCACTGTACCATCTAGCTGCCCCCCATATTTGCTTTCTTGACAACCATGTCACCCTGTAGATTCATTCTGAATTTGCCATTGTCTCCATATTCTTTTATTTTTTTTCCACATTCTTTTGTGTTGTTTTTTGGGGGGGGCGGGGTTTGTTTGTTTTTGTTTTGTTTTTTTCCAGGGCAATGAGGGTTAAGTGACTTGCCCAGGGTCACACAGCTAGTAAGTGTCAAGTGTCTGAGGCCAGACTCAGGTCTTCCTGAATCCAGGGTCAGTTCTCTATCAACTGTGCCACCTAACTGCCCCTCCATATTCTTTTAAAAGGAACTTTTTATCCATGCTTCCATCATCTTGTACTTGCAAAGTTGATTTTTTTAAAAATCTCTGTATAAAACTTTAAATTTATGCTATTAAAACATAGCCAAAAGCAACAAACATTACAACAGTTCCTGAACATAAAATATATTTTTTGTTTTTTAATTCATTTTCTTCAGCTTTTGCTAAATACTAAATGTTCAGTTACTTGAAAAGCCACTAGGTGGTGCCATAGTGTACAGGGCACCAGGCCTAGCATTAGGAAAACCTAAACTCAAATCCATCTTCAAACACTAGCTGTGACACCGTGGGTAAGTCAATTAAGTGATGTCTGCCTCAGTTTCCTCTTCTATAAAATGTAAATAATAAGACCACCTACTTCCCAGGGTTGTTGTGAGGATCAAACGAGATAATAATTGCACAGTGCTTAGCATACAGTAAGTACTATATAACTGTTAGCTATTATTATTATTATTATTTGATTTTTTGGTTGTTTATGGTGATTAAGTTCAAATTTAAAACATTTTAAATGTCTTCCTAACAAATTTCATCTTATTAAATTCAGCCCAATATTCATTCTACTGTAACAAAATCTTTTGGAACCCTCTCTTATAATTCATTAACTATTCCGCCCAGTTTTGTGTCACATGTAAATTTATAGACTCACAGAATTTGAGAATTAGAAGGTACCTCAACAACCATCTAGTCCAACCAAGACATGAAAGGAATCCCCACGGTGATATAACCAATAGGAGGCAGATGGAACATCACATTGAGGAATGGCAAGAAAGCCAGTTTGGCTGGCCTCTAGCATGCATGACGGGGACAAATATGCAATAACCTGGGAAAGGCAGGCAGGAGCCAGATTCTGAAGGGCTTTAAATACTCAACAGAGGAGTTTGCATCAAGAGGCCACAACAGACAGAGCACTGGATTTGGGGTCGGGGCCTTGGGTTTGAATCTCAGCTCTGCCATTGACTGAAAGAGAGAAGGGGCTTGGTTTAGAGCTGGCTCCTTACCCGGTCCTTGGCACTCTTTACTTTAATGATCTTGGCTGCCAGAGAGAGACCAGTGGACTTCTCAGTGCACTTGTGAACTTGACCAAATCTTCCCCTGTGGAGATACCAAGCACAGAAGGCCGAGAGCCCTCGGAATCCATACATCATCCCCATACATCATCCCTCCACCCAGAGCCAAAGCAATCCTAAATCTTACTCATGTGTGAGAATGGTAGGTCAGGCAATTGAGGAACAGAAAAGCTGAGAATCTAAATGATGATATAACGTTATGGAGGGTATGGTGGGGCAGGCTCTATGTAAAACCATACCATCCAAAGATCCTAGAGTGCTGGAAGAGACCTTTGAAAAGATCTAGTCCCACCCCATCCTTTTACAGTGGAAGGAACTAAGGCTCACATGGAATTGATTTTCTTGCCCAAAATCATATTGCTACTTAATGGAAGAATATGACTTTCAACCCAGGACCCCCAACCAGCAGTCTGGCATGCCTTCTACTGTCTCCTGGGCAATGTGTTATAGAGAGAAAAGAACTGGATCTGAAGTCAGAGGACCTGGGTTCAAATCCTGGTTCTTATGTGACCTTTGGCAAGTTACTTCATTTTGGGGCCTTATGGCTGGACTAGATGGCGCCTAACATCCCTTCCAACTCTAAGACTGTGACCCCATGACTGGTCAGAAGGGTTTAGTACCTTCCCCAAGATCACTGCCACTTAATGGAAGAACCATAACTGGAATTCAGGACTCCTGATTATTATAAGTCCAATATGTTTTTCATTATCTCCTGAACAAGACATAGTGGAAAGAACACTGGATTTGGAGCCGTGGGACCTGTGTTCAAATCCAAGATCTGTTATTTCCTATTGTAATAGGGCTTTGCTTTGTACATATCCAGATGATCTAAGCCAATGGTATCCATGTGGAGGCTGGCAAAGACCTTCTTCTAGAAGACATTCTGTATTCCCCTACCACATGTGGGAATAACCGGGTTTTATTGACCCTATAGCCAGAACAGTCTTTGTCTTTCAAACTGCGAGCCTGGGACACTCTCTCTTTCTGGTGGCACCAAAGAAGGTGAAGGTCCTGTTTCCCCACGGCATGGGCACTGTGAACAGAGCTGGGTGAGGGAAGGATTATCTTCTCTTCCCTACTTTTAGGCCCTGTTATCCCAAGAATCAGGCTTAGAGTTTCAGTCTAGTCTGTTTTGTTCTCCTTTTTCAGTTCTAGACACAGGCAATGGAGTCCAGATGTGGACAAGAGCCATGGTGACCTCAGAGGCAGAACTCCAGGCCAAATGTTGGGGCCAACTCAGCAAGGAAGAACTGAGAAGCCAGGGGGCTCAGGTCTCAAGGCCAGGGGGACTTTGCACTTGAACTTGGTAGGGCTATGCTTTGTAGGAACCAGGTTAAGCTGTAAACCTGATGCCCCTCTCTTCTCCAGAAACTGAGATGGCATAAGGGTGTGTGAGGGGGTTAATGTTTGTATATTTGTTCTTTTCATGCCTTTGAAGTAAACTTTCCTTTATAAAAGTCAATCTGTTAAGTGGTTAAATGCAACTAGGGTGCAGGCCTCCCCCCTAAAATAGAGGGAGTGCCACTCTTTAGGGTACTGAAAAAAAAACCTAGACAAAAGGTGAAATGTAACATCCCTGTTCTTCAGGCAGTGTGGGCCAGGGTAATCACTATGTGTTTTTAGAGGCAAATTACCTCACTGAAGACCTCATTTTCTTCCTCCATAAAATAAAGGTTTGGAATATATGTTCTTTAAGCTCCCTCCTAGCTCTTAGTCCTATATCTTTGGGACTCTGCCCCCAGTCTTCAGACTCATGGCCTTAAATTACCCACAATCTATTAAACTATGTCCTACCTGGAGCTAGATTGGTGAAGAAATACCAACATTCATCCTGTGTTCCCCATTTCAGTTCTCCAGATTTCTATGCCAACCACTTCCCTCCCCATCAAAACAGAAGAATCCACCTACCCTCCCAAGACTTCATGCTGGCACACGGTGTAGCCTGTGGTGATGGGGACTTCCTTGACACTCACTATCCGGTGCTCAAAGGGGGCTGCGGGGGGCGGGCTGTCATCTAAAGAGAACACAAACAAACATCACATATCCTTGTCACTCAGGAAGAGCCAGCCGGCAGCACACGCCTCTCAGCAGTCTTGTAATCACATTGCTTTGGGTGTTGTTTACAGTAATAAGAGCAGAATGGTCTAGGGGATAGAGAACTAGCCTCAGAGTCAAGAAGATCTGGGTTCAAATCCTGCCTCACCATATACTGGCTGTATGACCTGAGACCAGTCACTTAACTCCTCAGTGTCCCTAGGGAACTCTCTTAAGACTTCAGAGCATGTGCCAACCTTCCCCAGTAAAGGGAGCTCACTAGGAGCTCCCTATGCCAATGAAATCATAGGTCCATTAAAAACAATAACTCCTATGTTTATGGGTGTATTTTATGCTTTTCAGAGCTCTGTCCCACACACTTTCTCACTGGCTCCTCACAACAGTGCTGTGGGAGTGAGTAGAACAAATCTCTCTCTTTTACAGAAGTAGAAACTAAAGGCCAGGGGAGATAAAGGACTTGCTTCACAAAGCTAAGTCGGGGGGAAGCTGAGACTTTGAGTGAAGCTCTCCTCTGTCCTAGTACACTCAGTCCTCTCTGAACAAGCTGGAATGTGATCACAATGTCCTGCAGAAGTGACAGTTGTCACATGGTAATAACCATGGGGTACATCGATACATGGAAAGGAATATACAAAAACAGCCAAGTGAAGAAAGTAGAACATGAGTTAGTCTGTGTTCAGTGGAAAACCACTGGGCCTGAAGCCAGAAGAGCTGGATTTGAATTCTGGCTCTGCCACTGAATGGTTGTGGCACCATGGGCCACAATTCCATTTTGAGGCTGTGGCGTCCTCATTCATAAATTGGGGCTAATAATATCTCACTCCTTGCCTTGTATGGTTGTTATGAAGATCAAATGGGGAAGTACATGTAAAATCTTTGGAACCGTGAAGTGTTGTATTAATAGGAGTTATTGTTATCAAAATTATTTCAAAGTATGTGTAAGGATAAAAAAGATGGGAAGAGGGTTTGAAGAAGTTTAGATAGAATTTCATGTTTGTTAGATTTCCTTTTCTCTAGAGGTGGTGGTTGTTGTTGTTATTTTTAAATAACAATGGGATAAATACAAAGGCATCTGGATCCCACTTCCCTGATGGTAGGATGACAGTTGGCTAATCTGGGAAACTGAACTATGCTGGTGTTGGTTTAACTTTTTTTTTTCTTTTTTGTGTATGCTGATATTGCTAGCAGCACATAGTCCAGTGAAATAATGTGCCTCTTTTCCCCTCCAGGCAAGATCTGCTTTTAAAACAAAAGTCTTCAAGGCTTAATCCAAAGGAGGAACTCTAATGGTGAGAATGTGGGGCATTGTGGTAGGAAGCAGAAGAGATTGCCTTCCTTGGAATACTCAAATTATAGGGTTTCTCTAGACGCTCTCTTCCGCTATGAATGAACCTGTCCTAGGATATATAATGTGATTTCTAAAGATCATATTAACTAGTCAAATATTCCCATCTCGTACTTAACAGGGTGTATTATTTTATTTGTGTAGCAGAGCCAGAAATGGTTGTCCTTTGGGGAGGGTCAGAGTCTGAGCCCTACTTAAGGGTCTCAGGATTTGTAGCTCAGGGTTTCAGAATATAGTCTTCCCAAGCCAGGATGAGACAGAATCTATGATATCAACAGCCAGTCAGTTAAAGATTAATTGCTTACTATGTGTCAGGGCTTATGCTGGAGTTGGAGTAGTGTTTGTACTGGACAAGGTTGGGGCTAGGCTGGTGGGGAATCCAGAGAAGGTTAGAAGTTTTAAGAAATAATAGGGACAGGGGTAGCTAGGTAGCAAAGTGGAGTCAGAAGGACCTGAGTTCAAATCTGGTCTCAGATACTTACTAGCTCTGTGACCCTGGGAAGGAAAAAAAAAGGGCGGGAAGGAAGGAAGGAGGGAGGGAGAGAGAAAGGAAGGAAGGAAGGAAGGAAGGAAGGAAGGAAGGAAGGAAGGAAGGAAGGAAGGAAGGAAGGAAGGAAGGAAGGAAGGAAGGAAGGAAGGAAGGAAGGAAGGAAGGAAGGAAGGAAGGAAGGAAGGAAGGAAGGAAGGGACATTGAAGCCCCAGAAAGGCCTAAGCCTACCTAGGGCTGCCTTGGTAGAAAGAGCTCTGGACAGAGTCAGCTAAAGTTACCCCAAAGGGAGTCACTTACCCAACACCAGACCACCTGCTCTCTCACGGGGCACACTCATTCCTGCAGCCTCGGTTTCTCCCTCTGCCAATGTTGCTGCATTTTCAGGCTGCTGGCTTCCATTTCCTGGGTTTCTCTCCTGTTCAGCTGAGCTTCCAGCCGCCTCTCTCCTCTCCTTCTGGATGGTGCTGAGTCCCATCGCCAGCTCACCTTCTGACTCAGATTTATCCTCTGCTTTCTGGTCATTAGTCCCAAGAAGGAAGGCTTCCCTCTCCTTGCCTTGTGGGTCGTGCTCACTCTGTCCTGCCTCCAGAAACTTCCCTTCAAGGCTGATCTCAGTGGGATCAGTTCCGGAGGGCTGGAAAGAGCCTATGGGCACCCATATATCCTGTCCATATGGGCTTCCTTCCCCTTCAGAGGACAATGATGCTGAGGGTTTGGGTCTAAGGGCCTTCTCTGAAGAACGCCCACAACCTTCTGCCCGGCTCACCAGCATCTCCCCTGGTGTATCTGTCTCCTGCACATGGATGGACAACCTACAGACAAGAGAATTCTCATTGCACACAAAGATTCTTTCTACATCCACTCTCACAAGGAGCCTTTATCACCATTTCTTCTATCTGTTAACAGATCTTAACCACTTTGATCTTCAGTTTTCTCATTTCTGATAGAGACAAAAATCTTTGCCTTACCTGTCTTACAGGACAGAATCACACAAGAAAATGGATGTGGAATTGTTTTGTGACCATGAAGTCCTATACAATTGTGAGGTATGGGTGTAGTGGCCTAGGGTGCTGTATTTGGCCTCCCAGGGTGGCAGATGTCACATGCTCATAACAGATCAAATGTATGAAAACCTTATGATAGGATGGTACTTTTTAAGTGTGGAGCAATGGAAAGAGCAATGTATTTGAGTCCAGGAGACCCAGTTTCAAGTCCCAGCTTGGCTGCCTTCTTGCTGAATTCCCATGGACAGGCAACTTCTCCTCTCCAGGTCTCACTGTCTTTATATGTCAAATGAAGGGATTGTATTTGACTTCCTCTAAGTTTGTAGAGTAGAAAGAGCAATGGATGTTGAGCCTGAGGACATGGGTTCAAATTCCAACTCTGCCACTTAAGTGTATACAACCCAGGCAAATCACAATTCCTCTGGGTCTCAGTTTCCTCATCCGTAAAATAAGGGGGAATCTGGGGCAGCTAGGTGGCATAGTGGATAAAGCACCAGCCCTGGATTCAGAAGGACCTGAGTTCAAATCCAGCCTCAGTCACTTGATACTTATGAACCGTGTGACCCTGGGAAAGTCACTTAACCCTCATTGCCCGCCCCCCAAAATCGAATTTTGGGGCAGCTAGGTGGTGCAATGGATAAAATGTTGGCCCTGGATTCAGGAGGACCTGAGTTCAAATCCAGCCTTAGACACTTGACACATACTAGCTGTGTGACCCTGGGAAAGTCACTTAACCCTCATTGCCCCACCCCCAAAAAAAATGAGAGTGGATCTACCAAGTGATCTTTAAGGCCCCTTCCAGTTCTAAACCCTATGATCTTATGGTTCCTTTCAGGTCTATGATTCTAGGATTGTCTGTGATTATTAATCACATCATGCTAGAGGGAACACTGTCTTCATGGTTATTTTACCAACTCAGTCTGCACTGGGTGAAAAGGCAATTGATTTAGCCTAGCATGAACTCAAGGGGGTAGCTCAGATGCCCTCAAGCTCCCCAACAGCCTGTGGATTTCATACTTAGGGTCACCTGCTCAGGACAGTTAGTTCCCTCTGCTGCCACATTATCCTCCCCCAGTAGGTGACCTTGAAGCTTGGCAGTGACACCATGGCAGTTCCTGGTTTCTTTTTCAGAGTAGAAAGCCCCGGTCTGTGGGTGTAAGTGTGGCTCCACATTATTACTAGGCTGTTGCCCTTGTCTCTCCTGGATACATCAGTATTTTTGGTTCCCTCCTGCCTGTGCCCAGATCTATGGTCACCTTCTGTTGAAAACCACACACAATAGCATGTGGACACGAAATTTAAAACGCGGCACGGTTCAATGGGATGTATCCTAAACCTTTAGTCAGGAAAAAGGTCCTAAGCCAGACTCTGCCACTCATTTGCTAGGTGACTTTGAGAAAGTCAATTCCCATTGATGGGTTTCAGTTGCCTCATCTGGAAAATGGGGACAATAATGCCTATCCTGTCTACAGTACTCTTGTCAAGGTCAAATGACATGAGGGATAGGAGAGCAGCCGACCTGCTGTATCCTATCAGCCACCCTCCCTGAAGGCCTACATCCACTTGCCCTCAATGATCATAACAGCAGTGATGTGATCTTATACACTAACTTTTCATTGTAAATGTCACCTTTTGTCCTCACAACATGCTGCAAGCTAAGTAGAAAGGATCAGGAAGTACTGACCCATTTTATAAATGAGAAAACTTATAGACAGTTAAGTGGCACAGTGGACAGAGGACTAGACCTTGAGTCAGGAAGGCCTCAGTTCAAATTCAACCTCAGATGCTTATGAGCCATTTGGGCAAGACACTTATTTTGTCTTCCTCAGTTTCCTCATCTGCAAAATGGCACTAATAGTAGCACCAACCTCCCAAGGTTGTTGTGAGGATAAATTGAGATCATGTTTGCAAAATGCACTGCAAACCTTACAGTGCTATGTAAATGCTAGCTATTATTAATATTAAACTGAGTTTACCCTGCCCTAACCTACTGGAGAAATACAGGGGCTTCAGAGCCAGGGAGCTTTTTATTCTCCCTTCACCTTTAACTCACCTCTCCAATTTTTTTTTTCTGTTTTTTTTTTTCAGGGCAATGGGGGTTAAGTGACTTGCCCAGAGTCACACAGATAGTAAGTGTCAAGTGTCTGAGGCCAGATTTGAACTCAGGTACTCCTGAATCCAGGGCTGGTGCTTTATTCACTGTGCCACCTAGCTGCCCCCCTTCACAATTCTTTTGATCCCCATTCCTCTCCACCTTAAAACTCCTCCCCAACTAGTTGGACACAGACACAGACATACATGCACATACATGTACATGCACACACACACACACACACACAACTTTCTCATTAGAGATGCATGTGTTGGTGTTTGATTTCCCTGAAAATTGGTCCCAAGACATCTTATCACTTAGTAAGAAGCCAAGAATACATTTTCTTGGGCTCTGGTTCTGCTCCAGTCCTTAAATTGCTGTTCCTTTCTCCTGGGTTCTATACATTGCCCTTGGATTCCTGGAAGGCTCACTGTGGTAATTCCCCCTCTCCCCACCACCCCGTCTTTTATCCTTTAAACTCCAGCCTATAACCCTGACTCAGGGACCTTGAGTGAGGTGGGTCTCCCAGCAGCTGTTGGCCAGGAATTCAACTAGCTTTCCTGGCTTTGGGGAGTCTCACGTTTCCTTTCTCCTCTGAACAATGACAGATAAGTGAGGAACCCTGACTTTGCCAATTGCCAAAACAAACAAAGACATTTGATCTTCCACAGAGGAGTGAATTAAGTCCCAAGGATGGTTTAATTTCAGATTACTGGGGCTCGGTCTTTGAAAAGGGGAAGTCACCCAGCAGGTCAAATACCCCCACAGCCAGCCTGAGACCAAATTGTAAAGTTTGTCTTTTCTGTCCTCCTCCTCCCACTGATCCTTTCCACATACCTAAGGTCACAGGATCATAGGGTTTAGTGCTAGAGGGGAATTCAGAGATAATCTAGTTCAAATTTATCATTTTACAGATGAAGGAAATGAGACCCAAAGAGGTTAAATGACTTGCCAAGTTGGGATTCAAATCCAGTCATCTAAATGAGTCCAAGTTACCAGGTCCAAATAAACTACTGAACTAGCAGGTGTGACCACCAAGCTTCTGTTGATAAGCTTTAGACTGTATGGGAAAATAACAAAAGTACCATAGGATTGGGAAGTGCAAATGTTGCCCTGATTATTCAGAAAGAGGAAGTAAAGTTTGAAAATTTTATGCTGGTAAAATTGACTTCTATTCCTAGAAAAAATTTAGAACACATTATTAAAAAGATGGTTTGTGGGCATGTAGAAAGAGAGGTAGTAGTCCTATCAAAGTCCTTTTGTGACATAAATATAGTCTTGATAGCTAAACCAAGGAGAGCTAAAAGAAAGAAAGAAAACTATAAACCAATTCCCCAAATAACTGCTGATGCAAAAAAATTAAATAAAATTTTAGCAAGATTCCAACAATATATGACAAATGTATACACTATGACCAGGCAGGATTTATATCAGGAGTGCAGGGCCGGTTCAGCCTTAGAAAAACTATAAGCATAATTGACTACAGCAGCAACAAAAACAACAAAAATCATATGATTATTTCAACAGATACAGAAAGAGCATTTGGCAAAATACAATACCCATTTCTATTAAAAACACTTAAAAGTATGGGAATAATTGGAGCCTTTCTTAAAATGATAAGTAGCCTCTATCTAAAACCAAGAGCAAGTATTATCTGTAGTGGGGATAAACTAAAAGTCATTCCAATAAGATCAGGGGTGAAGCAAAGATATCCATGATCACTACTATTATTGAATATTGTACTAGAAGTGCTAGCTATGGCACTAAGACAAGAAAAAGAAACATAAGTGATTAGGAAACAAAACTATCACTGCAAATTGAAACAACTCTGAGGTAAAACTTTACATCCATCAAATTGGCTAAGGTGAAAGAAAAGGAAAATGACAAATACTGGAAGGGATATGGGAAAATAGACACACTAATGCATTGCTGGTGGAGCTGTGATCTAGTCCAACCATTCTGGAGAGCAATTTGGAACTATGCCAGCAAAGCTGTTAAATTGTGCATACCCTTTGACCCAGTAATACCATGACTAGGTCTATACTCCAAAGAGATCAAAGAAAAAAGAAAATGACCCATATGTACGAAAATATATTTACAGCAACTCTTTTTGTGATGGCAAAGAATTGGATGAGGGATGCTCATCAGTTAAGGAATAGCTGAACAAGTTATGATATATGGTTGTGATGGAATACTATTGTGCTGTAAGAAATGATAAAGAGATTAGTTTCAGAAAAACTCTAGAAGACTTACATGAACTGATGCAAAGTGAAGTGAGCAGAGCAAGGGAGAACAATTTACACAATTGTATTGTAAAGATAACTGATTGTGAAAGACTTAGTAACTCTAATCAACAAAAAGACCTACCACAGTTCCAAAGGACAAATGATGAAAAATACTATCCACCTCCAAATAGAGAACTGATGGATTCAGAGTACAAATCAAAGTTTATATTTTTCTCTCTTTTTCTTTTTTTTTTAACATAGCTATTGAGGAAATTTGTTTTAAATGACTTCATATTTGTAATGGGTTTTTATTTCTTGCCTTCTCAATGGGTGGGGGGAAATTGGGGGAGAGAGAATCTGGAACAGAAAATAAAATAAAATTGAATAAAATTTTAAAAGAAAGAGAGGTAGTAGGGGCAGCTAGGTGGAACAGTAGATAGAGCACCAGCCCTGGAGTCAGGAGTACCTGAGTTCAAATCCAGCCTCAGACACTAAAGACTTACTAGCTGTGTGACCCTGGGCAAGTCATTTAACCCCAATTGCCTCACTTAAAAAAAAAAAGAGAGGTAGTGATCACTTAAAGGCAGCATGGTTTAAAAAAGAGGTCATGATAGACTGATCTCATTTCTCTTTTTGAAAGATTAATTACAGTAGGTAAGGAGAATACTATAAAAATATTGTGTTTAGATTTCAGCAAAATATCTAACCAAGTCTTTCATCCTAACATTGTGCACAAGATAGAGAGGTGTGGGCTAAATGATAGTACATTTACAGGTAGGTATTTGTTAAATTTGCAGACATCACTAGCTAAGAGGGATAACTAACATGTTGAATGATGGAGTCAAGATCCAAAACAAAAATCTCAGCAGGTTAGAATAAGGAACCAAATGTAATTGGATGAAACAATAGAAACAAACTTTATTCTACACTTGGGTTGAATAAATCAATCTCAGAAGCACAGGATAGGGGAGCTGTGGTAAGAAAAGAATTGTGAATAGAACAAAGAAAAAGATCTGGGGGTTTTTAGTGAACCACAAGCTCAAATTTCATTAACAGTGTGACACGGAAGCCCCAAACCCTAATGTCATCCAAGGCTATATTGAGAGGTTAGATGGAGTCCAGAGACAATCCCATACTGTGGTCCAGCTCTCTCTTGATAACTGTGTTCCATTTGGGGAGATCATTTTAGGAAGGAAATTGAAAAGTCCGAGTGAATTAAGAGAAAGGCAGTCAGGATGGTGAAGAGATGGGAGACCATGCCTTACAAGGATCAGTTAAAAGAATTGGAAGAACATGGAAAAGTCTTGAAGGAGGTGGGGAGTGGGGTGGAGGAGGTATTAGAGCAGTTCAGATTGAACCCAGTGACAATGATAACTAGAAGCAATGAACGACAGTTGCAAAGAGGCGGATTTAGGATTGAAGTAAGAAAAACTTCTTAATAATCAGAACTATTGCAAAGTGGGATGGGTGGCCTCAGAAGGGAGAGAGTTCCTCACTGGAGGTCTCTAAGTAAAGGCTAGAGGATCACTTGCAGGATACGTTATAAAGGAGATTCTGTTGGGGCATGGTTTGTGCCAGAGGGCCACTGAGGTTGCTTCCAACTCACTGAAACTCTGTGATTCAGTGGCTTTGATGGAGTCACTTCCCTTTCCTGTGGCACAGTTTAAATGGAGGTGTCAGGATGTGACTGGATAAGAGGTACTCAGTGCAATGGGACAAATACTAGATTTGGGGTCGGAGGTATTCAGAGGTTGAATACTCTAACAGATTTTCTGTGTGACCTTGGACACATCACTTTCTTTCCTTTTCTAGCCTTCAGTACCTCATCTGGAAAACTGAGGGGGAGGGGAGGGGAGGAGTTGAACTAGATGATTTCTAAGGTCCCTGACAGCTCTGCTATTGTGTGATCTTATGATCACATAAACATAATCATAATGATCATAAATCTAGGGCTGGAAGAGACTTTGGAAGTCATCTTGTCCAGTCCCCTCATTTTACAGATGAGGAACTGAGGACCAAAGAGGACAAGTGATTTTCCCAGGGTCAGACAGGTAGCAGCGAATTGTTTCTACATAGGCATGAAGAGGATCACTAATCCCTACCTTGGAAGCATCCCTCCTCCCCAAGCTCCCTCGGTGCTGGATCCTGGACCTGGAGCTGCCACCTGCTCTGAAGGCCAAGAAGCAGGCCGGCCAGGCATATCTCCTCCTTGTTCTATTCCCTCAGGTGCCACTTGAGTCTGGGAGATATCATTCTTCCCTTGTGATACCACTGCCCAATCTGGATGCACAAGGGCAATGTCACTGGCTTTCTCTGGGTCTTTGGGTACTGCGTCTTTGGGTGATGAAGGACAATCAGGAGATCTCTGGCAAGAGGCTGGGGTGGAAGCTCCATCTTCCTGCCTTGTGGAGGCCCCTGCCCCTCTGAGAGGGTCCGGGTTAACTCCAGGATCTTTAGGGGTCACTGGGGGCAGCTTCTTGTCCTTCCCCTCTGACAACTCTGCCTTTTGGTTCTCTAAACAGAGAAATAGACAATAAAAATCTCAAATTAATCAAATACTACGGTGCTGTGTACATAAGGTCTATTGATTTGAATAATGGGCCAGATTCTCCTATCCCTTTACTGTCTAAACTCTTTTGTTTGTTTGTTTGTTTGTTTGGGGTTTTTTGCAGGGCAATGAGGGTTAGGTGACTTGCCCAGGGTCACACAGCTAGTGTCAAGTGTCTGAGGCTGGATTTGAACTCAGGTCCTCCTGAATCCAAGGCCAGTGCTTTATCCACTATGCCAGCTAGCTGCCCTGTCTAAACTCTTATAATGAAATGTTTTATCCCAATGTACCCTTGAAGACACCCCCTCCTCCAAAAGAATTTCTCTAATTTGCCATACACATACTCAAAATCATTCCCTTTTTGTAGGTCCCATAAGCAAATAGCACGTATTATTTTGTTATTATTCCTTTTTTTAGGGCAATGAGGGTTAAATGACTTGCCCAGGGTCACACAGCTACTAAGGGTTTCAAGTGAGATTTGAACTCAGGTCTTCCCAATTTTAGGGCCAGTGCTCTATTCCCTCTGGATTCCCACATACCTTCTGAAGGCCTCCTGATCTCGGCTTGCACTCCTCGAGTGCTAAGGGTCTGCTTTGGTTTAGCCCCCTTCTCCTCAGCTTTCTCCTTGTTCTAAAAAGCAAGCGTCATCACAGTCATCATTACACAGGGTAAAATAAACATTATTACTCAGGCAACCAACAGATGAGGCCCGTTGTTATGGGTGTGAACTTACGCAGGTTGCTTTGCCTCAGTTTCCATATCCTATAAAAAGAAACTGTTGGACTAGAGGAATACAAAGATTCCGTTCTGTTCCAAATCTCAGATCTTAGGATCTTAGGATTCTAGAGAAACAGCAGGACCCAGTGAATAGTGAATAGAGAATTGGCCTCACTACTCTGGCCTGGCACGCCCTCAGTGCTCTTGGCAGCTCTCAAAGACGAAAAGTTGAAGAGAAGGTGCTGACCTACACTAGTGGAAGGAGGTTCCCCCTTTGAGAATTCCCTCTATCAATGAAATGACAAGTCTAGGGCCTTACCATACCCTGTGATACTATTGAATGCAAAGTTCTATGCTGGGCACCAGGAGGAAAGAGAAGACACAGCCCTACACACTCTAAAGAGAAAGATATCTTTCAACATACTTGAAAAAATATATAAGGACCAAGAAGACTAAGGAAGCATATACTAATTCAATGCTATGAAAAAGAGCTTTTTGGAAACCTGCTCCTTCAGTCTCTAGCACTGGGCCCTGAGGCTTTCAACAGATAGTTGACTGGTTGAATTAATTGCTATAGGTGGTCTCTCATCAAATTATCCACTAGCCCAATAAAAGTATTAGTTCTGACTTGAGAAAAAGAGTACCTTCTGTTTAATTATAACAACTCATTCCCTTACCATAACCTTGTGAAACAGGGAATGGAAGTATTCTTCTTCTTTTATGGATGAAGACACTGAGGCTCAGAATGGTCCAAGGTCACAGCTAATAAATGGAAGAGGTGTAATTTTTGCTTACGTTTCCAGAGTCACAATCCCATGATTTCAGAAGTCTTATTCTCTCTTGTACCCAATCAAAGTGGCCCATTAGGCCTCACTTTCACTTCATCTGTAAAATGAGGGGGTTGGACTAGATAATCTCTGAAGTCACTTATAATCCCAAATCCTCTGATTTTAGGAATAAACTTGTTCTTTGCCCAAGGGGATAGTAGCCTTTTTTTGCCTTTGAAAAGCTAAGGTCTCAAAGTTCAAGTTTAATAAGCACCTTCTAATGAAACTCCACTGAAGCTGGATTGCATTTCTTTTTGGCTAGCAACAGGAAAGTCATTAACTATTAGATCAAAACATCTAAATGGGAGCTGGATTTAACGAGTATTTATTGAGAGCCTATTTTGTGCCTACGTATATGCTGGGAGCCAAGTGGGAATCTGACTCTTGGCTTGCTTTCATTCATTTTATAATCCCCATCTTGGACTCCACTCCTGAATCACCAGGCTCTAGTAGGTGAGCATTCCCCTTACCTTGCTGGGGAATAAAGCCTCCATACTACTTCCCAGCCATCTCTATACTATGCCAGGGTGCCTTTAAGTACCCTCCCCACCAGCCCAGCTTCCCACACCCATTTCCAGCCCCTCTTTTGTGTGGTCTTTCTGCTTGAGGGCACAGACTATCCTGCTTGCTCTTTGGGGGGGGTGGGCATGAGGGTTAAGTGACTTGCCCAAGGTCACACAGCTTGTAAGTGTCAAGTGTCTGAGGTTGGATTTGAACTCAGGTCCTCCTGAATCCAGGGCCAGTGCTTTATATGCTGTGCCACCTAGCTGCCCCTCTGCTTGCTCATATTTACATTCCCAGCATGCTTAGCACCATGCCTGCCATTTAATAAGTTTCTCCCTCTCTCTCATTCCTCTCTCATTCCTCTCTCTTTCCTTCTCTTCTTTCTCTCTCTTTTCTCTCCCCCTCCCTCTCTTTTCCTACCTACCTCACTCCATCTCCACTCCACTCTACTCTCTCTCCAAACTCCGGCCCCTCTCCAGGACAAGTAGCAAGAAAAGGTGTTATACCTTTTCTGATATATCCTTAGAGTCAAAGACTTGAATTAAAGTCACACCTCTGTCTCTAGCTACATGTATGACTTTAGGTAGATCACTTTGGTTTTCTGGGTTCAGTTTTCTGACCTGTAAAAATGAAGGCACCCTAGCTGTGTGACCCTGGGCAAGTCACTTAACCCCAATTGCCTCACTAAAAAAAAAAAAATGAAGGCACCAGATTTCTAAAGTCTCTTCCAACCCTGACATTCTGTGACTCTGTGATACTCCCAGTTATGTCAACTATTATAAGAAATACAACACAGCTTTGAAAGTCTTTAGTGGCAATCTTCAGAAAAGGCCCAGGGAAGTGAGTGACATTGCTATATCAAAGTTTGTCTCTGTCCACAGGCCTATCTTCCTTTTAGAATTCCCAAAGAAAAAAAAAACTGTCTACTTTCTCTTTGGAATGACAGAAGCTGTTTTTCAAGTGGAGGAGAGAGAATATTCCCTCCCTTTGGTATTTATGTCCTTTGAAGAAGTCTGAAGTTTGGGAAACTCATGCCCAGATATGACCATACTGTTCCCTGTTTCCTGGCCACAGCCTTTAGGAAAAGGAGAACTTAGCTCCCAGAGGCTCTCTTACAGCTGGACAGGCGAGAGAGAGAGAGAAAGAGAGAGAGAGAGAGAGAGAGAGAGAGAGAGAGAGAGAGAGAGAGAGAGAGAGAGAGAGAGAGAGAGTGAGGGAGAGCAAGAGAGAGAGTGAGAGAGACCACCCATAACCCTGGTTGTTTGGGGAACAATTCTTTAAAAAGCAATTTGTACTAGCTGTGTATCCCAAAGAGATAAAAGGGGGAGGGAGGAAGGAGTTATTTGTACAAAAATATTTATAGCAGCTCTTTTTGCAGTGGCAAAGACTTGGAAATTGAGGGGATGTCCACCAACTGAGGAATGGCTGGACAAGTTGTGGTATGTGATTGTAATGGAATATTATTCTGCTATAAGAAATGATAAGCAGGCAGATTTCAAATAAACTGGGAAGGACTTAAGTGGACTGATATCAAGTGAAGTGAGAAGAATCAGGAGAACACTGTACACAATAACAGCAACATTGCACAATGATCAACTGTGAATGACTTAGCTATTCTAAGAAATACAATGATCCAAGACAATTCCAAAAGGACTCATGATGAAAAGCACTATCCACCTCCATCAAAAGAACTGATAGAGTCTGAATACAGATCAAAGCATACTATTTTTCACTTTATTTTTTTTTTCATTTTTTTGGTTTGTTTCTTCTTTTACAACCAACTAATATGAAAACATGTTTTGCATGATTACACATGTGTAATCTATATCAAATTGCTTACCATATCAGGAAGGGGAAAGGAAGGGGAGAGAAATTGGAACACAATTTAAAAAAAAATAATGTTAAAATGGTTTTTACATGTAATTGGGAAAAATAAAATATTTTTAAAAATGTATTTAAGGATTCCTTGCCCTTCTTGAGGGTACCATTAACTCATATCTCCCTGGTTTGAGCTTCCTATAATTCTTCTTTCTCTCATCCTCCTCTCTCTATCTCATGCCACTCCAGTCAATATTAATTAACCATCTACTTACTCTCACAAGGCACTATGGTAATGCAAAATCTCATTAAAACATATGGTTCTTGGTTTCACGAAACTTTAATCTCGTTGGGGAAGTAGAAACACAAATGACTAGAGAATACAGTGTCACAGGTGACCTTAGAGAATTGTTTAACAAAATGCTAAGTGAGATCTCTGAGGAAAGATCATTATCAAGAGTGTGAGGTGAAGAGCAGAGAGATGACATGAGCAAAGGCATAAAGGTTAGAGGGCAAAGGACTGTCCGTTCTGCCTGGAGAATAGAGTACAAGTAGATAAACAATATAAGATTGAAGCTGGAAAGGGAGGAAGATGCCTGTTTGTGGAAAGATGCTACTTCTAATGGGATTGTGCTCAGGGCATGGATGTGACTGTAGGTGAGGGAAAGATAGGGAAAAGGACTGGTAGAGATTAGAGCTAGACCCATGATTTCACATGGATGAGGAAATGCCCTGTACCAATGCCTCAAATGCCAAGCAGAGGCATTTTAACTAGACTCAGGGGGCAATATTGTTGTTGTTCATTCATGTCTGACGCTTTGTGATCCCTTCTGGGGTTTTCTTGGCAGAGATACTGGAATGGTTTGCCATTTCCTTCTCCAGTTTATTTTACAGATGAGAAAACTGAGGCAAACAGAATGAAGTGACCTGCTCAGGGTCACACAGCTAGTCAGCATCTGAGGCCAAATTTGAACTCAGGAAAATGAGTCTTTCTGACTCCAGGCCTAGTACTCTATCCACTGCGCCACCTAGCAGGCAATAGGGAGCCACTGCAGATGTTTGAGCAAAAAAATGACATGACCAGATCTCTACTGGAGAAAGATGATTCTTGCATCAGGAATGAGTCCTACTACCTCTCAGGTCTATCATACTATTACTCCCAGCCCATTCCATTTGTTCCCTTTCTGCAAAGCCTGAGCCTAAGGCAGCAGAAGCCATTATCTGCGTCCTTTGGCAGACCTTGTTGAGTTGAACTTTTATAATCTCTCCCTTTCCCTCCCCACCCCCACACAAACTCAAGGTTCTTGCTCCAGTGACAACGCCGGCCAAACCCTTTCCTCCCCTCCCTTGCATGTCCCAGCCAGAAGGAGTGGAAAGGCTGTAACTGTCCCTCAGAGAAAAGCTAAAGAGTTTGGAGGATGATTTTCCCCCCTACTATGGCCTCGCAGGGGGATAGAAGGGAATGCTGCCTGCCCTTTGTTCTGAAAGATGCGGCTTCTGATGGGATTGTGCTCTGAGTGTGTGCGTGGCTGATGGTAAAGGAAACATGGGGATAGAGACAGGACCTATGATTTCATTGGTATAGTGAACTCCAGGAGGAGGAAAATCCCTCTACCAATGCAAATTGGCACCTTCTCTGTAACTTAAAAGTCTTAGAGAACATCCAGGAAAAAAAGAACTGTGGAATCTGAATGCAAACTGAACTATACGATTTCTCCTTTTTTTGTTTTCTCTTTTAAGGTTTTTCCCTTTCATTCTGATTCTTTTTTCACAACATGACTAATACAGAAATATATTTAATGTGATTGTACATATGTAAACTACATTCGATTGCTTTCTGTCTTGGGGAGACACGGCAGAGCTAAGAGTCAATCCCAAGCCCCCTGACTTACAGGGCAGAGCTCTTTCTACTAACCCCATCGAAATATATGAAATCCTTCTGTGTTTTCCAGCTGTCATCCTTTAGTTGTCTAGATGATATCTGAACAACATAGGTTCAGAGATCCTGAGCTGAAAGGGATTTTCAGAGTCATCTAGTCCAAACCCTTCATTTTTTTTGAGGCAATTGGGGTTAAGTGACTTGCCCAGGGTCACACAGCTAGTAAGTATCAAGTGCCTGAGGCTGGATTTGAACTTAGATCCTTCTGAATCCAGGGCTGGTGCTCTATCCACTACACCATCTAGCTGTCCCCAAGCCCTACATTTGACAGCTGAGGAAACTGAGGCTCCAGAAAGGCTAAGTATTTTGCCCTAGGTCACACGGGTGGTACATGGCAAAGGCAGGATCTGAACCTAGGACTTCTGACTCGAAACTCCAGTTTTTTATACTCTTTGCCTCCCTCAAATCTAAAGCCTCTACTTGGATTCTGCTCTTGACTAGTACTTGAATAGGAGTTGCCCTTGATATACAAATATGGGCTACTTGAAACATGACCACTTCATTTTTTTTTTAATTTTATATTTTTTTTGGCAGGGTCAATGAGGGTTGAGTGACTTGCCCAGGGTCACACAGCTAATAAGTGTCAAGTGCCTGAGGCCAGATTTGAACTCATGTCCTCCTGAATCCAGGGCTGGTGCTTTATCCACTGAACCACAAATTTAAAGCCTTTAAAGGTAAATGCATTAGTGCTGAGCATAATGACATTCTCTAGAATTATAAAGCCCATGCTAATTTCTGATCTTGTGATATGAGTTCATAGGTAGAAAGACAAAGTGTCTTATGTTTGGCAAGATTCAAAGCCATGCTGGCTGAGAGAAGAAAATTCACATGATCTTCAAATACTGTTTGCAACTTTTTTTCCCTGTCAATGTTAATTATTAAAATTTAAAAGATAAGAATTTTTAAAGCACAGAAGGACTTTATAGAGATTCTGTCTGTAGAATGCACAGGATTCCCCACACAAGGAACGATAGAAGGTAGCATTAAAAACCAAGTGCTAAATGAGGGAGGAGATGAACCTTAAGATGGGCCTGGAAGCATACATAGGTGGCCTGTTTACAGAGAAAAGGTCATTTCACAAAAACATGAAGGAGAAGGAAGGAAAGGAGGAAGGAAGGAAGGAAAGAAGGAAGGAAGGAAGGAAGGAAGGAAAAGGCATGGAAAAATAATCAAGTGAAGAGTCCCTATAAACACAGATATGAGATGATTGTACATGTATAACCTATATCAGATAGCTTCCTGTCTTAGGAAGGTGGGAGGGGAAAAAATTCAGAACTCAAAATTTCATTAAAAATGAATGCTGAAAACTATCTCTATGTGTAACTGGAAAAAATAAAATACTATTTACATAACAAACTATGTATGAGAGTAGTTAGTTATCTGGTTAGTTTCAATAAATCAATTAAATCTGCATTGTGTGCTTACGATGAGCCTGACACTGAGCTAGGTACCAGGGAGTTCACAGTCTAGCTGAGGAGACAAGAGATAAACAGCTGAAAATTAAATAAATCCAAGAGCCAAATAAAAGTTCAATACAATAACAGAGGTGTCACAAGGTAGTCTGTATGTCATGAAATGACCAAAGGACAGAACAGATAATAGTAACATTGTCCAGAAACCAGAAGCTGCAAGTTCACTCTTTGGCCACATGCGATGCCTAAGTTTAAGTCTACCCTCAGTTAGTCATTAAGCATTTATTAACCTCCTATTATATGCCAGGCACTGTGCCAAGTGCTAGGGATATAAAGCAAAACAAAACACAGTCCCTGCTGTCAAGGAGCTCATGGTCTAATGGGCAGGAGACAACACGCAAAACATTGTATGCAGATAAACTATATACAGAACAAGCTGGTGATCTTAGAGGGAATGTATCAAGATTAAGGAAGACCAGGAAAAGGTAGGATTTTAGCTGAGGCCTCAGGGAAGTCAGGGAAGCTAGGAGGGAGAGATAAAATAGGGAAACAATTCCAGGCATGGGGAACAACCAGTGAAAATGCCCGGTCAAGAGGTGGAGTGCCATGTGCAAGGAACAACAAGATGGCCAGTGTCAGTGGATCATCCAGTATTGTGGAGGGGAATAAAGTGTAAGACTAGAAAGGCAGGAAGGAGTCAGATCATGAAGAACTTTAAAAACCTTCAAAGATTTCACCCTGGAGGTAATAGGTAGTCACTGGAGTTTATTGAATAGAGTAGTGACATACTCAAACCTGTCTTCTCTAGATGGATTGGATTGGAATGGAAAGGGACTTGAGGCAGGGAGATCAACCAGCAGGTTATTGCAATACTCTAGGTGTGAACTTGTGAGGGCCTGTATTTGAGTGATGGCATTGTAGGAGAAAGAAGGGTGCTTATACCAGAGATATTATGAAGGTAGAAATAATAAGATTTGACCTTGATTGGATATGGAGGGTGAGAGTGAGGAGGGCAGGAGGACACAGGTTTCAAGCCTGGAGGAATGGAAAGATGGTGACATTACTGTCCAGGGACAACAATAGGGAAATAGGTGGCACAGTTTATAGAGTGCCTGGTCCAGAGTCAGGAAGACCTGAGTTCAAATTGGGCCTCAAACACTTACTTGGCTGTGTGACCCCGGCAAAGTCACTTAACCCTGTTTGCCTCAGTTTCCTCATATGTAAAATAAGGTGTGGAAGGAAATGGCAAACCATTCAAGTATCTCTGCCAAGAAAACTCCAAATGAGGTCACAAAGAGTTGGACATGACTGAAATGACTGAACAACAAAACAATAGAGAAGTTAGGAAAAGGAAAGTGAAGTAAAGGCACCTATTATAGATGGCCTTCCCAAGAAATTTAGGCACAAAAGGAAGGAGAGATAGAGGAAGATCCACAAATTCCCTCACTCTTCTAAAGGAAATTGTGTGTGCAATGAGAGTATGCACCTAAGTTTGGGGGGATTTTTTTGTTTGGGGCAGCATGGTATAGTGGATAGTGTTGGACTTAAGTCTAGAAGAGATGGGTTCAAATCCTGCCTCTGGCAATAGCTGTGTGATCCTGGACAAGTTGTTTAACCTCTCTGAGTCTCAGTTTACTCATCTGTAAAATGAGGAGATTGGGATTAGACCAGATGACATCTAAAATGCCTTCCTTCTCCAAATCTATAACATACATGACTTCACATGAGAGAAAGTTTCAATGACCTCCTCAGACTCCCCCTGGGCTGTCATCCCCAACATCCCAGAAGAACCTCACACTGATTTCCAGTAGCCAAAGGATAGGGGGTGATATTTCCTGATTTGTTATCCTTCCCTCCTGATGTTACCTGCACTCCAGGGTCAGAGGTTTGCAAACCTCCCCTGCGAGGGAGCACAGTAAATAGGTCAGATAATCAGTCCCTAGAGAAGAGAAGTGGAAAAGGATGGGGAGCTTGGGTCAGGGCTGGGGAGGGAGAGGGGTGGCAGATCCCTGACACACATGTTCCTGCACACAAAGAAAAAGCCCTTTGGGATTGAGACTTCTGGAGTCTTTTAGAAGGTACTATCTAGTCTAATCCCCTCATTTTAGAGATGATGAAACAGAAGCAATAGCAATGGCTGATAAGACCAAGATAGTAAATGGAAGAGCTCGGCCTTTAGGCCTCTCCATCTTTTGTCTTTGAGGTCATGCTGCCACCCTGATACAGGTCCTCTTGACTTCACGCTTGAACACAACAGTGTGTTTAACGACACCTGAACACACTCCTTTTTACTCAGAGCATGTTCCCCTAAGGCCCTCCTCCAAAAGGAACCCCCCCCCCCCCGAGGTTCATGGACTGTTTCACAGCCAGGTTTGGTCCTCTCTGCCTCTTCCTGCTTCAGCTCAGCTCCATAGCCTCTTTAGTCCTGCTATCTCCTCTTAGAGGATCATGGATAGCTGAAGAGATTTGAACTTGTGGCTCCAGGCAGTCTGGGTGTTGCTAAGTGTTCCATCACTTAGCGTCCATTCAGGCAGTGTCAGATAGTCTCTCTCCCTTCTGCTTTTATGAACAAATTGCACAATACTTAGCTATGAATGCCAGCTCAGCAGTGCTGCCCCTAATGTGGGCCTCTCGGCGGTGACACCTGGGGCCTGGCTGTTTTTAGAATGCTGATAACCCCAAACAGGGTTGGGTAGGACGGAGGGATGGAGAAGGAAAGAGAGGCCCTGAGAAAGTGAGAAGTTACAGCTTTCTATGGGTATACTTAATGATAGACTAGAAAAAAAGTGTCTTGACCTGATTCTCTCAATTGTAGACACCCCAGTGAGACCAGCTTACCCCATCCTAAGTAAAAAATAAATAAATAAATAAATAAATAAAAGTACTAGAGACTGGGTGAATGATCACCCATTCAGGGAGCCCAGTCCAAGGACGGGTGTCAAAGGATTATTAAAGAGGGGTTCCTTCCACAATGCAGTTTTCCCTGTTAGTCATCATCCCTTTCTTCATCCAGGCAAAACAGCCACATTAGGAACATATCAATAGCATCTCATAAATGACACTGAAGAAATTATTCAAATCCCTTCCACTCTCTGGGCTCTAATTTCCTCATCTATAAAATAAAAGAGTTGGACAAGAAAGTCTCTTCAGTCCCTTCTATCTCTCACAATATTATGACTCCCCAAGCTAGTCTAAAACCCCAATTGCCTTCCACGCAGCCCCTTTGAAAAGTAGCATGACATATTGGAATGAGCTCTGGAATTAGACTCAGAGTGCACACAATCCCAATTCATTCATTCATCAAAGTAGGCACTGCACTAAATAAGCACAAGAGATGCAAAGACAGAAGTTCAAATCAAGGACTTTACGTCCTATTGGGGAAAATTACAAGTCAACATATAAGTAATTGCAAAATATTTATAAGATAAATATAAAGTTCTTTCCAGAGGAGAAAGGGTGATCAGCATAGGCCTCAGATAGAAGATGTCAATTGGGGGCCAAGACTTAAATAGAGCTAGGGATTGCAATAAGAGGGCATTGGAAGGGAAAGTATTCTGGGCATAGGAGATAGCCCAGTTAAAGGTCTTGAGACAGGAGATGGAATGTTGTATATGGATGGGGAACAGAAAGAAAGTCAGTTTGGCTGAACTTTTTAGAGGGCATAAACGGGAATAATACAAAACAAAAGGAATGTGGATTTCATTCTACAGGCTGAAGCTTCCTGAGTGGGGGGTGGGGTGACATAGACTCTGTCTCTGCTACTTACTATATCTCTGTGACCTTGGGCAAGTCATTCAACCTCCCAAGACCTCAGTTTCCTCATCAGTAAAATGAGAGTTGGGTAGAACTACATTATGTTCATGCTGTATTTTTCAACTCTAAATCCTACCATCTTATGAATTTCCACCCTCAGTGGACCTCATTCCCCAAAGATATGGGAATTTGACATCCAAGCAAATTCCCCCAAAGAAGATGTTTATCAGAGAAGATGGTGGGGGGGTGGGAGTCTAGTCTTCAACACTCTAGACCTTAATGCCAACCTTGATGCTGAATTATATGGGGGAAGCCGCCCACCCATGCCCATACCAGGAGGATTCTTCTGACAAAGGGCAGAGGGCAGAAAGAAGAAAATGAAACCAACCTCCTCAAGACTCTCAACATCAGTCAGGCTCCCTTTCCTCCAGGGATTACTCCCTTGTAATATGAAATCCATCACTTTAGAATTCTGGAAAAGCATTCCAATCAAAGCCACAGCTTTGTCCACTGCAGCAACCATCTTGACCAGCCCTTCAAGCATTGTGCTGTGTCGGGAGGTGTCCCGCTGCACAGCCCTCACCAGCTCCAGCATCTCAGGGCATGCCATCTGAATGTGGGCTTGAGCGGGTCCTTCCCAGGGGAGATCTGCCCTCGAAACAGCTGCAATCTTGCTGATGCCCCGTTCTAGGTCGCCGATGCCTCGATACACGTTCTCTAGTTTTCCTGCCACGTCTTCTTGGAAATTCAAAAGTTTATCTACCTTCTCATTTAGCAGGTTCAATTTTTTGTCCATGGTGTTTAAGCAGCTCCTGCCAGTCACCGGGAGCCTCGGTTTCCCAGCGTCCCCACAAGTCCCTGAGCTCTCTTTAAAAGATTCGGACATTCTGACCAGGCAAGAAACAACCACCAGGAAGTCTAATGAAGCTTGGTATTTGAAGACTAGACCATGAGCCCCTGGAAGTTCATTATTCTTTGTGTCTAATTCCCTCTCCTTTGGAATTCAGATCAGATTGCTTCAAGAGGCTTTTAGGCTGTCTTCTTCAGCCCCCTGGACATTGCTGTTACTGGGAGAAGGGGACTGTGTTTTTCTGTTATCTTCTCTTCTGTAGGGCCTGCCCATGAGTGACAGGCCATACTTGGCATGAGTCGCTCTCCTTGGGCCACTTTGACGTCACAGCAACATTTAAAATTCCTCTCTGAGAGGCTGCTGATGGGCAAATATCTTCAGAATTGGCATCACCTGGTTTGGGGGACTGACATGAACTTCCAGAAAAAGAAAAATCCTTTAGACAACTTTACCCTCTCCAGGCAAAGAGGGCCCAAGAAGGCTGCATTCACCCCCCTGAATACTACTGGATTGGAAGAAATGGCCGTGCAGGCCCTGAATGCTGGGGCTACATTCCAGCTACCTATCACTTGATTTTAAAAATAGAACCCAGTGACAATAGCCTCCAGTCCTTTTCTGGCACCGAGATACACTTGACAACCTGGAGCTACATTCCTTGTAGGGGTCCTTCCTCAACCCCATCTGAGAGTAACTGTTTGCCAGTTGATGACCATGCAATTACTCAGCACCCACTTCCCCATGGACTGAGAGAATTTTGGAGTCTAGAATTGAGGCCCAAAGAGAGGAAGTGATTTACCCAAGGAGCCACAGGGAGTGAGTGACCAATCCAGGACTGAAGATCAGTTAATGTGAATCAGGAAAAGCCTTTCTATTTTATTGTTGATGAGAATAAGGACCCAGAAGAAAGCATCTTAAATTGCATTAGATTTTTGTCTTTTAAAATCCTTTGAATCTATATACACATCATTTTTCTGAGGTCTGGGCTAGGGTTTCTAGGAACATCAATATATCAAATACAGGCATATATGCATTCATGAGTATATGCATGTGTTCATGTATACATAAAACTATACATGTATATGTACTTATTATATACATATGGACTTATTATATATTGTACTTATTATATGCATAATGGATTTATACTATAAGTATGCCTCACTGTAAGTCAGTTCAACCAAATTCAAAATTTAATAAATATTTGTCATAGTAACTGTGTAACTCCTCTGCTCAAAAAACTTCAATGGCTCTCTCTTGGCTCTAAGATCAAAACAAAACAATTCATTCTGTTTTTTTAAGGCCTACCGCAATCCGGCTCCAACCCACCTTTCCAGATTTATTTCACATTATTATCAGCTATGAATACTACATTCCAGCTAAATTCAACTAGCTTTCTTCACACCCTATCCCCGAACTTGATATTTCATCTTTGACTACTTGCATTTGCACAGGCTGTTACCCAGTCCTAGAATGAGCTTCCCTCTTGTTCCTGCCTTTCAGAAGCTTCATTTTCCTTGCTAGCTCAACTCTAGTTGAATATCTTCTGTGAAGCCTTCCCTGGTCCCCTGAGTGGTTAGTTCTGTTTCTCCCCAGTTTAACTCATATTTACTTATCTACGATATATGTCACATAGTAGGTGCTGAACAAATGTTGAATAAATGAATACATGTAACCCTTAAGTCTAATGTAAGCTCCTGGAGAGCAAGGACTATTTCCTGTCTTAAATGTGTACTTAGCACAGTGCCTGGGCACATAGTAGGTGTTTAATAAGTGTTTGTTGAACTGAATTATGTACAACAAATTCAATTGTCACCATGGAATAAGTTGGGCTGATATAACCTCTAATATTCCTTCTCTAACATTCTATGATTCTAAATATCTATTATGTATCATACCCACCATTGTACAGAATGCAAGAGGAACTTCAGGTACAGTCTCTGCCTTCAAAGAAATCAACAATTCTGTTGGGGAAATCAACAACTACACACATGTAGAGAATAGTATCAGTTTATCATCACATGCTAAAAGTATGTGGTGTGTTCCCTCCCTTCTTGCAGAGTTAGGGGACTATGGATATGGACTATTACATCTACTGTTTGGTACTATTGATGTGTTAGTTGGTTTTGCAAAAATGCTTTTTTCTGCTTTATTTTTTTTAATAATTGTGACAAGGTGATAGCTCTCAGGAGGGCATGTGGGAGGGGGGCATATTTGGTTGTAAACATAACATAAAGATAAAAGACATACTTTTTAAAGGAAAGCTTATAATATAGACTCTAAATGCTGAAGGAGTTTGGAGAAGAGAAGGATCAATGTTCAGTTATTCTCCTTGAAGATTGGTGAAGATTTAAATAGGTGAAAAAGAGAAAAGAAGGCATTCTAGGCTGAAGGACAACATATATAGGGATGAGGAGGTGAAACTAAGGATGGGAGATTTATTTATAAGAGAGTAAGGCAGATATTCCTGCCTGAAACAGAGGACATATATCAGGGAATTCAGTTACTATCCCGTTTATACAACAATAGCTTAGATCATCAAAGGCCTTGAATTTATTCATTCATTGATCCATTCAGTGAACATTGAGCTAAGCCATAACAAGCTATTTTGGCACCTGGGGCAAGTAGCAGTACTAAGCATGCCCTCAAACTAGCTTGGCAATTCATGATGTGAAAATAATACAAGAAGTAATTAAGACAAATTCAGTTGATAGGGAAAGGAAATTAGTTACTATAATAGCTCACAGATGGATGTTATTAAAAATCTAAAACAGGCACACTAATGCACTGTTGTCAGTGGAGCTCTGAATTGGTCCTGCTATTCTGGAAAGCAGTTTGGAATTGTGCCCCCAAAGTTACTAAAATGTGCATACCCTTTCATCCAGTGATACTGCTCTTAGGTCTATACCCCAAGAAGATCAAAGAAAGGGAAAAGGACCCAGATGTGCAAAAATACATATAGCAGCTCTTTTTGTGGTGGCAAAGAAGTATAAACCAAGGAGGCATCCATCAACTGGGGAATGACTAAATAAATTATGTTATATGAATGCAACAAATACTATTGTGCTAGAAGGAACGAAGAAGGGGCAGTTTCAGAGAAACCTGGGAAGACTTATATGAAGTGATATAAAGTGAGCAGAACCAGGAGTACAGTTTATATAATAACAACAATATTGTAAAGACAAACAACTTTGAAGGACATAAGACTCTAATCACCACAGTGACCTACCACAATTCCAGAGGATCCATGATAAGACGTGCTACCCTGAGATAGATGTGACTGATTAAAGGTACAAAATGAGACACATATATTTATATACATGGATAATATGGGAATTTGTTTTGCTTGACTATTAATACTTGATATTCGTGTTTTGTTTTTCTTTTTCTTTTCCTGATAGGGAGAGGTAGGAAAGAAAGAAAATAGATTTTGCCCATTGAAAAGAAAATTAAATTTAAAAAAATTATCTTGTAGCTTCCAATTTTGACAAATTATTATTGCTAACCAGATTTTTTCACACTCCAATACCACCTCCTCCATAAAATTTTTGCTGAAGTAGTGCATGCATTAAATTTTTGTACTCCCTAAATTTCACTGTCCAGTTTCAAAGCTCTGTTTGCCCAGACCTAGTTACAGCTCTGATATTAAACATCTACTGTGATTGTGTCACACTTTGGGGTATCCAAGATACAACAACCAGCTCTTACCAGTCCAGAGCTTAGGATCATAGAATTTAAACCTGAAAGGATGTTAGTGGTCACTTGTCATTGTACCGATGAGGAAATTGAGACTCAGGTTAAACAAGTGATTTCAATGCTATACAGGCAGCAAGGGGCAGAGCCAGGAATTGAACCCTGGTGTTCTGATCCCCCAATTTTTAGCACTCTTTTTCCCATGCCACAAAGTCTAGTTGAACTATTCCAGGCTGAGTTTGTATTTGACCTAATAATTAATAGAGTCAGAGGACCTGGGTCCAAATTTTGGCTCCACTACTTACTTGTGTAGCCTCTGTCAAGTCACTTGACCCGTAAGCTTCAGTTTCTTCATCCCTACTATCCCTAGAACAGGTAGCACACTACTGAGTCACTCAAAGTATCTATCATAGCTCCTTTAAGGCAGTGAAATGATCCTAAATTTTACCTTTATAGTTTCAGATCCCAGCCTGAATTCCAGGCAAACTAGACTACTTGCCATCCCATGCTTTTCAATCTCTGTGTCTTTTCTCATATCATCTTCCTAAATGTGAAGCAGCCTCCACACACATCTATACCTGTTGCAAACCTTCCCGCACCTCCTCCATGAAGTGTTGACTATACCCCCAAGCGAGTGACCTCTTCTCTTCTGATTCCTCATAGCACTTAGCAGGTTCTGCCTTATATTGTAGTTATCTCTATCCAGCTTATCTCCTCCACTAGAATGTAGATTCTTCCAACATAGTAAATGTGTCTTACTCATTTTGTCTTCTTCTCAGTGCCAGCCCAGAATCCTGCATTCAACAGGCACTCAATAAGTGTTTGGTGAATTAATCAAGCCTTGAAGACCAGTTCTGATCTGTTCTATCTCCACTGAGATTGCTCTAAGCAAATGCTCCCATCAGGAATTTTTCTAAACAACAAAAAACAAAATTTCTCTCTTTAAGAAACCTGAGAGACTGCTTAGGAAAGATGAAAAAAATCTCAGAAAACGTTTTGTAAGCGGTTATATAAATTTGTTGTTGTTCATTGTGTCAGACTTTTTCTGACCCCATGGTAATTTGGGGTTTTCTTAGCAAAACATACAAGAGTGGTTTGCCATTTCCTTATCCAGTGTCCCCATTTTACAGATGAGAAACTGAAACAAATAAGGGTTAAGTGACTTGCCCAGGGTCACTCAGCTACTAGGTGTCTGAGGACTTATTTGAACTCAGGTCGTCCTGACTCCAGAGCCAGTGCTCTATCCACTGTGTCACCTAGCTACCTTTGGCAATATAAATATAAAGAATTAACTCAATTCAGTTCTACAAGTATTTATTAAGTTCCTACTATGTGCTAGGCACTGTGTGAGACCCCAGGATTACAAAGACAAAACAAACAAAAAAGAAACAGCCTGGGGCCCTCAAGATAGCTAGGTGGTATAATGGGCAGAGCCTGGGAGATCTGAGTTCAAACCGTGTCTCAATAGTTACCTATGTGAACTCCCCCCTCCCACAGCAGTCTCTTAATCTCTCTCACCCTCATTTTCCTTAGTTGTAAAATAGGAATAATATTATTTCTTGACTAACATGTTTGTTATGATGATCAAATGAGTTAATATATATAAAGTACTTTGCAAAACTCTATATAAATTCTAGCCATTATTATTATTATTATTATTAGTGTCACATTTTACTGGGGTGAGGGTATAGCAGGTACACAGGTAAATATAAGGAACATATAAGGTATAAGGAGAAGAGATCACTCACTGGGGTTACAAGGAATGCTTCATGGAAGAGGTGCTATTAGAATGTGGGGCAGGTTTACAACAGGTGTAGATGTGTGGGGACAATGCTTCCTGTGTAGGAAGAAGGCAGCACTTGAGTTGAGTCTTGAAGGAAGCTAGACATTCTAAGAGCAAGGAATGAGGAGGAAATGCATGGGTTATGGCCCATGCAAAGATACACAAATGAAAAATACAATGTTAGGTAAGGGAAACAACAGTGAGTAAATTTGGCTTTAATAATAATAACAATAGGGGCAGCTAGGTGACGCAGTGGATAAAGCATTGGCCCTAGATTCAGGAGGATCTGAGTTCAAGTCCAGCCTCAGACACTTGACATTTACTAGCTGTGTGACCCTGGGCAGGTCACTTAACCCTCATTGCCCTGCAAAAAAATTAAATTAAATTAAATTAAATTAAAATAAAATAACAACAACAGCTAGCATTTGTATAGTGCTTTCAGCTTTCCAAAACACTTTACAAATATTATCTCATTTAATCTTCATAACAACCCTGAGAGGTAGGTGCTATTTTAACCCTCATTTTACAGATGAAGAAAGGAGACAGAAAGAAGCTAAGTGACTTGCCTAGGACCACAGAGCTAATAAGTATCAGAGGCCACATTTGAACTCAGGTCATCCTGCCTTTAGGTTCAACTCTATTCACTGTTCCACTCATTATTATAAGCCTTTAAGGAGATAATAATAAAAATAATTTTAAAATATTTAAAGTCAGACTGGGTTTGGGATTTTTTTATTATTATCATTATTTATTCTATTAGGGAAATGCTCATAATTATTATTACAGATCGAACTAAATGACCTCAAAGGTCACTTCTAACTCTGATTCTAGAATGTTATGGTTCATTGAAAAATAGTCCCCAAAGCCCCCAAGCACTTCTTTTTTCCCTCAGAAGGGCCTTTTTTTTTTTAATGGAGTGCTTATTGCACTACTCTTTCATCCTAATTATGTTTAACTGTGTCCATGTCATATCACTGTATAGATAGATGCCTGGGAACTTGGGGCAGAGAGGGCAGCTCCCTACATTCTTCTTCATAGACTTTTCTATGGTTTCCATACTCCATAGACTCTCCTTAGCAACGAGTTCATTTAACCATTCATTCATTCATTCAATCAATTAACAAGAATTTATTTAGTGTCTATTTCCTAGTAGAATGCTACCCTATATAAACTTAGATAAGATGCATCACAGAGTTTGCAATCTAAAAGGGGCATGCCAGAAAAACAGAGATAATTGCACAATGGATAGAATGCTGGGCCTGGAGTAAGAAGGACCTGAGTTCAAATACAGGCTCATCTGTAAAACGATCTGGAGAAGGAAATGGTAAACCACACCAGGATCTTTGCCAAGAAAACCCCAAATGGGGTCCATAAGAGTGGGGCACAGCTAAATTGACTAAA
The DNA here is from genome assembly GCF_019393635.1 of Dromiciops gliroides. NCBI lineage: Eukaryota > Metazoa > Chordata > Mammalia > Microbiotheria > Microbiotheriidae > Dromiciops > Dromiciops gliroides. Next base: position 410,016,650 of record NC_057862.1, on the reverse strand, counting down.
CCACAAAAAGCCCAGGGCTCCTGGCCCCTCCTAGTATTTTTCCTCTCACCTTACCCAACCCCACCTGTTCTGCTGGTATTTACTTGTACACATTTAGCATTAGGGAGTCTCACAGAAAAGGATTAACAGGAAGGTCCCTGAAATACAAACTTCAGGGTTATCTACTATTAGGATCTATCTGCCCAACTGCTCCCTTTCCTTAGTATGATGAAGCCGGCTGACTGTCCCCCATCCAACCATGCTGCTCTGTTCAAAAATACACAGCACAGGAAAGTTTCTATGTGAATAGTTTTCAGAGGACCTCAACGGTCTTATTTCCAAAGCCCTTACCTTAATCTGAACTTTGGGGGAAGGGGGCTGGGGAGGAGCTGCCCTTTCTGCCAACCTCTGCACATGGTCAGGCCCTCGGTGTCCTCCTGTGTCTGAATGGTACAGCTCTAGTGCCCGGCACAAGGTCCTCATTCCAAGAGCAATGCACGAGGCTTGTTGTTTATTTCGCCTGGCTGTGGCCCCCTGCCCATCTATCCTAGAGCAGCCCAGCAAATGAGGCAGGGTTGCCAGGATGGAGCTAGCTAGAACTCAGCCCAGAGTGATAAGCCTAAAATTTCCCCTTATCTCAGACTCTACAAGAGGCATGCAGAGAGTTTCACTCCCTTATCAATTGCACTGGATGTTATCTGCCTCTCTGGGGCCTCTACTTCCTGCGCCACTTAGAGGAGTGGCTGGCCATGGAAACAGGGACTGTGAAGTCAGTGGAAGGGCCTGCAAGGGTTTACTTTGGTATAGCTCAAATATATATTTAAACCAGAGAATCCCTGAGCTAGAAGAGACCTAAAGGATCCCTTCCAGAGAGCTGTCTTCAAATTATGTGAAAGGCTCCTTGTTGGGTTAAAAAAAAAGGAGAAAGATTATAGATTTCTTCTACTTGGCTTGAGAGGGCAGAACCAGTAGCATGGGATGAAAGTTGTAGAGAGGCAGCCTTCTGCTCCATATAAAGAAAATTGTCCCTAATAATGTCCAAAACCAGAATGATCTGTTCTGGAAGATAGTGAGTTCCCCAAGACTGGAGATCTTCAAGGAGACTATGGATGGCTCTTTATTGAGGATGTTTTGGTTTGTTTGTTTGTGGGTTTTTTTGCAGGGCAATGAGGGTTAAGTGACTTTCCCAGGGCACACAGCTAGTATGTGTCAACTGTCTGAGTCTGGATTTGAACTCAGATCCTCCTGAATCCAGGGCCGACGCTTTATCCATTGCTCCACCTAGCTGTCCCTGGTTATTTATTTTTTGTTTGTTTGTTTGTTTTTTTAGTGAGGCAATTGGGGTTAAGTGACTTGTCCAGGGTCACACAGCCAGTAAGTGTTAAGTGTCTGAGGCCGGATTTGAACTCAGGTACTCCTGAATCCAGGGCCGGTGCTTTACCACTGCGCCATCTAGCTGCCCCTGGTTATTTATTTTTAAAGCATGAAGGGTTTTTTTAATTCTTTTTTTCCAGTTCTAATTTCTTTCCCACTGTCCCCTCTACTACTCGATGAGAAGGAAAGAAAAACAAAACCAATTACAAATATGTATCATCATGTAAAACCAATTTCCGCATTAGCCATGTTCCCCTCCCCCCCCCCAAAATAATGCAAGAAACAAATAAAATAATATCCTTCCATCTGTACTCTGAATCCATTAGTTTCCTTTCTGGAGATGGGTAACATGTTTCATTATGAGCATTTTAGAATTGTGATGCAACATTGTGTTGATCAGAGTTACTAAGTCTTTCCAAGTTGGTTATTTTTACAATATTGCTGTTACTGTGTAGATTGTTCTCCTGGTTCTGTTCATTTCACTAAGCATCAGTTGATATGGGTCTTCCCAAGCTTTTCTGAAACCATCTTAGGGACATATTAAAGGAGCTTCCTGTTCAGGCATGGGTTGGACTAGATGATCTTTCAGTTCCCTTGACAGCTCTGAAATCTGTAATTCTAACACTGTCTTTTTTCCTGTTTTCAAGAAGCCTTCCACAACAGAAGAAAATCAAGAAAGAAACAGACCAACAGCCTTGTGTGGTTTGCATTTCAGTCCCAGTACTGGAAAGCCAGTGTTCCTAGTAATGTCTCTTAAAGGACATATTATGTCATTCACTTTAAAGGGCACCAATATATCAACTCCCAAGAGTTTCAGAGGGAACTCCTGAACTCTTTTTCCCATATAGGAAAAGAATGAGGAACAAAGCCTATAGTTGCTAGCAAAGAGAAGATATCCACTACCCCATAGAATTTAGAACTAGAAATAACCTACGATATTTTTAAATCCAGGCTCCCTTATTTTATAGAATGAGAAACTGAGACCTCACTAGAGGCCTCACTAGAATGATACATTTTTTTTCCCTCTTTTTTTGGACACATTTTCTTAAATAGGCTAAGCATATTACTCAGAGGTCAGTCTACAGAGCCTCATTTCCAAGAGTTCAGACCACAATTGTTCTCTCATCTCGGGTAAAGCAACAGAAGAGATTTATCCTAAACTGTCTTGGTCAATACCCAGTCCCATTCTGGGTAACTTGTCATCAGAAGACCTGAATTCAGATCTGATCTACCATTTTTATCAGCTGTCTAATAATCTCTCTGAGTCTTTGTTTCCTCAACCAGAAAATATGAATAATAATATCTGCATTATTGATGGAATTAGTGCAACAGTTTTGGAAAGTAAATCAGAATTATGCAAATTAAGTCCATAAAATGTCCATACTTTTTGACCCAGAAATAGGTACACACACACACACTCATACAGATATACACATATACATATACCATAAATATATACATGTATATATGTATGTATATCTCCTAGTTAGGTCATTGATCAAAATAAAGATTCCAAGTATACCATATATATTTATAGCAGCAGTTTCTGTTGTTGCATAGAGATGAAAACAAAGTAGATGGCCTCTGTCTAGGGAATGGCTAAACAAATTGTGGTACACGAATGGAATGCTATGTTATGATGCCATAAGAAAAGGGGAATATGATGAATACAGAGAAGTTACATGAACTGATGGAGTCAAGAAAATAATGCGCACAATGATGACAATAATGTAAATGGAAAGGACCACCACAAAGCAATCAAAAATGAAAATTACAAAGAATGAGCTCTAGCTCCAAAGAAGAGGTGTAAGAAGATGCCTCCCCCAACTCCTTTGCAGAGGAGGGAAGGGGAAGCACAAGTGTGGAACACTGCATATGTTGTCAGATTTTTTTTTTCAATGTATTGATTTCTTATGCTGATTTTTTTCTCTTCTTTTTTATTCTTTTAAAAAACAATTCTTTGTTGCATGAGATAGTTCTTGGGGGAAGCAAAAGAGATACAAAGGTAAATTTTGGTGATGTAAAATATATCACTAAAAATGTATTTTGAAAATACATTTATCTTTATGTCCTGCTTTCCCAAGGTTGTTGTGTGAAAAATATTCTACAAATTGTAAAGTATAACTGTAAATAATATAAATAATGAAAATCATTTATTAAGTACTTATTACATCTTCCCATCTCTGTCTCTTTATTCTTTTCCTAGCAATAGTCCCTTTATACAGTCCTGTTAGACCCAGAGCTCTTAACCTAGAGTCCATGAACTTTTTTCTTAAACTATTTTGATACTTCTATTTCAACATCCTTTGTAATCCTATTTATTTTATTTTACGCATTTAAAAATATTATTCTGAGAAGGATTCCATGGGCTTTGCTAAACTTCCAAAGAGGTCCATGACAAAAAAAAAAAAAAAAGGTTAAGGGCCCCTGGCTTTAAACAAAAACCCCTGCTTTCTCTCTTCTTCCTTATTCTTCTCTTGTACAAAATGGGGAGTCAATAAATGTTGAATAAAATTGAATTATTATTAAACTGTCACAGACAGGGGACTCCCTGGAAAATGCAGGAACAGGACTGACTTGCCTTGAGAACAAAACTAGGCCTCTGGCCTTCCCTGAAGTCCTGTGCACGCCACCCACAGGAATTTCAAAAATAAATTATGGAGCTTCTAGCAGATAAAAATTCTCCTCCTGTCACTTTGACTTTGACAACAGATGGCCCTCCTTGATGCGGCTGCCTGTTACCCAGCAGGAGGCTGAGCTGTCTTCCCCAAGGGTACTTGGCCCTCAGCCTAGAACAAGCCCCCTCCGGGCTCCACAGCCTTCTCTGAGAAGAGCTAAATACAACCCAGGAAAGTAATGTGATACCTTCTCCAGACACGCTTGGGCCCTGCAGTGTCCCTGTGATTATCAGGCTGGTGGAGTGGCATCACGTAAACAGTTATCACAGAATTATGGCATTTTAAGGCTGGCTGAGGCAGACCACAGAGGGCATCTAATACAGTCCTGAACAAGAGTCTTTTCTAAAACATCTTCATCCGGCTTCCATTTGAAGACCTCCAGTGATGAGGAGTTCACTGTGTCCCATAGCAGCCCATTTCTCTTTGGAACAACTGTTATTGTGAAGAACTGTTTTCTTTATATAAGGCTCCATTTGGAAACCACTCCACCAGCACTTCAGCTTGGATGCTTTAAATAGGCCAGAACATGGCTCAATCAACCAAGAATATGTCTTGAACAAAGTAGGCGGGAAAAAAGGTCGGGGCTTTGACTTGCCCGAGAACTGTGTTCAGATAGGCAAGGAAATTTGGGTCACTCTCCAGGAATCATCTCTAAATTATCAGTTGAACTGGAAGGGGAAAGAATTCCAGAAATTTGAATGAGTGTGGAAGTCTAGATAAACCCCCTGAGAAGGAACCACCTTTGGGGGAGGGATGTGGGGAGAGACAGGAGGAGAGACTTTAACCTTTGCCTCAGCAGGGCCGGGTCTCCTTCTGAGCTTCTCTTTTCAAGTTGAGGATCTTGCCAACTTCAGAGGATGTTGGATCTTCCCATCATCCCATTGGTGTTTCTTTTCTTTCTTTTCTTTTTCTTTTTTTTTTTTTGCAGGGCAATGGGGGTTAAGTGACTTGCCCAGGGTCACACAGCTAGTAAGTGTCAAGTGTCTGAGGCCGGATTTGAACTCAGGAACTCCTGAATCCAGGGCTGGTGCTTTATCCACTGTGCCACCTAGCCATATCCACTGTGCCACTTAGCCACCATTGGTATTTTAATTGGCAATCTCCCCATTGTCTGCATCATTGGGAGACAAGGACAGACATGGACCCACAGCTCTATAAGCAGCCTTGAAAAGAGACTACCCTGTGCCTAAAGGGAATTTCTTCCAGCCACTAGCAAGTGTGAACTACCCCTTTGCCATGTGGGTTCTCTGAGCTTGAACCCAGTTTCCCCAGCACTATAGGAGGGGAAAGTACATCACAGGTTTAGGGGTAATGCTTTGCACATTGTTCGTATTGTAACATCTTAGCAGATTCCCTTTCTTTGGTGAGGCAATTGGGGTTAAGTGACTTGCCCAGGGTCACACAGCTAGTAAGTGTCAAATGTCTGAGGCTGGATTTGAACTCAAGTCCTCCTGACTCCAGGGCCGGTGCTCTATTCACTATGCCACCTAGCTGCCCCACAGATTCCCTTTCTTAAAACTACTTAAGACTGGTCGACTATTCTCAACTGCTAATCCTTAGGAGAAAGTACACTAGTAGGTACCCAAGCTGATGGCATTAGAGTAAGGGTTCTTAACCTGGGGGTCCTTGAACTTCAAAATGAATAAAATAAATAAATAAATGGATGGATAAATGAACAAATAAATAAATAACTGGATGAATAAATGAATAAATAAATTAATAAATGTATGAATAAATAAATAGATAAACAAACAAAAAATGCATAAATAAATGAAGATAGATGCATAGATACATAGATAGATGGATAGCTGCATCCTAATAAAATCAGTTTCCTCTGTATCCTATGCATTTTATTTTATGCATTTTAAAATATTACTCTGAGAAGAGTTCCATAGAAGGGCTCATGACACAAAAAAAGTTAAGGAACCCTGCATTAGAGAATCATCCCATTGCCCCTTCAGGATACCCCCTAAAACCTTGGGGAAAAGATGTAGCTAGCCAAGCTCTGGGGACCAGACCAGACAGTTGGAGTGGGAATTGGGATAAGGATCATCATGGCTTAGATCAACCAGACTGATTTTTGGCCAACCTGACTTTCTGAAATTTCCATCCATTGCACATAATTCTGCCCACTTAGGCCAAGTGGAGAAAATCTAATCCCTTTTCCAAATGGTAGTATCCCTTCAAATACTCGAAGAAAGATGTTATGTCTCTGTGTCTCTGTCTCTGTGTCTTTGTCTCTCTCTCTCTGTCTCTCTCTCTGTGTCTCTGTCTCTCTCTGTCTCTGTCTCTCTGTCTCTGTCTCTGTCTCTCTTTCTGTCTCTCTCTGTCTCTGTCTCTTTGTCTCTCTGTCTCGCTGTCTCTGTCTCTGTCTCTATGTCTCTGTCTCTGTCTCTCTCTATCTTTGTCTCTCTCTGTCTCTGTCTCTGCCTCTCTGTCTCTGTCTCTCTGTCTCTTTCTCTGCCTCTCTGTCTCTGTCTCTCTGTCTCTGTCTTTGTCTCTCTCTCTCTCTCTGTCTCTCTCTCTCTCTGATTTGGCTTTCCTTAAGGCTTAACCTCCCCACTTGTTTTCATTTATCCTTATAAGGCACGGACTCCAATCCTCTCAATATCCTGGTCACTCTCCTCCAGACCCACTCCAAGTTATCAGGGTCCTAAAATATGACACCCAGAACTGAATGCAGTCCTGCAGATGTGGCATAACCAGGAACAGAGGACAAATGAGACCAGTACCTAGACAATTCTAGTCAAGTCAACAAGCATTTATTAAATGCCTACTATGTACTAGGCACTGAGGATACAAAGAAAAGCAAAAATTGTCTCTGCCCTCAAGGAATTCCCAGTCTAATGTGGGGAGGGGCAGACAACAACGAAACAGCTGTGTACAAATATGATATACAGGATAAACTGGAGATAATCTCAGAGGAAAGACACTAACATTAAGGAGAACCAGGAAAGGCATCTTTCACATGACACTAACTCTCTATGAACACAATCTAAAATAAATTCACTTTCTAGGCTGCTGGGTCACATTGTTGAATACTATTGGTCTATCCAGTCCACTAAAATTTTTGTACTGAAATAAGACTAGCTCACAGAGTCTCCCATAGCCCCATAAAACAAAACTTTGGAGAAGTCCTAACCTCCTCACTGCCCCTGGAAAATGCCTAATTTGGTCCCTTCTCCACTCACACCTTCTCCCTTGCTTTCTATCAAAATCCCACCCCATTCTTCACGATTTTACAGATGAGGAAACAAGTTCAGAGAATGACTTATTTGTTGTCACACAGTTAATTAGTACCTGCGGTGAGATTTGAACCCAGCTCCCTTGATGATCCATCTAACATTCTAACCACGTCACAGTGATCTCAGGTCTTCGGTGCCTTGACCCAAAGAAGGCAATGGGAAAATTTCAGGTATTATTAGAGGCCAATAGGCGAGATATTTTTGAACAGGAAAACCAGGGAAGGGATCCTCAAACCAAATATTTCATTCAGTTTATCAGGCATCAAGGGAGAAAGTGGCACTTGAGCTGGATTTAAGAAGATAGGATTCGGAGGTGGACCTTAGAAGTCATTCTAGAAAAGTCAGAGGATGGAGATTGCCTTAATTTTCTCTTTCTTTCTCTTTCCTTCTCTCCTCTTCCCTCCCCCTTTCTTTCTCTCTCCTCTTCTCCTCTTCCTCCCTGTTTTCCCCCTCTCCCTCCTCTCTCCATCTTTCTCTCCTCTCTTCTTCCCATTTCTCCTCTCCCTAGCCCTCTCCTTTTTTTCCTCCCCTATCTTTTTCCTTCTCCCTTTTGTCACTTTCTCCAATTTCCTCTCTCCTCTGACCCGATATCAAGGTGGATATTGTATCACAAAGAGCAATTTTGTCTTCTCCTTCCCTCTCTCTCTTCTCTTCCTTTTCCCTTCATCCCCCTCCCTCTCACTTCTCCCCTTCCCCCCTTCTCCCCACCACCCTCTCTCCTTTACCCTTTCTCTGTCCTTCTCCTGAGTGCACATTGCCTGGTACTTAATAAATGCTTACTCCTTTCCTCCCTTCCTTCTTTCCCCCCTTCCTTCTTCCTTCCCTCCCTTCCTCTCTTCCTTTTCTTCTTCCCTTTCTTTCTTTCTCCTCTTCCCCTCCCTCTTTCTTCTTTCCTCTCCCCTATGCTCATCCCTCCCCTCTTCTTCCCATCTCTTTTCTTCATTTCTTCTTTCTGCCTTCTCCTACCTTCCACCTCTCTCCTCTTAATTTTTACTTTCTCCTCCTCCCTCCTTTCTCCCTCTCTCCTCTCTTCCAATTCCACTCCCTCTTCCTCTATTCCCTTTCCCTCTCTCCACCCTCTCCCTTTTTCTCCTCTCTTTCATTAATTTCTCTTGCCTTTCACTCCAAATTTGTTTCTCCTTTTTGCTCTCCCTTTGCCTTTCTATTTCTGTTCCCCACCCCCAATCGCCTCCCTTTCCACCCCTCATATATCTTAGATTGGCATCTGTTATAAAAGATTAAAGGCAAAATTTAATGATCTTAAATGCCATTCTTCAACCTCATGTAGGCAGCCTTTTTACACAGGATACTTATAAAAAATAGAAAGCAGTGAGAATAAAAATAATGCAACAAAGCACTATTTTTTGTCATGAGTTATACAGACAGAATAGACTACAGAAAGGGTAGTAGCAGGAAGGCAAAGCTATCCATGGCCAGTCACATTTAAGGGGCTCAGTCACCATTTCATCACACTACCATCCCCATGCCCAGTTTAGACTCTGAGAGATTTAATAAATTTACCCTGGTCAGGGCAGGACCAGGAAGTGTTGGAGGTGAGTTTCAATTCCTGGGCTTTCTGACCCCAAGGCCAGGCCTCTAGCCACTGCACTTTCCAGTTATATATAATCACTGATATAATTACCTCTGATCCTGGCATTTAAGACCTTCCACAATCCAACTCATCTTTCCAGCCTTATCTCATACTATTCCCTTTTAAGTATTCTATATTTCAATCCAATTTGGCTTCTCTCTGACCTCACTCCTTTCCCTTTCTCATTCCATCTCCATGCCTTTGCTCATATAATGATGGCTAGCATTTATACAGGCCTTACAAATATTATCTCATTTGATCCTCACAACAACCCTTGAAGGTAGATGTTATTATCATCCCTATTGATAGATAAGGAAACTGAGGCAGAAAGTGGTTAAGTGACTAAGCCAGGGTCATACAGTGTAGTTTCTGAGATGGGATTTGAACTTAGATCTTTCCGACTCCAGGGCCAGCACCGTCTATTGCACCATCTCATCTCCATCCAATCCCTTTCTTCCTTCAAAGTTTGATTTAGATAACACCTCCTCCAGGAAGACTTCCCTGACCCCACAAGCCAAAAGTGATGTCTCCTTCTTCAAATTAGAAGGATGAAGAACAAACAAACTTCACCTAAACCTCTCCTTTGCACTCATCTCACCCTCCCTAGGTACACAAATATTTGTATCTGTATATATACTTCCTCTCATTTAATTTTTTTAAAAAATGTTTTATTGATGCCTTTCAAAAAGTAGTATGGGCAGGGGCAGCTAGGTGGCACAGTGGATAGAGCACTGACCCTGGAGTCAGGAGGACCTGAGTTCAAATCCAGCCTCAGACACTTGACACTTACTAGCTGTGTGACCCTGGGCAAGTCACTTAACCCCAATTGCCTCACCAAAAAAACCAAAAACAAAGCAAAAAAAATAGTATGGGCAGTTCCCCACCCCCAGGATTTGCAGGGCCCATTGAGCTCCCCCCTGTAACAAAGAAAAACAATTAAGCAAAACCAAGTCGCCTTGTCTGATGTAGGTCATACTACAATTCTACCCCCATAATTTTCCATTTTTCTACTGAAAAGGAGGAAATTAGGTTTCATCATCTGTTTTCTACTCCTCACCTAAAGTTGTCATACCCTTGAGAGCAGGAGCTATGTCATGTCTATCTTTGTACCCCCTGCCTGATACAGTGCTTTGCATATAGCAAGAACTTAGAGAATGTTCATTGAATAAGTGGATAAATCCTTACAAGAGCGCTGTGAGGTAGATAATACAAATTTTCATCCTTATTTTGCGCATAGAAACAATCCAAGAGAGGGGGTGTGACTTGCTAGTTAGGGGAAGAGCTAGGATCAGAATCCAGGTCCCCTGACTTCAAACCCAAAGCTCCTTCTGCTACATCACACATCTTCCCCTAAAATTGCCTACAAAGTGTTTTGCAAACAGAGAGTGCTACGAGAAATGTTGTACTCTATCTTTGAAGTGCTTAAAAGGGAAGTTTTGATTTCTTTAGAACAGGCTTCTCCCTTCTGTGACCTGGAAAATCCATGAAAAATGAGGTAGAATCTTCACACACTAACTGTAAGGTTTTAGCAGCCAATGCTTGTCTCCTGCTCAGCTCTTCTTACACTGTCTCCTGTGACTGAAAGTCCCCTTTAATGGGAAAGTCCAGGAGAAGCAAATGCTTATCCTGACATTTTCTTCATAACTCTTTGACTAATTAGAAAAGAATAACAGAGGAAAGCAGTGCTTCCCCTGGGCAACCCCTTCCCTCCACCCCAACCTTGCCTGTTAGCTTTTAGGAAACCAGAAAACCATGACTGTGACAGATTTTGTTTCTTGGCCAGACTCTGCCACTTAATGCCTGTGTGACTTTGAACAAGCCACTTTCCCATTATTAGCCTCAGTTTCCCTATATGTAAAGAGAGACAGCTAGGTGGCTCAAGGAATAGAGTCTAAAACTGGAGTCAGAAAGACTTGAGTTCAAATCCGGCCTCAGACACCTACTAGCTATGTGACCCTGGGCAAGTCACTAAACCTCTGTTTCCCTTAGTCCATTGAAGGAGGAAATGGCGAACCACTCCCAGTATCTTTACCAAAAAAGACTCATAGACAGCATAGTCCACAGTCATGCAGAGTTCATAACTGAACAAAAACAACTCAAGAAGAGAATAGTGGATTAGATGATATCTAGGCTCAAACTCAGCTCTAAAAATCAATTACACTTATTCAGTCCTGTCTTTAAAACCCCAATGCTCCTAGAAAAAGAGCCAACAAGCTCTCTAAATAGCTCCTGCAGCAGCTGAGGCAGTGCGAAGAGGACCAATGTCTGACTAAGGGCATATAGGCAGAAGCCAGGAGGAACCAGAGAGGCGGAGAGAGGAAGGTAGAAAGGAGAGAAAAGGAAAAGCAAGAAGGGAAAGGGAAATGGGAGGCAAGGGAGGAGAGAGGAGGAGATGACAAATGGGACAAGAGCAGAGAAAGAAAAGAATGACCTCTACCTCATACAGATGTTGTGAGAATAAAATGAGATCATGCGTGTGGAAGAATGCGTTCTTTCCTCTTTTTTTCTGGCCTGTCTTTATAGTCCTTGTGCTTAGTCCATTGCATGAATAGAAGGCCCTTAATAAATGCTAACTGACTCAGTTATTCTGTCCTCAAGTGTATAACGATTTCATTTTGGCTTCAGAGAGAAAATTGTCAACTTTTCAATTTGATCATTTATTTACACCTTGAAAATCAGCAAATTCGACAAATCAGGACTTGATTTATTTTTATTTTATTTTTTATTTCTAAATTTAAGAAAGTGTTAGGGAAAATTATAATAACACATATTAAAATGTTAATAATTCATACATCCCCTCAAAAAAAAAAAGCTGGTTGTTAAACATCCACCAGCATACCCACCTGTTTCCTCCCCACTGACCCTATCCTCACCCCACCAAGTATTATCTTTTCCAGACAACATATTTTTCCTAATTCTCTCAACTGATCATCTTATGGCATGATCTTAGGATGCTTCACTATCCTAGCTCTCCTCCAGATGCTCTCCAGCTTTCTAAAATGAGGTGCCCAGAACTGAAAATCAATACTACCCATGGGCTCTGATGAGGATAGAGTACAAAAAATTATCACTTTTCCCTTTCTGGCCATTATATATTTCTCAATACAATCTAAGATCTCATCAGTCTTGTTTTGTTGTCATTTTTGTTGGCTACCATGGCCTACTATTGATTCATATTGAATTTGTAGTCTACCAAAACTCTCAGTTTTTTATTACTGTTATCTAACCATGCTTCTGATATCTTGGTTATTGAAACATATTAAATTTCATATTATTAGGATTTGTCCAACATTTTAAATTGTCATGACTCTATTATTCATTGTTCTATTTGACTGTTTTTATAGTCACCAAATTATTCAGCTAGCACATTTGGGGGAAAGGGTAGATAGTTGCAGAACCTGGAAACTTTTGTAATTTCCTCTATCCCTTGTTTGGTTAAGAATGCATCTCTTACTCATAGCTGTGAGAGGTATATAATTTGTTTCTCTTTTAATTTTTTATGGTATGGACTTTAATATTAAGATTATGCATATCCACTTAGAATTTACTGTGGAATATGGCATAAGGTGATGGACTAAGGTTAATTTCTACCAGACTAATTTCTAATGTTCCCAGCAGTTTGTTCAAATAGGGAGTTCTTTCCTAAGTAATTTATGTGTTCTGGTTTTTTGAACATTGGGTTATAGCATTCACTTGTTTCTGATTCTGCCTTATCTAGTCTGTTCTATTTATTGACTTTTTTCTTAAACCAATACCAAATAGTTTTGATGACTGCTGCTTTATAATATAGTTTGAGGTCTAGAAGTACTATTCCCTCTTCATCCCTACCTCTTTTCATTTTTGCCCATGATATTCTAGATATTTTATTTCTCCTAATGAATTTTATTATTATTTTATTGAGTTCTATAAAATATCCCTTTGATAGTTTGATGGATATAGCATTAAAACTATGAATTAACATTGGTAGCATTGTAATTTTTATTATATTGGCATGGCCTAACCATGAGCACTAAATATTTTTCCAACTATTTAAGTTTTCTTTATTTTTTTAAGGTGCACTTTGTAATTGAATCTATACATGTACTTTGTGTGCTTTTGTGCATGGATTCCCCCCAAAATTATGCATTTTATACTTATTTGAAATTAAATTTCCTTTTTTATTGCCTCTTGGATTGTTATTATTATATAATGCTGTTCATTTTTAAACTTTTGTTTTGTAGCTAGCAACTGTGCCAAAGCTATTGTCTCAATTAGTGTCCTTGCTGATTCTCCAGGATTTTCTAAAGTAAACCATCATGTCATCAGCAAATAGGGATAGTTTTATCTCCTCTTTGCCTAACTTTCTTTAAAGCCTTTAATTTCTTTCTCTTTTGTGACTGCTATTGCTAGCATTTCCAGAATTATATTAAATGAAGTGTGCATCCTTGCCTTATTCATGTATATATATGCATATATATATATATACACATATATAAGGAAAGCTTCTAGCACATAAAAACTTCCTTTTGGTTTTAGATAGATGCTTTTTATAAAAATGGATAAATTTGATTACATAAAATAAAATTAGTACCTAAAATAATAAGGGAAATAGATGGGAAAAATTCTTTATATCAGATTTCTCTGATGAGGGTTTAGTATTAAACAACTAATACATGACTGAAAGACATTCCCCAATAGATAAGTGGACAAAGGATATGGGAAAAACAGTTCTCAAAAGAATTGCAAACTACTAATAACTATATGAAAGCTTCAAATCAGTAATAATAAGAGAAATGCATATCAAAACCACCCTGAAGTTTCACTTCATACTATGCAAATTGGTGAAAATAGATGGGAAGACTAAATGTTGGAGGGATTATAGGAATGTAAGAACATTTGTGCATTGTTGGCAAAACTGAAAATCAGAACAACTAATTTGAAAAACAATTTGGTTATTCAAATAAAGTTACTAAAATCACCATATCTTTTGACCTAGAGATTCTTATACCCCAAGAAGATCATTGACAGATATACACCAAATTATTTATAGCATCACTTTTTGTGAAAAAGAGAAATGCCCATTTATTGGGGAATGGCTAAACAAATGCCATGCATGAATGTAATGGAATATTACTATGTTGTAAGAAATTATGAATATTAGTTCAGAGAAACATGGTAAGATGTACAGAAAATGATGCAGAGTAAAGTAAACTGTACCTAGAAAGCAATAAACACAATGACTACAACAATATTAATGGAAAGGAAACCCATAAAACAAAATCCAATTTTGCAAAATTACAAAAAATAAGTATGGCTCCAGAGAAAATAGATGAAAAGATATCTCTCCTCCCTCCTTACAGAGGTGAGAGGCTCATGAATGTGATGCATCCCACATATTTTCAGACTTTTCCATAGTATTGTTCAGTTCTGCTTATTTTTTCCTTGTTTTTTTTTTAATTTAAAAATTGATATATAAGATGGCTATCTGAGAGAAGAGAGATACTGAAGGAAATTTTGATGATATAAAAAGAAAATAAAGAACCTCAGAGCTCAGCAGATTAGGATCCTATTCTATTCAACAAATCCATTCAACAAGTACTATTATGTTTCAGATACAAGGGATACAATGACAAAAAAGAGCCTTCCTGAATTCAAGAGCTTACATTCTACTGGAACGATACAGTTTGTACACAGAGAAGCAAAGACAAAGTCGGAGAAGCATCATAACGTACTGGATCAAGCACTGGAGCTGTAGTCAGAAGACTTTAGTTCAAATTCCAGCTCTGTTTGGCATGGTGGTACATGCCCGTCATCTCTGTGGCTTCAGGAGATTGAAGCTGATGGATTTCTTGAGTTTGAAAGTTTTGACCTGCAATTCACTAAGTCAATTAGCCCTGAAAATTTTTCATAGTAACGAAATACTGTAAGAAAAATGGGCACCAATGAATGAAGAATGGCTGAACAAATTGTTACATTAAATGGCATGGAATACTATTTCATTTTAAGAAATTATGAATATGAAGAATTAATTAAAAAAACGAGAGAAATTGTCTAAACTGCTACAGAGTGAAGAAAGGAAATCCAAGAGAAAAAACGTGCATGTAAATGAAAAGAAGGGTATGGTGCATCAGAACCCAGAATAAAGGATCTTGGTTCCAAAGTGAAGCACCATAGGTCCAGAATGTTGCATACACTGTCAGATATGGTCACTGGGGAGGGGAGGAAGTAGGGTCTGTCTGTTTGGTTGGTTTTTTGCTTTTTGCCTAAATTTTTTCTTAGTTATATAGAAAGTGTCGGTGCTATAAAACAAACAAAAAAACCCAACAAACATCTAAAATATATTATCTATACCTGCCCTGGTCACACCAGTGGACTTTCCAAATCTTTCAAGACTGTTAACATTTATCTCATTTTTTACATATATGAAACTTTCATTCAACAACAAAAAATATTATCTAAATGTAATCAAGGTAAACTATATTGGTAGTACTTTCCTAGTTGAATAGCCTAATAACCCTTTCAAAAAGAGAAATAAGCTTAGCCTAGAATGACCAATTCTTTTTTTAAATGTTGTAGAAGCACACATTTGAAAAATTAATCCACTTGATTTTAAAATATAAGCTGTCACAATGACTTTAAATAGGCATAAGGATAATATGAAAAGTTTGGGAGGTAAAGTTACAAGGGATGAAGTTGTGAGGAATAAACAATGGTCCAGCAGACATCATTAGCACACTGGGATTTTGCTCTGTCATGGATGTTCTGGGAAAAGAAGTAAACAGTGCACTAATTAAATTTGTAGATGATACTTAATTGGGAATTGTAAATACCAGTGGGAGCCAAGGGTTTATACATCCATTCTGGAAAGGTAAAAGATAAAGCAGAAAATTGTACCATGAAAAAAAAAACAAGCTAATACATCAGTCTGAAATTTAGAGATTTTGTCAGAGATGATATTCCCATAACACATTCAAAAACATGACATATGGTTAGTGATGTTATTCCTCCCATGCACATGTTTCTGATTTTAAGCAAATTAACTATTGCTTTCTCCCCTGATGTGCATGTGTGTGTAAATCTGTATGTATATATGAAACAAGGATATTTCCTAATAGTTCACATTTTTGTGTTAGTCTAAAGGTTGATGAGCAGCAGTTCACATTTATAAGATCACAGAATCATATTGTAGGATAATGGAGTCAGAGGTAAGATCACACATAAAGCCATCCAGCTCCTTCACTTTGTAGTGAGGCCCTAAAAAGGTCAAGAAGCCTCCCCAAGGTATGGAGTGGTGAAGCTAAGACTCAAACCTGTGGCCCCAGATTCAGTACTCCTACCAGTCACTGGACTGCACCAATCTATTCAAAGAGAGCTTGGTCAATTCCTGCATGGATTGAATTGTTCTAAATAAAGCTGTGCTGGTTCTTTGTAATCATTCTTTGCTTCCTTTTCTAGCTATTCCCTAACAACCCCCTTAATAATGCATTTGAGAATTTTTCCAGAAATCAAAGAAGTACATTGGCTTATCATTCACAAATTATATTATCCTTCCTTTGGAAAAGGAGAGAAGTGTCCTTCTCTAATTCTGCATCATTTCTTGTATCCTCCATGAGCTTTTGGAAATCACTGACAGGAATTCAGTAACTACATGTGCCAATTCTCCATCCCCTGGGCCTAGTGACTTACATTCCTCAGCGGCAGCTAGGGGCTCCCTTACTCTCTTCCTACTTCTCTCTTCAGACAAAGAATAATTTTGAAGTTGTATCCTAAAGAGAATACAGAGTATTCTTGGAGATGGGTGAACAAGGTGTTCCTCCTCTCTCTTAGCCAGGTTGAAATTGTCAGTGTTTATGACGACAACAAGAGGTTTCTGCCAGGAAAACATTAGGAAAATTGTTATCCTGTGAAACCAGATCTGGAAAATTTGCTCTCATGATATTGCAATGGGAGATTTTCAGGCTCTGTGTACAATTATATCAATCACTTATGCAAGTCTGTGAAGTCCAGGCCAGTTTTCCTCTCACCCAGGCAGGGATGAACAACTCCCAAAAAGGCAAGAAGGAATTCTCCTCAGTTCATGTGGTAGAAACTGTTCTGGTTTTGCCTTTCCATGGGTGGGAGGGAACAGCAGTGACCTGATACCCTAAAATACTTTAATCCCGTAGCTGCACCTCCTAAATGCACCCGGTCAGCTTTAGGAAATTATTCCTTCCTGTCTCTTAGACTTAAAAAAAGGAATGTTGATGGCATTATTTACAGAGTTGGTCCTTGGGGTGGGCAAAAGCCTTGAATGAAAGGTTACCCAAAATACTCATCTGGCTCCCAAATATTTCCCCCTCTGACATGTTACTATTTGAAGAGCTCATAATTAAAGCTGCACCTTTAGATTAAGGTCTCCATAAGGTGCCTATTAAGAGGCAAATATTTCACCTTGGGGAAAGTAATGCATTCGCCCATTAACAACTTAATCAAAATTAGTATGACAGATTGGCTAGCCATCCCTTAGAACAAAGTAAGGCTCTGAGAGAATGAGACATGGTGGGGTGGGGACTGATAAATTTTGATACAATTTGGGGGTGGCTAGGTGGTGCAGTGGATAAGGCACAGGCCCTGGATTCAGGAGGACCTGAGTTCAAATTTGGCCTCACTAGCTGTGTGACCCTGGGCAAGTCACTTGAGCCTCATTGCCCTCCCCCCCACAAAAATAGTAAAAAAAAAATTTGATACAATTAAGGAACCAGAGAGAAAAATCTAGGCCTCTTTCTTCTATTCATGTCTCTCCCTCCTTAAAAATCAAGCTAACTAGCACAGTGGATAAAGCACCAGCCCTGGATTCAGGAGGACCTGAGTTCGAATAGGACCTCAGACACTTGACCCTTACTAACTGTGTTACCCTGGGCAAGTCACTTAACCCTCATTGCCCTGCCAAGAAAAAAAAAAAGCTAGCTTCAGTTCATCTTTTGGCCTAGGAAATCTTAAAAACAAGGAAACATTTTATTTTACAGTAGTTCAGGCCTCCTGTGGACTAAATAATTGATTGTCCTGCCTTTGTTGGAGAAGTTTGCTGATTACTCTTGCTGGTAGGGTGGAGTGAGGCAGAGTCAGCACACCCTAAGTTCCAGTTTTGATTGGTGTCTGAGGAGAGATGCTGTAAGCATGAAGTGATTGAGGAGGATTGTATGCCAGTAGAGTTTGTTTATTAACTCATAGGCAAATTTCCCCCCACTGAGCTAACCCCACTCATCCAGAAAGTTATTAAGCAAGAGTCAAGGTTCTGCCAGGATGAAACCAAAAAATGCATGTGGGGAAAAGCCTGTAATTAGAATTGGCTCCTCTGAGTGAAGAGTGATGGAAATTAAAATTACTGGGTCTGGGAGCCTTGGCCATATTCAATTAAATCACATGCATACCATTAGGTCTGGAAATGCCCCAAATTACATTGTCCTGCATCTCTCACATTCACATCACTGGCAAGAACTCTTGTATGTAATTTATCTAGCATATAATCAACCTTCACAATGAGCAAGTGACTCTTTGTAGAGATGAATTGAATGGATTATAACATGATGCTTAAGAAAGCCAAAATGGGTTATGAACATATCAGAGTAGCTGTATGGCTCCTAAAAAGACAGGGTTCCTACCAAAATCCATCAACAAGTCTTCACTGAGTACTCACTAGCTGTCCCCTTCTGTCCCCACCACCATGTTCTAGGCACTGCTGAAGAAAGAGAGACGTAAGACTTGGCCCCTGCTGACAAGGAATTCACAGTCTGACTGGGGTCAAAAGACAACACACACACACACACACAGACAAGCAACAACAGCAAGTAATACATGAAAGTATTACTTTCAAGTATTAGATTCATTGAGCAAACTTGTGTTGTATGCAGAGCACTGTTAGGAGATAGATAGGGTAGGAGATTTCTGGTACACTGGATGGGGAGTCAAAAGTCTTGGGTCAAGTCTTAGCTTTAAGGCTTACCAGCCATGTGACTATTAGAAAGTCGTTTTGCTTCTCTAACCTCTCTTTCCTTCTCTGTAAAATGGGAATGATGGTGCTTGCACTATCACAGGGATGCTGTGAGGAAAGCACTTTGTTGACAGCAAAGCACCATATTAAATTATTTTTTAAAATTTAGAGAAAGAGGGGCAGCTAGGTGGTGCAGTGGATAGAGCACCGGCCCTAGAGTCAGGAAGACCTGAGTTCAAATCCGGCCTCAGACACTTAACACTTACTAGCTGTGTGACCTTGGGCAAGTCAGCCCTCATTGCCCAAGCAAAAAAAGCAAAATTTAGAGAAAGCAGGGTCCTTGCCCGCATGGAGTTTATAATTTAGTAGGAGGATAAGACCCAAGCACAGCTAGCTATTCTGTACAATATTACACAGGAAAAGCTAATTAGAAAGTTACAAAACAAGGTGCTGTATGAGGTCCAAGGTCCTAGCTGCCATGGGAACTGAAGAAAAAGGATTCACAAAGGAGGTGACATTTCAGGTGAGTTCTAAAAGACAGGTAAGAATTTCACAGGCAAAGAAGTGACAAAGGGCATTCCAGGCATAAGGAATGACATGTACAAGAGCATGAAGACAGAATAATACAGGGTACATACGGGGAGCAGATTGTCAGCTATTCTGATTGGAATATAGAATAATATGAGATATGGCTAGAAAAGTAGAATAGCTCCAGATGGTGGGGAATCTTAAATACCAGGCAGAGAAATCTAAACTTTACTTGGTAAATGCTAGGGATTCATGAAGATTTATGAGCAATATGTACTTTTGATTCATGGGTTGCCATGATCACCAAGCAACTATCCTACTGGTGATGAGCCCCTCTGTTCTTAGCTGAGTTGGACCATGGACAGACAATAGATTCATACTGTTGCTAACATATATCCAAAGTCCCTCTAGCATGGTAAAATACACAACCTCCACTAGCATAGCCTATGAAAACTCAGGATCACCTGTATGCTACTGTGAGGAATTGTGGAGAACTGTGGAAGTTATGGTCATCAAAGCAAATTATTCTGATAGGATATAGTCTATTTGATAGTATTAAACTATTAACTGTGTAGTATGGATTATAAATGTGGTAGAAGTTCAGAGGACAAGTAGGTTAAAGAAGAATAATCAAAATACAGAAGGCTGCCTAGAGAAGGTGGAACTGAGATGGCTTTGGGCAGAATTTGGACAGGCAGAAAGGAGAGGAATTTAGGAAAAAGAATGACATAAGCAAAGGAAAAGAAGCAGGAAATGCAGTCTTTTGTTCATAGGATTTTTTTTTAAGTGAGGCAATTGGGGTTAAGTGACTTGCCCAGGGTCACACAGCTAGTAAGTGTCAAGTGTCTGAGGCTGGATTTGAACTCAGGTACTCCTGACTCCAGGGCTGGTGCTCTACCCACTGTGCCACCTAGCTGCCCCTCATAGGATTTTGAGGAGGCTCACCTGGAAGGGCAAATAATTGAAGAGAGAATTGGATTGGCCAGAACAGTCTAGCTTATGGGAGGACCATGAGAACCTGACAAAGGGAGTTTACAACTGATTGGCCTGCAATGGGGAGTCATTGAAAGTTCTTGAGTAGGGTAGTATTGTGGTTAAAGCAATGTTGAAGGAAGATTAACCTGACAAGGGTAGATAGGATAGATTAGAAAGTATGCTAATACTGGGGAAGCTAGGTGGAGCACTGGCCCTTGATTCAGGAGGACCTGAGTTCAAATCCAGCCTCAGACATTTGACACTAGCTGTGTGACCCTAGGCAACTCACTTAACCCCCATTGCCCCGCAAAAAAAAACAAAAAAAAAGTATGCTAATATTAAACTGTAGTATTAGATAGAGTGCTGGACACGGAGTTAGGCATATCTGGATTCAAATTCCACCTCAAAGACTTATTAGCTGTGAGCCCCTCGGCAAAATAATTTTTCTGAACTTCGGTTTACTCATCTGTAAAATGTGGATTATAATAGCACCTACCTCTCAGATTTGTTGTGAGGATCATATGAGGTATGTAGAGCCTTTGTAAATCTTAAAGCCTTATATAAATACCAACTATAATAAATGATAATATCTCATACTGCAGATAATCAGCAAATATCTAGCA
The DNA here is from genome assembly GCF_019393635.1 of Dromiciops gliroides. NCBI lineage: Eukaryota > Metazoa > Chordata > Mammalia > Microbiotheria > Microbiotheriidae > Dromiciops > Dromiciops gliroides. Next base: position 409,995,708 of record NC_057862.1, on the reverse strand, counting down.
ATTTCTGAGCAATTGCTGTCTCCAAAACAAAGGAAGAAGAGAAGAGAGTTCTAGAAAATGCTTCTCTGTACACTTCTATTAAGTGGTCCTATAATAAAGGTTGAAACCCCACCAGATTCTCCCCCATAACAAAAAAACCAAGTGGCCTTCAAAATAAGAAGTTGGAAAACTCAAGTCAAGGCTCTTGCTATTGTAAAATTTTTTAAAAGGATTATGGTTAATGTGTACCTAAATTATTAATAAAATTTCCTGGGCAGAGAACAACACATCAGAGAAAGGTACAGCTGATGAAGCAAGCTTATAAAAGATCAACTAACTCCCTCAGGATCCCAGCTTGGCAAAAAACTAAAATGTTCAGGAATGGCATGAAAGCCATAAGTTAATCGTGGAGACCCTAATGAACTGAAGATAATTAAGTAGTAATGAGGCTGAGGATTTCTACATGAAGAAGGTAATATACTGAATTAATAGCAACTATGCCTGTTTTTTTCTTTTTGGTGTAACAAAGCCTCCTTTGGGCAATTTACGAAATAAATGCAATCCTTTGCTTTGGAGTACATAAACATCAGGGTCCAATTTGTTTTGCCCTCTTGTTTTCGTTGGGAGATGTTTTTGTTTCTGAAAGTTGGAAAGCTTCTGGAAAAAAAAATCAAAATTAAACTGAAGATGCTAAGAAAATGAGCAACAATAGAAACTCTTTGGAGGATAATTCCACATAATTTCAGAAAACACGCACAAAATAGTCTATGAATTCACCCATAAAATATACATAGTTTTAGCATTTAGTTTGGTTTAGGTTATCTCCCACCTTCCTTACACCACCCCCTCTGACTCGTCTCCAGAATTGTTTGATTTGGTTGGGTCATAGTCACTTACCTAACACTTTTGCTGAAAGCACCTTAAATACATTTTAAAATAAGCATATTATTTGCACTTACATACCGCCTTCCATCCATGGATGTCAAATTGTCTTTCTGAAATATTTGCTTTCATAATTCCTCAGTGAGATAGGTAAATATCATTACCTCCATCTTACTAGCAAGTAAACTGAAAACTGGGGCAGTTGTTTAACTTGCCCAAGGATATAACCAAAGGGACTCAGGAGAAAATTGAGAACGGGGCACTTGCCCCCTCCCTCATCACTGAGGACTGCAATCCCTTTCTCTGCTGACCAGCTCAGTGAACTGTTTTCATTAGCACAGGGTTAAATCAGGAACCTAGGCCATTGTTTCCCTAGTGATGGATATTATATTCTATTTCCTGCTCCAGAGTCTGGACCCAGGCCCTGAACCACATTTAGCCACAAGTGCGTGAGTGGGATCAACTCGGTTACCAAGTAACACAAGTAGCAGGTGTCTCATTTTCAGATAGCCCAGCAAATGCTGAAAGCCGCCCCATGAGGAGCTGCCAACTTCACAATCAGACTTGCACAGAGCAGTTTAAGATAAAGATGATGACGCTTTTAGGAGCTTTGTGAAACAAATAGGAACAACCTAGAGAAACACATGGGTAAACTTACCAGACTTGGGGTAACCCTGAGACATCTGGAATCTGTTCATTGCATAACAAGTCAACTCCTGAGAAGCTGTGTAGAGGGGTGGTGTCAAACTCAAATAGAAACCCTGTGAGCCACAGATTAGCTTAGAAAACCACATTATCTTTGTTTTATTCTATTTTTATTTATTTTGCCAAATACTTCCCAATTTTAATCTGGTTTGGTGGCAGTATTGATAGAAGAAGAGGAAGGAGGAGGAGGAGAAGGAGAAGGAGAAGGAGAAGGAGAAGGAGAAGAAGATAATTGAAACATTTTAAAATGCATAGAAGAGTACAAAATGTTCTGAAGGAAGCACAGAAAAGCAGTATAGTTTTTAAAGTAATGTATACAATGTATATAGTATATAGTATAGTATAAAACGGATTCACGGATTGACATACAACACTCTTTTTGTGTTCTGCAATGTAAATGGAAACACTGTTTTAGGGAGTATTTAAGTTCAAAAAAAAAATCTAAATTGCCCATCTAAACATCTTTCCTGGCCACCTATATTCCCTAAGCATATACCACTCTATAGATCTTCCTCAAATTTGTTCACTCTTCCCACTTATGGTGCATGTATTTCTGGCAATTCAAGCCTGAAGTTTGGAAGAGAGATTAGGGCCAGATAGAAGATTTCAGAATCATAGCTGTAGAAATGATCATTGAACTCCTGGGAACTGATAAGATCAATGATCATTTCTACAGCTCTCTACAGAAGAGAGCTCAGGACAGAGCCTTGGGGAATAAGAATGCTAAATTCTTCTCTTGTAATAGTTTTGAATATATAGTCACATTGGTTTTTGTTTATTCATTTTGGTTTTGTTTTTTGTTTTTTGCAGGGCAATAAAGGTTAAGTGACTTGCCCAAGGTCACACAGCTAGTAAGTGTCAAGTGTCTGAAGCCAGATTTGAACTCAGGTTCTTCTGAACCCAGGGCTGGTGCTTTCTCCACTGCACCACCTAGCTACCCCACTGCTTATTTTTTTTTTTAAGCAACCCTTCTGCTAGTTTTCAAATTTCACACGTTTCATACAATAATAATAACCAGTATTTATATAGCACCTTAAGGTTACAAATCACTTTTCATATGTTATATCATCTGGTCCTCACAACAGCCCTGTGAGGTAGATGCTATTATTATCCCCTTTTTACAAATAAAGAAATTGAAGGTAAGAGAGTTTTAAGTGACTTCCCAATCACACAGGTACTAAGTGTCTAAAGCAGGATTCTAACTCAGGTCTTCCTGAGTCCAAGTATTATTATCCCCAGCATTAATCAAAAGTGTAATGTGACTCCATCTATTGAGCCCAAAAGGGTTATGGTAGTACCAGCAGTAAAAGATGCAACAAAAGAGCTTCCCCAGCAAAACTACAACTAGTAAAGTGCCTTGTACATGGTACAGGATCAGTAGATATTTGATGATTATGAATGAATGAATACATTGAGAGTAGTTGGAATTTTATTTCTTAAATATATAAACAACTATTTTTGCTTTAAAAATCAACTAACATATTTACTAAGCACATGCCAAATGCAAAACATTAGATGAGATGCTATGGATAACAAAATAATAATAAAATAAAGTCCCTACTATCAAGGTGTTTATGGTCTGAAGGAGGAGATGACATATATACATATAAATGCATATGTATATAATAAAATACAAGATAATTTAAGGTGCTATAGAAAAGAACAACTGTGAAAAAAACTGCCATGAAAACTGGAGAGCAATTCAGCTGCTGCCCTACTTTGGGATTTCTCTGACCTTCTTCATCATGTCTTAGGAAGCTCAACTCTGGGGAAACCTCATCTTCCCACAAGATCGAATCAGCCTCAGCACTCACACCTCATTACTACACCTCTGATAGGAGGGCAGTCATGAACTTCAAAACCTCTATTTAGGGGCAGCTAGGTGGCACAGTGGATAGAGCACCGGCCCTGGAGTCAGGAGGACCTGAGTTCAAATCTGGCCTCAGACACTTAACACTTACTAGCTGTGTGACCCTGGGCAAGTCACTTAACCCCAATTGCCTCACTTAAAAAAACAAAAACAAAAACAAAAAAAACCCTATTTAAATACGGGGCTCAGCACAGACATTTCTTTATTTCTCACCTGGCTGCATTATTTTCGGGCTTTCCTGACTTCTCCACAATGTTCCTCCTCTGTCTTCCCCTTTTTCAGCTTCCTTTTTGGTGTTATCTTCCTCTATTAGACTGTAAGTTCCTTGAGGGCAGGGGCTGTCTTTCTTATTTCGTATCTATATTTGTATTCATATTCATATTTGTAGAGCTTAGCAAGTACCTGGCACTTGAAAGGACATTAATAAATGTATATTGACTAAATAAGAATAGATTAGCATCTTATTCTGTATAACATAAAATGTCCCAAATGCATTAATGACTTAAATATATATCTTTTAAAAATCACACCACAAATAAATGAGAAAAGAATTCTTCACAACTATGGGGAGAGGGAGGAAATATTAACCAGTCCTGAGAGGATATCATAACAGTAAAAAAAATCAAATCAAATATTGATGAGGATAGCAATAAATCAAACAAATATTTTTATGATCAAATTTAATTTATACCAAGAATTCTAGGAGAATTCTAAGAGAAAAACAAATGGCATAATAAATCTCAGTAATTAATATTTACAAAACACTTTAAGCACTACAACGTGTTTTCCATTTATTATTTCATTTGATCCTCACAACAACCCTATGAGGTTAGTATTATAGATATCATCCCCATTTTAGAGATGAAGAAACAGAGATTAAGTGACTTGCCTATGGAAACACAGTAAAGTGTCAAAAGTGAAATATAAATATAGGACTCTTCTGGCTCTAACCCTAGGACTCTTTCCCTATATCATGTTCTTCTCTTCTTTTTGTTTTGTTTTGTTGGGCAATGGTAGTTAAGTGACTTGCCCAGGGTCACACAGCTACTAAGTGTCAAGTGTCTGAGGCCGGATTTGAACTCAGGTACTCCTGAATCCAGGGCCAGTGCTTTATCCACTGTGCCACCTAGCTATCCTCCTCTCTTCTTAAAGAAGTATTTTTAAATATATCATCAATAGATACAGAAACTCTTTAATAAAATTCAATACCCCTTTTTTAAAAAAATGCATAGGGATGAATGCATTTTAATCCAAAAACCAGCATTTTTTGCAACAGAGATTAGAACCTTCCCCCCTAAGAACAGGAATAAATTATTCTGCTTGCTCTCATCATTATTTGTCATGGTTCTACAAATGATAATAATTGCAACATTAAAAAAGAAATTAAAGGAATAAACATTGGTTAAGAAGAGACTAATAGGGGCAGCTAGGTGGCACAGTGGATAGAGTACCGGCCCTGGAGTCAGGAGTACCTGAGTTCAAATCCAGGCTCAGACACTTAACACTTACTAGCTGTGTGACCCTGGACAAGTCACTTAACCCCAATTGCCTCACTAAAAAAAACAAAAGAAGAAGAAGAGACTAATAAAGCACCGGCTCTGGATTCAGAAGGATCTTATTTCAAATCCAGCCTCAAATACTTGTCAACTACTAGCTGTGTGACCCTGGGCAAGTCACTTAATCCTCATTGTCCCACTCGAGTGCGCACACACACACACACACACAAAGAGGCTAAACAGGTGGAAGCTAAAGAAGGAAGGAAATATCCTGATGGTTAATTTAGAAAACCCTGTCAGAAAAATGAAAAAGTTAAACAGATAATGAGTAGCTTCTGCAAAGCAATGGTATAGAAGTGAAATCCACAAAATCATCTGATTTCTATACATTACCATCAACAAAAAAGAAAAGTCTTCTATTTCATTAAAGATCCATTTTCCCCCAAAAGTTTTACAGAGTAAGTTCTTCTTGACTGTAGGCCTATATCTTTTGCATTTTGGAAAAATATCTTCCAATACGTCCACTCATTTATAATAGCAGCTACCAGATTTTATGTGATCTTAATTATGGTTCCTTGATACTTGAACTGCTTCTTTTTGGATACTTAGAATTCTTTTTCTTTGACATGAGAACTCTGGATTTTGGTTATGACATTCCTGAGATTTTTTTTCTTTGGGAGTTCCTATCAGGAGGTGATCAGTAGATTCTGTTAATTATGAATGTATGGATCACCTGGATTTGATAGAGGTGCCTTATAATCCAAAAGAATTTTTTATGAAACCCTGGGTTAATAGGAGCAAAATGTCCTTCAACTGATCTCCAAACTGAACCCAGATAGCAGGCAGATAAAAGTCCTTACCTGGTGATTTCTTTCCTCGGGATAGTTAGTCCCTATCTTATGGGGACATCTGGGCATCGTCATCCTTGCCAAACTCCTTTTTGGAATTCTGTAATCTTATCATAGAAATATTTCCTCCACACTTGTTATAACTGAAATTGTTAAAACTGCCTTGCATTACATCCATTCTTGTTATAGTATTTGCTTTTGGGTTGATTTGTATCATGCTAATGAAAACTGACAACACCCTGTAACCAGTGAACAAAACAAAACCTTATATACCCTCAGAAAAAGAGTTTCTGAGCTCCCTTTTTAGGAGGGCGTCTCCACATGATCATGTTTCTTTCTTCTTGGGACAAATAAACTGGTACTATGTTTTTCCTGTCTGTCTCTGACCTGTTGATCTGTTTACATTATGTTCCCTGATTTGTTTTGTTTTGTTTTGTTTTGTTTTGTTTTGTTTTGTTTTGTTTTGTTTTGTTTTGTTTTGTTTTGTTTTGGTAGGAGGCCAGGTATGGAAACATTGTAGGAGATATAAAATTAATTTCTCTGATCTGTTTATTAATTTTTTGTAGGAGACAGGCAAATAAAAGCTATATTTGATTTTCAACAATTCTTTTTATCTTTACTTTGTCCCCTGATTCTAATAGATATGGGCAGTTTTCATCTATGATTTCTTGAAATATAGTGTCCAGGCTTTTTTTTTTTTTAAATAATCATGGTTTTCAGGGAATCCGGTGTTTCTTATATTATCTCTCCTTGACCTGTTTTCCAGGTCAGTTGTTTTTGATGTAGCTATGACTCTAGGACCTCACTCTTCAAGACTGAGAATGAATACAACTTCCTCTCAGGATTCTAGGGGTTCTCCAGAAGGGTTAGGGTGTCTTTTCTTTATTTAATCTTATCAGGTTGAGGTCCCTTTCCACGGTGTTCTCTCTCACTGTTGGTAGCTAGTGATTACCAATTAATCAATTAACATTAGCTTTTACAAAGGGATATTTACTTCAAAGATACAGCAAAGAACAGAAGTCTAAATATTTCCTTCCAGCATCTCAAGGGCACACTGTCGCTTAGACCATCTCAGTCTCTGGGGAAAGTAGGCTCAGACTTAACACAGTTTCTATACATTATTATCCCCAGCATTAGTCAAAAGTGTAATGTGACAGCTAATAAAGTTATTGTGATCAAGAGGGAGGGAGTGAACAAACATTTATCAAGCACCTACTCTGTGCCAGGCACTTTGCTAAATACTTTATAACTCATTTGATCCTCACAACAACCCTGCGAGGTAGGTACTATTATTATCCCCACTTTACAGTTGAGGAAATTGGGGCAGATACTTATAGGTACTTCATAAATAGTAAGCATATGAAACTGGACTTGAACTCAGGTCTTCCTGACTCCTGGCCCAGTGCTCTATCTACTGGGCCATCAAGCTGCCCTAGAGATGTATCATGTCCAGGACTAGGGAGATGATAATCGTACTGTATTCTGCATTGGTCGGACACCAAAAATATTGTGTTCACTTCTGAGCACCACAATTTAGGCAAGACATTGGTCAATTGGAGAGTGTCCAGAAATGAGTGACCAGAGGTGGTAAAAGGCTTCAAAAATTCATTCAAAAAAAAAACCCATTCAAGGAACTTCAGTTGAAGGCATGGGGTAGGACAGTTAGGGGAAGAGAAATAAAAACTGTTATGTGGAAGGGAGATGAGACTTGCGCAACCTAACATGGTGAACAGATCTAGGGGCAATGGATAGAAGAAGTTGCAGAAAGAGGTATATTTAGATTAATGGTAAGGAAAAATTTCTTAACCTAGGTGGCACAGTAGATAGAGCGCTGGCCCTGGAGTAAGGAAGACGTGAGTTCAAATCTGGCCTCCGACTTAGCACAGTGCCTGGCAAATAGTAAACACTATATAAATATTAGCTATTATTATCTTTTTTTTCATTAACCAACCATTAGAGCTGTCCCAAATTGTTGTCTTAGAAAGTGTGAGGCTCCCCTCCAGGGGAGGTCTTCAAACAAGCAAAGGCTGCATCGTTGCTTGGCAGGTATCCTGAAAAGCAAATTCTTGTTCAGACACAAGTTGGACTCTACCACCCCTGGGGACCTTTCTAAATCTGAGTTCCTGTGAAATTCTCTGAGTGTCAATTTTTAAAAAGCGTTCAAAGCATGAAAAAAATAGATTAAGCATCTTGGAATTAACCTACCAAGATATACACAAGATTTGCAAAAACACAACTATAAAAATTATTTTTACAGAAATCAAAGAACAAAATAATTAAATATTCAATGTAAATGATTAGGTCAAGCAAATAGAACATTACCCGAATCGGTTTATAAATGCTTTGCTATCATGATCGAAATTTCAATGGGAAAACTTCATAGAACTAGATAAAATAATTACAAAATTCATAGGGAAGAATAAAAAAATCAAGACTATCAAGAGAAATTATGAAAAAGGTGAGGATTATAGGAGGGGAACTTGCACTCTTGCATCTTAAGTTATGCTATAAAGTAGTAATTGTATGCACAAAAATAGAAAAATAGGTCAGGAAAAGATCATTGATGAGTTAGGAGCAAATATATACAGTAGTCTAGTGTTTGACAAACCCAGGATCACACAACCTAGGGGAAAAATATTCATTATTCAACAAAAACCACTGAGAAAGCCAGATTGAAGTCTGGCAAAAAGTGAGAGCAAAACAGTATTTTGCATAATTCATCACAATAAATCCCAAATGGATCAATGATCTAATTTTTTTAAATAATAAAAAAGAGGAAAATTGATTATTTTACCTTTTACAGCTATAGAAAGAACACAAATTTTTTAACCAGCTCTAACTTAGAGGTATAATATACCTTGTATAGGGGCAGCTAGGTGGCACAGTGGATAGAGCACCAGCCCTGGAGTCAGGAGTACCTGAGTTCAAATCCGGCCTCAGACACTTAACATTTACTAGCTGTGTGACGCTGGGCAAGTCACTTAACCCCAATTGCCTCACTAAAAAAAAAAAAAAAACAAACAAAAATAATAATAATATACCTTGTATAATATACAAGACAAAATAGATTAATTCAACTATCAATTATATACAAATAAAAACAAAAATCTTCTACACAACAAAAAGCTATGTATCCAGAAAAAAGGAAATAAGCAAGGAAAAATTGCTAAGCATTTCTGATAAAATTTCAGAATACAAAATCTAACACAAATTTATGAGTAACAGCCTTTCTTTAGTAGATAATTAGGGGAAGAATACTATTAATAATAATTAGGATACTATAATTATTGCAAATAATTACTATTAATAAAATGGCTGTTTATAATCATTGTGACAATAATAATAAACTACAAATATTAATAATACTCAGTTTTGCCAATAATTTTCTGAAATTTTTTTTGTCCTCATAACAACCCTGGGAGGTAGGTGCTATTATTATTCCCATTCTACAGAGGAGGAAACTGAGGCAGACAGAGATTAAGTAACTTGCCCAGGGTCCCACAGGTTAGATCTGAACTCATCTTCCTGATGCTAGATCTAGCACTCTAGCAACTGTGTTACCTACTTACTTCAATATAGTAAAATAAATATTGAGGTAGTTCTCAAACACAAACACTTGTTCAAAATCTCTATTCTGAGAGAGGTTAAAATAACTCTGAGACTCTACCCTATATCAAATTATCAACAACAATCAGAAAATCATGCATATAAAATTCCTGATGAAACAAGCACAGAGATAATTTTGTTCAGTTACTCTCAGGTTATTCATGGTAAGCAAAGAATAAAAGGATATGTATGGTCACAAATGGTTTTCCCCAGGATCCAAATGGAACAGCATCCGGTGAGAAAGGGGTGGAGCCTTGGATATAAAGCTTGGGATCCTCTTTTACCTATAAAGAAACAGCAATCAGAAGTTTAACTTGAACCTAAAAACTATATTCACTAGATTAAAAATATATAAAAGAGCAGATAGACATAATTCTAGCCTACTACCCTCTTTCTCTGAGAAGAGCAGAGTAACCAAGCTTCTGGCTCCAACCTCTTGCTGTCCCTCCTGGAAGGAATTAGAGTCTCCTTTTGCTGAAAGGTGGGTAGAGAAAAGGCTAGAGATGTCTGTTCTGCCTCCCTTTGAACCACACAATGACACCCCCATACTACATGTGGGGAATAGCTCACATGTATACAGCCCTCAAGAATATATGTATATTTTATTCTGTTCCTGTTCACTTACTTGAATGCTCATCCATGCCAATGGGAGTTAAAATAACATTTATTAATAGAAAAAATAAATGAAAAGCTACAGGAGATAGAAGAAGATGAAAGGGACATATCACTAAGAGCTAGGGCAGTCAGTGCAGCATTTATGGAAGGGACACAACTTAAGCTAGGCATTAAAGGAAGGATAAGACTGATGTAGGTGAAGAGAAGGAATGAGAATATTTCAAAACCCATCTCTGACACTTTCTTCCCTGTGTGACCCTGGGCCTCAGTTTCCTCATCTGTAAAATGAGGGGAGTGGGCTAGGTGGCCTTTGAGGTCCCTTCCAGCTCTAGATATATGATCTTATATAAAGGGAACATCTAGCAAGGTACCCTGAATACAGTGGCACTAAATTAATGCTCGTTGTTGAAGATATTGATTGTTAAAGCACTTTTTTTCTTTTTTTAAATTATAAAAGTATTTTATTATTTCCAGTTACATGTAGAGATAGTTTTCAGCATTTGTTTTTATAAGATTTCTAGTTTCAATTTTTTCTCCCTCCCTTTCCTCCCCCTTCCCTTGGCAAGACAGCAAGTAATCTGATATAGGTTATATATGTACAATCATATTAAACATATTTCTGCATTAGTCATGCTGTGAAAGAAGAATCAGAGCAAAAAGGAAAAACTTCAAAAAAGGAAAAAAAACAGCACCAAAACCAAAAGAAATGGTATGGTTCAATCTGCATCCATATTCCACAGTTCTTTTTTTTTCTGGATTTGGAGAGCATTTTCCATCATGAGTCTTTTGGAACTATCTTGTACCATTGTATTGCTGAGAAGAATCAAGTCTATCACAGTTGATCAACCCATAATGTTGATGATACTGTGTACAATGTCCTCCTGGTTCTGCTCATCTCACTCAGCATCAGTTCATGCAAGTCCTTCCAGGTTTCTCTGAAATCCACCTGCTCACTTTTTCTTACAGCATAATAGTATTCCATTACATTCATATACCACAACTTGTTCAGCCATTCCCCAATTGATGGGCAACCCCTCAATTTCAATTCCTTGCCACCACAAAAAGAGCAGCTATAAATGTTTTTGTACATGTTTTTGGGTCCTTTTCCCTTTTTTATGATCTCATTGGGGAAAAGACCGCATAGTGGTATTTCTGGGTCAAAGGGTATGCACAGCTTTATAGCTCTTTGGGCATAATTCCACATTGTAGAGCCCTTTTTTCTTGATGCCACATTATAATTAAAAGTAGAATTTGGGGCAGTTAGGTGGCACAGTAAAGCCCTGGCCCTGGATTCAAGAGGACCTGAGTTAAAATCTGGCATCAAATACTTGACACTTACTAGCTGTGTGACACTGGGCAAGTCATTTAACCCCCATAGACCCACCAAAAAAAAAAAAGCAGAATTCATCGTCAGGTTCGATTAGCAGCAGGGTGCCAGTAGGTGGGCTATTTGTAATATAATATGGCAATTCTATCCCATGAACCCAAACATTCATTCTTATTTTCACTTTAAAAAATAATATTTCAAATCCCAAAAAGGAAAGAAAGAATATGTGTATTGTTTGCAGAGCAAGAGATTTCTTGGAGATAGAATCCCAAAAGCAAACAATGACATTTACCTAGTAAGCCATCACTGGAAGTTGATTGCCACCTAGCAACAGAAAAGGGAATATTCCACAGACTGATGCACATACATTATGAGAAACTTTGAATTATTTCCCAATTCATCTTACTACAAAGTAAAACTTAAGAAACGAAATACCAGTTGTCACTGTGACATAAACAATATACCTTGGAGCATGGAAATATAAGAAATGAGATTTCAAAAAAGGCTTTTTAAAAATCAGGGTAGATTAAAGACTGACTACAGGAACAAAGAGGACATATCACTGTGTGGATGACTCTCAAATCTATATATCCAGCCCTAGGCTCTCTACTGAGCTCTGGTACCACAAAACTGACAGCCTATTGGACATTTCAAACTAGATGTTCCATTGGCATCTCAACTGAACATGTCTAAAACTGAACTTCTTCCTCAAACCTTGCTATCACTATCCTTATAGTCACCTCCATGGACAACTTTGACATTATGCTTAACTATTTCTCACTCTCTCACCCCACATATTATATGAGTTGCCTAATTTTGTCATTTCTTCCTGCAAAATAATTCTCCCATATGAATCCTTTGCTTTACACACACACACACAGTCACTATCCTAGTTCAGGCCTGAATCGCCTCTCACCTTGGCTACCTCAGTAGTCTTCTAAGTGGTCTCCTTGCCTGGAAATCTCTTCTGTCTCTGATTCATCCTTCATGCAGCTGCCAAAGTGATTTTCCAAAAGTGCTAGTCTGATCTTGTCACTCCTTTATTCAATAAATTCCAATGGTTTCTAGGGTCAAATATAAGCTCATCTGTTTACATTTCAAAATTCTCCGGATAGAGCAAAAACAGAGAAATAAAACTATAGACCAATTTCCCTAATGACCCCGATGCAAAAAATTTAAATAAATTATTAGCAAAGAGATTATAGCAATATGTCACAAAGTTCATACAATATGACTAGATGAGATTTATACCAGGAATGCAGGAGTGATTCAATATTAGGAAAACTATAAGCATAATTGACCACATCAATAACAAAAATGACAAAAATCATATGATTATATCAATAGACGCAGAAAAATCTTTTGACAAAATAGAATACTCATTCCTATTAAGAAAACACTGGTAAAAAAAAGAAAAGAAAACACTAGAAAGCATAGAAATAAATGGAGCCTTTCTTAAAATTATAAGTAGCATTTATCTAAACCCAAGAGCAAGCATTATCTATAATGGGGATAAAGTAGAAGCCTTCCCAATAAAATCAGGGGTGATGCAAGAATGGCCATTATCACCACTATTATTCAATATTGTACTAGAAATGCTAGCTATAACAATAAAACAAGAAAAGGAAACTGAAAGAATAAGCATAAGAAATGAGGAAACAAAACTACACACTCTTTGCAGATGATATGATGGTATAATTAGAATCCCTTGTTTCCTTCAAATTCTGCTCAAGCATTATCTATTTTTTTTATTTAGTTTTATTTTTTGTTGTATTTTAAATTCCAAACTGTCTCCTTCCCTCTCTTCCCACCCCACACTAGAGAAGGCCACCACTTAACACAAATATACACATTAATATACATACATATATATGTAAAACCATACTTCTATTTATCAGTTCTTTCTCAGGAGATTGATAGCATCTTCCTTCAAAGGTCCTTTGTAGTAGATTTGAGTGTTTATTATACTCAGAATAACTTAGTTGTTCTTCAAAAATTATTGCTGTTACTGTATGCAACATTCTTTTGGTTCTGCTCATTTCACTCTTCATTATTTCCTGTAAGTTTTTCCATGTTTTTTTCTAAAATCAACCTGCTCATCATTTCTTACAGCACAATAGTATTCCATCACAATCATATCACAGTTTGGCTAGCCATTCTCACATTGATAGGCATACCCTCAGTTTCCAGTATTTTGCCACCAGCTGCTATAAACATTTTAGAAAAGACAGGTTCTTTTCTTTTTTCCCTGATCACCTTGGGAAACAAACCTAATAATGATATTGCTGAGTAAAAGGATATAAACAGTTTTATAACTCTTTTGACATAATTCCAGATTGCTCTCCAAAATGGCTGGATCAGTTCACAATTCAATCAACAGTGTATTACTGTCCCAAATTTTTTCCAGATCCCCTCAAACATTTGTCATTTTCCCCTTCTATAATTTTAGCCAATCTGAATGGTGCGAGATGATATCTCAAAGTTGTTTTAGTTTGCATTTGTTTAATCAATAATGATTTAGAGAAATTTTTAATATGACTATATATAGCTTTGATGTCTTCATCATAAAACCACCTGTTCATATCCTTTGACTAATTATCAATTGGGGAATGACCCGTATTCTTATAAATTTGACAAAATTCTCTATATATTTGAGGTATGACACCTTTATATGAAAAAAATATCTATAAACATTTTCCCTCAGTTTTCTGCTTTCTTTTAATCTTGGCTACATTGGTTTTATTTGTACAAAACTTTTTAATTGAATGTAATCAAAACTATCCATTTTCCATTTCACAATGCTCTCTCTTGTTTATTCATAAATTCTTCTCCTATTCATAAGTATGATAGGTAAAATATTCCATGTTCTTCTAATTTACTTATGACATCTCCCTTTATATCTAGGTCACATATCCATTTTGACCTTATCTTCAAATACCCAGTTTCTGCCACACTGCTTGCCAGTTTTCCCAACAATTTTTTTTTTTTACCAAATAGTGAATTCTTATCCCAAAAACTTAAATCTTTACATTTGTCAAACACAGGGTAACTATAATCATTTACTGTGTGTTATATGTTTACTCTGTTTCACTGATCCACCTTTCTATTTTTTTAGCCAGCATCACCAGATAGTTTTGATAATTTCTAGTTATAATACGGTTTAAGATTTGGTACTGCTAAAACTCCTTCCTTTGCATTTTTATTAACTCCTTTGATATTCTTGACCTTTTGTTCTTCCAAATAAATTTTATTATTTTTCTAGCTTAATGGAATAATTTTTGGTAATTTAATTGGAATGGCATTGTATAAGTAGATATGGTAGAATTGTCATTTTATTACATTGGCTCTGCCCACCCATGAACTATTAATATTTCTCCAATTTTTTTAATCAGACATTATTTGTATAAAAAAGTGCTTTATGATTATATTCATGTAGTTCCTGGGTTTGTCTTAGCAGGCATACTCCCAGGTATTTTATGCTGTCTACAGTTATTTTAAATGGGGTATTTCTTACTATCTCTTCTTGCAGGGTTTTTTTTTGGGGGGGGTGATATATAGAAATGCTGGTGATTTATATGGGTTTATTTTCTATCCTGTTACTTTGCTAACATTATTATTTCAGCTAGCTTTTTAGTTGAATCTCTTGAATTTTCCAGGTATATCATTACATTGTCTACAAAAAGAAATTGTCTTATTACCTCATTGCCCATTCTGATTCCTTCGATTTCTTTTTCTTCCCTTATTGCTATAGCTAACATTTCTATTACAATATTGAATAATATTGGCAATAATGGGCATCCTTGTTTCAATACTGATTTTATTGGGAAGTCTTCTAGCTTATTCCCATTATAAAACTGCTTGTTGGGGCAGCTAGGTGGCGCAGTGGATAGAGCACTGGCCCTGGAGTCAGGAGTACCTGAGTTCAAATCCGGCCTCAGACACTTAACACTTACTAGCTGTGTGACCCTGGGCAAGTCACTTAACCCCAATTGCCTCACTAAAAAAAACCAAAACAAAACAAAAAAAACTGCTTGCTAACAGCAGGGTAGATGCTTCTTATCATTTCAAGGAAAAATCCATTTATGCTTATACTTTCGAGTGTTTTTTTTAATACGTATGAGTGTTATATTTTGTCAAAAGCTCTTTTACATCTATTTATATGATCATATGATTTTTAAAAATTTTTGTTCTTGATATAATCATTTATGTTAATAGTTTTCCTTATGTTAAACCACCCCTGCATTCCTGGTATAAATCTCACTTGTTCACAATGAGTAATCTTTGTGATATATTACTGTAGTTTCCTAGCTAGTCTTTTTGTTGTTTTTTTTTAGGATTTTTGCATCCATATTCATTAGTGAAATTGGTCTATAATTTTCTTTCTCTGTTTTTGCTCTTCCTGGTTTAGGTATCAGCAATATATTTGTTTCATAAAAAGAGTTTGGTGGGACTCCTTCTTTGCCTATTATTCCACATAATTTATTTAATATTGGAATTAGATGATCTTTAAATGTTTGGTAGAATTCACTTGTAAATCCATCCGATTCTGATGCTTTTTTCTTAGGAAGTTCATTTATGGCCTGTTCAATTTCTTTTTCTAAAATAGGTTTATTTAGATAGTCTATTTCCTCTTCTGTTAATCTAGAAATATTGTATTTTTGTAAGTATTTTTTCATTTCACTTGAATTGTTAAATATATTGGCATATAATTGGGCAAAATAACTCCTAATAATTACTTTTATTTCATATTCATTAGTGGTGTATTTACCCTTTTCATTTTTGATACTAGTTGTATGGTTTTCTTATCCCTTTAAAATCATATTAACCAATGCTTTATCTATTTTATTGGTTTTTTCATAAAACCAATTTGTACTTTTATTTATTAATTCAATGAATTTCTTACATTCAGTTTTATTAATTTCACCTTTCATTTTTAGGATTTCCAATTTGGTGTTTAATTGGAGATTTTTAATTTGTTCTTTTTCTACTTTTAAAAATTTCATATTCAATTCTTTCTCTATTTTACTCATGTAAGCATTTAGAGATATAAGTTTTCCTCTGATTACTGCTTTTGCTGTATTCCATAGGTTTTGCTATGTTGTCTCATCAAATATTATCTTCTACATGAAGTCTTTCCTATTCCCTTTAAACCTCCCTCCTAGTACCTGATAAGGCAGCTAGGTGGCGAAATGGAGGGCCAGGCCTGGAGTGAGGAGGACCTGAGTTCAGATCCTACCTCAGACACTAGTTGTGTGACCCTGGGCAAGTTACTTAACACTACTTGCCTCAGTTTGCTTATCTGTAAAATGAGCTAGAGAAAGAAATGGCAAACCACTCCAGTATCTTTGCCAAGAAAACTCCAAAAGGGACCATGAAGAGTTGGACACAACTGAACAACAACCTAGTACCTGGTCCTATCCCACAAATACACACACACACACACACACACACACACACATATTTTAGCTTGTTTTAATGTTGTATAAATCATTTATATCCCTATTTATGTATGTGTTTTCTCCTCTGTAGAAATTAATTTCCTTCCTCATTTCCAGTTCCTACATTCCCTGAATTCCTCCAAATCTCAGCTAAAACTTACCTTTTGCAAGTAACCCTTCCCAATCCCCCTTAAGGCTACTGACTTCACTCTACTGATTATCAGTAATTTATCCTGTGTATATCTTGTGTGTACATAGTTGTTTTTGTTTTGTTTTGTTTTGTTTTTTGCATGTTGTCTCTCCCATTCAACTTTGAGTTCCATGAGGACTGGAACCTCAAGGTATCCCCAGAGCTTAGAACAGTGTCTGACATATAGTAGGTGTGGATAAATATTTGTGGATTAACCTTCTGAAGATCATATAGTTTAGTAAAACCTACCATTAGCCCACACCAAACTACATGAACTGTTTCAAAGTACTATATATCACATACAGCATTCCAAAAATGCTTCATAATTACATCTGGGAAGCCATTTACCCAAGTAATGTGATAGTACAATGGCACTGGAAACACTGAAAAAATGGAAAAAGACTTCTCACCAGTGATAATAGAAGCAACTAAAATATATATGTACATACACATATGGGTATATGCATATGTGTATACATACATACATGTATGCATACATATAAAATCCCCAAACCTCCTGGAAGTCATGCTAGTGCCTCCAAATAATTTAAATTTACTTTAAATCTGAAAACAGAATGAGATAAAGGAGAAATGGCTGGACCCTGCTTTTCCACATGGGAGAAAATTCTCTGCTTCTAAAATCCAATTGATTTTCCTATTGCTGCCAAGTAAATAAGGTCTATCTGATGGCCTTTTCACACATTAAAAAAACCACCAACATTCATGTATTGAATGTGGAATCAGTTACCCAAGGAGAGAACCACTTATGACAATGGAAGCAATCAGCAATAAGTTATTTGACAAGTACTTATTTCCTTCAAGGGGCCATTATAGCTGTAAGTGTATTTTCTATTTTAAAAAACCCAAAACACCCTAATTCTGTGGCACATTCGAACGGACTTATTGTAGAGTAGGCAAACTATACTATCTTTTGGGGTGTGTATAAACTGTGACTTCTATTATGTTGCCTAGAAACAACCAAAGAGTTTGACTTTTGTTTTGTAAAAATGTAGGAAGAGGTTGTCTTGACCAGCTCTATTTCAAAATGATAAGTTCTCTTTAAAAAAAAAAAAAAGCCATTCTAGAAGCCTCGTGTGCTTCTCACCTCAAAGAACATGTTGCCAGCCATTGTCCGAAGTAGCATTGAGCCAAATTCATGATTTCTGGGTGGGGGAAATCATGACTTTTGATCCAGTTTATTTTTTAGTTTCAGCAACCCTCAAGTTTTTTAATGCCCTTTAGCCAAGAAATTACTCCTGCTTCTTGCGACTAAATCCCTACTTGCATATAGGGTTTACCTTTCAATTGTTTATAGGAATGCTTTCTCTCCTCCCCACCTTTAAATTGATCGTTTTTAAGAGATAACTGGTTAATATACAAGCTCAAGGCAGTGTACAAAGTAATTAGAGAGCTGACCTCAGAGTCAGGAAGATGACCACTGACTCAAACTGGCTGTGTGACTGAACATGTTATTCAGCATCTCAGTGCTTAGATTCTCTAAGTTGAGGAGCATGTACTGTTCACCATTGGTAAAGAAAACTTCCTCACTGGGAGTTCCCATTACCAGTGAAATCACAGGTACTTACATTCTAAAACAAACAAAAGGTGTATATATAGAAGATCAGAGTGAATTTGTTTTTGTTCAGTCATGTCTGACTCCATGACCACAGTTTGGGTTTTCTTGGCTGAGATACTGGAGTGGTTTGTCATTTCCTTCTTCAGCTCATTTTACAGATGTGGAAACTGAGGCAAACAGGGTTAAGTGACTTGCCTAGGGTCACACAGCTGGTAAGTGACTGAGGCCAGATTTGTTTGTTTGGGTTTTTTGGTGAGGCAATTGTGGTTAAGCGACTTGCCTAGGGTCACACAGCTAGTAAGTGACAAGTGTCTGAGGCTGGATTTGAACTCAGGTCCTCCTGAATCCAGGGCCAGTGCTTTATCCACTGTGCCACCTAACTGCCCCTTGAGGCCAGATTTGAACTCAGGAAGATGAGTCTTCCTGACTTCAAGCCCAGAGCTTTATCCTCTGCACCACCTAGCTGCTCATCAGAGGGAATACAGAAGCAAATAAGATTATTTTGGTAAAATGTATGGGTTTTTTTTCTTTTAGAAAATTTAAATGGTTTAGATATTATGGTTTTATGTATTATTGTAAGTGTCTAATCATTTTTTTGCTAATTATTAGGTCAATATCAGTCCATTAAAACTCAAGTAAAATAGCCAACAGCTGCTAGAATGATAACAACTGACATTTCCATAGCACTTTAATGTTTGCAAAATATTTCACATTTTGAACCTTATAACAATCCTGAAAGGCAAGTGTTATTATAATCTCCATTTTATATAGGAGAAAAGGTAAAGTCTTGAAATATTAAGTTATTTGCCCAGCATAACACTTTTGGTAAAGGTTTGAGGGAGGATTCAAACCCAAGTCTTCCTTTCTCCAAGTCCATTGCTCCATCCACACCATACTGCTAAATGATTAACAATTAAATTTTATATCTTAGTCACAGGCAGCAACTGTGTCCAGAAGCTCAACTGAAAATTGAAATATCACTTCCAACATAATTCCCAATGCAGAAATCTGAATACCTTATGTATGGTTGTAGCAGCACCTTTGGGCAGGAGCAAAGATGGTAGAACAGAATGAAGCCATGTAGCTGAGCTTCCATCCACAAGTCCTCCAACAGATGGGGAAATCCAGAAAAAGTCATAGTGAGCTCATTATCTGGCCCAGATCAGCATAGAGAGACAGAGAGATCTTCAGACATGGGGACAAGAGCATGCAGCCAAGCAGAACACTCCAGCACCCAGAGAAAGGCCATGCACCTACACAAAAGGAGGTCTCAGACCCATACTGGGGGACCACCAGATCCACTCTGAGGATCTGCAATGGGAACAGGTGCCACCTGACAGCTTTGTCACCCACTACCCAGTCCCGGGTCAGGGAGGAGTGAGAAGGCGACCTTCACTCAGCAGTGCTGTTCACTGTAGGGAAGTCCTAGAAGGTCGGCTGAGAAAAGAGGAAGTCAGAAGCCAGTAGTGGCAGCAGGAGTGGGGCAGCTCAAACCTCAGACTCAAAGCAGGGTCTCACCTCCAGTATTTAGCACAGCCTACAGAGGAATAACCCAGGTAGGAAACCCAGACCAAAGAAGAGCCTACAATTCTGCCACTTTGAATGAATAGAACTTTACAGGTAGCTGATAAGGGTCTAGAGTACAGCAAGTTTATTTTTACACAGTCCCAGACTCAGGTCAGAAACTCAGACCAAGGAGGCAGCAATCTGACTTTGTCCTGGATCATATCCCTCTAGGAACACTGAAAGCTTGCAAGTCACCCACCTGTCCCCAAGCTCAATACCCTAAGAAATACTCAATACCAGCAATACTCAATACCCTAAGAAAACAGCAACAGGATCAGACCTTTCCTCCAGAAGTATGCAGAACCTGGCCCTAACATCAAATCTGAAGTCAGGAAATTGATTGGAAGAATAAGCAAACAAAAAAAGAACCTCGCCATAATGAGCTACCATGGTGGCAAAGATGTACAAAACACAAATGCAGAAGAAAATGACTCAAAACATCTACAAGCAATGCCTCAGGCACCAACATAGCTTGAGCACAAACTTAACCAGAATTCCTGGAAGAGATGAAGCAAGAGTTTACCAAAAAAAAAAAATAGTTTAATATGTTTTTTATAAATGGAGTGAGAGTATTTGAGGGAAAAACTTGAAAACAAATGAGACATAGAATTGGAATGGGAATTAACAGCTTGTCATAAAGAGGTACAAAATCTTTCCCAAGCAACAAACTTCCTGAAAACTCAAATTAACCAAATAGAATCCAATGACTTCATGAGGCAACAAGAAATATTAAAATAAAATCAAAAGGCTGAAAAAATAGAAGAAAATGTAAAGTATCTCATTAACAAAAACAACCAACATAGAAAATAAATCAAGGAGGAAAAAATTAAAAATCATTGGACTAACAGAACATAAAGCTGGAAAAAAAATAGCCTAGACATTGTTTCAAGAAAGCTTAAAAGGAAGTGTCTATCTCTCTTAGAACCAGAGGGCAAAGTGGAAAGAGAAAGAATCCACTGGTCACTTCCTAAAAGAAACCCCAAAGCGAAAACTCCTAGGAACATCAAAGCCAAAAATCTAGAGCTTCTAGGTCAAAGAAAAAATACTGCAATCAGTCAGAAGTAAAGAATTCAAGTACAAAGATCATTCATGATTTACCAGTCACCACTATGGGCCAGTCATGTCACTGCTCTGGGATTTTGTTTTCTTATTATAAAACAAGAGGCTGGACTATATGTTTTCTAAGGTCCTTCCATATTCTGATTGTATAGTCTGCAAAGAGATAGGCAGATAGCCTCTCTCGCTCCCACTCTCATGCCCCGCCCCACCCCTCCCTGTCTCTCCCCCTCAGCAGAGAATTGGCTAAAGGGACATTAGATTGTAAATTCATTGAAAGCAGGGATTGTTTTTGCCTCTTTTATATCCCCAAGTCATAGCACTATGCCAGGCACATAGTAGACGCTTAATAAATATTTATTGATTAATTAGATTGCATTTAAGAAAGTGTGCAATGCTTTCAATAACCCCAAGCTGGGGCAGCTAGGTGGCGCAGTGGATAAACCGCAGGCCCTGGATTCAGAAGGACCTGAGTTCAAGTCCAGCCTCAGACACTTGACACCTACTAGCTGTGTGACCCTGGGCAAGTCACTTAACCCTCATTGTCCCTTAAAAACAAAACAAAGGGGCAGCTAGATGGCGCAGTGGTTAAAGCACCGGCCCTGGATTCAGGAGTACCTGAGTTCAAATCCGGCCTCAGACACTTAACACTTACTAGCTGTGTGACCCTGGGCAAGTCGCTTAACCCCCATTGCCCCGCAAAAAAAACAAAACAAAAACAAAACAAAACAAAACAATAACCCCAAGCTGCTCCCTGAAACAAAAATTTATCTTTTTAACATCAATATAGTTATCCCTTCCACATTGGGCCTTTCCCCATTGTGGTTTCAATATATCTCAGATCAATATAAAAAAATTAAATGGGAATTTTGGGGAAGCTTTATGGAAGCTGCGGATGACACATGAAGACTAGCAGATGACACAGAGCCGATGACCAAATACTTAACCCAAATTTTACAATAAGATACAGTAAATACCCCATAAAAGAAAAAGAAAAATATCCATACTTCTCTAGTACAAAGGGTAGGCCATAAAATTTTACACAGATTTTCGAGATCCCAGGGAGGGTGCTGCACCCCTATCCCCCATGATGTAGAAAGGATAACAGAACTCTTCTGGTGATGCAATATTGCTGTGAGTCAGAATAACCCAACTGCTAAAGATTAACGTTATGGATAAACCAAATGGCAGTGGATACACTCTTGGTGTCTTCTTCTGCTTACATATTACCCACCTTCATGAACTCTAAGTTAGCTCAACTGACCTACATGCTATCCTGCACACACTATATCCAACATTCCACCTCTAACCTTTACACAAATGTCCTCAGGCCTACAATGTTCTCTACTCAGCTAAATCACTTAGAATCACTAGCTTCCTTCAAACATCAGTTCAAATGTCACCTTTTACATATTTTATAGACAGCAAGGCAGTGCAGTAGACTGAGTACTGGAACTGATGTCAAGAAGACCTGAGTTCAAATCTGACCTCAGACATTTATTAACTGTGTAACCCTGAGTAAGTTATTTAACTTTTGTTTCCCTCTGTTTACTCATATGTAAAATGGGAAAAATAATAATACTACCCCTTCAGAGATGTTTCAAGAATCCAGTGAGATAATATTTACAAAGCACTTTGCAAACCAACCTTAAAGCACTATATAAAGATAGTTATATTATTATTACTATGAATAATAAAAATACTCCAAAGATGATTGTACCCTACCCTAAAATGACCTCATATTTAATTGTATGTCTTTTATTATGAATTATATGTGTACATGTTGTTTCTTCTAGTATATTGTAAGCTTATTGAGAATGGGGACTATTTCCTTTTTGTCTTTGCATAAAAAACACCTAGAGGGGGCAGCTAGGTGGTGCAGTGGATAAAGCACCATCCCTGGATTCAGGAGGACCTGAGTTCAAATCCAGCCTCAGACATTTGACACTAGCTGTGTGACCCTGGGCAAGTCACTTAACCCTCGTTGCCACACCAAAACCACCCCCCCAAAAAAAAACACCTAGAACAGTGTCTAACACATAATAAGAACTTAATCAATAATCAATTCATTAACTAGTGCTGGGTGTGCATAGGTTATAACATATTGGAAAAGAATTGCACAGTAAAAGTTAACAAACTTTTCCCCCAGCCTCTGAAACATTTGTCTAGGCTTTCTGCCAGAGCCAAAGCTTCTAAAATTCTAATGCTACTTTATAAAAGCTGCTTGCTTGTTAGCATAGATTAACATTTTCATCCCTGAGGACTCATCATGTATGTCCAAACAGATTCACCAGTATCTGGTTCCTCAATAAAATAAGAGCTGTTATTTTATATATATATATATATATATATATATATATATATATAATATATATATATAATATATATATATATTATATATATATCAGTCTTTTCAATGAAATTGTACATGTGATGACATGACATGACATAGCATGTGACAGTCTACCTGACCAAACAAAATGGTGGCAAATAATGGGATTTTTGTGGGGCTCTGTGGGACCTGAAAGTATCTTGCCCCTAAAATGGGATATCAAGGAAAACTTCCTAGAGCAGAAGACATTGGAGTTGGGTTTTGAAGGAGAGGTAAAGAATCTGGCAGACAATTGTGGGAAGGGAAGAAATAATAAATGTGATGCTTAAGGAAGATTATACAAGTAGCTCAATGTAGGATAGTTTAGGATAAAAATCATAGGCCAGAAAAATAGCAAGAAGCTACAGATACCCAATCAGGATCCTCCAGGCCCAATGAGGAGCTGAAGAACGTCATTATAGAAGTAGAGAGAAATGGACAAACTTGAGGAATTTGATGGTAAAAGACTCAGCAGGATCTGGTGACCAGCTAGAAATGGGAGATAAGGGAAAGGAAAGACGAATATAATTCCAAGGTTAAATCCTTTATTCTCTATTAAAGAAAAGGATGCTTACAAATTAGTTCAAAATCTTTGTTTCTAGAGGGTGAGATAACATAGAAGATATATGGTTATTTTCTAAGAGATCAGAAAAAAGGCAAATATACATAATATATACATAAGATAAAAGTATCATATGTGAAGAACAGCAAGAAGGCTAGTTTGTCCCAACTATTCAGAGTGTGAATATGAGTGATATGTAAAATGTTAGGAAAGTAGATTGAAGCCAGATTTTTTAAGGGTTTTGAAAGCCAAACAATTGGTGGTGAGGTCTAGATGCTTCTGTTTTGGAATGATACTGTGCTGGTGCCATCAAGTATCAGAATAATAAAGTGATTTTAAGAGATTTTTGTTTGATCCGCACAGGAAAAATGAAAAAGATGAAGAATCTCTAGTGTTTAAACTATGACATTGAGTTGTACAGACAGTCTATACATAAATATATCTTAAGTGATCATGGAAGATGGACAATGAGCTAGGGATAAAATTGAATAAGAAAGTGCATCAGATAGCATTTTGGGAAATAGTGAATGATTTTCATTACCCCAAACTTCTTTTTGACATGAATTCCTATTCTCTTGATGTAAATATTCATTCAGCGATACTACAGAATATGGCTGAAATGCTATAAGCTTTAAGAATTAATATTCTGGGGGCAGCTAGGTGGCGCAGTGAATAGAGCACCAGCCCTGGAGTCAGGAGTACCTGAGTTCAAATCCGGCCTCAGACACATAACACTTACTAGCTGTGTGACCCTGGGCAAGTCACTTAACCCCAATTGCCTCACTTAAAAAAAAAATTAATATTCTGGCTGTCAAAGGCCAATTAAAAAAGGCATAGAAAGTATAAATAGGCTTTAACATATTACTGGGAATGACTATCAAATAAGAAGTGGCATGAGATATTTAGTAAATGTACGAAAAAAAAAAGGAAGTATAGCAGAAAACTTGGAATATGATATTCCAGAAGGCAAATGGTGTAGGCTTACAGCCAAGAATAACTAACCCAGCAAAACTGAGTATAATACTACAGGGGGGATCTTCAATGAAATAAGGGACTTCCAAAAAAAAGAAAAGAAAAGAAAAAGAAAGATATAAGGGACTTCTAAGCATTTCTCATAAAAAGACCAGAGCTGCCGAGAAACTTTGTCATTAAAACACAGGAATGAAGAGAAGCATAAAAAAGGTAAACATAAATTAAGAATTATGAACAACTAAAGAAGTGTAAACTGCTTATATTTATATATGAGATAATATATGTGTACCCTCTGAACCCTAATGTCATCAACGTTCATAAAGGGAGTCCAATTAACAGCCTGAGAGAGGTTCTACTATGTTTTGATGATCTTAAGAAAAGAAAGAGGTAAAGATAAATATACTGTGAAAGTGGGGGAGAATGAAAACGATTAGGGAAAATAATGTCACACAATCAGGGCCTACAAATACATAATTATACAAACAAGTAGGAAGAGGTGGGGGGAGCAGCTAACACTTGAGCTTCACTCTCATCTGAACTGATCAAAAGAAGGAAGAATACATATATGTGCATACACACACACACACAAACACACAAAGAGTTGGTACAAAAATCCATTTCAGTAGGAAAATCGAGAAAAAAAGGGGGAAAGGCAGAGGGATAATTAGAGGGAGGTGAGATTAAAGGAAGGATTAGTCCTAAACAAAATAAACTAGGGAAGTATAAAAATATTTATAATTATTTTTTAGGTGGCAAAGAATGGGAATCTGAGAGAGTGACCATAAATTGGAGAATGGATGAACAAGTTATGATATATAAACATAATAGAATACTATTGTGTTGAACTCTTGTTAATGTAATGATCAACAAGGATTCCACAGGACTAACAATTAAACATGCTACCAACCTCCTGACAGAGAGGTGAAGGACTTGGAATACAGAATGAGACAATTCTTTTGGCGGGGGGAGGGGGGAAACATGGCCAATATGGAAATTTGTTTTGATTGACTTGCATATTTGTAATCGATTTTCATTTTCTCATGTTCTCCATTGGCAGCAGGGTACAAGAAGGATGGGAAGAGGAAAAGATGGATCTTGGCTGATTAAAACAAAACAAAAAAATTTTAAAGATAAAGTTGGTGGTAAGGGAGGGAGGAATGCAACTTTTGAAGAGAGGTCAAGGGAACACAGAATACGTATTTATAGACTTATCTTCCAATTTTAAACTGAAACAGCACTGTGACTCTTCCTTCCCTCCAACTCACCCTGCCCCAAAGCCATCCTCATCCATTAGTTTTTTCATACAGTTTGTTTTGACACAATAGATACTTCCCAAACAACCCTCAAACATTACCTAAATTAATTTACTTATTCAGTGCCATACCAATAATACTATGAAAAGATTACTTTATAGAGCTAGGGAAAAAATAACAAAAATCATCTGTAGAAACAAAAGGTCACAACTCTCAAGGGAAATAATGGAAAAAGTAAAAAGGAAGAAGGCACTTAGAAGTACCCAATTTCAAATGATATTACAAAGCAGTAATCATCAAAATAATATGCAATGGTTAAAAAGTAGAGATCAACCAGTGGGACAACTTAAGTATACAACTAACTGATGCAAATGAACCCAGTAGTCTAATGTTCACTAAACCCAAAGATTCTAGCTACTGGGGTAAGGACAATATTCCTGGAATAACTAGAAAACAGTCTGTCAAAAATCAGGTTTAGATAAATAAAAAACAAATAAATATTATAATATTTGTTTCAAAAACAAAAATTTGTTCATGATTTATATGTTAGGGAATATTTTGAACATAACACAAATTTCAATTTGCTTGTACATGATTTCTTTCTCAAGAAACATGTGGGGGGAGGGCAGCTAGGTGGTGCAGCTAATAAAGCACAGTCCCTGGATTCAGAAGGACCTGAGTTCAAGTCCAGCCTCAGACACTTGACACGCAATAGCTGTGTGACCCTGGGCAAGTCACTTAACCCTCATTGCCCCACTCAAAAAAAACCCAAAACCCCAAACCCACATCTAGAATACAGAAAACTATACTACTTTACATAAGCTGCAACTATTACAATATCCACTTCCAAAAGCAAACTTTAAAAAAGTGAATTGGTATATTATTGTATATCTTCCAGTGTAATAGGGGCTATAGGTGGAGGACGGCTGGTCTTCCCTGTGTTGTCCCTCCCCACTTTCCTCCATGGTCTCCTAATATAGGCCTGGAGTTTCAGCCTCAAGACTTTCATTGAACAAAAGCTAAGCAGCAGCCAAGGCTGAGGACAGAGCCACAGTTTATTGCAATGTTTATGTATTTCTTAATCATGTAACATGTATAAAGTTGTACTGCCATTTTTATAAAGTTCCTATAGCATAACTGACTATACTCCATACCATATACTAAAATAAATTATAGTTGGATACATGACTTAAGGCACAAAAATATTAGAGGTACAGGGAAGAAGTGACCTTTCAGATCTATAGATAGGAAAGGGTTTATGACAAAACAAAAGATAGAGACGTTCATAGAAGAAAAACAATTTTGATTAAACACAATTACAAACTTTATACAAACAAAACCAACGCAGTCAAAATTATAAGGGAAACATAGCTGGGATGGGGGGAAATTTTGCAACAAATTTCTGTGATAAAGGTCTCATTTGCAAGGAACTGATTCAAATGAATAATAATGAGTCATTTCCCAATTGATAAATGGTCAAAGGATATGAACATTGAGCTTTCGAAGAAAGAAATCCAAATTATAAAAAACCATATTTTTAAAAAATTCCAAATCACTAATAATTAGGGAAATGCAAATTAAAGCAATGATGAGGTTCCTCCAGTTCACATCCATCATATTTGCAAACTTGACAAAGAAACATAGCAAATATTGTATGAACTTAGGGAAAACAGGTACAGTGGTGTATTACTGGTGGAACTGGGAAATTGTCAAACCATTATAGAAAACAATTTGGAACTATGCCCCCAAACTCATTATACTGTGCATGCCTTCTGACCCAGAGAAACCACTATTGGGAATATATGCCAAAGAAATCAAGGAAAAGGAAAAGAATCCATATTATAGTTAATTTCAAATTTTGCTTAATTCTTTTTGTTATAAGTGAAGGATATCTGTGGGGAGGAGGTAAATCAGGAAGTGAATAAAACTGGAAGGAAGGAAAAAGGAAGGAAGGAAGGAAGGAAGGAAGGAAGGAAGGAAGGAAGGAAGGAAGGAAGGAAGGAAGGAAGGAAGGAAGGAAGGAAGGAAGGAAGGAAGGAAGGAAGGAAGGAAGGAAGGAAGGAAGGGAATGAGCCTGCAGAAAGCTTGGTATGAACCCAAATTAGCCATAGTTCATTCTAAGAATGTTCAAAGAAGAAATAAAAGGGATATTTTTGGTCAAGATGGTTATGTTGTGGGGCAGCTAGGTGGCGCAGTGGATAAAGCACCAGCCCTGGATTCAGGAGGCCCTGAGTTCAAATCCAGCCTCAGACACTTGACACTAGCTGTGTGACCCTGGGCCAGTCACTTAACCCCAACTGCCCCACAAAAACAAAACAAAACAAAACAAAAAAACAAAAACAAGATGGTGATGTTGTACAAGTTATACAGAAGCTCAGTTCTTCCTCAGAAACCTCAACAAATATTTGAAACTAGCCCCAGATAAACCAATGATAAATATGAAAAGACGCAGATAAAAATCTAAAAATGCATAAAAAGATGGCTAATGAAGGTGTTGAAGCAGTGTCAAAGGAAAAAAATATTAATACTAATGCTATTCTTAGTGTTCTTTATGCTCCCATTTACCAGAAACAATTTTATTTAACATAAATCTATATCCAAACCATTTCCAGCTTAGAGAGAGAAACATCCAAACTGGCACAGTATTCCATGTCCTCTGACATGACTTCCCCAAGATGATTTCAGGAAACATTTATAGGAATCTTGAACAAGGAAAATATCATAATATGTAAAAAGTTTATTTTAACATTCCAGAATTATTGAATAATCAAGTTGTAATTCCATTCCCTCCAAGACCA
Organism: Dromiciops gliroides; assembly: GCF_019393635.1. Lineage (NCBI taxonomy): Eukaryota > Metazoa > Chordata > Mammalia > Microbiotheria > Microbiotheriidae > Dromiciops > Dromiciops gliroides. The sequence goes on along the minus strand of NC_057862.1, from coordinate 409,966,598 downwards.
TTTCCCTTGCACCTGGAGTTAAACAAAGAGACATTCTGAAAGCTTATTTTCTTTCTTTCTTTCTTTTTAAAAGTTTTTATTAATGATTTGTTTTTACATCAAAATAAATTTCTGGGGGCAGCTAGGTGGCGCAGTTGATAAAGCATTGGCCCTGGATTCAGGAGGACTTGAGTTCAAATCTGGTCTTAGACACTTGACACTAGCTGTGTGACCCTGGGCAAGTCACTTAACCCTCATTGCCCAGTCCCCCCCCCCAAAAATCAATTCCTAATTCACCTCCACAAATACTACTACTAATAATAATAGATAACATTTATATAGTGCCTACTATGTGCCAGGCACTGTGCTAAGTGCTTTACAATTTAACAATTAAAAGTAAAACCGCCTGAAATCAACCACACATCTTACAAAAGAAACAACATTCTGTGGTATATGGATGTAAAAGAATACTATTATGCTGTAAGAAATGATGAGCAGGCAGATTTCAGAGAAACCTGGAAGGACTTCCATGAACTGATGAGTGAGATGAGCAGAACCAGGAGAACATTGTACACAGTATCAACAACATTGTGTGTTGATCAACTGTGATAGACTTGATTCTTCTCAGCAATACAATGGTCCAAAATAGTTCCAAAGGACTCATGATGAAAAATGCTCTCCAAATCCAGAAAAACAAACTGTTGAATCTGGATGCAGATTGAACCATATTATTTCTATTGTTTTTGTTGTTTTTCTTTTTTGAGGTTTTTCCTTTTTACTCTGATTCTTCTCTCATTACATGACTAATGCAGAAATATGTTTAATGTGATTGTATATATATAACCTATATCAGATTACTTGCTGTCTTGGGGAGTGGGGGGAGGGAGGGGAGAGAGGGAGAAAAATTTGAGACAAGAAATCTTATAAAAACAAATGTTGAAAACTATCTCTACATGTAACTGGAAAATAATAAAATATTTATATGGGAAAAAAAAGAAACAACATTCCATACCTATAGCCCTTCATTTTCCTTTTAAGAAGGAAAGAAGTTCCATTATCTGTGCTCCAGCACTAAGACGGGTTATTGTATTTATGTTCAGTTCAGAGGTCCTTTTTTTTTGCAGTGTTTACATTATTGTCATTGCATATGTTATCCTCTTGATACTGCTTCTTTTACTGTCTTCACCGATACTTTGAAGCTTTCTCAATTGAGAATAAGTACTAATGCTGATCATTTCAGGTGAATGAGGAGGCAATGAGAAAACATGGGAAGAGTTAAATTTGGTTATTATCTTTAATCCATTTCCCTACAAATGTCCTCTACATATCACCAACCTTCCCAAAGGCTTTTTCCTGGAGTCTAGAAAAGGTTTTAGATAAGAATATTATTTCTTCATATTTTCAGTTCTACAAAATAGATTTTTAATATGCTTCTACACTGGGGAAGCCAGCACCAGCTCAGATAAACTTGGAAGCATTAGAGGTGTGTTGGTAAATATTTAACAATCAGTTCTCTGAGAAAATAAGTGTATGGCAAAGACATTTAAAGTTTAACATTTTTTCCATCATTCACCAATTCCTAAAGTATACATGCTCACACTGAAACTTTAACAATCAGTTCTCTCAAGCTGGTTTAAGCTAGTTCGACCCTACTACTAGGTCCAATATAAACTCTTGTGATCTAGCTAGAAGCTGTCAGAGGTGGAGAGGTGGTGATCCAGAGTGAATTCCCACGTATGTACCTTAAACCAAACATCCCTCTAACCAAGAGCATTGTGAGTTAGTGACGATTCCTATACTATGGCAGCCTAAAGCCATCAGTGACAGAGTTCTAAAATACTACAGACTGAGTTCTAAAATATACTGCTAGAAAAACAAATTGAGGGAATAACAGAAAGCAAAGAAGAAACAAAATTATCAATTTTTGCAGATGATATAGTGGTTTGCTTAAACAACCTTAGAGATTCAATAAGCTAAACAAAACAGTATTCTGAAAAAAAAAAACCATCAGCCTCTCTGTTCTTTAACAATAAAACCTAGAAGAAAGATATAGAAAAAGAAAATCCATTTAAATTAAATCGTAATTATAAAATATCCAGAGTTCACTTGCCAAGACAGACACAGGAATTATACAAATACAACCACAAAATACTCTTTATAGAAAGAAAACTAAGTAATTGGAGAAGAATTGATTGGTCATGGTTGGGCCATGCTAATGTTCTGACAATGTTATATAAATTAATTTTCTTATTCAATGCCATGCCAAACTAACAAAGGATTATTTAATAGAACTAGACAAAATTATAACAAGACTCATCTGGATGAACCTTTTAAAAGATCAGGAATCTCAAGGGGAATAATGAAAAACATTGGAAGCCTCAGACATTTAACATTTACTAGCTGTGTGACCGTAGGCAAGTCACTTAACCCCAATTGCCTCACTTTAAAAAAACAAACAAACATTGGAAGGAAGGGATCTACCAGTATAAGATCTCAAAATATACTATGAAACGTTGTTTAGTTGTTTTTTAGTCATGTTCAACTCTTTGTGACCCCTTTTGGGGTCAGAACTTTCTCCAAGTCTTACAGTCTTAGAAAGTTGCCTACAATACTGAAAAGTTAAATGACTTGCCAATATGTGTTACAGGCAGAACTTGAACTCAGATCTTTCTGTCTTGAAGGCCAATTCTCTATTACTCCAAGCTATATCTCATATATATGTGTGTTTGTGTGTCTGTACATGTGTGTACATATATATATATATTTATGTATATACGTACATATACATGGATATATATATGTGTATAAACATATGTATATACACATACATACACACAGATATATGCCAATGAAACATATATATGGGAACAAAAGCCATTCTCCAATGTAAAAAAAAGGTATTTCTCAAGGGAAGAAATCTAATAACCATAAGAAAAAGTCCTTCAAATCATTAATACCTAAAGAAATACAAATTAAACTCTTGATAGTCTACCTCATACCCATCAGGATGACATAAAAAGGAAAAGACAATTGTTGGGAGGATCTGTGGGTGGATAGGCATGCTAAAAGCACTGTAGGTGGAACTGTGAAGTGCTCCAGTCATTCTGGAAAGCAGTTGGAATTATGTTTCCAAAGTCATTAAACTGTTCACACATTTTGATTTAGGTTTATTAAAGAATTAAAGACAAAGAAAAAGGACTCATTTGTACAAAATTATTTATAACACCACCTGCTGGGGGCAGCTAGGTGGCACAGTGGATAAAGCACCAGGCCTGGATTCAGGAGGACCGGAGTTCAAATCTGGCCTCAGACACTTGACACTTACTAGCTGTATGACGCTAGGCAAGTCACTTAACCCCCATTGCCCCACAAAACAAAAACAAAAAACAAAAAATAACACCACCTGCTATTGTAGCCAAGAACTAGAAATTAAAGGGGTGTCCATCAATTGAGGAATGGCTGAACAAATTATGATATATGAATGTAATAGAAGGCTATAACACCATAAGAAATGAGAAAAGAGAGATTCATGGAAACCAAGGAAAAGTTGTATGAAGTGATATAATGTAACAAAAGCAGAACCAGGAGAATTACAAATAAAATGCACATGAAAATTTGTGAGACTTAGTGCAATGACAAATAATGACCTTGGAAGTCTAATGATGATGCATGCCTCCCACTTCTTGGTGAAGTGATGGACTCAAGATTTAGACACAATCATACAATACAGAATGGCCTGGGGAAAATAGAGTACTGTAATATAAAAAAGAAAGAAAAGAGCACCAATAAAATATTTTCAAATGCACAGAATAAATCAAGTTCAGAAGGGGTCAGAGACAAACAGAGCAATGTTGGTACTACTGTGTTAAATATAACATAGATAGTTTCAAAACTAACAAATTCAGAGTTTCATATGTAATCCTTTTTTATGTAGTTATGTTCATCTAATGGCTCCAAAGGTTTGTCATGCTGGGGTGGGAGTGGGAATAAGCTCCCACTCTCTATAAAATGCTCCAATGGCATGCGTCTCAAATAGCCTCTGACAACAGAAGCCCAACTCCTGGCCTTCTTGTGGCAGAACTGTTTCTACTAACAGGAGAAGGGGCGAAGGCAAGTCACTGGCATCTTAAAACCAGTTGCTTAGGGCAGGTGGGGCTCAGGTGGGGCTCGTTAGCCTTGGCAGGCAACCCGCCTAGGGGAAGGAACCCTGATTTTAAACCTCCACTGCCTTGCAGCTATATCCATATATGGGAAAGGCTTCGGGAATTAACCCCGAGGAAAAATCAGGCATCGGAGTCCCTTAGGCAGTTGGATATTGGACATCACATCCCTCTGGCAACTCCTCAGGCGGCACTGGTGCCAAACTGTATTGGCTCTGCCTCTCCTTTGGATCCACCAGTGTCACAGAGAGGGAAAACCTGCTGCATGGGCAACAGCTTGTTTTCCACATTAATCTGCCCAGGCCAACGCCCTCAGAGGATACTCCAGCTACTCCTTATGGGGTAGATACAACACGGGATGCGGCAGTTACCGATTATAAGTCACTTAGGAGCTATGGCTCCCACATCGGACTGCACAGCCACACTGTGGCCTGTGGCCCTTCAAGGTGCTGATCCATGGTCGTCCGTGACTGGTGGAGGCCTACTAATGTTCATCTTTATTGACGATTTTTATGTCATACTTTTTTAAAAAAGGAGGACAACAAATAGAGGCAAAAGGACAATTGGCTGATGCTTCTAAAATAATCTATTCTACCCATCGATTATAATGGAACAATCATGTTTAGAGTCTATAATAACCTTAGTAACTACTGGCTGTGTGAAGAAATAAGTAGAAAAGTATCTGGACCAGATCAAGTGCACTCAAGAAATACATAATGAAACATAAAACACAAAACCAAAAGAATGGTATGCATACCAATTACAACTACATTAGAGGGAAAATGGATAGAATGAAGACCAAAAAAAATTCTGATAAGCCCTTAGTGTGACTAAAAATTATATCCTATGTATTAAAATTTACTTAAATGCATATAGTTACTAAGCATGTTTAGTTGATTGTATTGTCATTTGAAGTTGTTTTTAATAGATAATACATTTTAAAAAGTAAATTGGAAACTTATTCTGCTGTTTAATAAATTAGACTTTAATTTGAGCCTCCTATATTTTTAACATATCCAAGGGGTTTGGTTAATGAAGGGACTTGGCAATTAATTTCAATAACTGACATAATAGACCATATTTAAGCAGACTCCACTTACCAAATTAATAATTTATAATATAGAATGCTTAACCTTTAAAATTCCTTACCTTCAACAACAGATAGAGAAATTTCATTTAAAATATTTGTGGTCGGGGGCAGCTAGGTGATACAGTGGATAAAGCACCGTCCCTGGATTCAGGAGGACCTGAGTTCAAATCCGACCTCAGACACTTGACACTTACTAGCTGTGTGACCCTGGGCAAGTCACTTAACCCTCATTCCCCCGCCCCACCCCCCAAAAATATAAAATAATTGTGGCCAATATAAAATACTTGGGAGTCTAACTACCAAGACAAACACAGCAACTTTATAATCAGAACTACAAAACACTTTTCACAGAAATAAAATCAGATCTAAACAATTGAAAAAATATTAATTGCTCATGAGTAGGCAGAACCAATATGTTAAAATAATAATCCTACCTACATTTATTTATTTAGTGCTATGCCAATCAAACTATCAAAAATATAGAGTTAGAAAAAATAATTTAAAAATTCATCTGGAAAAACAAAAGTTTGAGGATATCATGGGAATCAATGAAAAATACGAAAGAAGGTGGTCTAGCAGGACTAGATCTTAAAGCAATAATTATCAAAACAATCTGGCACTGGCTAAGAAATAGAGAGGTAGATCAGTGGAATAGGATAGAAATTACACTATAGTAAATGTCTATAGTAATCTAGTATATGATAAACCCAAAGATCCAAGCTTTTGGACAAAAACTCATTATTTGATAAAAACTGATAGGAAAACAGGAAAACAGTATGGCAGAAACTAGGTATAGACCAACATCTCACACTATAAACTAAAATAAGGTCAAAATGGGTACATGATTTACAAATAAAGGATGATACCATAAGCAAATTAAGAGAGAATGTAATCATTTATCTGTCAGATTTATGAGCAGAGGAAGAATTTAGGACCAAAGAAGAAATAGAGTAAAACAAAATGCAAAATAGATTATTTTGAGTATATAAAATTAAAAAGCTTTTGCACAAACAAAATTAATGTAACCAAGATTACAAGAGAAGCAGAAAACTGGGAAAGAATTTTTGCAACAAGTATCCCTGATAAAGGCCTCATTTCTCAAATATATAGAGAACTGAGTCAAATTTATAAAAATACAAGTTATTCCCCAATTGATAAACAGTCAAAGGATATGAACAGGCAGTTTTCAGACAAAGAAATAAAGCTATGTATAAATATGAAAAAAATGCACTAGAACACTATTGATCAGAAATGCAAATTAAAACAACTCTGAGGTATCACTGCACACATATCAGAGTGGCAAATATAACAAAAACAGAAAATATTGGATGTTGCAGGGGATGTGGGAAAGTTGAGATGCTTATTCACTGTTGGTGCAGTTGTGGAAAGATCCAACCATTCTGGAGAGCAATTTGGAACTATGCCCAAAGGGCTATAGTACTGCGCATACCACTGCTGGATTTATATCCCAAGGACATCCCCCAAAAGAGAAAAAGACCTATTTGTACAAAAATACTTATAGCAGCTCTTTTTGTGGTGGCTAAGAATTAGAAATCAAAAGAATGCCCATCAACTGGAGAATGGCTAAACAAAATGTGGTATATGATGGTGATGGAATATTATTGTGCTATAAGAAATGACAAGCAGGATGACTTCAGAAAGGTCTGGAAAGAAATGTATGAACTGATGTATAGTGAAGTAAGCAGAACCAAGAGAACGTTGTGCACAAAGACAGAAATATTGTTTGATGAAGAACTGTGAATGACTTGATTATGCTCCACAATACAATGATCCAAGAAAATCCCAAAGGACTATTGATGAAACATACTATCCACCTCCAAAGAAAGAACTGATATTGATGGAACAGACTGAAGCATGCTATTTTTACTTTCATTTTTTTCTTTTAATCAATTGTTTTTGTACAAAATGATGAATATGGTAATGTTTTACATAATCATACATGTATAACCCATATGTGATTGCTTATCGCCTCAGGGAGGTTGCAGGGGAGGAAAGGAAGAAGGGATAAAAATTGGAACCAAAATTATAAAAATCTTTATTATATTTTTTTAAATCCCTGTCTTCTTAATTATCCAGTGAACATTGCTTTAAAAGGTAAAGCTACCTTAAAATATAGGTGGTGCAGTAGACAAAACTTGGAATCAGGAAGACATCTTCATGAGTTCAAGTAGGACCTCAGACACTAGCTGTGTGACCCTGGCAAGTCACTTAGCCCTGTTTGCCTCACTTTCCTCATCTGCAATGAGATAAAGAAATGGCAAACCACTGGGGTATCTTTGCCCAAAAAACCCGAAAATGGGTTCATGAAGAGTTGGAAATGAATGAATAACAATATCTCCTTATATTAGTAACAAAAAAAACCTTATAGGACTTTAACATTTTCAAAGAATTGATGACTAGGGACTGGATTTGGAGTCATACCACCTGGATCCAAATCCTACGTTCTCTGTATGTGCCTTTGAACAAGTCACTATTCTCAAGCTCTCTTGAACCTTAGTTCCTTCATCTGTAAAGATTGGGCTAGATAGATGACCTCTAATGTATTTTCCAATTTTAAATCCATGAGTTTATGACCTCTTATATATATATATATATATATATTTTTTTTTGGTGGGGCAATGAGGGTTAAGTGACTTGCCCAGGGTCACACAGCTAGTAAGTGTCAAGTGTCTGAGGCCAGATTTGAACTCAGGTCCTCCTGAATCTAGGGCCAGTGCTTTGTCCACTGCACCACCTACCTGCCCCCTTTATAATATCTTTGTGAGGATGATTTTATGTAAGAGACAGTATGGTAAAGTGGAAAGAGCACCAAATATGGAATCAGAAGGGCTGTGTTTCACTCCCAGCTCTGCCACCTGTCACCTGGTCACCTGTGTGACCTAAAACAAGTTCAGTCTTCCTGGGTCTATTTTCTCATTTGTAAAATGAGATGAAAAATTGCTCCAAATAACTAATAACTTGAGAAATGTAAATTAAAGTAACTCTGAGGTTCCCTCCATCAGATTAGCAATGTTGACCAAAAAAGGAAAATTAAAACTGTTGGAGGGACTTCAGGAACACAGGAACATTACTGCATTGTTGGTAGATGTGTGAAATGGTCCAACCATTCTGGAAAGTAATTTGGAACTATGCCCCAAAAATCATTACCTTGTGTATAACCCTTGACCCAGATGATGACTAGGCCTATAAACCAAAAATATGAAAGAAAAAGGAAAGGAACTCTCATGTGCAAAAACAAAGCAGCTCTTTTTTGTTTGTTTTTTGTTTTTTTGGTGCAGGGCAATGAGGGTTAAGTGACTTGCCCAGGGTCACACAGCTGGCAAGTGTCAAGTGTCTGAGGCTAGATCTGAATTCAGGTCCTCCTGAATCCAGGGCCAGTGCTTTATCCACTGCACCACCTAGTTGCCCCAGCAGCTCTTTTTATTGTAGCAAAGAACTAAAAACTAAGAAGATACCCATCCGGGGCAGCTAGGTGGCACAGTGAATAAAGCACTGGCCTTGGATTCAGGAGTACCAGGAGTCAAATCCAGCCTCAGACACTTGACACTTAACTAGCTGTGTGACCCTGGGCAAGTCACTTAACCCTCATTGCCCTGAAAAAATTAAAAAAAAAAAAGAAGAAGATACCCATCAGTTGGGGAATGGCTAAACAAATGGCATATGAACATAATGAAATATTTTCTAAGAAATTCTTTTAAATGGTTCTAGAGAAACCTAGGAAGACTTGTATGAACCAATAGAAAGTTAAGTAAGCAGAACTAAGAAAACTATTAATACAATGACTACAACACTGTAAGCAACTTTGAAAGACTTAACTTTAATCAGTACTATAACCAATTATTATTTCAGAGGGTCAGTAATAAAAGTATAATATTTATCTCCTGATTATGGAAAATGTGGAAATTTGTTTTACTTAATTATGCAATTTTTTTCACAAGGCTTCTTTTTTCAATGGTGTGGTATAAGTGCCAGGGGGTAAAGGGTTAGCAAAAGAGTTGCCAAAAATCAAAAGAAAGAAAAGTAGGTCATTGAAGAATTTTTTGGTGTGTGAGGCTATTGGGGTTAAGTGACTTGCCCAGGGCCACAAAGCCAGTAAGTGTCAAATGTCTGAGGCCGGATTTGAACTCAGGTCCTCCTGAATCCAGGGCCAGTGCTCTATCCACTGCGTCACCTAGCTGCCCCCATTGAAGCATTTTTAATGCAGATAAGATCAACTTTTAAAGTTTACATGCTGAATTTATTACATATATGTATATATGTATATGTGTTTATATGCACACACACACACACATAAAAGAGATGTGATATCCATGTAAGGTGTGCATATCTACATTGGTTCTCTAAATGCAATTCACAGGGTACAATGAATAGATAGATATCTCTAAGAATCTTGCCTACCCCACTGCAGGTGAGACCATGATTCCTGCCTTGAGGGTTACCGGAGAAGCCACAAGGCTAACCACCTTGTTCTCCTCTGAGAAGGGGATACTGGCCAGAATCAAATCTGCCCCCTAAATCTTGCTCTTCTAACTCTACCCATCATAATGGTATACAGTAGCATTCTCTCCACTACTCAGGATAGTCTAATGCAACATATTCCAAGCTTGAAACCTAGTTTACATATACCTAAAAAGCAAGCTATATATAATAGAAATGTGCAGTTGCATGTATAACCCCCTATTCTACTTTGCATATGGAAACGCTTATTCTACTTGGTGTTAAGTTCAGAAAAACAAAATAATGAGCAGAACCAGAAGGACATTGTACACAGTATCATCAACATTGAGTGTTGACCTACTGTGATGGACTATATTCTTCTCACCAATGCAATGGTACAGAAGAGTTCTACTCATGATAGAAGAGGATCTCCAAATCCAAGAAAAAAAAAAAAGAACTGTGGAGTATAGATGCTGATTGAACCATACTATTTCTTTTGTTTTGGGTGCTGTTGTTTTTTTTTTTTTCTATTTTGAGGTTTTGCATTACTGCCCTGATTTTTTCTCTTATAACAGGATTAATGCAGAAATAGGATTAATGTTATTATGGATATATATATGTGTGTGTGTGTATATATATATATGTATATGTATATAGATATATAGATATAACCTATATCAGATTACCTGCTGTCTAGGGGAGGGGGGAGGGAGGGGAGGGAGGGAGAAAAATCTGAAATTGTAAAGCTTGTATAAACAAAAGTTGAGAACTATCTTTACATGTAACGGAAAAAATAAAATACCTTATATGTAAAAAAAAAAAATGTTGGTGGGGAAAAAAAAGAAAATGTAATAAAATTTAATGTAATTTAACTAGATGGCCTTTAAAGTTATAGCTCTAAAAAATCATGATCCTATATACTGAAGATATCCTTGATGAAAATGAGAAAGGAATAGACAGGTTTTCACAGATGGTTTGCTACAGAAGACCATGATTTCACTCACAGAAATGACATAGACATAGAGAATACAGGGAGAAAATGGCAGAGCTGGGATTCAAAGTTCTAGGATTCTAGGACATTTGACTCTATCCAGTGCCCTTCCTACCAACAGTACCTCAACAAGTTAAAACCCCATTATAGGGCAGCTAGGTGGTGCAGTGGATAAAGCACCAGCCCTGGAGTCAGGAGGACCTGAGTTCAAATCCAGCCTCAGACACTTAACACTTACTAGCTGTGTGACCCTGGGCAAGTCACTTAACCCCAATTGCCTCACTTAAAAAAAAAAAACACATTATAATGACCAAACTTTTGCTGAATTGATTTTTCCCTCTCATGTTTTTGTTGTTGTTGTTACCAGAGACAGTTCTTGGGGGAGCAGAGAGACATACTTAAAAATGAATGTAGGGGCAGCTAGGTGGCGCAGTGGATAGTGTACCAGCCCTGGATTCAGGAGAACCTGAGTTCAAATTTGGCTTCAGACACTTACTAGCTGTGTGACCCTGGGCAAGTCACTTAACCCCAATTGCCTCACCAAAAAAAAAAAATTTAATGTAATATAAAGATACCAATATTTTTAAGAGTTAAAAGCCTTAAACAAATGGAAGATTGTAACATTACCATTAGTACATAGTTTTACCTGTAAGAAATTGCTCACTGAAAGGATTTTCAAAGATACTTTGAGTTAAACATACCTTTCCAAAAATTATCTGACAAGTAAGCATCAATATGAATTTTATAATAAAATATAGATCATCAGAAGAAGAGAAAAAAATTCACACTGGAGTTGACAATTTTGAAAGCACTAAGGGATTAATTTTCAAGCTATCTCAAAGGGGAAGACAGCAAAAGATAGGGGTGGGGCAGTTAGGGAGAGAATCTCATACCATATTAGCTGTAATTACAAGAAAAAAAGCAACCAAGAAGTCATAAAACTGACCCTATAACCTCTTTTCTCATTTAAATTCTGTGTGAGAAAGATCCATGTATAAGGCATAGAAAGAGTATTGGATTTGGACAGGAGACCTGCGTTTGAATCCCAGCTCTACCATTGTGTCATTTGGCAAGTCATGACCTCTGAGCTTGTTTCTTCACCTATAAAATAGTGGATTAGATAAACTCTTTTTTTTTTTTTTGGTGAGGCAATTGGGGTTAAGTGACTTGCCCAGGGTCACACAACTAGTAAGTGTTAAGTGTCTGAGGTCAGATTTGAACTCAGGTACTGCTGAATCCAAGGCCAGTGCTCTATCCACTGCACCATCTAGCGGCCCCTAGATAAACTCTTAAGGTTCCAGCTCTAAATATCTATTGATCTAGGGGGCAGCTAGGTGGTGCAGTGAATAAAGCACAGGCCCTGGATTCAGGAGGACTTGAGTTCAAATCCGGCCTCAGGCAATTGACACTTACTAGCTGTGTGACCTTGGGAAAGTCACTTAACCCTCATTGCCCCATGCAAAAAAAAAAATTGTATTTTGAAAGTATACTTTAGTGAAAACATGTAGTGAGAATAAACTAATTTTCACAGATTTGCTACAATAGACCAAGCTTTCAGTCACAAATTGACAAGTAGGAAATGCAAGATCTTTCTGTGCTTCTTTTTTGATTATACAAAAACATTTGATACTGTTGGGCAAAAATGTAGAAAGAAAGTCTCTCATTCAACAATGAGCATCCAGGGTATAAACATCATACAAGCTAATTTGATGAAAACACTGACAGGTATAACTTTCTTTAATCTTTTGTAATTATTGTTGAGGAAGGCACAACACAAGAGAACTGCAAAGTTACCAAAGATGTTTAGTGACACAGAGCCTAAAGTAGATGATAAGGTTTTCCAGATCTGCTGTTTGCAGATAGAATTGTACTAATTGCATCTAGTTACAGAATATCCCAAGGCTTCCACAGATTCCTAGAATCATATCTGCCCTGTAAATATTGCTCTTTTAATTCTACTTCTCATAATGGCATACAGTAATACTGAGATCCATCCCCTATAAAGAGATTAATTTAATAATCTACACAGGGAAAAAAAAAGTGGATGAAGAATACCTATCACTTAGGCTGTGATATGTAGTTAGGATAGGTCATATATTTGTACAAATATACAGATAGTGAGTTGGATCCATAACTGAACTAAGGTGGAGGGGAGCAGTACATGGAAGGAGGCTTCCCAAGACTCAAAGCTATTTTTTTCTGTTTCGTGGTTTACCATGGCCAAAATCATGGTAGCACTGATTATCTTTGGAGCAGAAAGAATCTATAGCTAAGCCTGTACTTAAGGCTTTTTCAGTTTAGCAGAAGCTGCCACGGCTCCAGTAGCCAAGCCTTTAAAAACCTAGGGTCAGGGCAGCTAGGTGGCGCAGTGGATAGAGCACCAGCCCTAGAGCCAGGAGTACCTGAGTTCAAATCCAGCCTCAGACACTTAACACTTACTAGCTGTGTGACCCTGGGCAAGTCACTTAACCCCAATCACCTCACTAAAAAAAAAAAAAAAAACAAACCCAGGGTCACCTTTAGACCATGATAAAAGGCATCAGAGGACTTTTGTGGAAAAATAGCTGAAAAGGAGAAATTATTTGATAACAGCTATTATGTGACTAAATATGATATTATTCAAGGCAGAATTAAAATTCAAAGTGACAAGTTACCTGAAAGTAACAAATTAAGGAGCCTACTGGGAAGACCTACCACTACTGCTAGTGGCCACACCTAGGAGATCTTGTTTGTGGAGGAGATTAACCTGCATGTCTTTGTCTTTCAAGAGATTTCTCAAAGTCACAATGTAAAGGGAGTCACAGATTTTAAAAGCTAAAAGGAACCTTGGAGGTTATGGAGTCCAACCTTCTCATTTTACAGATGAATAAACAGATCCAGGAAGGTTGTGTCTTTCCCAGGGTCAAATAGCTGGTGCAGAATTTGAACTCATCTTCCTGCCTCAAAGTCTAGCACTCTACCCATTATACTACCTAGATGCCTGACAATTTAAAACCTAAGAAGTAAATGCCACCCTATCTAATGGTCATTAGGCCATCTTGTGGCAGCCAGTAGTTTTGTTCAGTCTCCTTAAAGTCAGATTTTTAGAATGATTATGTCTGACTTGGTCTTCTTCTCACTCATCAGAAACATAAAGCCATGAAATAGTAACTGTAAAAATAATTTCACTGATATTTTAGGCAATCTCTGTAGCTGTTACATTATCAAAAAGGTATATGATTGGATTATTGTTCTAAGGATAGGACTAGATACATCCATAATAAACCCAAGGTATATAGAACAAGGTTTATTAATAATACCATTTTAAAGTTCACTGAAGCTGAGAAGTAACTTGGACAAGATGGCACACATCAAATTCAGCCAAAATTCTGCATGTATTTAAAAAGCATAAATAAATTGCTTCATTGTTAAGACATCTTTACTGATAAAACCCAATTTTAGAATAAGAATAGAACATTAAAATCAATGTTTCCATTTTAGACATCAGGCTGATTCCTAAAGTTCATATGACACAATCTCAAAATTAGAATGTGTTCTTTGAGGTCATCTAATTCAACCAACACTTGAAAATAAATCCTCTCTACAACTTACCTAACAAGTGGCTATCCAGCCCTCCTTAAAGACCTCAAAGTGAGGGAGTAACCTACTAGTACCTCCTAAGGCAGCTCATTCCACTTTAAAATAGCTTTGCTAGAAAGTTTTTCCTTATATCAAGCTTAAATGTGTCTCTTTGAAACATCCATCTATTCCTAGTTGTCTTTTGAATTCAAGCAAAACAAGTCAGATCCTGCTTCCATGACAGCTTTTCAAATTCAAGACAACTAAACTCTCCATTCTCCCTCTCCCCCAATCTTTTTTTATATAAGCTAAACACGTCCGCTCCCAATTCTGGACTAATTCTTATTTGTGAGGCCCCTTAAACCATCCTGGCCTCCTTCCAGCTAAAACAGTATTCTTCCTAAAATCTAATATCTAGAATGGATCACAGTATTACAGACATGGTTTGACTCAGAGAAGAAGACAAAAGCTATTAGTACTGAAATGATACTATTTGAACGTGTATGGCTCAAATAGAAAATGAAAAAATGCTACAAGTCACTAATAAGACAAATGAAATCAGAAATAACATTTTACTTCACACTCATTTTGACAATGAAAATAAAAAGTAGAAATAAGCCAATTTTGATAGGGCTCTGGGAAGATAAACACACTAATTCATTCATGTTGAGTTTGGCCTGGCATATCAACAAAAGTTGTCTTATGTATAAACTGCTCAAAGCTGACAAAAAAAATTAAAGGAAATGTAAGATTTTATATCTATTTCTGACCTTCCTCCCCTGACCAATCACACAGATAATTTGCGATCACAGAGCAGGAAATGATCATCTTACAAAGATCAAATCTCCAACTTCCAAGTACCAAGAACATTTTGTTTGTTTGTTTGGGGTTTTTTTGGTGAGGCAATTGGGGTTAAGTGACTTGCCCAGGGTCACACAGCTAGTAAGTGTCAAGTGTCTGAGGCCGGATTTGAACTCAGGTCCTCCTGACTCCAGTGCTCTATCCACTGCACCACCTAGCTGCCCCCCAAGAACATTTTTTTAATCCCTAAAATTGAAATGTAACTATCATATATATATATATAAAAGTAATTTAGCTGACTAATCCCCAAGTGAGTTCTATATATTTGTTTAAGACTGAACAGCTCTTGAACAGACCCATATGTTCATGAAACCATTTCAAAATTTTTGAATGATTTCATTCATATGCATTTTAACTGTCATAAATATTAATCTTAACAGGGATACAACTATGTTCTTAAAACATTTGCTGACTAGAAGTTCCTTTGATGATCAATTTGTGTACCAAAATTGAAGGCCTATTTCTGAGACCATTGAGCAACCATATAAAATGCCTCAAATTAAATTATTTTAGAAAAATCTTGCTTTAATAAAACAAAGTATAATTGACAAAATATATTCAATTTAGTTTCAATTAGAGAAAACCTAAGCAAATGATTTTGTACCATCTACATTATTTCCTAAACAAATGTCTGAAAATTAAATTAAATTAAACTAACCACTTCTGCATCTAGCAATCTTTCTTTACCTTAACTGCTATATTACTATTTTTAATGAAGATCTTAAAATAACTTTTTTCCTTGTGGGTTTTTAGCTTTGTTTTTAAGAATCATATATTAACACTACTTTGGAAGAAGTCTAAGCTATACTTCCTCTACTGGTTACTACTGGCAGAAAAATGAAGTAAACTGTTTTTATGATACCTTCCCCTCCCCTCACCAAAAACTATCATTGAAATGGAGCAGAAGAGTCACTAAAGTGGTTGGGAGTAGATATAACCAAACTCCTAATTTTATTCACTGGCCTTAATATAAACCACATCAATTTGGATTTTATAAAAGAAAGAGTTGAGGATCAAATATGTTAAATCATTAAGTTTATGGGTAAAGAGTTTAATAGCATTTAGTGCAAAATAGATAAGCTATAACAATTTAACATTTCACACATTGCAAAAACATAAGAAATGAAAATACATGTGACAATCTTCACTAGAACAAAGGGCTGACCAATATTATTAAAACTATGTTCTTAGTTTTACCTTAAGAGTTATTATTTCCAGAGAATAAGGTTGTTACAGTTTAATCATTCTGAGGATATTGGATAAAAATCCATCCAGAAAGAACATTACTGCTTAAAAATGAATAACCATGAAACATTTTGCCTATAATAAATATAATTTATATTTAGGTTAACAGGCACCAACTTGAGAGCAGAAAAAACAATTTTTGTTCAACCAAGAAATAAATCATACTTAAAAGGACATGGTGGTATTTCTGAATTGTATGACATATCCTTAATATTTATCTTCAAGTATCATCCAACTTCTCAAATAGCTGTCTAGAAGCATCACCAGGATACAAACTAGACCCTAGACCTTCAACCATAAAAATAAAAGGCCAAGAACAATCCTTAATTTAAGAGAAAAATTACATTATATATTCTCTTAATACTCAGTTCAATAAAATAACAATTACCAGTTTATTAAAGGTTAGATGAACTGTACATATGTAAACTGTTAGAGCTGAAAAATCTGAAATATATTTTAAAAAGCAAAATCACTCTCTCTGAAGTATTCAAAATATTTCATTTCTGGTGGCAAATCTAAATGCTGAAAAGCATTTTATTTCCCTTCTCTTCCCCCACTTCTCTCCCCCTTTGCATTCATCCAGCACATATTTTCAAAAGACCAAATGTAGTCACATATTCCAGACATGAAACACTGACACTGCTTCTTGGTAAACAAGAGAGACGCAGAAAAGTCCAAGTCTACAACTCTGCTCCAAAAGTGTTACACAGGCTAAATGATATGAAGGATAAAAGGGTAGGGGGAAGGGGAAGAAAGAATCAATGGCCCTTGTTGATGCAGGCAGAGTACTCCTGAGAGTCCTTAGAATTTGAGAATTTGTTGATGTAATCCTGAAGAAAATTCCAGCAGTTCTGCAGACAAGTATTAAAGAATAAGTCTTTGATTGATAATTTTTCTATTTATTTCTGCCAAAGCGACTGAAAATACGAAAGCCTTTTCATCAGAAAGGTTAGCATAGATGTCAACTTCCTTTTCCTGTCTCTCTGTTAAAAGAAAAAAAGTTAAAACATCATTATGTTTAGTGGCAAATTCAATAATTAAAAATCAGACAGTCCCTTCAAGTACTAGTTAAGTGGATGTAAAATCTTTTATGCTATTAATGCTATATTCTAGAACTAAAGTTTGAATTAAAGAATCATTATGTAACAATTAATAATTAAAATGTTTGATTATTTTCTGGAACCAGTTTTGAAGACATATGAAAACTTAAAACTTAGGCTCCTTAACCTAGAAGACAATGAACTCACTAAAATCACAACACATTCTCCACCAAAATTAAAATATTTTCCCCAAAATTATTATAAATTTTAGTGTCTTAAATTAAGATGGATTTCATCTCCCCGAAATGGTGGATGGCTCCCTCTGACAAGCAAGGACAGCTTCAAAAATACATTAACTGCTTGCCTTGTTGTCAGGCTCTAACTGTTGAAGATTAAATTTAAATTATAAAATAAAGTATGCCAGCCTAACTGATGTCAGTAAGATAATATATGTACACTTTGCAAACTTTTAAGAGCTACATAAATGTTAGCTTTATTATTCAAGTCCCAAAGCACCTCACCACTATCCTCATCTCTGAATCCTGTGCTTCAAAAGAATTGCTTTTGCTTAAGTACTTAATTCTGAAAAAGAATTATATTAAAAACAACAACAACTAGCATTTTTAAGGTTTGAAAGGCACTTTACAGATATCTCAATTTATCCTCACGACAATCCTGTGAAGTAGGATGCTGTTATTATCCTCATTTTAAAGGTTAAAAAAAACCTAAGGGGCAGCTAGGTGGCGCAGTGGACAAAGCACTGGCCCCGGATTCAGGAGGACCTGAGTTCAAATCCGGCCTCAGATACTTGACACTTACTGGCTGTGTGACCCTGGGCAAGTCACTTAACCCTCATTGCCCCACCAAAAAAAAAACAAAACCCTGAGGTAGAGAGATTAAAGTGACTTGTCCAGGGTCAGAGAGCTAATAAGTATATGTGGCTGAATCTGAACTCAGGTTTTCTTGACTCCAGGTCCAACATTCTATCTACTGTACTACCTGACTGCCAAGAAGGTGGTACTTTGATTTTTCATATATAATAGTAAACTTTGTAATAAAATTATATTGAATAATTATGAATGTACTAGAATTTCAGACATATATAACTAAAAGTATTAAAACCACACAACAAATCAAAATGTAGAATTCATTTAGGTATTTTTTGTTGGGTAAAAGGTTAGCAATTCTATTATGAGAACCCTGACAGTTAACTAAGCACTGTAATAATAAATTTAACTCAAGTCTGAAAAGTGTTCTTTAACCATCCCTTTTAAAATAGAGTCAACATGAAGAACATTTAGAAATATGTCTGTTTTTCAAATAAACCTTAGTCTTTATTCTAGTCATACATGTTAAAATGAACTACCCTAAAACTTTTTAAAAGGAAACTCATTATTTGTTTTCCAGTTAGGGCTTACTTCAAAATGTTTCAATTATTAAGTGTTTATAGATAGGAAGTTCAGGACTATAGGCTAAAACTGAAAGTAAAATTAACTGACTACTCAGTAATATCATTAAACACTGTGAAATACCAACTGTATTATTCAGAAATAGCACACATTTTCACAAGTTGACCTTTCATATACTAGATTTAGAAAGCACCAATTCTGATTAAGTCTCTAGTTATGTCCACAAAAATAAAATGGGTTTAATTCACTTGCTTGCCTTTTTAAAAATCTAAATATACAAATATAAAAAGCATTTAATTCATTCTAAAAATACAGTTTTTCTTTAAAAAGTAATTCTACTTGGAAAACTGAAATACCACCCAAAATCTTTCATTTCCAAATAAATATTTCTTCCTTACTTTTTTTTTAAAGTTGGCACATCAAGAAACAGATTAAATACATCAAAGACCCTAATACTATACAGATATTCACTTCACTGACTTAAAAGTGATTATCTTAGTTCCCTCCTTCCCCCTCCCCCACAGCCCCACTCTCAGATGCTTTCCTACTCTGTCTGTTCTTTGGGCCACAATCCCTTTTTTTTTTTTTTTTAGTGAGGCAATTGGGGTTAAGTGATTTGCCCAGGGTCACACAGCTAGTAAGTGCTAAGTGTCTGAGGCCGGATTTGAACTCAGGTACTCCTGAATCCAGGGCTGGTGCTCTATCCACTGCGCCACCTAGCTGCCCCAACAATCCCTTTTTACAAAAGACAAGTACTTAAGTAAAAGTAGTATATATGTTACCATTCAAAAAAATTGCAATTCCTTTGAAGCACAGGATTCAGAGATGAGGATAGTGGTGGTGGGGAGCTTTGGGACTTGAATAATAAAGCTAACATTTATGTAGCTCTTAAAAGTTTGCAAAGTGTTATACATATATTATCTTACACCAACTAGGCTGGCATACTTTATTTTATAATTTAAATTTAATCTTCAACAGTTGCAGCCTGACAACAAGGCAAGCAGTTAATGTATTTGTGAAGCTGTCCTTGCTTGTCAGAGGGGGCCATCCACCATTTTGGGGAGATAAAATCCATGTTAACCTTAATGACCAATGGGGCCATTTTATTTTCTGTTTAAAATAGTATTTCCCAGGGGGCAGCTAGGTGGCGCAGTAGATAAGACACTAGCCTTGGATTCAGGAGGACCTGAGTTCAAACACAGCCTCAGAAACTTAGGAGCTGTGTGACCCTGGGCAAGTCACTTAACCCCCATTGCCCTGGAAAAAAAAAGAAAAGGAAAAAAAATAGTATTTCCCCTTTCTTTGTTGATTTTTCTACCCTATTTCACATTTCCTAACATTAATAGCCTTTTCTCCCAGTCAACTGTCTAAGAAGATCTAGTATACGGAAAAGAAATACCAAAAAAATTATCCAAGGAACATGCAAGTACCTACCTAAGCAAAGCCTCCCTAAAAATGGTCAAATATGATTGAGAAAACCAAAACTTTTCTAAATGCTTCAATGTTAAAACTAGTACTATTTAATCAATACCTGAAAGATATATCACAAAATAAGCTCAAATGGCCACATGTAACCAACAAGGGGATATTAAAGATAATTAAAATAGTCTATCAAAGTCTAAAACTGATAAAAATATTCTTGAACAAGGGACTTTACTGCACACACTAAATACCTAAAGCAGTAATAGAGTACATTATTCTTCTTACAATAATAAGAAATTTTAAATCTGTGTAAAGGTATAGCTTTATCTTGCCAAATAATTTTTGCAGGGCAATGAGAATTAAGTGACTTGTCCAGGGTCACACAGCTAGTAAGTGTCAAGTGTCTGAGGCCACATTTGAACTCATGTCCTCCTGAATAAAGGGCCAGTGCTTTATCCACTGCACCACCTAGCTGCCCCCTCTGCCAAATAATTTTTGCTAAAACATTTTAAAAATTAATTTTAAAGAACCAAATATCCATTTTATTTCATTGTTGGTTTAAAGCACCTATATATATATATATATATATATGTGTGTGTGTGTGTGTGTGTGTGTATATATATATACTTACATATTATGGTATGTATAATTACCCTTTCATATTCTACTTATGGTTATTTGTATACATTTTATTTCTCTTATTAAACTTCTCCAATGAAAAGATGAACCACATTTTATTTTTCGTATCTACCAACACACCTATCACAATGCCTTACAAAAAACAGAGAATCAATGAAAGCATTTATTAAATCAAATAAATGAATTTTTAAAACATATATAAAGTTAAAGAAAAACTGATGATCAGGCTGTTTCTTTATAAGTAAAAACTAGCTTTTGATTGCTTAAGCAGAAAACATTTTCCTTTTCAAAAGGTGCCTCTAATTTAGTTATCATGAAAATCAAAACAATTAGAAGTTCAAAGCTTCATTCTGAAAAAATGAAAAAACACACTCAATAGCAACTCTTTTTTTTTAAATCCCATAGGACAACAGTTCTTTTAAACAACATACTAAAACTCAGGTTAGTTAGTCCTTTAAAAAAAAAAGTTCACCCCTCCCCCCTCTTGGCAAGAGGTAGGAAACTATGGGCCTGGAAAGCAAAACAAAGTCAGACTTGGTTGAAATGTGCTTTGTTTTGACGAACTGGTTTCTTTTTTTTTAATGTTGTTGTAAGGTATGGCTCACTAGAAGAGGGATATATGGAGAAATAAGAGACAAACAAAAAATATTTCGATAAAATTTTTTTTAAAAGTCTGCCTACTTAAGTTTATTTTGTTAAGCTACATGCAAAAATACTCCAAACATTTCAAACAGGATGCTTAGCACTTTTCATATATGCTCCTTGTTCCTGAAAGCCAACAAAATCAGATAGATATGTCAGGTGAACAACTTTCCACGTTTTCACTTTTAGCAAGGAAAAAAATTTCTACTGATTTTATATGATGATTATAAGAAAACTGAATCCAGAAGCTATATCTGTAGTCTAATTTATGATGAAAAATTAAGATCTATGGCAAACTCACTATCTTCTTATATTCTGGTGATAAATACCAAAGCCATACTCATGGGTGCTATCTAATTATGACAAAAGAATTTAATCCTTAAAAAAATAAACCCTACTCCCATAATGGTAGATTTGGACATACCTCTTTCTTCCTCATGTTTTTTGGCAGATGCACTTTTAGGTCTTCCTCTTCCTCGTCTGATATGATCTGATTGGCTGCTACTTCGAGACCTCTTTCTGTTTTCTAAATCTTTATTTACTGTAGAATTAATCTTCTCTCTCCTAACTCTCTCTGTTCGTCTTCTCTTGGCATCATGCTTATTTTCTGTATGGACAAATAAAAGTCACATGTTTGAAGGCTATTGTACATTTTTGCCTTGGATCTCACTCCTCTTTCCTAATATTCAAATTTCTATGTGGCAATGGATATACTGCCTAGAGAGTTTCAAAAGAT
The DNA here is from genome assembly GCF_019393635.1 of Dromiciops gliroides. Classification (NCBI taxonomy): domain Eukaryota; kingdom Metazoa; phylum Chordata; class Mammalia; order Microbiotheria; family Microbiotheriidae; genus Dromiciops; species Dromiciops gliroides. The sequence continues at coordinate 409,944,368 of NC_057862.1, read as the reverse complement.
TCTAAGTATACAACTATAGGTATGGTCTGCCTGTTAAGAAAAAACTCACTTTACTCCGCTTCTGACCATGCTTAAGGAAGGAAGAATCTTTCAAGAGTATAAGTTCTTCAAAAACAAAAAAATAAATTTAAAAAAAAAGAGTATAAATTCTTTCCTTCCCAGCTTAATTCCAGTCTATCTATGAGAAGGCAAAAACTTGTCACCTTCCTTTCCTCACCTCTTCCCAAAGCCAAAATAGCAGAGGTGGACAAAAGACGAAGAGAAGAATCATCCTCACCTTCCCTTTTTCTCCCCACCTTCAAGGTCTGGGTCAAAATATGAACACATGATTCCAATTCAGAAGCAAAGTTAACTATAATGAATAGTGAATGATCATGTTCTCATTATTAGTTAAGCAAATGAGTAGTTTCTTTTTAGTCCCTGACAAAGCATTTTCACAAAAACAACAAGCTACTTTTCCCTGCCGGTCTTCAATGGAATGAGAGATGATATTTTACCACTAACATTAGTATTAATGTTAATGAAAAGGGAAACATTACAAATTTACATATATATTTACAATGTGCCCATTTATAATGTATATTTTTCTATGTAAATGCACAATGGGCTACCTTTATCCTAATTTCAAATGAGAAAATAAAATAAAAATTACTTTGAGGTAGTCAGTATAAAACTGAGTTAAACCACACTACTTCAGTATTCTGTGGATTACTGAGTCTCTGATAAGATTCCCTTTATGATGTATGAAGTTCAAGTCTCATAACCAAAAAGCAAATAGCATTCTTTGTTCTAGGAAACAGAAATGGTCTATTCATTCTAATAATCCTATTTCCTAACAAATTATTCAAACTGATCATGGTAAAATACATTTTTAGAGAAGAAATGCCATAAAAGACAAAAAGATAATTTCCCCAAAATTTGCTGTTACAGAAAAAGAGGGCAAAATAAGTAGGAAATGCCTAAAGAAAAAAATTAACTCTCACTGGAATGTGTCAAAGAACAGTTAAATTATTATATCAATACATAAAAAGAGAGAAAATTTGGTTTCAATTTATCACACAACTACTAAAAAGTTTAGAAACTCTCAAAGCAGCTTCAACTATTTTTTTCCATCTCTTCCTCTCCCCAAAGAGGATGGGAAAATAAGGAAAGCAGTAGGTAAAATCACACATAAAATGAATTAACACTTATGAGAGAACAACCCCACCCTGTGAGACCAGATTTTGTTAATGTTTGCATTTTCATCCAGGCCAAGTTCCATACCTCTAGCTTTGTTCCACCTCCCAACTTCCTTGATATATAACTTACAGTCAATATACTTTATATACCTGAACTTCACATAATTCAAAATCAGTTAAATTTAACTGAAGACATTAGTTTCGTTTTTTCAACCTTAATAGAAAGTATATTTATAATTAATCAAATTTTAATTTTGACTTATTGAAAAATAATTTCATGGCATATTTTCAAAACATGGTATTTTATAGTTCATCTAATCAATGATTAGAGGCCATTCAGAAATTTAAGAGATTGGTTTTTTTAAATGTACCCTTCAAATCCTGATTATTATTCACAGATGGATTTATTCACATAACAGACATTCAATACTGTTCAATATATTCTTTCTTGATATTTTTATCAGTCAGTTAATGAACAAATATTTATTAAGCACCTAATACTCACCAGGCACTGTACTCAATGCTCAAGATATAGGTACACAGAATGACTACTCTCAATAAGCTTACATTATAACAAGGGAGTTAAGTATATATAAAAAATATACAAAGCATAAATATAAAGTTAGTGGTGCAAAGGCACAGAGACTGGAGATGGAGTGAGAGAAAAAAGGCAAATCTGCCTGGATCACAGAGTGCAGGAGAAAGTGGAGGCTAGGTTATCTAAGGCTTCAAAAGCTAAATAAAGGAGTCAATAGAAAGCCAATAATGTTGGTTGAGGAGGCAAGTCACATGGTCAGATATGTGCTTATGGAAAATTATTTTTGTGACAGTACACAGAATAGACTAGATTGGTGAAATGCTTGAGGCTAGGAAACCAATTAGGAGACTGATGCAATAATTTAGATAATCGATGAAAAAAGGCCTGAAGTAAGGTGGTAGCTGTATAAGAAGAGAGAAGGGGGCAGAATATGAGAGAGAGGGTGACTGTAGAAAGAGCAAGATCCTCCTATGACTGATATGACACTATATTTTTCTGGTTCTACTTCCTTGACCAATTCTGCTCTACCTCCTTTTTTCACTATTCTTTACCCTGTCTATACACACTCCTCCCAAGGAACTCAACTGATCACTACTATGTGATTCTCATATTTAAAAATTGCCTTCTAATCTCTCAGTCTCATATTCCCAAATATCCAGAGTATCTCCACATAGATGTCTTATTCACATCTTAAATCTCTTTTCCCTTAACAAAACTAGCTCCTTTATAAGTTATACCATTTTGGTCAGTAGTACCACAGTTTGTCCAGCACCACCCCCAATTTAGAAACCATGTAAATCATCCGTGCCTCTTTACTCTCCTTTGTCCCCTATCTCCATCCTGTTATGATGGCCCTGTCAATTCTTCAAAATCTTGGATTTACCTTTCTCTATTACTTAGTCTAAGCCACACTTAGTCTAAGCCTTCATCACCTTTTATACCTGGATTATTTCAATAACCACATAGTTGTTATCTCTTCTAATCTAAGATATACCAATGATAAAATAATCTTCTTATGTAAAGTACCACTTATTTCATGCCACAGTACTACTCAGAAACTGATCTACTACATGTCAAGTCTAAACTCTTCTGCCTAGCTTTTAAAGCCCTCCATCATTTGGTTCCCTGCTACCTAACCAACTTTATTTCCCACCACTATAGAACACTCACCCTTCATTCTAAATACATTCTTTTCAACTCTGGTTCAAAAGCCAATTATGGCCCCTCCTTACCCACTATATCAAGTCTGAACTCCTATGCTTAGCTTTTTTAAAAGAATTTTATTATATTTGTGATATGTAATTATATATATGATTTTACATATATATATATATATATATATATATATATATATATATAGTGGTAAAAATTATTGGAGTTTTAGATGATTCATTTGGGAGGGGCCACACCTGGCCCACCCTGAAGTTACATATGCTACTGAGGTCAGAAGGAGAACTCTCCATAGGCAGTTTTTTTTTTTTAAGTGAGGCAATTGGGGTTAAGTGACTTGCCCAGGGTCACACAGCTAGTAAGTGTTAAGTGTCTGAGGCCAGATTTGAACTCAGGTCCTCCTGACTCCAGGGCCGGTACTCTATCCACTGTGCCACCTAGCTGCCCCCCATAGGCAGTTTTTGAAGGACCTCACCCCCTTTTGGGGGAGGGAGGAATGCATGCTGAGGGGAGGCTGGAGTCACTTCCAGAACTCTCTCGTTTGCTTCCCCGCTTGCTCTCTCTCCATTTTTCCCTGTGATGTGAGAACCTAGCAAATGTCCCAGATGTGGTGAGTGAACACAAAAACCCTCCATTCCTTTGAATTAGCTTAATTGGAAACGATCTGGGGATTGTATAGACTTAGGTTAGAATTAGGAGAATTTATTTCTTTTTCCTTATTTCCTTATCTTTGATATTTTATTAATTTCACCTTGGTTGTTTAATTAATTCCCAAGTAATAAAATCTGATCCTTTTGTGGAAAAGAAGCTGTTAAGGCTCTTTTCTTATTGGCCTAGGAGAAATATCTAAAAGGACAGTTTGGAGGGGAGGGAACTTTGAACCTAGAGATCCCTCATTATTTCTAGGACCCCAATATTTTCAGCGAGTCACCCAATTAATGCTCCATATATTAAATTTGGGCCCCACAGTATCAAACATAGATATGATATACACAAAGACACATATATGACATATATAATGTAAATTTTATGCATTATTACATTTTAAGACTTTCCACAATCCAGTCCCCTCATCCTACCTTGCCAACCTTATTTTCCATGGCTCCTCAATACCCACCTTCTACTCCAACCATCTATGCCCTAAACAGTTTATATTCATTACCTCTTTAGTGCCTTTGTTAATGCTGTTACTCTTGTCAGCAATTCTCTTCAACTTCTCCCCTATTTATTCATCAGTATCCATCCTATAAGGTCTAGTTCAATTTCTACCTTCTCAATAAAGCCTCCTCTATTTCAGCCTTCACTGATTTCTTCTCTTAAAACCTATGATGCAGTGCAAAGTACTGAATGAAGTCAGTTCTACTATAGAGAATGGTGATTTTCATCAGTCTGAGATGACACAGTCCATTTATCATCATAATGAAAGGAGGTAAGGGGTCCCGACCAGATTGAAAGAATATGGGATTAAATAATTTTACTGCCAGTTGTGATTAATGGGAAAAAATCATTTTCTAAAACACAAAATTTATAATAAAATAATTCAAAATAGACGAACCTTTCCAAGTAAAATATTTTGGGGATAATTTGCCCTTTGGAGCTGTACACCACCACTGTACTTCAAAGGTCCTTCAGACATCCCTCATTTTAGGTGAGTCTAATATATGAGATCATTTTACAGCATATCATAGGAATTTAAAATGTCAGCCTCAAATATAACAAAAATGGAAAATATTGGATGTTGGAGGGGATGTGGGAAAGCTCAGGTGCTAATCCACTGTTGGTGGAGTTGTGAAAAGGATCCAACCATTCTGGAAAGCAATTTGGAACTATGCCCAAAGGGCTATAGAACTGTGAATACCCTTTCACCCAGCAATGCCACTGCTAGGTTTATATCCCAAAGACATCCCCAAAAAGAGAAAAATACCTATTTGTACAAAAATATTTACAGAAACTCTTTTTGTGGTGGCTGAGAATTGAAAATCAAAGGAATGCTCATCAACTGGGGAATGGCTAAGGAAGCTGTGGTATATGATGGTGATAGAATATTGTTGTGCCATAAGAAATGACAAGCAGGATGATTTTAGAAAGAACTGGAAAGACTTGTATAAACTGATGTATAGTGAAGTAAGCAGAACCAAGAGAACATTGTGCATAGAGACAACAATATTATTTGATGAAGAACAGTGAATGATTTAACTATTCTCAACAATACAATGATCCAAAGGACTATTGATGGAATATACTATCCACCTCCAAAGAAGGAACTGATATTGATGGAACACAAACTGAAGCATGCTATTTTTCACTTTTTTTCATTTATTTCCTTTTATTTAAGTTTTCTTATACAAAATGACAAATATGGTAATGTTTTACATAATCGTACATGTATAACCCATATCTGATTGCTAAACCATCTCAGGGAGGGGAGAAGAGGGAGGGAAGGAGGGATAAAAATTGGAACCCAAAACTATAAATAAAAATGTTCATTACTATAAATAAAAAAATAATGAATGAATGAATGAATAATTGAATGAATTACTAAATAAATAAATGGATGGATGAATGAATGAATGAATGAAATAAAATGTCAGCCTTTCCATATTCACATAAAATATCTTAATTACCAAACACAACTATATGTAGATCAAGGATGTTTACATTAATAAAAAGCCCTATTCCCTCCCCCTTTCCCCGTTATACTCTTTCAAAAAGAAAGGTGGCACAGTGGATAGAGCACCAGCCCTGGATTCAGGAGGACCTGAGTTCAAATCCGGCCTCAGACACTTAACACTTACTAGCTGTGTGACCCTGGGCAAGTCACTCAACCCCAATCGCCCCACAAAAAAATAAAATAAAAAAGGAAAGGTGGTCTGATGTTTATCCCTTGCATATAGAGTTTGCAGTTTAAATATATTCACTAATTAGTACTTTGAAATTTCTTATCAGCTAATCAAAACTAGACATTTTTCTTCTATATTCATTAATTTTCAAACTAGAATTTAGGAAAAAAACAAATTTCTGGGAGACATTTTACCAGCACTGATGAAGTTAACATTTAAAAAATCAAACAGACCAATATCAATGCCACATACAGATTTTATAGAGAGTAATATATATCAAAGAAACACTTTAATTGATTTCTAAATTTACAGTAATTTTACCAGAGGCTTAAATCTAGGTAAATTCACAAAGTCATTTATAATTTCTTTCACCAAACCGGAAATAAATAGCAAAGTATATGGGTTGGTTACCTGCAGAAGATGGTGATTTCTCTGAGTGTTTTGCATTTAGGAGTTTTCTACTAATAAATATATAACCACAGGGGCATGATTTACATGCAACAGGAACCTGAAAAAAAATGGAAACACATTCTTAAATTTTAAGGCAAGATTTTCCTCATATCTAAAAAATCACTAAAGGAGAAACACTCAGGAAATTTTCTTTTTTCCATTATTTTTCCACCAAGCTAGCCCTGACAATTGAACACAGACTTTTCACCAAAAACTAGTGCCATATAAAAGAAATTAATCTAAACAAACTACAGTACTACCAGCAAAATGATTATAGCTAGAAAACTGCAATTCACATTGTAAAGAAACCCATTCTCCTGCTGTTCTGCCTTTGATAGGCTTAGTTATATTACTGCTTTTTATTCATGTATTTACAGAATGGTTTATAATCTTATCTAAACACTTGGTCTAATTAAGCTAATTACAATTCTGGCATAAGTTTGTCTTGGTGGGTTTTTTTTAAAACTTTGTTTAAGACTACCAAACAAGGTTATTTTGGGTTTCTATTTAAGAAAAATTATTTTAACAAATGAACTCTAAAATAATTTAATTCCAGCTCTCTCAAAAGTTCAATGATCAGTTATTCAATATGAAATGTGGCACCTCAATAATGAAATTGGATTAAGTAACTTCAATACTTCAATAATGAACTCAGGTAGTTATTAAACTTTTTTTAAAATGATCTCCAAGAAGCTTTAAAAAAAAAAAGGAAGGGGTGTTTCTCCTGAGAATCCTTTCCCACTAAAGAAGCCTTTTATTGCACTGATCTGTCTCAATAAATTCTAAATAAGGCTCTTTCTTGTACATAAGAAAGCCAGACAAACCCATATTCAACAATACCTCCAACTACTACAGTATTGAGAGAAAGCCCAAATTTGTCTTTGAGATTCAGAATGTACATATATCTTGGCCTGGTTTCCCTTCAAATTTTTATTATTAAACTAACTACCTACATACTTATCAAAAAAATTATGTATTTCTTGTTCAAATAATATCCTATTTCAGAGGTGCTACATTCTAAAGCTTTTCTTAAAGTTTTGGGGGAAATAGTTTTTTCTTCAGCAACAGAATTGATCTCCTATAGGCCTCTAATAAAATAACCTACCATATGTAGCCAGGCAAGTCAGATAACATTCATTTGCTATTATGTAATTATAAAAAGAGATCATGTAACTTCCTAAAACAAAAATTCTTAAATTTTAAATGTTGATGCTAATAATAAATTAATGAAGTACTCTAGCACATCATCAGGATTACAAAAAAATTTTAAGCCCCAAAACACTACTGTTATTTTGGGTATGAATATGGCTTTACCAATTCCTTACAGTCTACTTACTTTGTTTCAGTTTCCAAAGTACAGATGGTAAATAAATTTTACAAGGAAAAAAATGTTGGTCTTATTTTGTTTCCTTGATTAAAAAGTCAAGGCTATAAAATAACCACATTACTGAGTGCTTCATTTAAATTTTGCCATGCAAAGAGTCCTAACATCTTTTCCATGGATGATATTTAATGTTTGCTGTATGTCAAAATGGAACATCACTTAAATGGAAAAAAGCTGCTCTATAAAAAAAGTCTAAAGGAAAAACAGAAACATTCACATGAGTAAAGATACCAGAGAGCTGACAAGAATCTTGAATACACAAAATTGGCTCAGTAGACTATGTGGTTAATGGACGGGAAACACTTTCAGAATGAAAAGCATTATGGGTTTAAATGTTACAAGTTTAAATTTGTCTGTTTTGCATTTTTGCTACACGTTAGCAAAGAAGATATTACAAAGAAAATGAAAACTTGTGGTTCCCTGTTTGCCCAGCCTTTGTACTTTAGATATTTTTGTTGTGCAGTTAATAGTATGCATTCCTGAATTTACAGAAACAACTTATGTGTAGAATATATTTAAATGAGATATTTTCAGATTAAGGATTTTTAGTGAAATGTAATAAAAACAGAAAAGACATACTGGAGTCTGTGATACAACTCAGTAAAATAAAAAAAAAAACATCCCATACTACTTTAACCTATTTAAAACAGAAAATGCTTTGGCTTTTTATAATTTATCTGCTCTAGAAAGTACAGTAAAATAAGAATGATATTTCAAATCACTCACTTAACAAACATTTATTAAGCACCATAAGAGCCAGTTTAGGTAAGACACAGTTCCTATCCTCATAAGCTTACATTCAAATAAAGGAATAATATACCTACAAAGCAAAGGATTACACGATGATAATAGAAAGTTTGGATATTTTTCTCACCACCTTCTTCTTTCCATAAGATAGCATTTACTAGTACTTTAATACAAATTTATTTTAATGAATTATTTTCCTTAATTCTAGGCTCCTAAATATGTCATGTAAATGAACAGATACACCAGCTTTAAAGAAAAAAAAACAAAACAATGGCAGGTCTGATTTGGTCCTCCCCTCTTACATGAAAGGCAACAACAAATTCAGTTAGTATACCATTTTGAAACAGCAACAGCATTTCTGTGATTTGTCATAAGAAATCTTAACAAGACTATTTTGATTACTTATAAGGACTCGGGCCAAGTCCTGCTTAGAAATTCTCTATTCCTTTCTCCAGTCAGGATATTAAAAACAGGTATGCTACTTTTCCCTAAAACATTGCTTTATGCCAAATAAAACATGTCAGAATTTGCAAAGACTTGTGCCCTACATAAGCGGGAACACATAATGCATACCACACGAATCTTAAACTTCTACACAATTAACCAAAACAAATGGAAACTATTTAATATGGAAATAACTTTTTTGTAAAGGCAATAAAGCCTGCCAAAATATGAGTCAGAATTTTATTAATATTCCCCCTCCCGTTTTGTCCACTAAAAAAAAAAATAGGAACGGAAATTCTTTGCTCTGGAAACCATGAATGTAGAACTACTAAATCATCTGTATGTTGCTAGATGATCTGCATACTGAAAAATACCAGAATTGTACAAACTGCTCAACCTTTCTCTGGATCTTCATTTTCACCAAATGCCCATAAAAGATCTTGAAAGAAAACATTACATAATCATTGTCAGCCCACAAGATTTCTCCTTAAAAATATGTAATGTACTGTACTTAGCTTTTAAAAGTCTCTAAGCTCATTTCAGAAAATAGTTGCAAGAAAATTAGTGGGGGCATGAGGAAAGAAAAAAAGAGGGCAAGAGAGGGAGTCATTTTGAAAATATTCCACAGTGGGAGAAATGAAAAATACTCAAATCTGTATTTTATCATTCAATTTTTTAAAAGCATATTAAAAGTGATATTCATTTATGGTTTTAATACCTTAAGTGAGAATTTTTTAACACCTAAGAAACCTTAAAACTCGAGTGGTTAAGCATAAGTGGCACGATATAAAGGAATTCCCATTCAAAAATTAGGGATGTAAAGTCATTCATTCAAGTTAGAAAATACAGACCTCAAAATTCACTGAAGCTCCCAGTTAAAGCCTATTAACTGTGGCTTCTGCTGTCAGATTAGGGTGACCACCCAGGTCACACAGGGGCAAGATATTTGAGCCAACCCCTCACATATTTTAAAACTGAACCCAGCAACCCAATGTGGCAAGAGTACACAATGCTGGGGGCCTAGATTAAAGTAACAGACATTTGGCATTTATTCTAGTACAGAAGACGGTGGGCGTTAAATGTTCATTTAGAAACCATCTGCATGGAAACAGACCAGGCCTTTTTTTTTTTTTTTAGCAAAATAGACAAAGTGCCCTTCAGACCCGAAACAGCCAGAAAGGCAAGGTACTCAGGACTAGCAGTCATACACTGAAAGGGGTAGCCAGTATAAACACCACAATGATAACTATTTACAGGTTGACTTTTCCCAGGATAGTTTTAGTATTTGCTCCATTTTACATGTCTCCATAAGAAGCAGCTTAGAAAGTACACTGGATTTGGAGTCAGAGAACATAGGTTTGAATTCCAGCAGTACAACCTGTGTTACTGTGTCATCTTGGTCAAGTCTTTTAATCCCTCCAGGGCTCCTCTTCCTCTTCTACAGAACTACATAATTGGACTAGATGACATCCAAATGATCTAATGAATAAATGCTTATTGAATCGAATTCTCTAGGTTTCTTCCAGCTCTAAATCCTTTATATTCCACTTGATCTTATTTTATTTGTATTCTACGTGCGTGTCTCATTTCCCTTCCCTCTCCTCCCTAATCTAACCCACCCCTAAGACAGTAAGCCAGCTCTCTGCAGGCAGGAACCTCACTCAGCACCACATCCAGTACCTAGCACAGTGCACACAGTAGGAGCTTAACACATTCTATGCTGAATTGAATGAGTTTTTCTTTATCTTCCAACACCAGGCATTGTGAGCTGGACTTTGCTGGTGCGAATAAATATATGCCGTTCGTCGTTTGTTGACACCCCACCCCCCCCCCAAAAAGGGAGGTGTTAGGGTAGACCTATGTGCCGGGTGGGAGAAAAGCTAGCCCAAAGATCATACGAGTCCTGCCTACCCATGGTAGACCTCAACATAGCGGGATGGGGACAGTCCCCAGGCTGAAGGAGGGGAAGATCCCTAACTTGAGGGACTGGCAGGTCAACCCCTCCCCGCCCCCCCGCAAAAATCCCAGCAGAGGACAGATGCTACTTCTGCGCACCGAATTCCTCCTCCACCCCAGCAGCCCCCTCCGCCGGGGTCTCGCCTAATCTACCCTAAAGAAATTGGGGCACCCAGGGCACCCCCAGGAGAGCGCGGGCCATGTCCGGAGACCACCTCTCCATCCTGCCTCAGCTCCCAAAGCCAAGGGGCCCGGAAGGGAGTGGGGGCTACTGCCCCCTCCCCAGCCACCCAGATCGGTCACCTGGCCCCTTCCCCAGCCCCAACGGCCGCTGACCAACCGCCGCCCGCGCCCCGCCTCCGGCCGCCCGCGCCCCGCCTCGCGCCCCCCCCTCCCCACCCCACTCCCCCGGTCTCTGCACGCGCTCCGCCGCTCGCCTGCGCCGCGCGAGCCCCCTCCCGCCCGGCCCGGCCCGACCCGACTGCGGCCCCCAGCCCCGCCCGGGGAGCTGACGAGGGCGCTCACCTGTTGATCACATTCCGGGCAGGATTTGGTGGCCATCTTCACTTTCTTGGCTCTAGTTGCAGACATGCTCTTTCCCCTTGGCCGAGGAGGCGGCAGCTCCTCCCCTCCCTCCTCAGCAGCCCGGCCCGGCCTCGGCCTCAGCCCCGCCCCGCGCGTCCTGACTGACTGACTGACTCTGACTGACCGAGCAAGCCGGGGGCTCGAGCCACCCTCGGGGGTTCGGAAGGGAGGGGGCGGAGCTCCGGAGGGGGAGGGGCGCGAAGAGGCGGAGGTGGTGGGGAAGAGTTCACGCCGCGGAAAAAAGGGCCAGACCAATCCTCAGCTTCCTCGCCCCTACCGAGACCCCTCTCCTCGCTCCTCAAGCCCCTCCGCCCGACCGTAAGACAAGCAGCCAAGCCCGCCTGCGCGCACTCGCAAATACTCGTGTGTGGGTCCCTGTGTCTGGATTGGCGTGGGGGGGGGGTTCGAGAAAGCGCCGCGCCTGCGCACGGCGGCAAAGGGCGGGATGCGGAGGCCAGAAGGCCGCGAGGCGCCGGCGTGACAAACACCACACCCCTCGCCTTGCCTGACAGACAGGCCCCCTGTTGGGGAGGGGCTAGGAGTAACAAGGGCTGAGTTAACCAATCAGAAGAGAGAAGTATTTGACAGTTTAGCTAGGACCCGCCCCTATCTTAGAAGGAGAAAGGAGCGGGAAGGCTGAGCTAAGAGGTGATGGACAGCCTGTGAGCGGAGAATAGAATTTAGGGTTCAAACAACAACGTCCACTAATAGGCTGTATGACCTTCCACAAATTGCTATGTGCTTCAGTTTCCATATCTGGAAAATGGAGTGTAGGTCAGCAATTTCAGTTCTAGTGGGATATCACATAGAGCTAGAATGAACAAATTGTTTTATTTAGCTTTTTTAACAAACAAAAAGAGACAAATATTCAAACTACCAGAATGATTTTCTCAAAGCACAGTTTTGACCATGGCACTTCACACTACCCAATAAACTGGATCCTAAAATACTTTCCCTGACAAAGCCTTCACATTTGACACCAATCTACCCTCAAGGACTCCACTGCCTGAGCAAAATGGCCTTGTTGCTGTACCCCACACAAGACACTCCTTGTTTCCTTCCCTTCCTTTGCAAAAGCTTTTTACATGTCTTGAATGCACTGCCTCCTGGGTCGTTGGTTTCTCTCAAGGCTTAGCTTACATATTGCCTTCTTTTTAATTTTTTATTTATTTTATTGTTAATTTATGGAATAAAACAAGCATTTCCAAAACATAATACAATAAAAAAAGACTACAAATGAAACTGCAAGTCTATTATGCACAACTTGCTATTCCTTTTAAATATATAATGAAGTTATCATGTAAATTTCTTTTTTCCCTTTTTTTTCTTCCCTCCTCCCATTAACTTTGCTGATCTTCCTAGGTGCAGGTGACTCTACCACATAATCTTGTGTTTTTGAACTTATTCTGTATTTTATTATTTGCATTGTTCTGTATTTATGAATCTGTTCTGTATTTTATTTATATGCTTTATGTATGTTGCAGAATCTTAGCTTCTTGAAGGCAGCAGTGTATCCCCCATGGCTGAGCACACAGGAGGTATCCACTGGGTAAAGCCTATTCCTCAAAATACAGAGGCGTCCAAGCTGAGTTAAAAGCAGAAAAGTTTTATTAGGAAGGAAATCAGATGCTAGTGCAGAGACACCCCAATACAAAGTAGAAGGGAACCCACAAACTAGGAGAGGCAGGGCCAGTTTATGCTAGAAAACCACCAATTGATAGTTTGGGGAGGGGCTAGGGTAAAGAATGGACAGTCTTTCCCAGATACAGGTGGAACATAAAAGCACAATGTTTTGCAGGAACAGTTGACCAGAAGGCTGTTTTAGGGTGGTTTGGGGTGTGAAGTTCAGGAAGGTCAGTCATCAAACACCAGCAAAGGCATCTGGGAGTGAGTGAGACTTTGGCTCATTGCAAGTTCCTTATTGGCTTATTGGGTAATGTGATCACATTCCGGGCAGGATTTGGTGGCCATCTCCTCTGCCAAAATAATCTTTGGGTGTTTGTCCAATCTCTCAGAATAAAGAGTGAATGAAATGAATGAATGAATAAGTGAATGAAAAAGCATATGTTATGTGCTTACTATGTGCAAAGCCATGCACTAAAGCACTGGAGATATAAATTGGAAATTAAGACAGTATGCTCTCTCAAGGAGCTCACATTCTAAAGTGAGAACAACACATTTAGAAGATTTCAGCTGTGAGTCAGATGGAAAAGTCCCATAGGCACAGTGGCAAAGCATATAGTAATAATGTTTCTGCTTTGATATCATTTCCACAGATGAAATGACATGAGCTCTTGATGTTGAACCTTTCCCAATGCTAAAGACTTTGGTGGCAAAAATTTTCTTTTATGGGTATTTAGTAGCTGTGGCTTCAGCACTCAGAGAAGCAGTTGTCAGTATTCTTCTCCACAATGGCTAAATCCCATTTGTGGCTGAATGATTTAAGGGAGCTGGATTGGAAGGAGGGTGGGTTTTCCAGAAGGTGCTACCATGCCTGGAGTTCTTAGTCTTACCCAAAGATTGGTAACAGTTGATCAGCAGTTGGTGTGATTGTTGCCTTCAATGATGGCTGCGGTAAAAAGGTAAACAGGAAAAAGAAATGATAAGGGATATTAAAAGGTTAAACTGTTTACATTCCTACATGGGAAGATAATACTTCTAACAAACACATAAGCACTTTCTCAATATTAGGGCAGCTGAAAGGAATATACTTAGAGGGCACAGGTGTGAATTGAATATGAAGGGATGATATCTGTAAAGTATTTATTTTTTGTTTATCCTTGTTTTTTGTGGGGCAGGCAGGGTGGGGTGGCTTATGTCTGGGGCTGGATTTGAGATTGGGGCCTCCTGGGTCCTGGTGCTTTGTCCACTGTGTCACCTAGTTGATCATGATGGCATCTTTAAAATTTCTTGTGGGTGGGGGGTGGGAATGAAGGGGGGAAGAGAAGTTGGAACACAAATTTTAAAATTGATGTTAAAATTTTGTTTTTACATATATTTTGGAAAATAAAATTCTATTTAAAAAATAAAGTTAAGGGGTAAGAGGAATGCAATAGAAGAAAGGGAAAGGGAAAGGGAGAGCTGGTAAAGTAGCTCACATAAAAGAAACAAGGAAAAGCTTATGGAGTGGAGGGGAAGATGGGGAAGGAGCAGGGGAGTGAGTGAACCTTACTCTCATTAGAATCGGCTCAAAAAGGAAATAACATATACACTCAAATGGCTATAGTAATATATTTTGCCCTGAGGGAAAGTGGGAGGGGAAGGGGATAAAGGGAGGAGAGTGGGAAGAAGGAAGGGCAGATTGGGAAAGGAGGCAGTAAAAAGCAAAACACTTTTGAGGAGAGATAGGGTGAAAGAAGATAGAAAATAGAGTAAATATCAAGGGTGGGGGAATAGGATGGAGGGTAAGACAGTTAGCAATAGTAACTGTGAAAGAAATGATGAACAGGATGCTATCAGAAGGACTTATGAAAAATGCAAACCATCAACAGAAAGAACTGATGGTATCTGAATACAGATTAAAATTTAATTTTATTGGTTAGTTCCTCCTTCTAAAGTTATTTTGTCTATTTTCTTTCACAACCTGACTAATGTGAAGATGTTTTGCATGACTGCACATGTATGACACATTGAATTTCTTGATTTCCTAGGAAGGGTTGAAGAGGGTGGGAGGAATAAAATTTTGAACACAAAGTTTTAAAAAATCAATGTGAAAAAAATTGTTTTTTTTACCTATAACTTGGGGGAAAATTCTAAATTAAAAAAAGAAAATTTTTTAAAATGATGGCTGCAGGGCAATAGCTGGAAATGACAGGGGGCGGGGCAGACTGTTGTTCCCAAACCTCTTGAGTTCAGGGTCCCAGGCTATCTCCATTACAATCTAAGGGGAGGTGATACTAGCTCTTATCTCCTGTCAGGGTTTTCTGTGGCCATTTTAAGCCACTGGGATATTAACATGATTACAATTTACCTTCAAATTCACTTTCATAAATTCATTTAGCCTTTCTACTAAGTGAATAAGTTCTTGGAGGGCTTCACTGAGAAAGAATGCAAAAAGAAACAACCAAAAACAAGAGAAAGAATGCAAGATTAGGAGCCAAGTGGTTGCCATTCAAGCCAAAAGAGTTATGACTGTTTGGAGATAATTCATTCTACTCAATATAAATGTGGAACCTGAAATACGATCAATCATGATGCACATCTATATGCACTCAGGTGGAAGTGAGCTGCTGTTGCATTGAGATGTGACTTCAGATGCAAGGCCCCAGAAGCACAAGTTCTAGTTGATCCTCTCAAGCCAGAAAAGCTTCAAGTACAAGCCCAGTGATGGATATAGAGCTATCATCTGAGACTGAGACTACTCAAGTGCAGAGAGGCTCATCACTCAATTGACTGCAATGACTGATTTTTCATCCAAAGCAATTCTCAAAGAACACCTAGTATTCCATAAACAGGTTATGATTGCCTTGGGGGGAGAGAATACCCACACCAAGAAAATCACAGATCTTTGAAATAAGGATACTTGAAACACAGTTGGAATAAATGTTTGTTCAATGAATGATGTGGACAAGACTAGCAAAAGCCCAAGTCTCTAATTCCTAGTCCAATGCTCTTTTAATTGTTCTCATCTCAGAAACTGTTTCTTTTTAAAAAAAAAAAAAGTTACACTAGACACTTAGGAACAAAATACAGATAATTTTGAACTGTACTGTTCCCTAAGAATTGACTAGCCCTTAATCTGTCGACTCTGAAAGACCGTAACCCCCAACCCCCATCAAGTTGGGGTTTTTTTGTTTTTGTTTTTGTTTGCAGGGCAATGAGGGTTAAGTAACTTGCCCAGGGTCACACAGCTAATAAGTGTCAAGTGTCTGAGGCTGGATTTGAACTCAGGTCCTCCCGAATCCAGGGCCAGATGCTTTATCCACTGGGCTACCTAGCTGCCCTGCCCCCCCATCAAGTAGTTCTAAGGAATATATGCAGGGGCACCTAGGTGGTGCAGTGGATAGAGCACTGGCCCTGGAGTCAGGAGGACTTGAGTTCAAATCCGACCTTAGACACTTGACACGTACTAGCTGTGTGACCCTGGGCAAGTCACTTAACCCCAATTGCCTCACCAAAAAAAAAAAAAAAGGAACATATGCAGAGACTTAACTAGTCATTTTGGCACCTGGGTTAAGTTTAGTTGAATGGAAAAGTGGTCAAGGAGCAGTTTACCCCAGAGAGGTTCAGTTATTCCAGGGGAAGAATGAGTACTGCTTTAGAGAATCTGGTCTATACCTCCTCAGGGCAGCTAACAAGCCATGGCCTCCAAATTCAGGGAGAAGTTGGGGGAGAGGTAAAAAGTAAGGAACATGGCAGTGGGAGAAGATGAGCCCCGGAATATGGACATAATAGCATGGAGGAACTTCATGGATAGTGGCATCTCTGAAAATAAATGACCAAAGAGTCACAAAGGTTATTCCATGGCTGTTAACTCTGGAAATACCAAAAAGCTCACACAGGTTATCATAACCACTGTTAACTCTAAGAAATAAAATAAAATAAAAACAAGATAAAAATCAGGCTAACATACCCTTTGACCCAGCAATTCCACTTTTAGGTCTTTTGCCCAAAGAAATCATGGAAGGGGGAAAGGGACCCACATGTACAAAAATATTTATAGCTGCTCTTTACATGGTAGCAAGGAATTGGAAGTTGAGGGGGTGCCCATCAATTGGGGAATGGCTGGACAAGTTGTGGTATATGAATACAATGGAATACTATTGTGCTGTAAGAAATGATGAGCAGGAAGAGTTCAGAGAAACCTGGAGGGTCTTACGTGAGCTGATGATGAGTGAGATGAGCAGAACCAGAAGAACATTGTACACAGTATCATCAACATTGAGTGTTGACCTACTGTGATGGACTATATTCTTCTCACCAATGCAATGGTACAGAAGAGTTCCAGGGAACTCATGATAGAAGAGGATCTCCAAATCCAAGAAAAAAAAAAAAGAAAGAAAGAACTGTGGAGTATAGATGCTGATTGAACCATATTATTTCTTTTGTTTTGGGTGCTGTTGTTTTTTTTTTCTATTTTGAGGTTTTGCATCACTGCTCTGATTTTTTCTCTTATAACAGGATTAATGCAGAAATAGGATTAATGTTATTATGTGTATATATATGTGTGTATATATCTATATCTATATGTATAGAGATATATAGATATAACCTATATCAGATTACCTGCTGTCTAGGGGAGGGGGAGGGAGGGGAGGGAGGGAGAAAAATCTGAAATTGTAAAGCTTGAATAAACAAAGGTTGAGAACTATCTTTACATGTAACGGAAAAAATAAAATACCTTATACATAAAAAAAAACAAACATAAAAAAAAAAAAAGCACCAACTGTGTGTCAGGCATTGTGCTAAGCACTGTCCTGAGTCCTGAAATAAATCGAAGTCAAGGAAAAAAAAAATCGGGCTAACGGCCATTATAAGCAAAAAGCTTTCTTTATTCCATTGGAGGAGGGAAACTAGACACATGTGCTAGTCTTCCCTGATGCTGAGGAGACTGGCTTTAGTGAGGACAAATCTTAATACATATAGCAAAGGCTCTGCAGTGAGCTGTAGCCCTGACAATGAGGGGTAACAACAACAATGAGACAGGTTTGATTCATTAGCAGGGCTTCATGACCGGAATATGGTTCCTGTAGGTGTTGGTCCAAGCTCAGGGACCATCTGACATTGGTGCAAAACAACCCAGGGATTTTGCTGCGGCTGAATTCATCCAGAGAGTGATCCCAAAGGATTGTTGTCATGCCAAGCTCAGGGCACAGCTTGCTTGCTCGGCTTTAGCTCTGGAAAACAGGGTATCTCCTAATAGTAGAAAGAAAAGGGTGGTCTTGGCATGGGGATCCTGACAATAGTAGCAGAGGGTCAAGAGAGGGAAGGAACTTGAATAACTGTGAAGCATGAATGGGATTTGGGGAGGCTGACAAAGGGACAAAGGCCATTGTGCCAGAATACCTCTGTAGGAAAAAAAAATACATCCTCTGGATATTAGCACTCTGGGACAAAGCCCCATTTATCCTACCTCAGTTGCAGATTAATTAGTTAACTAATGAAAGAAAAAAAGTCACTTCAAGTACTTATTATGTGCCTTAGCACTAGAGATACAAATAGAAAAAGCAAAATAGTACCTGCTCTCAAGGAACTCACATTCTAAGTGGGGAAGACAACACATGTTGGAGGGTTCAGCTACAGGAGGTACAGGAGGATTAAGCTGTAGAATGGACATTAATGGACATTAGGGAACTGTATCAGGGCAAATGGCAAAGCCCCAGGGTCTGGAGGGCTCAGGAGCAGGGCAAACTCTAAGTCCCAATGAGCCACAGAGCTTAGTGACAGGACCAAATAGTCCTCCATTTTATTAAAAGTATCGTAGGGGGCGGGGCAGCTAGGTGGCACAGTGGATAGAGCACTGGCCCTGGATTCAGGAGGACCTGAGTTCAAATCTAACCTCAGACCCTTGACACTTACTAGCTGTGTGACGCTGGGCAAGTCACTTAACCCTTATTGCCCCCCCCACACACACACACACACAAGAAAAAGTATTGTAGTAGTGAGTGAATCCCTATTCATCAAAATGGTATAAAGTAGCCAAGTCAGCCTCATATCTAAGATTGAGAAATGGGAAGAGAGTATTGGCAGGAAGGTTGGGGGGGGGGAAGGGAGATTCCATAGGAATCCAGGAAGGGAGCAGGCTAGGGCAGAGGGAAAGATCCCCGTGGCTTGCTGTTCTAGGCCCTCTAGAACATGGTAGAATCTGAATATATATTGTTTAGAAAAAATATGGCTGATAGTTAATGCTAGACAAACTGCGTGTGAAAGTTGGCAAATGCTTGTAGAAACACAGGTGATATTCCTGTTATGATATAATGTGTGGTGAGAAATCCTAGATCTGAATGAAACTAGAGCACCCAAGTAGGTAGGCCCAGCTGTGTGACTTACTAGCTATGTAACATTGGCTAAATTACTCAGTCACTTAGGTGCCTCATTTTCCCCATCTGCATAAATGGGACTAATAATCTTTGTATTATATGAGGATCAAATGAAATAATGTATATGAAAATAAATCTTTAAAAAGCACTAGATAAATATTATCTTAATTATCTTATCTTTATTATTATCTTAAACTAAATTTATGAATGAGAAAAAGCAATTTACACTAGAGACTAGAAAGAAAACAAATACAAAAAGATCTTGTCACAAATGAGAAACCTCTTTTAATTTTCTGTGTAATTTCTGGTGTTTCACAGATCTTTCCTACATGAGCATAAAGGGATGATAGGATTCTATGCTCACAAATATGCAATTACTTGAGAAAAGGTCCTTGTTAATTACAGGTATTAGGTACTCTATAAACCAGGCTGGCTATTTAAAACTCTTTCTTGTTCTCTCTTGTAATTAGGACATGAGCTATCCTTAGTTAAATACCTAAGGGAGAATTAAAAGAAATAATTTACTTTGTCCCTGAAAAAGACACTTAGAAATCCCAGCAGCTTCAATCCCCATGTCCCTTCTTTATATATGACATCTTTAAGACTGATTGTTTCACAAGTTCTTTTGTTTGACTGAGTCTAAGCTATTCTTCAAATGCATGTGATTTTTATGTTGTTTAAAAAACAAAGGAACTAGAAGAAAGAACAGGTCATACAAAATCAGCCTGGCAGCCTGGATTGAGAGTCAGGAGGCCTGAGTTTGTGTCTTTGTTCTGACATTTCCTATCTTCATGTTCTTGGGCCAGAGTAGTGAGCCTCAGTTTCTTCCATTGTAAAATGAAATGCATAATATTTACCTTGCCTACTTCACGTGGATGCTGTATGAAAGACAAATAAACCATGAAATGATAGAGAAACATGATTTCATTATACTTCAGTGGATCTGTGAATTCATGAATGTGGAAATTCCCACCATCAGGACAAATCTCAACCCATTCATACCTTCTTATCCTGTGTGATTATTGTCTAGATTCTTCCATCATCCTCCAAATAGATCCTCAAATGGCAATAGCTTTCATCTAAGTCCTTTCTGAAATTTGTATGGATTATTGCAGCCCTTGGGCTATCTCCTTCCATTCCCTTCACTCTCTCTCACCACATGAACAGTACCTTTCCTTTGTAAGGTTTTAACAATTCCTCAATGACTGCCTTTGTTACCAAGGGATCTGAACCTTTTTGGTGTCATGGACCCTTTAGGCAACTTAGTATAAAGCCTAAGGACATCATTTGTCAGAATGATGCTTTAAAATACATAACATAAACTACACAATTCTTCAGAGACTGTGATATTTCAACATTCACAATCATAGAGTATTTTTTTTTAAGAAATATGCTTTTATTTTTTTTTCAGGGCAATGAAGGTTAAGTGACTTTCCCAGGGTCACACAGCTAGTGTCAAGCATCTGAGGTCAGATTTGAACTCAGGTCCTCCTGAATCCAGGGTCAGTGCTTTATCCACTGCACCACCTAGTTGCCCCCAACAACCATAGAGTATTAACAAGATCATAGGACTATAGATGTAGAGTTGGAAGGGAATCTTTTTGTAGTAATTGTTATTGTTCAGTTGTTTCTTACTCTTCCAGACCTCATTTGGGGTTTTCTTGACATTTCCTTCTCCAACTCATTTTACAGATGAGGAAACTGAGGCAAACAAGGTTAAGTGATTTGTCCAGGGTCACACAACTAGTAAATGTCTGAGGTCAGATTTGAATTCAGGAAGATGAGTCTTCCTGACTTCAGGCCTGGCACTCTATCCACTGAGCCACCTAGCTGCTCTGCAACTCCCACCCTCTTCCCCTCAACAAGGGGCCTTAAAGAGTGTCTAATCCAACCATCTCATTTTACAGAGGAAGACTGATGCCCAGAGAAATTAAGTGACTTGCTCAGAGTTGAAGAGGGCAGAATAGGGATTCAAACCCAGATCCTCCATCTCCAAATCTACTGTTCTTTCCATGATACCACAGTACCACTAGTGTTCTGTATCTTTAAAAAAAAAAAAAAAAGAAAGGAAAAAAAAGAGTCCCTGTGCTAAAGACTAGCTTAGGCTTATTATTAGGAAAGTACAGTTTCCCATACTTAATACAGACCACTCTCTTCTTCTTATGCAGTAGACTTGGAAACGGGAGGACCTGAGTTCAAATCCTCCTTCAGATATTTACTTAATAAGTAAGTCACTTAATGTCTGCTTGCATTAGTTTTCCACCAGTAAAATGAAGATAATAATAACACCAGCCTCCTAAGGTTGTCGTGAGGATCAAATAATATAACATATGTAAAGCACTTTGGGGACTTAATTCTTACTCTTCTTCATTTCTGGGCCCAATTTATTGTCCATTTGCAATTCCTCTCCCAAATAAATGATTAGTCTTACTAATTGAGTAGTCCATGTAACTGAATATCGTGGTCTGGACAATAAGAATTTTTTAATCTATTTAATTTTTCCTGTTTTTATTGTTAGGCCAATCTCTTGAGTCATTACATATCTCACTGCAGCAACTTCTATAAAATTTTAGGGTTTGATGTAAGAAGTGTAATGGTATCTGCAAACTAGAATAACATACAATCTTCAGGTAATCTCTCTTCCATTTGGACTTTGAATAGGACATCTTCTATGACAATGGTGAATATATATATATATATATACATACATACATACATACATACATACATACATACATACATACATAAGTATATACTACCTGAAGGTATTCATCATTGTCATATACATATATATATATTATATATATATGCCTGTTTTATACTTTGCTTAACATTAATAATCAGAATTGTTGCATTTTTCATGGTGATCTTTTTAAATTTTTTAATAATATTTTCCCACTTACATGTTAAAACAATTTTTAAACTTTGTTTTAATTTTAAGTTCCAAATTCTATCCCTCCTTCCCCTCCCCCATTCTTGAAAGGGAAAGCAATCTGATATGGGTTATACATGTTTGATCATGCAAAACATTTCAATATTAGTCATTTTATCAAGGCAAGTTTAAAGAGATTTCTTGCCAGAAAAGAGCCTTTAAGACTTTAAGACAAGAGAATCTGAGCCCATGAACCACCAAAAGGTCCATGGATAGATTTCAGGGGGCCTGTGAATTTATGGGGGGAAAACTCTTAATTTTCCCTAACCTCTAACTTAAATTTAGCATTTCCTTCCATGATGAATGTAGCAACAAGCCACAGGAGTATTAGCAATCCTTATGTCTTTATGGCCAAGAGAAATTACATATATTTTCACAGATATCACATTACTGTTATAGATATCTTGAAATATAATTTAACTTCATCACTACTTCAAAATTACTATTGTTATTAGACCCATTGTCATTAGGGCCTGAAGTCAGGAAGATTCATCTTCATGAGTTCAAATCCAGCCTCAGACACTAGCTGTGTGACCCTGATCAAGTCACTTAATCCTGTTTGTCTCAGTTTCTTCATCTGCAAAATGAGTTGGAGAAGGAAATGGAAAACCACTCCAGTATCTTTGCCAAGAAAACTCTACATGGGGTCATAAAGAGTTGAACACAACTGAAATGACTAAACAACAACAAATCAGACCCACTGCTAGATCAAATTTAACAGAAGTTTTCCTGTCTACACATGCTTTGCAACATAACTGGTCAGATATCAAGGCCCATAAGTTTCACTGGACTTCTAAAGGGATCTATCACACACAAAAACCCTAAGAACTGCTTTTCGGCTGTTTTGTGTTGCTCTGTCAAATACTTTTCTTTTTATAAGGTACTATTATTATTGAAGGATGCATAAATTTGTCCCTTACTTGCCAGTCCCTTTTACAATGTAATGCTCAGTTTTCAAGAGTTCATAGGGTCGGGCAGCTAGGTGGCTCAGTAGATAGAGTACTGGTCCTGGATTCAGAAGGACCTGAGTTCAAATCCGACCTCAGACACTTAACAATTACTAGGTGTGTGACCCTGGGCAAGTCACTTAACCCCAATTGCCTCATTAAGAAAAAAAGTAACTACCAAAGAGTTCATAGGGTCATAACTTTAAAGCAGGGAGGGACATTGGAGATAATCTTGTCCAAGACCCTGAACTTACACCTGAAGAAACTGAGGTTCAGCAAAATGAAATGATTCATTAAATTTTCATTAATAGTAAGCAACTGATTTGAAACCTGATCATTTGAATCTAAAATCAAGCACGCTTTCTATTACACCATTCCTTTCTCTTCTCAGTGATCAAAATATTCTCACCTGGACACTAACCTGATTGATGCAAGCTTGTGTAACGATTGGAATGATGCCACCTGCTGGATACTTACTGTAGAAGAGTTCTGCCCATGAAGCGAAGGTCTTTGAGGGCAAGACCAGGAGTCTTTTCTTTGGCGGGAAGAAGTGACGGACTAGTGGGAGGAGGAAGGAAGAGACTGGCGCTGACTCTGGGGCTTTTTCCTGAGGACGCGGGTGGAGAGCGGAGCTAGAAATGTGCTCTCCCTTTAATAGATAGGAATCTAGGCCTTTCTCTCTCTTTACCAAAATTCTTATTCTCCTTAATAAATGCTTAAAAGTCTAACTCTTGCTAAAGTTTATAATTTATTGGCGACCACTCATTAGATATTTTAGACAGACTAGCTAGAATTTTAACCCTTAACACTTGTTAGATCAGCCCCCTCACTCAGAAGATGATAAAACAGACAGCCAAAGTGACTTATGAGTATTCATGGATACAGTCCCTAAAGGAATTTACAAATACCAGTGTTTAGTGACTTACTTGATCTAATCAAGATTAACACACTTGCAAGGGGCTTCAATTTTTGTTGTTCACCTCTCTAACCAGCCCCTTGGGAAAACAGGAACAAATACATTGCTGGTTGGTAGAAAGACAGACACACTAATACACTGTTGGTGGAGCTGTGAAATGTTTCATTTATTCTGGGAAGCAATTTGGTATTGTGATAAAAAGATCACTAAAATGCTTAAACTATTTTATAGAGGAATCCTGCTATATACCCCAAGAAGGTAAAAATCAAACAGAAAGGTCTTACATATGCCAAAATATTTAAAGCACTGTTTTTTCACAGTAGCAAAGAACTAGAAACAAAATAGGTGTCCATTGATTGGAGAATGGCCAAAAAAATTGTGGTACAAGAATGTAATAGAATATTATTGGACATAAGGAATACTAGATATGAAGAATTAAGAGAAAAATTAAGCTTAATATGAACTGATTCATCATGAAGTAAGCAGAACCAAGAAAATACGACTACAGCAGTGTAAATGGAAAGAACAGAAAAACAAAACTGAATGCTTTATTATTATAATAAGAAGGTTTGACTTCAGAGAAGAAGTGAAAAAATGAAGTCCTTCCCTTTAATTTAGAGGTGGAGGTCCCCAGATATGGAATATTATATATTGTCTGACTTGTTTGTTGGTTTTGTTGAATTGTGGTTTTTTTCTTTAAATCTCTCTCACTTAGGAATGGCTTATTGAGTTGGGGGAAGGAGATGAATATATTCAGAAATTAATGTGACTTAAAAACAAAAGGCATCAATAACAAGTCAAACCCAGTAGCCTCTAGAATCTGTGGTCCCACCACAGATGGCAAAGCTGCACCTGGATAACCCATATTTTGGGAGGAATTGTCCGTGCAGCTTCATTTCTCTGAACTAGACAAAGAATGGGCAGTGAGGTACTTGTGCACTTCTCATATTTTCTCTGTATAAGTATTCTGTATGAGTACAAGGTTTATATATTATTCAACATACACTATGGTTAGATCAATTTAGTGTGAGACTTTGTGTTCCTTGAAATCCTGAACCTGACAAGCACACTAATGATTGTTGGATACAGAGCTAGAAGGGACCTTTGAGATCATCTAGTTAAACCCCACCTCCTGTTCTTCCAATGAAGAATTTATTATCCAATGAATGAATTTAGCGAGGTTGGCCTCTACACAACAGACATGCAATCCATCACCAGGTCCCAGTTGGTGGGATCTCCCAGAGCAATTGTTCTGCCTTGTGAGAACCCAGTCGCCTCTGCCCTACAATAAGGGCATCAGAGGAAGACATGAGGGTGAGATGATATAGTCTTAGAGGCTTTTTTTCCCTCCATTATTCCATTTTTACATAAAGGTAAAGAGCTATAGAAAGATTTTCATCATAAAGATGAAAGGTCGTTATTTGTGCCTGCCATAACCCCTCAAAGCTTTCTTTTATATCCCTGAATTTGTTAATAATATATCATGGAAGGGTCGGGGATTTCAGATGGGGAATGTGGCAGATCCTATTAGACTCAGTTTTATTGAACATTTTTCTCCTTTTCTATCTTTTAAAAACAAATTATACCAATAAATATTTTAAAACTGTATTATGGGGGGCAGCTAAATGGAGCAGTAGATAGAGCACCGGCCCTGGAGTCAGGAGTACCTGAGTTCAAATCCGGCCTCAGACACTTAACACTTACTAGCTGTGTGACCCTGGGCAAGTCACTTAACCCCAATTGCCTCACTAAAAAAAAACCAAACAAACAAACAAAAAAAACCAAAAAAACTGTATTATGGGTAGGAGTACATACACTAATAATCTCCTGGGAAAACTCGCTGAAATGACTGCCAGTTTTTGCAAGGTTCTCCAGTTGTAGGTGCAATTCTGTCAGTTACCCACCTGCTCTGGTTTAGATTTGGGAAAGCTTAGGAGGGCTCGGAGCTATTTCCCGGTTAACCTTTTCTTTGGTTTCCTGGTTTTCTTTCATGCCCTACTGTCCTCTAAACTGTTGTCATTTCACTTTGTGCTAAGGCATTGCCCTTTGTCTTCTAAAAGTCTCAGTCTCAGGGCAGCTAGGTAGCGCAGTGGATAGAGCACCAGCCCTGGATTCAGGAGGACCTGAGTTCAAATTTGACCTCAGACACTTGATACTTACTAGCTGTGTGACCCTGGGCAAGTCACTTAACCCTAATTGCCTCACCAAAAAAAAAAAAGTATATTAAAAGTCTCAGTCTCAACCCATCCTTTAAAACCTTCCAGCAATTGCCCAGTTCTATTGTCCTGAGTATTCTATTGAGTGATATGTGGCCATTTAAAGTAGTAGGTGAACTTTGTGGTTCCATAACACATAAAAGCTTTAGGCTCACTCCAGGACCCTCTGTTCCCACTGACAGGTCAGATCGTCAGAGCATGCCTCCTATTCCTCTCAGGATTCTATGGGTAAATCTGAATGGTTGGGGTTTTCTAATTTTATCATTCACAAACTCCAATCTAGTGCGTTTTCCACAATATCAGTTGCCAGGTTAATATCTCCCCAATATCAATCTACAGTTGCTCTTCCCTCAATATAATTAACAAGACTTAGTTTTTATAAAGGGATATTTAGGGGCAGCTAGGTGGTGCAGTGGATAAAGCACTGGCCCTGGATTCAGGAAGACCTGAGTTCAAATCCGGCCTCAGACACTTGACACTTACTAGCTGTGTTACCCTGGGCAAGTCACTTAACCCCAATTGCCCCCCCACACACACACACACACAATTATAAAGGGATATTTACTGAGAAGGTGTAGCAAAAACAGAAGTATCATAACCTCTGAAACTAGGAGCCAACTCTGCTCCATGACCTTGATTCCTATTGAAAATAGAAACAAAATGTTTACTTCCAAGTACTCCCCCAATTCATTTCTAGGTGTGGCATAATCAAATCACTCCTTTGCACTTCTTTGCTTATAGAACATGGGGTCTTGGTTCCTAGGTTGATTCACCAGTAAGTTGGGTCACTCTTCAGTTCTGGTTCTTCACAAGGCTCTGCTGCTGCACTTACTTGAAACTCTATTATGAACTCCAATTCCTGGACAACTAGTGGATTTTCTCACCTCTTGAAGCTCACAATATCATAACCTGATTTGCTTTGTCTCTGATTCAGTCATCTAGTGCCAAGAAAAAATAAACACAAAAGAGAAAGAAAGAGCAGCACTATGACAAGAACATAAGATCCCAGATAAAGAGATAAAACGGGTAGCTACTACCTCTTCACCTACAGGGTAGGCCAAAAGTCATGAAGGGGGTTTAATATTTTTTATTTTTTGTTATTAATTTACAATACCATAGCTTTATAACCAGTATACACAGGAAATGAATTTATATTATGTGTGAAAAATCAAATCTTATAAATGGCAAAAAATAAAGAAAAAAATAATTTTCAAAAAGTTATTAAAACAACGTGACTTTGGGCCCACCTTGTACTTTGAAGTTTAGAGTAATTGTTGTCTGGCTGAACATCAGGGGAAAAAAAGTTTTCTCATTTATTCAAGCCTTTTGTATGCACACCTAGTTCTGGCTTAGCTGCTGAATAAAAAGTGTTTTTTTGTTTGTTTTGTTGTTGTTATCGTTGTTATCACCAAACACTAAGCCGATAGGAGTCAGAATATGGGTCCATGCTCTAAAGTAGAAAGTGAAAAGACCCCTCTATCATAAAGTTTCAAAAGAAGGCTCACCAAGTCTCCATGTGATTTAGCAGCAGGTAGAAAATACTGAATATGCTCTAAAAAGCAGATCTTCATCGGCCAGTCCCCCTATTACAACTATGAATAACAAGGGACCACATTGTGGTTGGGGTTAAGGGACTTTATTCACTCATCCATTTAACAGAGCTTTATGAAACTACTACTATGTATAAAGTCTTGTTCCAGACATTGAAAGAATGAATAAAATTTGGTCCCTACCTTCAAGGAACTTACAATCTAGAGAGGGAAAAGTATTTAGCATTATAAAAAGGGTTTTGAGTTTATCTCACTTCTAAAGACATAAAATTCTACTCTTGTCCTCTGTCCTATTCTATCTTCTCTGTCTCTCTTTACTTTTGCATGGCAGTATACTAGAGTGGAAAGAACAATGTATTTGAAATCATAGTATCAGCATTCAGATCCCACCTCTTCCATGAGCATAGTATTTCAATTCTCTGGGCCTCAGTTTCCTTATCTATAAAAATAAGAAAATAAGAGAGTTGAACCAAATGCCTCTTAAGGGTCCTTCTAGTTCTACATCTATGATTTTGTGGAAGTATGATAGCTTGCACAGAGTAAGAACTTAATAAGTGGCTGTGTGACCCTGGGCAAGTCACTTAACTCCCATTGCCCCACAAAAAACAAAACAAAACAAAAACAAAACAAAAGAACTTAATAAGTGTTTGTTAGGATTTCTGCTATTATATATTAAATATACTTGTTTTCTTTGATGAATAGATGTCATCAGAGAGATAGATTGAGAGCATGGTGCAATGGAAAGAGCAATATCTAGATTCAGAGGATGGGGGTTCAAATTCTACCTCTGATGCTTTCTACCTACATGGCCTTGGTCAAGTGACCTAACCTTTCTGGGCTTTTGTTTCCTCATCTATAAAAATGAAGAAGTTGGACTAGATGGGATCTGAGGTCCTTCATTTGCTCTATTCGTATCCAAACAACATTAAAACATCAAGAGGAAGTCTCCTAACACTTTGGGGGGATCCCCATGGAGGATTTATGGGAGGATAGAGATAAGAAATACACAGGCTGAGAAAACACAAATGGCTTGTGATCTGTACCACAGTAAGGAAAACTCATATATATGAGATCCCAGATCTATCCAAGTCTCAAAGCTGTAGTGGGAAAGAGTCCATTAAGACCTCCTTGATCAATTGATTTACCTGATTGGTGATGCCATAGAAGATAAGGAAAAGTCGACAATGAAAACTAAGTTGTTAAAGTCTTGATCAACTATGATAGACTTGGCTCTTCTCAGCAGAGCAATGATCCAAGACAATTGCAAAGAACTCATGATGGAAAATGTTCTCCATGTCCAGAAAAAAGAACTGTGGATTCTGAATGCAAATTGAACCATACTGTTTCTACTTTTGTTTTTTCTTTTTTGAGGTTTTCCCCTTTTATTCTGATTCTTCTTTTGCAACATGACTAATGCTGAAATATCTTGAATGTGATTGTACATATATAACCTATATCAAATTGCTTGCTGTCTTATGGAGGGGGGAGGGAAGGGAGGGAGGGAAAAAAATTTAGAACTAAAAATCTTATGAAAACAATGTTGAAAAGTACCTTTATATGTAACTGGAAAATAATAAAATATTTTTATGATTAAAAACAAAGTCTTAAGTTAAAAAATGTATCTGCACTCTGCTCCCTCTTTACCATAATCAATGGACTACCGTAACTTTCTAGACCAAAATACCCTTCCCTATCCACCATGCCCCTATCTATACATGTGGCTTCCTCCTCTTAGAATATAAGCTCCTAAAGGACAGGGGATTTTGTGTCTTGGCATACAGTAAGTCCTTAATAATTTCTCCTTTCGAAATGGATGGAATTAGAGGGTAGCTAGCCATTAACTGGCAAAAGACTGGCAACGCCCCTGCTGGCCCTTTTTAAAGCAAAGACAGCACTTTGAGAAATGAGACTTTTGCAAATTGAGAAGAGAAACACCCCTGACCATGAGGACTGAAGCTCTTGAGGAGCAGCATGAGGATACCACAGGAAAGGAAAGGAAATCATGGACCTGTAGTACCAGAAGTATGAGTTGTCTAGGCCATGTACGTTCCCTGCAAGCTCTCCTCTCTACTGGAGTACTTTGTACAAATGTCCACTCTTCTTACTGACACCATGTAGCTGTGAGAGAATGTACCCTAGGTTTAAGGAAGGAATGTTGTGCTACTATGGTACTTATGATGCCATTTCAGTAAATGCCTTTGCTTTGAACTAATTGTGTCTACTGGCTGACTATCAAAGGTAAACACATTGCTGGAGGCTCATAAGCAATAGGCAGGCTGATCTACAGTTTACTTTGAACCTTGGGGCAAGCACTCTCCTGGGATCTCAATCTGTGAATGAAGGATAGGGGAAGCCCAGAGGGGGAGGCTACAAAATAATATACACATTTCAAGAAACTATAATAATTTGGATTTTATGGTTTTATGTACAATCATTTTAACTTTTAGGTGAGGGGCAGCTAAATGGTGCAGTGGATAGAGCACCAGCCCCGGAGTCAGAAGGACCTGAGTTCAAATTCGGCCTCAGACACTTGACACTTACTAGCTGTGTGACCCTGGGCAAGTCACTTAACCCCAATTGCCTCACACACACACAAAATTTTTTTTAGATGGGATGTCTGTTCTTGTTGACAGATCCTAAGTTTATACCTTAATATGTTGAGATATAAAGATCTTGAGATATGGAGTACATGATTTCAACATAGTGGGCATCTCTTCCTTGTTACTGATCACTCTTAAGTCATCCATTCCTTTTTATCTTGTGAAATTTTCAAACTCATTTTTAAATAAATCCTCCACTGAAGATTTATCCAATGCACTAAAGGTTAAACTCTGATTCTTTAACACAGCCATACCAGTGCAATGCTCAGTTACTATGTTTGGACTTTTTCTTTAATTTCAAAAAAAATAGATTTAAATTGAGATAGCATGGGAAGGAGAGAAAAAGGACCATTGTTTCATTTCAAATAAAGCCATGAGTATATGGAATATTAACTGTAGTCTATGGGAAGAGTTTTAAATAGGCCACTAATCATTATCTTAAGTAGGTCACCTACTTACAAAAAAATTCCAGAGTTGAAGTAGAAATGACAGAGGAAATTGTTCCTCTGGAAACATTCTAATAATATAAAATGAGAGTGTTGGACTAGATGACCTCTGAGATCTCTTTCAGCTTTAAATATTTGATTCTGCAATCCTACGTCTAGACCTGTGATTTTTGTTTGTTTTGTTTAGACTTGCTTGTGGTTTTATCACTGGGGAATCTCCCTCCACCAATTATATTTCATTTTAATTTCTCTCTCACACACACACACACAATCATACCAGCCCTTACTCTAAGCACAAATGGTATTGCTTCGGTGTTTTTGGACTCCAAAACAGAAGAAAATGTGTTCCCTGCCTTTGAAGAGCTTAGACACTAAATGAGGAGACAGACTAGACTATAAGCAATACCACAAATACTTATACACCTGAATACACAAAAATGACAGCACCATGCAAGGTTTGCGATAGGCATTCAATAAATGCCTGTCAACCTAAGTACCCACAAACGGGCTTCATCACAGTGGGATAGTGGGAAATATATAGCTTGCTTTGACCACAACGTATACTTTCCTCTATGCAAAAGTTACATTTTAGGAAATGTGTGTGGAAATTACAGGTTTACAACCTGAATAAAAGGATTCCTGAAATAAGTTACCCAAAAATGGAATTTGTTCACCCAAGAAGTAGTGAGCACCCTGACAGTAGCAGTCTTCAAGTGGAGACTAAATAACAGCTTCTAAGAGATATTGTTGACATTTTATGCTTCAGATCCTCTCTGAGGTACCATCCAAATTTCAGATTCCATAAATCATTCTAAATACACAAGAGGATCTTGGGGAATCAATGACCTCTAAGGTTATTTCCAATTCTAAATCTATAACCCAAATGAATCATCTAGTTCAACCCTCTCATTTTACAGAGGTGGATTCTGAAGTGAAGTGATTTACCCCAACTCATACTGCTAATATAGTCAGGATTCATATTCACATCCTCCCACTACAAGGTCACTATTCTTCCCACTGTACCATAGTACCTCCCAAACTGCACCCCCAGGTATAAAATGAATCCTATTGTAAAGAGAACCTTCTCCTAATTCATAGGGTTTTTTTTGTTTGGTTGGTTTTTTGGTTTTGGTTTTGTATATCTATTTGGATTTTCTAAATTAAAGTTTGCTTGAAACAAAATCCCTCTAGACAAAAAACAAAGTGTCAGTGTAAAGACAGTCACTAGCAAAACCTCAATTTTCATAGGCTCCTTAATTGGGATCCTCTTCCCAGGGCATTCTAAATCAAATTCATTTGACAAAAGCAAGACTGTGGAGGATGTTCTGTCAGTGACCTAAATAATGTAATACTATCATTATTATGATAGTTTTCAGTGTTTTCCAAGAGTTAATAAAAATTAAAATGGTCATATGAAATACCTATTTTGTCTTCAGTGAAGTGGCTGATCATGAAAAGCACTGGACTAAGGAGGACAGAAGACCTAGGTTCTAAGTTCTGGCCACCACTTATGTGACCTTGGGAAGGTCATTTCACTTGTCTAGACTTTATTTTTCTCATCTGCAGGAAATAATAATAATAATAATAATAATGGCACTAGCTTCCTGGCTAAGTTAGATCACTCAATGGATAGAACTTTGGCCCTGGAGTCAGGAAGACTTGAATTCAAATCCAGCCTCAGATGCTTACTAGCTGTGTGACCCTGGGAAAGTCACTTAACCTCTGTTTGCCTTAATCCACTGGAGAAGGAAATGGCAAACCACTCTAGTATCTTTGCCAAGAAAACCCCATGGATGATATGTTCCACAGGGTCACAAAGAGTTGGACATGACTGAATGACTCAACAACAACACCTTCCTCCCAGGTAAATCTGTATCTAGGAGCCCAGGGCACCAAAATTTAAGAGAGCCTGATAGCACTTGTACTCTGTCTGCAAGTAAAAACAAGTGAGCCTAGTGTCCTGTTAGAAAAAAAAAAAGAATTATTAAAAAGGAAGCTTCCTCACCAAAGTGAATTTCTCCCAAACCCTGAACAATTTGCCCTTGTTCCTTCCTCTGGCCTGAGCTTCCCAGCAAGACCTTTCCCACAGAGTATTGTCCCAGTGTCTCTATCCCCACAGGGCTTTGTGTCCTGAAGTCTAAGATCTTCCTCCAAACTTCTGCTCTCTTCTCACCTCTGTGTCCACCTTGCTCAACTGAATTTGTCTTGTAAAGAAAAAAAAAAGTTCCTTAGGGTGCTGGAATTTCCTTCTTCTTGTTCCAACCAGGACAAGAGTTGCTGCTTAAGGCGCTGATCATGGGCTGTTGTTTGGCAAGTGATTTGTAACCCTTAAACTGCTACAGAACTGCGAGGTTCATATTCTGATGCTCTGTCTTCTCTTCTAATCTGAGTGTAAGACTTGACCCAGAGCCCAGCCAGAGACACTCAGCAGAATCTAGGAAACACCCTTGGGCAGGGCTGCAAGTGCAGATCCTAGTTGCTGGCACTAGGTGGCATCCTTGACTCACCCATGGCTGATGCTGGTCTGCAGTATCTGTCATACTCAGCAGGGAGATGCTTGTCTGTCTCACCATTTACAATCCTACAGAATTCTCTTCTCTAATACTCCCACTTTCCCCGCCTCTCTCAGGATAAGGGCTAAGATGACAGAGAAGGAAACTGTGTGCTTTTTTAATGCTGTTTGTCTATGCCTGTCACTTCTTGGCTCTGTGATTTCCCACTGCCACATCCCCCTTAGTAAATGCCTCCCTGGGCATCAAAAGCAAAAATTTTGCCCCAGGTGCATTAATCTCAGGAAGATGGTAGATAAAATTAAACAGGTAGAATAAAAAATACAGGTGTGCAGACACACTTTTAATAGTTTTAATTACATGTAATTTTTTTTAGCATTCTTTTTTTTTTTTTTAGTGAGGCAATTGGGGTTAAGTGACTTGCCCAGGGTCACACAGCTAGTAAGTGTTAAGTGTCTGAGGCCGGATTTGAACTCAGGTACTCCTGACTTCAGGGCCAGTGCTTTATCCACTGCGCCACCTTGCTGCCCCTTTAGCATACTTTTTTTAAAAATTGAGTTGCACGGGCAGCTATGTGGCACAGTGGATAAGCACCAGGCCTGGATTTAGTAGGAACCAAGTTCAAATCAGGTCTCAGACACTTGACACTTACTAACTGTATGATCCTGGGCAAGTCACTTAACCCTCATTGCCCTGCAAAAAATAAAATAAAATAAAATATGAGTTCCATATTTCTCTCTCCCTCCATTCTCTCCCTCCCCATTGAGAAGGCAAGCAATTTGATATAGGTTATACATGACATACAGATCCATACTATAGAGATTCTGGAAACAAAACATGAAGAGAATAGCCTTATTCAACAAGTCAAATCAAGTTATTAAGAGCCTATTAAGAGGCAGCTAGGTGGCGCAGTGGATAGAGCACTGGCCCAGGATTCAGGAGGACCTGAGTTCAAATATGACCTCAGACACTTCACACTTACTAGCTGTGTGACCCTGGGCATGTCATTGAACCCTCATTGCCCTGAAAAACCAAACCAAACCAAAAAAAAACCCAATTAAGAGCCCTGAGGTAGGTGCTGGACAAGAGTCCAGAGGGATATTGTTGGTCCTTCATTCTCATTAATTGTTTGTTTGTTTTTGTTTTTTTGCAGGGCAATGAGGGTTAAGTAACTTGCCCAGGGTCACACAGCTAGTAAGTGTCAAGTATCTGAGGCTGGATTTGAACTTAGATACTTCTAAATCCAGGGCCAGTGCTTTATCCACTGCTCCATCTAGCTGCCCTCGGTCCTTCATTCACAAAGAGGAGCATGATATCAGGAGGTGATGCTAATTTGAGATGAAATGCTAGACTAATTTGAGTCACTTCATAATCCAATTCAAAAATTGTTGTTGGACCATGGCATGACATCAGGAAGCAATGTCATGACTTGCACTGAACTGGATTTAAGTGAGGGGGGCTGTGTAAGCTCACCAACCTCACTCTTTCCTCCAAAGCCATCTGGGTCCAGTAGCAAGACATATATCAGGATGACAGGAGATGGCCCTGGATGTTTAAGGCAATTGGAGTCCAGGGTCATACAGCTAGTAAGTGTCTGAGGTGAGATTTGAACTCAGATCCTCACAATTTCAGTGCCAGTCCTCTATTCACTTCACTACCTAGCTGCCCTTCAGGGAAATAAGGGAAGAATAGAAAAGATAGGACTTGCTGAAGTAATAGAGAACATTCTTTGAGCTACTCCACCTCCCAAATGACTTCCAGATGGTCCTTCTTCTGAATCCGATTCTGCTTTATTTAGTGCTGTTTATTTCTTTTTCTTTTTTTTTTTTGCGGGGCAATGGGGGTTAAGTGACTTGCCCAGGGTCACACAGCTAGTAAGTGTCAAGTGTTTGAGGTCGGATTTGAACTCAGGTCCTCCTGAATCCAGGGCCGGTGCTTTATCCACTGCGCCACCTAGCCGCCCCCTTTAGTGCTGTTTATATAAATAATGCTATCCACTGAGAATAAAATGAATTAGAAAGATCAGGGGTCAAATCCTACCTCTGATACTGAATAGCTGTGTAACCATGGGCAATTCAATTAAATTCTCTCAGTCTCAATTTCTCATCTGTAAAATGGGAATTATCATGCCTTACAGACAAGAGTTGTTGTGAGTTAGTGGATGTCAGGAATTCTTCAATTCCTGAAGTATTAAATGTCAGTTATTGTCATTATTATCATGGAAAGACAATAGGATGTAGAGTGAGAAGACCAAGGTTCAAATCCCAGACTGCCTTTTTCTGGGTTATGTGATGATAAGTAAGTCACTTCTTTTCTCTGAGTTTTGTTGGGCTTGCTGGCCTCTGAAGTCCATTCCAACACTGGGATTCCATGAAAATAATACCTGTGCTACCTACCTCACAGGAGAGCTCTGAGGATTAAAGGAGATAAATTCATAAAGCACTCAGCAGTCTTTAAAGTCCTATAAAAATCTGAGTTATTGTTATTACATTGTCCTTTCTGGCTGAGAAAACTTCCTGGAAACTGGTTCTCTGTGCCTACCAGATATAGCCTTCTCTGGGTATTCTCCTCCAATTGAAGTGCATTACAGATAGTTGCCCCAGAAATGGATCTGAGGAATTTGTGTGTGTGTGTGTGTGTGTGTGTGTGTGTGTGTGTGTGTGTGTGTGTGTGTGCTTGCGCGCTCACATATCTCCTTGTCACATTTTGGTAATTCTCACAATATTTCAAACTTTTTTCTTTATTATTATATCTGTTGTGGTGATCTGTGATCAGTGATCTTTGATGTTACCATTGTAATAGTTTTGGGACTCCACAAACTTCACCCATATAAGACAGCAAACTTAATTGATAATTGTGTTCTGATTGCTCCACCTACTAGCTGCTCCTCGATTATTCAAAAAAATTTTTATCATAGAAGTATTTTATTATTTTTAGTTACATGTAAAGATAGTTTTCAACATTTGTTCTTATAAGATTTCTTGCTCTAAATTTTTCTCCCTCCCTTCCTTCCCTCCCCTCTCCTCAATACAGCAAACAATCTGATATAGGTTATATATGTACAATCACATTAAACGTATTTCTGCATTAGTCATGTTGTGAGAGAAGAATCAGAGCAAAAAGGAAAAACCCCAAAAAATAAAAAATAAAAATAAAAAAGTAGAAACAGTATGGTTCAATCTGCATCCAGATTCCACGGTTCTTTTTTTTTTTTTTGGATGTGGAGAGCATTTTCCAACATGAGTCCTTTGGAATTAACTTGGACTATTCTATTGCTGATAAGAGTTAAGTCTCTCACAGTTGATCATCACACAATGTTGTTGATACTGTGTACAATGTTCTTCTGGTTCTGATAATCTCACTCAGCATCATTTCATGTAAGTCCTTCCAGGTTTTTCTGAAATCCACCTAGTCATCTATTTCTTACAGCACAACAGTTTTTTATTATATTCATATACCACAACTTGTTTAGCCATTCCCCAATTGATGGACATCCCTGCAATTTCCAATTCTTTGCCACCACAAAAAGAGTAGCTATAAATATTTTTATACATGTGGGTCCTTCTCCCTTTGTGATGACTTCTTTGGGATACAGACATAGTAGTGGTATTGCTGGGTCAAAGAGTATGCACAGCTTTATAGCCCTTTGGGCATCCAAATTGCTCTCCAGAATGGTTGGATCAGTTCACAGCTCCACCAACAAAGCATTAGTGTTCCAATTTTTCCTCAGCTTCTCCAACATGTGTTATTTTTCTTTTTTGTTATGTTAGCCAATCTGATAGGTATGGGGTGATACCTCAGAGTTGTTTTAATTTGCATTTCTCTAATCACTAGTGATTTAGAGCATTTTTTCGTATGACAATAGATAGCTTTGATTTCTTCATCTGAAAACTGCTTGTTCATATCCTTTGATCATTTCTCAATTTGGGAATTACTTGCATTCTTATGAATTTGATTTAGTTCCCTACATATTTTAGAAATAAGGCCTTTATCAGAACCACAGGCTATAAAAGTTGTTTCCCAGCTTTCGGCAGCTTTTTCCCCTTTCCTTTGGCCTCCCTGTTCCCTGAGACACAACAGTACTTGAAGAATACTCCATAAACTTAATTGACAAAACAGCAGCAGGGTTTGAGAGGATTGAATCCAATTTCAAAAGAAGTTCTACTGTGGGTAAAATGCCATCAACATCACATGATACAGAGAACTCTTTTGTGAAACAAACAAGTCAGTGGATGCAGAAAACTTCATTGTTGTCTTATTAAGAAATTGCTGGGGGCATCTAGGTGGCGCAGTGGATAGAGCACCGGCCCTGGATTCAGGAGTACCTGAGTTCAAATCCGGCCTCAGACACTTAACATTTACTAGCTGTGTGACCCTGGGCAAGTCACTTAACCCCAATTGCCTCACTAAAAAAAAAAAAAGAAAGAAAAAGAAATTGCCACAGCCACCCCCAAACTTCAGCAACCTCCACCCCAATCAGCCAGCAGCCATCAACAATGAGGGAAGGAAGACCTTTCACCAGCAAAAAAGATTAGAATTCACTGAAGGCTCAGATGATGGTTAGCATTTTTTAGCAATAAAGTATTTTAATGTGTGTACATTTTTTAGACATAATACTATTGCATGCTTAATTGACTATAGTATAGTATAAACATAACTTTCGCATGCACTGAGAAACCAAAAAAATTCATGAGTGACTTGCTTTATTGTGATATTCACTGTATTGCTGTGGTCTGGAGCCAAAGTACAGAATATATAGAAGATAATCTTAGAGGGGCAACTAGGTAGAGCAGTGGATAGGTAGCAGAGAAAAAACCAGTGGATGTGAAGAGTTTGAAGATAAAAGAAAGTGAGAATTATCATAGGGAAATCTGCTTGAGGAGCCAAGATCAAGGGTTCAGTTAGAGGGTCTGATCTTGGTAAGGTGAAGGGCCACTTCTTCACCTAATACAGGATTGGGGGAAGAGATAATGAGAGAAGATACCTGAATGATATGCAATGGGGAGGAGAGGAAAGGAGAGACCTCGTGGTGAATGTCTTCAAATTTTGGTTAAGTATGAGGCTTCTGGAGAAATGAAAAGGTTGGAACAGCCACTGAAGAGTGTAGGATAGTGAATGAGTTCAGGAGAAGCAAAAGAATTTCCTTGTGGCAGTGAGGGCCCAATTGAAATAAGAACATAAGTAAATACAGGTAGCAAAGTTGAATTGACCTATAGGTCCATTCTGTGGTGTCATTCCTGACACTACTAAAGCATTTGGGGGCTTTGGGGCCTACTTCTGATCCTGTGTGTTTTATAACTAAAGGATTTGTTCTTTGAGATGATGAAGAGTCCTCTCTTTGGCTGCAGAGTTGAAAGAGCTTCAGACTCAGTGCATATATAAAGGGAACAAATACTGTTCTTCCTCTTTTCCTTTTCAGACACCAATCATATCAAGACTATTTCAAGCTGTTCACTGTGTGGAGTGGAAGGAATGATTTGTCCCAATCCCTGACCCCAGCCTGGCCATTAACATAAATGCATCTAAAGGACATATTTTCTTAATTAAACCAGAGACAGCGTCGGTTTGGACTACCTCTTTTGGGTTTGTTCTTTCCTGATTTTATGTGAATGAGCATCTTTCTTCACATGGGGCCACCTTGTAAACCTTGAGAGGTCTAAAGGTCCTGGGTCCTATTGAGTCAGGGGTGAATGGTGGCAGAGATGGAGTCCCCAGTAACTACTCTATCAAATAGACATATTGTTTGGACAATTAAGGACTGAGGTGACATGTAAAATGCCAAATTGGCAGTTCTGCAAACTGCTTTATATTCTGATGCCATTTACATATTAGCCTCTGAGAAGATAGTAACAGTGGTCATAAGTTGTTACCGAATCCTGTTTTAGATTGTTCCATTAATGAGCTCTGCGAATCTTTTAAGTTTAGAATTTCTTTTGTATATAGTAATAGATTACCTGTTCCTGATTCATATTGTACATTGATTATCTTTATAGTCTCCCTTTTAGAAAAGCCCTAGATATGGAGCAGCTAGGTGGCACAGTGGATAAAGCACTGGCCCTGCCTGGATTCAGGAGGACCTGAGTTTAAATCCAGCCTCAGACACTTGACATTTACCAGCTATGTGACCCTGGGCAAGTCACTTAATCCTCATTGCCCCACAAAGAAAAAAAAAATTAAATAAATAGAAAAGCCCTAGACATAAGCCATAACCTAAGCTATAAGTAAATTTGTCCTTGAGCAGTGGGATGGGGCATTTAATAAGCCAAAGAGTATGAGACAAGGGAGCCTAACTCCTCTCGTTAGAAGAAAGACTTGGGGCAGCTAGGTGGCACAGTGAATACAGTACCGACCCTGGAGTCAGGAGGACCTGAGTTCAAATGTGACCTCAGACACTTGACACTTACTAGCTGTGTGACCTTGGGCAAGTCACTTAACCCCAACTGCCTCACCAAAAAAAGGAAAAGAAAGACTTCCATAAGACTAAACCCAGTCCAAATTCCTGGGTACAAAATAAGGAGCGGGAGGAGTACTCCAGTTCAATAGTGGTTCCTCAATATTTTAACCCATATGTGTGTATATGTATGTATGTATGTGTGTATATATATATATATATATCTCCCAGTTCCTTAATATTTTAACCTGTATATGTGTATATATGTATACATGCATATACACACATATGTACATGTATATGTGTACATATATAAATCTCTATATATGTCTCTATAAATCATTGTATATATGTGTATCTACATACTTATATAGGATATAGTATATAAATATGGAGGAAGGGAATAAACATTTATATAGTGCCTACTATTTCCCAAGCACTGTGCTAAGTACTTAAAAAACCCACAAAAATATATCATTTGATCCTCATAACAACCCTATGATTAGATGTTATTATTATTTCATTTTACAGTTGAGAAAACTGAGGCAGACAGAGGTTAAGTGACTTTCCCAGGATCACCCAGCTAGTGTCTGAGGCCAAATTTGAACTCAGGTCTTCCTAACTCCAGGTCAGTACCTCTAACCACTACTGTGGCACCTAACTGCCTCAACATATATCTATAGGCACAATATATCTGTTGTCGTTTATTTATGCAGTTTGATATCATCTACCCAACGTCCGTGATCACACAGTTAGAGATGATTTTCAAAGTGGGTGTCAGATTCTCTGTTATCCACCCACGGATTCCCTGACACCTGTGTGTCCCCAAACACGTTTATAGGACAACTAGCTGGAGTTAGGTACAATCTGTTGTCGGGACAAAAATAACAATGCTTAGCAGCCAATCTGGGAATTGAATCCATCTCTTTAATTACTCTTATTAGTATTAACCCTCTATGTAGTTAAGCCACCTGCTACAGGATACCCTGCCTTAATGAAAAGTGAGAACCATCCTGTATGACTTTGGGTTAATCATTTAACCTCTACAGACCTCAATTTCTTCGTCTGTAAAATAGGTTGAACTAGATGACCTCTAAGGTCTCTTCCAATTCTAGGTGGGCACTTCTCTAGTGTGATTGCCTGATTCCTTGATCCTATTCTTATTCATCCTATACCCTTAATTTGAATTTTGTAAACTCTTTGAGGGTAAGAATTCCACCATTTAAAAATCATTTAATTCCTAGTACTTTTCACTCTTTGGGTGTTGAATAATTATTTATTGAGTAATGAATGTTTGTAGAATAAATTTTAGGAAAAATATCCTTTATCCAATCAGAAAACATAGGGGCCATGAACAAAGAAATAGCTAAGGTAACCTAAGAGAGTTTTTCCTTGTTTTTTGCTCTTAACAGAACTAAAGCTGGCCTGAAGTATTGTACATCAGGAATTCAAGCAATTTCCATTAAAAACACAAGGGGGGGGGGTGCGGCTAGGTGGCGCAGTAGATAGAGCACCGGCCCTGGAGTCAGGAGTACCTGAGTTCAAACCCGACCTCAGACACTTAACACTTACTAGCTGTGTGACCCTGGGCAAGTCACTTAACCCCAATTGCCTCACTAAAAAAAAAAAAAAACCACAAGGGGGAATAAAGGTCTGACCAAAATTACTTTAAATCAAAAAGATTCATATAACAATCGGCACAGAATGCAATGTGTTTCCAGTCATATGCTCCTTGGGATGGTTTTCAAGTTGCTGCTATTGTTCAGGGGTGAGAAAGAAACAGCAGATTAGAGAAAGGTTTCTAGCCTAGATAGGAAAACAGAAAATACAGAAATAGAGTGTAATAGCAATGCAAAAAGAATGAGGGAATTAAACATTTGAGTTTGAAAAGGAAACCTCAGCAATGGAAACTAGATCATCCTGAAAGCTGCAGTTTTATTTAGCAGGTTGTCCTTAATTACTGCATACAAGCTCTGAAATTAGTAAGGAAAATACCATTCAAAAGAATAGTTTAAACTTCCTTGAACAGAAAGGCCAATTTTAATCTCCAGTTTTCTCTTCTAGTTGAAAACTGAGTCATTTGTAGAAAGTTGTTTTAGGCAGAAGAAAGAACTATAAATAGTTCATAAATTAAATTACTATATCAAGACCCAAAGTAGCTATTGCTACCAAACTTGAGGCAAAATCATGAAGACTGGGGCCATGGAGCCTACAGAATGTTTTGTACACAAAATTTTGCAAGTTGGATGTCCTTGACATTCAGAGTTGGGCTTAAACTGTACAAAAATTGGTATTACAAGCAAATCCTACCAGATTGTTTGTGGACTTTGTCAAGTTTAATTAGATCTAGGAGAATGTCCCATCTGATACAGATTTATTTCTTGAGAGATACAGAAAGAAGGAACTGGGTTGAATCTGGGAAAATGATTTCAACAGTAAACATTAGAGGAATTTCAGGAAGATAGGCACATTAATACTTTGTGAGTGGAACTGTGAATAGGTCCATTGATTCTGAAGAAAATGTAGAACAGTACTAGAAAATGCACTCAACTGGATGAATACTTTGACCTGGTGATATCACTTCTGTTTATATACTCCAGAGAGGTCAACAGAGGGGAAAGTCTTATTGGAGAATTCTTCAACCCTGAGGTCCTAAGATCCTCTTGGACAGTAATTCCTCCCATCTTAGTCCTTTAATTAGAAGTCAGTTAATCAGGAAGCAAGTTTAGAAGAGAAAAAGTTTAATTAACATCAGCTGATGTGCAGTTACCAAGTAGGTGGCAATGTCCAACTGCATCAACATAGGGAGATATCTACATATATACAATTT
This sequence comes from Dromiciops gliroides, assembly GCF_019393635.1. Taxonomy (NCBI): domain Eukaryota; kingdom Metazoa; phylum Chordata; class Mammalia; order Microbiotheria; family Microbiotheriidae; genus Dromiciops; species Dromiciops gliroides. The sequence continues at coordinate 409,901,759 of NC_057862.1, read as the reverse complement.
TACACAACTCTGGTGTGATTTTATGGTCAGTGAAAGGAGCCTATCATTTGTGATTGTTCAGCCCCTTTTGTTATTTGGGAGGTCAAGTAATAGGGATAGGCTGTCAGGTGATTTGGGGGAGACTTGCTGACCTTGGCGTTAGAATGTGTTCATCTTGGGGTTCCAGGCATTGCAAAGATCAGATTTGTTCCGGTGGGATAATGAATTTCTCTGAGGGTAGTCTTATCAGAATATACTTACAGAGCAAGAAATATCTAAGATAATAGAAGCCTCCTTTGAGAGAGAAATCATTAAGTCTCATGGTTCCTGCTTGCCCTTGTCAGCCTAAGCATCTCTCTTTACACAATTCCATAGCTCTACTTATTTGATCTCTAAAGTTACTTTTTCTAGGGAGATGTTTCCCTCAGTATCATAGTAAAGAAAAGGCTTCCATCCATTTCCTCCATGATATCCATATATTAAAAAATACTGGGGCAGCTAGGTGGTGCAGTGGATGGAGCACCGGCCCTGGATTCAGGAGGACCTGAGTTCGGGTCCGGCCTCAGACACTTGACACTTACTGGCTGTGTGACCCTGGGCAAGTCACTTAACCCCAATTGCCTCACTAAAAAAAAAAAAATACTTATAATAATATTTTTGTGGTAGCCAAGAACAGGAAGCAAGGCAGGTACCAATCAACTGGAGAATAGCCAAAGAAGCTGTGGAACATGAATGTAATGAAATATTGAACCATGAGAAACAACAAATATAGAGAACTCAGAAAAATTTGAGAATGAATTTAGGCAGAAACCAAGTAAGCAGAACCAAGAAAAGAATTTATATAATGACCGTAATTCATGTAAAGGCACATATCATGGCAAGACTTCAGAACTCTGATCAATGAAGTGACTAGTTTTGACTTTGTGGGGGCCAAATTTAATATGTAGAGAGTTAATTGGATGGCTCACTGTAATATCGGGATTCAGAAGATAATGAGGGACCTTAGGTCCGAAACTCCCTCCACCTCCAAACTGCCCTTTTTTAGATATTTCTCCCAGGCCAATAAGAAAGGCGTTTAACAGCCTCTTTCCCACAAATGAATCAGGTTTTATTAATGGGAATAAAATACACAGCAAAGGTGAAATTAATAAAGTCAAAGACGAGGGAATAAGGAAAAAGACAAATGGATAATCACCCTAAGTATAACAAAAAACCTATACAATCCCCAAACTCGCTTCCAGCTCAGCTAATTTCAAAGAGCCAGGCTTATTAACTTGCCACCTGGGGTCCATAGCTTCAATGGGAAACAGCTATGCAGCCAGGGCCCACAGGAGAAACTGCCAGGAAAAACCTCTCTCTCATCTGCTCCCACCAGCTCACCCAACCGGAAAGAGACTAAGACTGGAAAGAGACTGAGCTCCCCTCAGCAAGCATTTACTCTCCCTCCCCCAAAAGGGGAGGTCCTTCAAACTGCCTATGGAGAGTGGTTTCTCCTGCTCACATCAGCAGCATATGTCACTCAGGACAGGCCAGGTGTGGCCCATCCCAATCAGTCTGCCAAATTCCATTATTTTACCACAACTTTAAGGCAATGGTTTGTAAAAATCTTTGTGCATCCTGTCAATAAAAAAAAATTGTGTTTTCATCCCCCAGAATGTGTATATTTATTTATTTATAAATTGCATATATGTACTATTGTCCTAATAATTATGTTTACATTAGCAAATAGACATTTTATTTCTTTCTTTGGAGGGGGGGGCAGGACAGTGAGGGTTAAGTGATTTGTCCAAGGTCACACAGCTAGTAAGTGTCAAGTGTCTGAGGCCAGACTCAGGTCCTCTTGAATACAGGGCCGGTCCTTTATCTACTGTGCCACCTAGTTGTCCCCCCCTTTTTTTTCTTTTCTTTTGTAAATAGACATTTTAAAAGTGATGCAATAAAGACAAAATAATATTTGACCTAAAGTCAATAGTAAGCTAGGTAGTTCAGCGGGCTTGGAATCAGGAAGACTCATCTTCATGACTTCAAATCCAACCCCAGGCACTTATTTAGGCACATAGCAGTGTATCCCTAGGCAAGTCATTTAACTCTGCCTCAGTATTCTCTTATGTTAAATGAACTGGAAGAGGAAATGGAAAACCATTCCAGTATTTCTGCCAAGAAAACCCCAAATGGGGTCACCAAGAATCAGACATGACTGAAATATGACAATGACAAAAACAACAACAAACTCAAATTTAAGTTAACATAGTCAGACATAAACTTTAGGTAAATTACTTTGATAGCTATGTGAAAAAGGATTGGAGAGGGTTCATACTTGAGGCATAGAGATCATTTAGGAAGTTATTGCAATAGTTCAGGCAATAGTTGATAAGGTCCTGAACTAGGGTAGTGGTTGTATGAGAGAGGAGAAAGATGCTAGAAGAGATATGAAGGTATAAACAATCATCTGAAAATTAATTGGATACATGGGGTAAGAAAGAGTAAGATGTCAAAGATGACACCAAAATTATGAAATGTGAGAATGATGATATCCTTGACAGAAATAGGGAAATTCGAAAGGGTTTGACAAAAGGCTAATGTAATGAGTCTGAGATGCAAATGGCCACCCATCCATGTCCTCATCCTCTGAGACTCACTCTGTCCTATCCAAATCAAAGAAGGGGAAGGGGCTCTTTCTTGCCACTTCACCAGAATGTAGAACCTACTGTTTGAGAGGTGCTTCCTGATGCCAGCAGGTGACCTAGACAGATGGTGGGGTATATCAGGAAGTGGCAAAAAGGATTTTCCCAATGTACCTGAACAGCTGCTGCTATGGGTACTAGGTGCCCAGATAGTGGTTAGGTTATAATTGTCCTGAAGAGCCAATTTTAGAAGTACTGCCTTAGAGGATTATTAGTAAAGCATTCCTTCCATCTCTTGGCAGAGAGAAGACACAAAATGAGTTTACACAAGCAGCTACATGGAATAGTGCTGGAGTGGGAGTCGGAAGAGTGGAGTTCAAATCTTGCCTCAGACATTGAACAGCTACCTGATCCCAAAAAAGTCACTTAACCAATCTTCCTCAGTTTCCTCATTTGAAAAATGAAGATAGTAATAGTACCTACTTCCCAAAGTTGTGGAGATCAAATGAGATAATATATGCAAAATACTTTGCAAACCTTAAAGCAATATGTTGTATAAGTCTAGTTACGATTTAGACATAGACACTGTGTTTGTTTCTTTTGCTTAACTGTAACTCCTAGTTATAGGGGAGAGGTCTATGCCAGAGGTCATTGGTATGGAATAATATAGGGGAGGAAAGTATTGACAAAATTTTTTTAAAAGACATTTCTGGGGGCAGCCAGGTGGCACAGTGGATAGAGCACTGGCCCTGGAATCAGGAGTACCTGAGTTCAAATCCAGCCTCAGACACTTAACACTTACTAGCTGTGTGACCTTGGGCAAGTCACTTAACCCCAATTGCCTCACTAAAAAAACAAAAACAAAAACAAAACAAAAAACGCTTCTGCTTCCAGTGAGGTTTGGACTAAATGGCCTCTGAGGTCCCTTCTGGCTCTATCTATAACACCACAATCCCTGTTCCTGCTGCTAACAGGGAAACAAATAGGAGGGGATCACATAGGCACTTTTATTGTTACCGTGAAAGAAGATACAACTTTTCATTTAAGAGGATACTAGTGGGGCAGCTAGGTGGCGCAGTGGATAAAGCACTGGCCCTGGATTCAGGAGTTCCTGAGTTCAAATCCGGCCTCAGACACTTAACACTTACTAGCTGTGTGACCCTGGGCAAGTCACTTAACCCCAATTGCCTCACTTTAAAAAAAAAAAAAGAGGACACTAGTGACTCATTGTCATAGGAATACATTTCATAAGAGTGAGTCCATCTTGAATTTGAAATAAGGATCTATACAGCAAGTACATAAGAAGGTAAACAACTTGAGTGTATAGGTGTGATAACCAAATGACTTTTATGGGCATACCTGGTTACCTTGACCAAATGACTGTTTGTTTGTACCCATAGGGATGGCCAGATCTGCTAATCATGAATCACTCTGAAGCACAACATTAATATTGGTACAAACAGTCTTGGCTCGGGGCAGCTAGGTAGCACAGTGGATAGAGCACTGGCCCTGGATTCAGGAGGACCTGAGTTCAAATCCGGCCTCAGACACTTAACACTTACTAGCTGTGTGATCCTGGGCAAGTCACTTAACCCCAATTGCCTCACCAAAAAACAAAAAACAAACAAAACAAACAGTCTTGGCTCACCAGTTATTTTATCAAAAAGTTAATTGGCCAAGTTCCCCTTAAAAGTGGCCCACACTGATCCAAAGTTGTCCCTTCTGATCTGGACAGAATGGCCTGGGGGCAGCTGGGTGGCACAGTGGATAGAGCACTGGCCCTGGAGTCAGGAGAACCTGAGTTCAAATCTGGCCTCAGACACTTAACAATTACTAGCTGTGTGACCCTAGGCAAGTCACTTAACCCCAATTGCCTCACCAAAAAAAAAAAAAAAAAAAGAATGGCCTGGGCTGCAGTGGAGACTTAGTCTAAGCCTGAACAGAGAGGAAACATGTCATTATCAATGATTGACCTGACACTTGAAAAGAAAACTACACTCAAAGGCTCTAGCTTCCTGGAGTGCAGGAGGGACCAATTACAGTCTTGTTAGAGACAACCCAATGGAGTCCAGCCCAACAACCATTAACCACTGGTTCCAGCTCCCCATTCCCTTCCTCCTCAGGCCTCTGATCTGCCATTGTCTTTTCTGCCATCCAGGAGCAGTAAAATTGGTTTTGGATGGTCTGAATGAGACGTTGGGTTAGATATTCCATGTTGTACATCTCAAAGAACTTAGGCGATTTCCCTTGTGTGGTATAGGAATCAGAATGGAGACTTCTCTCTATGAAGGAACTATATATGATTAAGTAAATTAAGTAAAGTAACTGAATGTACGTATTTACTGAAACAACTTGATTAACCAAATAATTGAGTGTTCTGCCTTTCTGTGAAGGGCATTCTTTTCGTTTTTTTCATTCTTTTTCACATAACTGCCTTGGATATTTGTACTCAAGAAATTAATTAAAGAACTCTAGGTAACCACCATCAATAGGAGATGAGCTTCAAATTAAGTTTCTTTTCTTCCTTCCTTTCCTTCTTCCTGCCCTCTCTCCCTCTCTCTTCCTTCCTTCCTTCCCTCCTTTCTCTCTCTCTCTCTCTCTCTCTCTCTCTCTCTCTCTCTCTCTCTCTCTCTCTCTCTCTCTTCTACCTATTTCACTCAGGCTAGAAGTACAGGAGCCACCCACCACTGATTGGCACAGAAGTTTTATCCTGTTCCATTTCCAGGCTGAGCTAATTCGTCCCTCCTAGGCAGCCTGGTGACCACCTGACATGGGAGAGCTTGCCATATAGGTACCGAACTTACGGTAGACAACAGATCAACTTAGCACACTGCAGTTCAAAACTCCTGAACTCAGGGCAGCTAGGTGGCGCAGTGGATAAAGCACCAGCCCTGGATTCAGGAGGACCTGAGTTCAAATCCAGCCTCAGACACTTGAAACTTACTAGCTGTGTGATCCTGGGCAAGTTACTTAACCCCAATTGCCTCACCAAAAAAAAAAAAAAAAATCATTAAAAAAAAACAAACCTGGGGGCAGCTAGATGGCGCAGTGGATAAAGCACCAGCCCTGGATTCAGGAGTACCTGAGTTCAAATCCTGCCTCAGACACTTGACACTTACTAGCTGTGTGACTGTGGGAAAGTCACTTAACCCCCATTGCCCCGCAAAAAAAACAAAAAAAAAACAAAAACAAAAACAAAACCTCCTGAACTCAAGTGATCCAACAGGGTCAGCCTCCCCAGTAGTAAGGACTGACTATTGGTATAGACCAACACACTGAACTTCAAATTAGTTTTCAAAATACATTTTGAGATGAGAAGGGTATGTATGTGGAGTGGTGGGGCTGCTGATGGTAAGAAGCAAGAGAAAGTTTCTGCTGCCCAGGAAGTCCCCTTTGTCAGAACAGAAGGCTAAATTCTAGTTTTACTCTTTTCTTAAGAGCTCCTATCCTCCACGCAGTAATTGGGGGCTATGAACATTATCTAGTAACTGCCTTCTTAATCCATGTGCATGGAGGGTGGACAAAAGAAGGAATTGCAGATGGGCACAAGTTTCTTGTGCCACCCCTTTCCCCCACAATTATTTTGTTGCTTCCTACTCTGTCTTCTGAACAGAGAAATTCCAAACAAGATGCAGCTTGCAAAACACTTGGCAAAAAACCCATGCTACAGAGCAAAAAGAACTAGTCCAACAGTGTACTCTTATAAGCCAAACAGAGTGTAAGAACTCTTCTAACAAGAGCCTGTCACCTTGATTTCCAATCAATCAATCATCTTAGAAATGGCTCCAGAAGGGCATAAGCTCAATTTCATGGGAAGAAGTCCTTCAGAGGCCTCCAAAAAAAAGTGGTCAAGCCTCATAATCTCATCAGGTTGATTGTAGAACTCATGAAATTTATCAAGGACTCTCCTGATCAATTCCTTTAACACATTTTTACCATTGATATCCCTCATGATTTCAGGATCCCTATGCCAAGACCACCCATCTCTTTTCAATCTTCTCTTTTTACTATTAGAAGACACCCTGTTTTCCAGAGATAAGGCCCAAAAAGCAAGCAGTGCCCTGAGTTTAGCATAACAACAATCCTTTGTGCTCACCCTCTGGATGATGAACTCTGTTGCAAATAAATCACAGAAGTTCCTGAGCTTGGGCAAGTACCAGCAGGCCTTGTCATGAAGCCCTACTATGAATAGACTTTTTGTCACTTGCCTTACTACTGCTGTTGTGACTCACCACTGTTGCTGCATCTTACTGTTGATTCTTTGTCTAGCCATAATTATAAGTATCAAGGCTCAGCCTTGATGCAGTAGGTCTCCTCCTAGAGAAAACCCCGGTACATGTGACTAGTTTCCCTCCTCTAATGGAATAAAAAAAAGCCTTTTGCTTATAACCATTATAAGCTCTTTATTTTTATTTTTGTTTTATTTTTCAGAGTTTAATAAGTGTTACATAATGTCTATGGTTCTTTGGTCATTTTTTTTCTGAGTTTGACAGTGAGTATGTAGAAGAGAATCTAATGTTGCTAATGGCTGGTCTCAAAACTCACAGTTAAGGGAAAAAACAACTCTAACTCTAACCTTTGTGCATGCATTGAAATTCATTACACTGCAAACCCTGGTCAGCTGAGAGAATAAAGTTGTTTGAATAGGCCAGGATTTGTAAGTGCTGGCATGACCCAGTAAAATTAAGGTTTGCTTGGAGAGGCAGTGACCTTAGGCAATTTTACTGCCAGAATGTCTTATCTATTTACCTGTATGGCCTTGGCAAAGTCATTTAACCTCTCCAATCCTCAAGATTTTGCTACATAAGTTGAGGGGATGGACTAGATAATTGAGAAACAGTGGAGTCAAAGGGCACTGGTTTCAGATTCAAAGGATCCAAATTCAAATTCCAGTTATGTGATTTTGAACAAAACATGTAAGATTTCTAATCTTCATTTCATTCATCTGTAAAATAACATTATTAAGTAAACAACAAACTTTGATTAAGTACTTACTATGGGGGACAGCTAGGTGGCACAGTGGATAAAGCACTGACCCTGAATTCAGGAGGACCTGAGTTCAAATCCAGCCTCAGACACTTGACACTAGCTGTGTGACCCTGGGCAAGTCACTTAACCCTCATTGCCCCGCCTCCCAAAAAAATAAAAAATAAAAAAGTACTTACTAGGGGCCAGGTACCCATACCAAGTCATGGGGATACAAAGAAGGATTTAAAAAAACAACAACAGGAGCAGCTAGGTGGTGCAGTGGATAAAGCACCAGCCTTGGATTCAGGAGGACCAGAGTTCAAATCCGACCTCAGACACTTGACACTTACTAGCTGTGTGACTCTGGGCAAGTCACTTAACCCCAATTGCCTCACCAAAAAAAAAAAAGTATTTAAAGAAACAACAACAGTCTCTGCTCTTCGAGTCCAATAGGGAAGGCAATAGGCAAACAACTATGTATAATTAAGGTATATTCAAGATAAACTGGAAATAATCAACATAAGGAAGGCACTAACAATAAGGAGGATTGAGAAAGGCTCCGTATGGAGGGTGAGATTTTAGCTGGGGCTTGAAGGAAAACCAAGTGGCAAAGGTGAGGAGGGACAGAGTTCTAAGCATGGGAAAAACCAGTAAAAAAAAAATGCATATAGAAGATGGAGATGGAGTATATTGTTCAAGGAATATTAAGGAGCTCAGTCAGAGATCAGAGAGTATGTGGTAAATTGTAGCAAGACTAGAAAGGTAGGAGGCATTCAGTTATAAAGGGCATTAAGAGCCGAACAGATGATTTTCTATTTGAAACTAGGGAGCCACAGAGGTTGTTTGAATAGGAGAGTGACATGGTCTGACCTGCACTTTAGGAAGTTCTGACTGGAGGATGAATTAGAGAATGGAGAGAGGCTTAAGATAGAGAGGCTAACCAAAATGCTGTTGCAATAGTCTAGGTGCTAAAGGCTTTCATCAGGGTCAGAGAGAGTAGGGAGTCAAGATGATACTTAGGTTGTGAACCTGTGTGATGGGGATGATGGTATCCTCAACAATAATTGGAAAGTTAGTAAGAAGAGAGGACTTATGAAGAAAGATAAGTTCAATTTCGGACATGTTGAGTTTAAGACGTCTACAAGACATCTGGTTTGAAATGTTTAATAGGTATTTGGAGATATGGGACTGAAGGTCAGCAGAGAGGTTGTTGTTTTGGTTGTTGTTGACTCATTTCAGTCATGTCAGACTCTTTGTGACCTCATTTGGGCTTTTCTTGGCAAAGATACTACAGTGGTTTGCCATTTCTTTTTCCAACTCTTTTTACAGATGAAGATACTGAAGCAGGGGGCAGCTAGGTGGCACAGTGGATAAAGCACCGGCCCTAGAGTCAGGAGTACCTGAGTTCAAATCCGGCCTCAGACACTTGATACACTTACTAGCTGTGTGACCCTGGGCAAGTCACTTAACCCCCATTGCCTCTCAAAAAAAAAAAAAGAAAAAAAGAAGATACTGAAGCAAACAGTGTTAAGTGGCTTGCCCAGGGTCACACATAATTGATCACCAAGTAAGATAATATAGAGGGAGGGGAAGCTAGGTGGCACAGTGGATAAAGCACCAGCCCTGGATTCAGGAGGACCTGAGTTCAAATCTGACCTCAGACACTTGACACGTACTAGCTGTATGACCCTGGGCAAGTCACTTAACCCTCATTGCCCCCCCCCAAAAAAAATTTGAAAAAAAAAGAAAGAAAGAAAATTGGATAAGTTAAGGACAAAAGGGAAAATGACCTTTCATTAGATGAATGTATTAAGGATGCCAACCAGAAACTTAACAGAGCATCTCTTGTCTAGATATATAATGTACAGTTCTGGATTACCATTCCTAATGATTGAGGATCCATATCCCCTTACTTTTGGACTTTTCTCCGTGGGAATCAATGGGGTTTTCCCCACAGAACTACATCTGAGAATCTGAATTGAACTGGAAGTGGCCCTAATTGCCTTTCTCTATCCCTGTACTGGATCAGGATATTGACCCATCTAAGGGCAATCTTCTCTGTGTAAAGGACTTAGACTAAGGTCCACCTGAGCAAGTACCCTCTTCCATTCAACAGGAAATATTCCAACCTCTTCCAATTCAATTTGGATTCTCAGATATAGATCTGTGGTAGAAACCCCATTTCCCAAGGAAAATAGACTAGTAGGAAGGTTGCTCAACTATTAGAAATGTTAACCCAGGGGGAAGCTAGGTGGTGCAGTGGATAGAGCACCGGCTCTAGAGTCAGGAGTACCTGAGTTCAAATCTGGTGTGACCTCGGGCAAGTCACTTAACCCCAATTCCCTCACTAAAAAAAAAAAAAGAAAAAGAAGAAGAAAAGAAATGTTAACCCAGAACTGTATTATTACATATCTTGATTTTCATTTTTGGATTTCTATAAATGTTACTTAAAATTGTTTTGGAGCAGAGACATGGGGGAATGTTGCCATTTCGTATACTCCTCTCTTTTTAAGTCAGAAATGACTTGGAATTGGATTAATCTTAAATTACAGAGAATTGTTGCTGACAGACCGGTGCCTAACCACAGAGTACAGTATTTTTTTTTCTTCAGTATTGCTTAAGCAGAGCTGTTTATCTCCTCTGAGCAATGAGAGAATAAACAAACAAATGTTACAGCTAAAGGGGAAAAAACACGTTATAGAGAAATATAATTCCCAGACCCCAGTAAGATACTGGAACTGGTATGTCCAGTAGTAATCATTTCTCCAATAGAACAGTAAATATGTATTCAGTTAGGTCATCTTGATAGAATGAGGAATAGGTTTGGTAACAAGAAAGTTCATATTGTCTATAACATGTACCAAGAGTAGATTTATGTGATGGTGAGGAAGGAAAGAGCTAACAACCATAACTAGGGCAAGATGATCTGGAATTTAGCCTAGGATGCCAAAACTTAGAGAATATGGTCCTTAGACACTTGACACTTATTAGCTGTGTGACCTAGGCAAGTCACTCAGCCCTCATTGCCTTCCGAACAAAACAAAACAAAACAAAACAAAACAAAACAAAACAAAACAAAAACAAAAACAAAGAAAGTGGTCCAAACATGGTTAGGGTGTCCCCATGGCTTTAAGAATCTCTCTAATCTATGTCACTTTAGAGTGATTTAAAACAAACACCAGGGCACAGCCCAATAGGGGCATTCACAGACACTACAAAGTGTAAGACATTGTTTCAGAATTTATATTTTTGGGGCAGCTAGGTGGCGCAGTGGATAAAGCACTGGCTCTGGTTTCAGGAGGACCTACCTGAGTTCAAATTCAACCTCAGACACTTGACACTTATTAGCTGTATGACCTTGGGCAAGTCACTTAACCCCAATTGCCTCACTGCCCCCCCAAATTTGTATTTTAAAAAATACAAATAGATTTCTCTATCCAATTAGTCCAAAGGATAAATACCGTCAAAAAGGTCAGTCTGTTTCCATACTTCTGCCTCTTCTTTCCCCCACTTCTCCAGTCATACCCTAGTCCTGTCCTTCCCTAATTCCTCCTAGATCAGCTGCTTCTCTCTCCATTAGTAACTTCATAGTCTCCTTGTATCTCTGTGTCCCCTCTACTGGGCAGTGCCTTGGTTCCTCCTTACTATGTGTCCTTGTGTTTGAGGTCTTTCCCTAAGACCTATCCTGACCATCTTCTAAACTGAATTTATCTTTAAAAGTGAATGCGAATGTCCTTATCCCTAACCTATCAATCTCACTGCTAGGCATGTACCCAGCCCAAGGGAGTCTGATAAAAAACTTTTTGTGATAGCAAAGAATTGAAAACAAAGTAGATAGTCATCAGCTGAGGAATGGCTAAACAAACTGTGACACATGAATGGGATGGAATTTTAATTATGCTATAAGAAATGATGAATATAATGAATACTGAGAAACTTGGGGAGACCAATATAGTGGCGTGAAATAAAAAGCAGAATCAGGAAAAGGGCATACACAATGACTACAATAATGGCAATAAAAAGAACAACAAAATCATCCAAACTGAATGCTGTGGAATTATAATGACCAAGCTTGGTCCCACAGAAGACAAATGAAAAGACATCTCTCCCCCAACTTTTTAGCAGAAGTGGGGCTAATGAGGACAGAACACAGCATATAATGTCAGATATTTTTCAAAGTGTTAGTGTGGGGTATGGTGTTTTACTGAACTTTTCAACTCTTTGTTATAAGAGCTAACCCTCTGAGAATAGCAAGAGACTGGAATATATTGAGAAATGTAGGTGATTTTTTTTTAAAAGGTATCACTAAAACATTTTTGTTTGGTTGGTTTTTTTGCAAGGTGATGAAGGTTAAGTGACTTGCCTAGGGTCACACAGCTAGTAAGTGTCAAGTGTCAGAGGCTGGATTTGAACTCAGGTCCTCCTGAATCCAGGGCCAGTGCTTTATCTACTATGCCACCTAGCTGCCCCCCATCACTAAAACTTTTTTTTTTTTTTAGTGAGGCAATTGGGGTTAAGTGACTTGCCCAGGGTCACACAGCTAGTAAATGTTAAGTGTCTGAGGCCGGATTTGAACTCAGGTACTCCTGACTCCAGGGCCGGTGCTCTATCCACTGCGTCACCTAGCTGCCCCACTAAAACATTTTTAAAGCTGATGTGAGGGTTCCTTTTTTTTTTTTTTTAGTGAGGCAATTGGGGTTAAGTGACTTGCCCAGGGTCACACAGCTAGTAAGTGTTAAGTATCTGAGGCTGCATTTGAACTCAGGTACTCCTGACTCCAGGGCCAGTGCTCTATCCACTGCACCACCTAGCTGCCCCTGTGAGGGTTCCTTTTATGCTGTTTGCCCTAAGCACATTATGTGGTACTTATCTGGATAGTAGAAGTGCTATTTAAGACTCTGAGAATCATAAATCCACTGCCAAAATAACTCTGAAATGTATTATATAATGTGATGTGGAAAGAAAGGCAAGAGATTAAACTTTCTAATTATGTTCTTCTTTGGTCAAAGTGAATACCAATATAGAAACATGGAAAGATCTATCATTTTGTCAGTGTAGGAAATTCCTGGTATTGGACCATTGGACTTCCATCAGTGCAGATTGCAGTGACTTAGTAAATAAATACCAGAAAGTTGTTTCGGACATATAGAGATTAAGTGACTTGTCTGGGTTTTAGGGTTTGGGTTTTGTTTTAACTTTTGTTTTAGGGTTTGGGTTTTTAAAAAACTTTTATTAAAGTTCATTTAATAAGGTGGTACAGTTGGTAGAAAATACTCTCTCTTCCCAAAGTCTGGATCACAAAACTAGTTAAATGTGAGCTGTGAGATTTTAACCCAAATGTTCCTGACTCTAAATTCATCAGCCCATATACTACACCAAAGTTAATAGGATTTTAAATATCTTTAGCACCTACCACTTTGGTAGCAAGGAGAAAGTGCCCCTGAAACACACTGAGAAACTAGAGGAAAGCCAGTCTATTATTAGGAATTAAACAAAGATAAAATTTCTGAAGCAAATAACTGAAGAAACTTTAGCACTTTGAGCTATCAAGAGTGTTTAAAAAAGAGGAATCTACAATTTGACCAGGTCTCAACTTCCCTGCTTATAAAATGAAGGGGCTTTATATAATATTAACAACAATATATAGACAAAGAACTTTGAAAAATTTAAGAACTCTGATCAACCCAATGACCAGGTAGGATTCGATGAGTGCTACTCCCCTCCTGATAGAACAGTAATGGATTCAGGTGATGGACGCAAAATAAGACGTATTTTTTTGGATAGAATCAACTTGGGAATTTATTTTGCTTCACTATACATATTGTGTTACAAGGGTTTCTGTCTTTATTTCTTTTTTTCCTTCTTTCTTTCTTCAGTGGAGTTTGTGAAAAGGTGGAAGGGAGAGAAAATAGATTTTTGTTAAATAAAATAATAAAATTTAATTTAAAAAAATGAAAGGGTTGGATTATGATGATCTCTAAAATCCTTTCTAGCTCTCACATATTATTATTCTATGAAAGTGCCTGGGGCATATTTCTAGCCTATGTTTCTCTAAGAATAAAGATGTTTTCATTTTCTTGTTTTGAATGATAATTTTGTTCCAGGGCTACATTTTTTTTTAGATCTGTACAATATTTCTTTGTACCTAGTAATTCTAGTCCTCATTATTCTGCTGTTCTCCCCACAAACTAATTTGCTTTTCTTAACTTCATGGCCTTCTTTCCCCATTGAATGATACAGTCTTTCTAGTTTTAAAAATAATGCTTTCTGGGGTGAAGGAGACTTCTTTGAGCCAAAATAAGGGAAACCACATGGTACAGTGGAAAAAGAATGGAACTCAAAGTCCAAAAACCTAAGTTCAAATCCTGGGCCTCCTTCCTATTGTGTTTGTATGACTTTGGGCAAACCACTGTTTGTTGGGCAAACCCCAAGTTCCTCATCTCTAAAATGAGTTGGTTAGACCAAATAACCCCTAAGGCAAGAGTTCTTAAGTGTGTGTGTGTGTGTGTGTGTGTATGTGTGTGTGTGTGTGTGTGTGTGTGTGTGTGTGTGTGAGATGGACCATTTTGTCATTCTGGTGAAGCCTATGGATCCCTTCTCAGAAAAAAAAGTTTTTAATTAATAAAACAAAATGCATAGGGCTAACAAGGGGAAGAAGTATATTGAAAAATGTCCAAATATTAAATATATTAAATTTTAAATTAAAATACTAAAATATATTTTGAAATAAAAGTATTTTATTTTTTTCCAGTTACATGTAGAGATAGTTTTCAGTATTTGTTTATATAAGATTTCCAATTTCAAATTGTTCTCCCTCCCTCCCCTCCCCTAGACAGCAGGCAATCTGATATATCTATATCTATATATATATATCTATATATATATATCTATATATATATATATATATACACACACATACACACACATATATATACACATATACATATATATACATATACATATCAACATAAAATATTAAAATATTTTCAAAATATGTTTTAAAATTTATAAACTCCAGATTAAGAACCTAAGTTCTAAGGTCTCTTCCAGATCTAGAGCTAACCTACCTAGTAAGCAAGGTCACCTCATATTCCAGAAACTGAACTGGAAACAGGATAAGTCTCATTTTGGAGCTCCTTGCCAAATGCCAGGATTATGGGAGAGATGGAGTATGGAAGAAGACTCTCTCACTATGCCTGGGTCTGGGGAAACCATCTTTTTCTCTCTTCTAATGTTTTGGCTTTGATAAAATCCTCATTGCCTTTAGGCAGCCTTCATTTTACTTTATTTTACTGTTCTGGCAGAGAATACTGAGATCTTATTAAAACTTTAAAAGTCCATGGTAAGGAAAGGAAACAATAAATCAAAGATTTTAGAGCCCAATCCTTTCATTTACAGAGAAGAAAAATAGGGCCCAGAGAGAGGAAGAGATTTGTTCATGGCCACAAAACCAATTTAGTGGCAGAGTCAAGACTTGACCATTACCAAAGGGTGATAAAAGGACAAAATACTGGGGTTGGGGGCCAAACAACAAGGTAGTTTTAGTCATAGACTAAGCCATGTTCTTCAGATGTAACCTGGAAAGTTATTTGCTTTGTTTCTATGACAGAGATGTTTAGGGACTGGATGAGACTTTTTTTTGGGGGGGGAGGGGGTCGAGAAGGAGGGCTTTGAAGTTTCTAGAATAAAAATGTAAGTACAAAGTACCATGGGATATTCATTGATCTTCTTAGTTATGAAATTCAAAACACTTTTCATGAGATCCCCTAGGTAGAAGACTGATTTATTCCATGTAGCAAACATCTCAGAAAGTAGACACCTTAAAAATATTGATTCATCTGATGCTTAATGTTTTCTCTGTGCTGTCAATGAACTTTAACGAATGAAGTTATTTCACTGACGTGCCAAGGATTCTCTTTCCTGTGGTCCCTTGGATTTTTCCTGAAACCATTCCAAAGTGCCAGAAGCAACAGAGTTAAAGTTAAACCTTCCTTCAATACCAGGAAGCAAGAAACCAAAGAAATATGAAACAAAAAAAACATGATCTTTTTAGAAGAAAGAAGCTTTATTTGTTTTTCTCTTCTTCCTTCTGTTCCTCTTCCTCTTTTCATCTTTTTTATCTTTCCTTTTCCTTTCTCTCCATCCCTTCCCTTCCTCTCTACTCTTCTGCATTCTCTCCTTTCCTTTTTTCCTCCCTCCTTCTTGGTTCTTTTGTCCTTCTTTCCCCTTAATCTTTCCCTCCCTCTTTCTACCTCTCCCTTTTCCTCATTCCCTCTTTTTCTTTCATCTCTCTCATTTTTTCTTTCTCTGTTTCTCTCCTTTTATTTCATCTGTCTCATTTTTCTTCTCTTTTTCCCTTCCTTTTTCTTTTTGCCTCTATCCTTTCTCTCATTCCCCCTTTTTCTACTTCCCTTACTTTCCATCTCTTTTTTTTCCCCACTCATTCCTTGCCTTCTCTCTCATTCGTTCCCTTTCTTCCCCTTCACTCAGTTTCTAGCATGGGGAGGTGAATACATGTCTACTATGTTTCAAGAAACTTTTTTGATAAAAAAAAATGTAGTACCCAAGCTAGTTCTTTTTTTAAATCAACCATAATTGAAAATACAACTTTTTCAAATTGTTTATTTAATATCATTCTCCAAGAATTACATCAATGGTGCTCCTTTCAAATGTCCTTTTGTCCAGCTTTGCTTTGAACCCTGTGGCTATTTGAATCATCACAAGTTTAACTTTAACTCAGTTTGAAACATTATGTTGAAAGCCTACGAGTAAATGGATTTTTTTTTTTTGGCTATTAGTCAATAGCTCACTTAAACTGACATTTGACTGAATGAACATACTATCATTTGTTTTCAAGAGATTCTGAGCAAATGGTATAATGTATGCCCCTTGACCTCATCCTTAAAACTGTAACTTTATAATCCCACTACCAAAATCTCTGATATAATTTCCTTTTAAAAATCATCACTAGGGGGCAGCTAGGTGGCACAGTGGATAAAGCACCAGCTCTGAATTCAGGAGGACCTGAGTTCAAATCCGGTTCAGACACTTGACACTATCTGTGTGACCCTGGGCAAGTCACTTAACTTTCATTGCCCTACAAAAACAAAAAACAAATAAAAATCATCACTGTACTTTGAACAGCATGGAAACGTGAACTTCATTCAAAAAACCTGTAACTTCCACAAAATCTCAAAAGAAATTATCAGTAGTTATGGTCACCTTTAATTCTGATCATAATAAGAGTTTAAAACAGAGTCCTTACTAAGAGGAATTCTTAGTTTCTAATTTTGAAACTAATTTCAAAATATGCCCATCTTTTGTATGTATATATATGCATATGCATATAAAACACAAAATATAATAATAAACATATATAATATGTATTATTATTAGGCCAAGTCAACAGAGCTGGCAGAATTATGGCAAAATTAGTCCCTTAGTCCTTAGAGAAAGGCCCTGAGCATATATTTCTTATGCTTCAAGAAATAAGTCTTGACCTTTGACAAAAGGTTACAATTATCCTAAAACAAATTTTTGAAACAGTCTACAAAAACACAGGACTCTGTGTATTGGTCATATTGGATCTTAGCCTCTCTTTCCTCTTTTCTGTTCTCTGTCTCTGAATAGGTTCTAAATAAGGGCCTTCTCACTTTAATCACTAACAAAGTGTCATTGGAAACTTTAGGCAAAATATTCCATTTTATTAAGTAAACCCCTCAGAAATGAGCTAGCTTGATGAACAGCACATGTCCCAACACATCTTGAAAATTAACCTCTTAATTGGTTGTAATCATTCTATGACTTTTTGTTTTGGGTTTTTTTTTTCAGGGCAATGAGGGTTAAGTGACTTGCCCAGGGTCACATAGCTAGTAAGTGTCAAGTGTCAGAGGCTGGATTTGAACTCAGGTCCTCCTGAATCCAAGGCCGATGCTTTATCCACTGTGTCACCTAGCTGCCCCCCATTCTATGACTTTTTAATTGCTTAGTTATACCCTGGTTGTCAGAGTAGAGGAGGGTGTAGAGGGTGTGGAGGGAAAACTATCATTTTCATATCTGAAAAAGAAAAAGTATAGGGGTGTACCCCATGTCAGGAACTCTCCCCATCCTCACCTTGGCCTCCAAGCTTCCTTCAACTCTCAGCTAAAGTCTCACTCTCCACAAGAAGCCTTTTCCCTTAAATCCCCTTTAATTTTAATGCCTTCTTACTGAGATTAACTCTAGTTTACCTTTTATGTATCTGGTTTGTGCATAATCATTCATATTTTGTCTCCTCTATTAGCTTCTAGAGAGCAGGAACTGTTTCTTGCCCTTCTGCGTGTTTCCAGAACTTACCACAATGCCTGACACCTACTAGGCACTTAATAAATGCATGTTGACTGATCAATAATAAAGAGATTGTTAATCTTCACTTGAGGAATACGTAAGGCACTCAGTATGCAATCAATCAAAAACTTTATTAAGGGGCAGCTAGGTGGCTCAGTGGATAAAACACTGGTCCTGGATTCAGGAGAAGCTGAGCTCAAATCTGCCCCCAGACAATTGACACTAGCTGTGTGACCCTGAGAAAGTCACTTAACCCCCATTGCCCCCCCAAAAAAAACATTTATTAAGTGCCTACTATGTGCAAGGCACTGTGATAAGTACTAAAGATACAAAAGCAAAAGACAGTCACTCTTCTCATTCAGAGGCAGGATGGTGTGGAAGTATCATTTTTAAAATTCATTTTTGTTTCTTTAAAAATATTAACAATATTCTGAAATGTTAACCCAGACTTCATTTTTGGATATCTTTTCCTTTTTCATGATTCATTTAATGTTACCTCTGTCTTGGACAGAGAGTTGGGGCAGAGTGTCTTGTTGGAGGGTAATGTAGGAGGCAAAAAAGGGTTAATAGAAAAACCCAAAACCCAAGCTCTAATTCAGATATTAGCTCTAAAAGGGAGTCAGACCCCAGTTAATGGATAACTTATACCAAGTTCTTGTACCCACAGAAATCAGTACCCATAACGGGAACAGAGGGAGCTAGGCCGCGGAGACCTGACAAGACTATAGAAATTCTAAAGAAAAATGATTATATTTTGAAACTAGCCATGGGAATCAGAAAGAAACATGCACAGAAAAGGCCAAATTTGTCCCCAGATTCACCTTATGAAGTGTAAACCCCAAAAACACACCTCCACTGAAAAAGGTACCTGCCTTGGGGGTTAGCTTAGGACCCTAGGAACTCCAAATTAGGATAAGCCCTCCCTTGTACCTCCCCAAGGTGGAGATTATTATAATGAGACTGATAATCAATTTATCCATACTATAAATATAACTGTCTTTCCTTTCCTTATTTGAGAGATACCTTTCCAATATTCTGGTTCTCTCCCTGTGGTCACCCACAGTATTGCAATAAAACTTGAGAAACTGAGTCACTGAGTCTTGTAATTCTTTGGGGACAATCAATTTGACCCCAAATTCCACCCCACATCAAGGCCATAGGTAACTATGCCAGTTTGAACATCTCTCTATGAGAAATCTTAGAGAAATGCCCTGGATGTAGATGAATGTTAAATTAAACAAAATCATTTTTGACAGCCAGATGCCTAAATGAAGAGTATAGTATTAGTACTAATATTTTTTTCCAACAGTGGCTTAGTGGAAAAAGTTTGGGATTTGCAATCAGAGGTCCTAAATTTGGGATTCAGCTCTTCTGTTTTCTATATATGACCTTTGGAAAATCTATTTCTCTCTCTGGGCTTCAGTCTCGTTATTTGCCAAATGAAGGCATTGGACCAGACGATCTCTAAGGCCCCTCCTGACTCTTAAATCCTTTGATCCCTTCTATGAATTTTGTAATCTAGGTCCAGCTACCCACACCCTATAGTCTCCAGCATCACTTGCCAATTCTATCCCACTGGCAGACAATGGCCACCATATCCATCCATATAATATTCCCTTTCTGAAAAGGTAGAACCATCTCTAGACATGTACCCATGGACAAATCCTATTGTGCAAGTGGTCCTGCTTCTCAATGTTCCATAAAATTTTAAAAATACATCAAGCCTGATAAAATGAATATCAAGGACTCTATTGGTTAAGAAAAAGATGTCATAAAAAGGCAGCTTGAGTAAAGAGCAGGAGACTTGGGGGGGGGGAACATTATTCTTGGCAATCAGCCCCACTCCTGTTTGATAGTGGTGACAAGTGGTGATCTTGTTAATGTTTGTAAATGACACAAATGGGCTGTGGATGGGGAGCTAGATTTGCAGAGGACCTGGGTTTGAATCTTATCTCTGCCTCTGGTGTGATCTTGGGCAAGTCATTGTATATAATCTCTGTGCTTCAATTTCCCCACCTGTAAAGTATAGATAATAATATCTACCCTACCTACCTCACAGAACTGTTGGGAGGATCAAATGAAGCAATGGATGAAAGGAGCAGTATAAATGTCAGCTAGTGTTCTGTGGAGGAGTATCTCAGATCTTTTTTGTTGGTGTAGTTAAACTGGAGCTACATACTCCCTCTCAGCTAGGCTTGTCACTGAAAATAAGGGCTATTTACTTAGTGGTCTAGCCTTCCCTTGGAAGATAAATAACAGTTAATAAAAGCTATGCCCTCCCCCCAATCATCACCACATCATCACCAGTTATCCCCATCCCCATCTCCACCATCACTATTACCTTTACTATCATCACCACCAAAGGGTATTACCAATGCTTTGCTGCCTGTGGCAGGAACACTTTGCTGAATGCTAAACAAAGAGAGTGACATAGACCCAGTCCCTGCCTGGCAACGGCTTATAAACTATGATAGGAACACTGAAAAGAACATACCCAGCACATTATGTGGCTGTACTGTTCTTTGTGTACAGAAGGTAATACTCTCGATCAGTAGGATGTGTGCTTTGAGTTGTTTTTGTAGAGAACTGTAGAGATGGATTTGTACTGATTTGTCAAATCCTTCCCATCCAGTCTTCCTTGGGACATACAGCATGTCCTTTCAAGAAGGTGAGTCAGGGTTTTTCGCTGGGATCCCCCTGGGTCCAGGGTGGATACTTTGATCCACTGCATCACCTAGCTGCTCCATGATAACATCTTTAGGGTTAAATTGAGGGGTGAGGGGAATGTACTGGGGGAGGGGGAAGGGCAGAGGTGAAATCCTACATGAAAGAAACAGGAAAAGGCTTATGGAGTAGGGGAATAGATGGGGGAGGAACAGGGCAGTAAATTATTTTTACACTCATCAGAAAAGGCTCAAAGACTTCAATCTCATCAAAATTGGCTCTAGAAGGGAATAACATACACATTCAATTGGGTAGAGTAATCTCTCCAACCCTGCAGGAAAATAGGAGGGAAAGGGGATAAAGAGAGAAGGGCAAAAGAAGGAAGGGCAGATTGGGGTAGGGGACAGACAGAAGCAAATCTCTTTTGAAGAGGGATAGGATGAAAGAAGATGGATAATAGAATATCATGGGGAAGGGAATGGGATGGAAGTGAAACAGTTAACAATAGTAATCATGAGAAAGAGAAAAGGGGGAAAATTATACAAAAAATATTTATAGCAACTCTTTGTGGTGGCTAAGAATTGAGAATCAAGGGAATGTCCATCAATTGAGGAATGACAGAAGAAGCTGTGGTATATGATTGTGGTGGAATGGTGTTGTGCTATAGGAAATTACAAACAGGATGATCCCAGAAAAACCTGGAAAGACTAATGAACTGATGTATAGTGAAGTGAGCAGAGTTGGGAGGACATTGTACATAGTGACAGCAGTATTGTTCAATGAGGAATTGTGAATGACTTAATATAATCCAAGACAATCCCAAGGGACTAATGAGGAAGCTTACTATCCACCCCCATAGAAAGAACTGATAAAAAGAGCACTTGTGGATTGTACATATATTACCTGGTTGCTGTCTAGTGGAGGGGGGAGGAAAAGGAGGGAGGGAGAAAAATTTGGAACTCTAAATGTTATGAAAATGAATATTAAAAATTACCCTTACATGTAACTGGAAAAAATAAAATAAATGTTTGTTGCAAATTAAACAAAAAAAAAGGTGAGTCAGCAGTTGAAGATCTGGTCTCACAGTGGAATAGAAACAATAACACAATACATTGGTAGACTAGTAGAGTGCTGCAATTAGATGGATGAGACAAAGAGAGGGGGAGAAAAAGAAAAAAATGGAGGGAAAGAGACAGAGGAGAGAGAGACACACAGAAATGGGCATGTACTGGCACAAAGTGTTGGCACCTTGGTCACTAAACTTGGTGGGGACGATACATGTCTTAGGTTTAATTCTAATTTCCATCCTCAGAAACTCTCTAACAGTATGAATAAATTATCTCCATTTAAAAAACTATATTGTTAGCTTCTATTTTTATATCATTTTCATTTCCAGATATGTCACTTCCCTCCCCCACTCCCTACCCAGACAGCTAATCCTGTAACAAAAAATAAAAGAGAAAAAGGCGGGGAAACAATTCAGCAAAACTAACCAAATGAATTAGCTTAGTATGAGAGTATAACCCAGACCCAGACCCAGACCCAGCCACAGCCACTGCCACCAACCCTTCTCTGGCCTCCTAAGTGAAAGAACAGATCCAAACTTTGTCCACTTCTCTCTGAATCACCTTTTGGAAATTGTGAGCATCTTTCCTTATCTGCCACCCACTAATACTCCTATGCAGAAGTGTGCTAGTAAATGGTTAACAACCAGCTCTCTGAAAAAAATCCATTATGGGCTTTCAAGTTTCATTTGCATTATTCACATTTTCTTCATCACTTTCTTATACCTAAACAGTCAACAAAGCAATAAATCAAACTCTGACTTGAAGCATTTGCCAATTGTTATGCTCTAACACACCCCAATCCCTATGGCTTCTCCAGTTTCTTTCCCTGTCCCTATCTAATGGAGATCAGTCTCATGCAAAGACCCTATCAGCTTGCTTATCTGATGCAACTTTTCCATGTGGAGGATGATAGGGAGTTTGCTTCTGGGAGAACCATTAAGATATATATGAGGGGCAGCTAGGTGGCGCAGTGGATAAAGCACCAGCCCTGGATTCAGGAGGACCTGAGTTCAAATCCAGCCTCAGACACTTGACACTTACTAGCTGTGTGACCCTGAGCAAGTCACTTAACCCTCATTGTCCTGCAAAAAAAATTGTCAGGAAAAAGAAAAAAAGATATATGAGAGCCTTTGGAGTATGTGTAGATATTCTACAGCTTCAGTTGGTTAACCACATGTTTAAAGGGAGGCTTTCTGATTGGCTATGGAGGAATGTCAACATCAACCACCTATTCTTTTGCCTCACTTGCTCTTGGGGAAATGACTTGGATCACTCTTGCACTCAAATCATCTGGTAAGGGACCAAGCTATAAGGGCTAGTAAGACCTTAGGACCTACTCCCTTTCTGAAGCCCTTGTTCCTTAGCCTTTTCATCTGTTCTGTTCTGGGTGAAAGGAGTGGAATCTTTGACCTTGGCAAGTTTCAAAGGTCAGAGAGCAAATCTGAATCCAGGCAGAGCATCAGTGTTTCAAGGAGCAAGGAAAGATCATCAGAAGTGACCTTCAGGACCCCCACCCAGGAGGAAGGACTCCCTTGGTAGTCATGTTGCAATGGGACATGAACTTGGTGGAATCATACTTTGTAGGAACTGAGCCAAGTTTCAGATACTAAGATGGTTTGGGGGAGAGCATGTCTCTTTGGGTTGTTTTGATGTATCATTGAAGTAAATATCTCTTTGTAAAAGCTAATTGGTGTTCAGTGGTTAAGGGAACTGGGGTTCTAGAAACTGGCCCTTATCAATAGGGGAACACAATAGGGGCTGAGCCAATGGCAATAGAAGACATTCCAATCCATTAGGATAACCCCTTGGAATCCCAAGAGACATATGTAGCATCCTGGTTCTAGATACATATTAGTTGTACCTGTAATAAATAGAAGACAACCACATGGTTCAATAGATAGAACTCTGGTCCTAGAGTCAGAAGGACATGAGTTCAAATCTAGTTTCAGACACTTACTAGCTGTGTGACCCTAAGCAATTTAAACTCTCTTTGCCTTAATTTACTGGAGAAGGAAATGGCAAACCACTCTAATATCTTTGTTAAGAAAACCCCATGGACAGACAGCACTACTGTGCTATGGTCTTTCTCACTAACCTTCCTCCCTTCCAGACTTTGCTATTGCTATCAAAGGCACCCTCAGTGTCTCAGGTCCACAACCTCTGCGTTAACCTCATCTTCTCACTCTCCCTCACCCCACATGTTTAAGCAATGGTTTCTTGTTTCTTCCTTCACATTTAAATTCTATTATACAACTGCCATCTTAGTTCAAGCTTTCATCACCTCTTGATTAGATTATTGCAACTGCCTCTTAATGAGCCTCCCTGTCTCAAGTCTCTCAAAAAACATTTCAGTCCATTTTACACCCAGCTGCCAAATTAATTTTCATAGGCACAGATAAGTATCATGTGACTACTCTACTCAACCAATTCCAGTAACTTCCAATGTCTCTAGAATAAGCTATAACCTTCTCTGTTGAGCTTTTAAAGTCCCATACAACTTGATTCCAAGCTACCTTTCCAAGATATTTGGTTATTATTCCCCTCTTGCACTCTGTGATCCAGCTAAATTAGCCTTTTCTGTTCCTCCCTCTATCTGTCATCTCTGTCTTTACAATAGCCATTTCTCCATGCCTGAAATGCATTCCCTTTGCACTTCTTCCTAGAGACCCTCTCTTCCTTTAACATGCAGCTCAACCACTATCTTCTGCATGAAGTCCTGATTACCCTTGATTACTAATTTTGGCTCTCCAGGGGTCCTGGAGCTAACTTGAAATAGCTGATTGTTAAATTTTCACTGTGAACATTTATACCTTGGAAACCAGCAAACTGATTAGGCTTTGATTTATTATTTTATTGATTGTCAAGACTTGAGAAGGTGACGGAGAAAACATTAGTAATACACATTAAACTTAAGAGTGTGTCAAGTCTGGGGTACAATTTTTCCTGGGAAGTCAGTTGTTAAACACTTACCAGTACAATTCTGCCTTCCTCTCATAATCCCTTATATTTAACTACTCTGTTTAAATGTGTATATGTATATATGTTTTCAAATATACATAAATATATATAAACTGTATATTTATACTCTTTTTCCATATATGAGTGTATATATTTGCATATATATACATATACATATATATTATATATACTTATCTCACCCATTAGAATGAAAAATTCATTGAAAGTAAAGATTGTTTCATTCTTTGTACTTACATCTCCAATGCCTAGTTCAGTGCCTGGCAAATTGTAGGCCCTTAATAATTACTTGTTGATTGATTATTATGTACAATGTTCCACATTTGTCATGCACTATCTTTGCAAAGAGGAAAGGGAATTATATTTTCTCTTCTTTGGGGCCACATTTGGTCATTACATTTACAGTTTCTGTTTGTCATTTATATTTTTGTAGTCATTGTGTATAACATTTCCCTGGTTCTACTTACTTTACTTTGTGCCAGTTTATTTACATCTTCCCATGCTTCTCTCTCTCTCTCTCTCTCTCTCTCTCTCTCTTTTTTTTTTTTGGTGAGGCAATTGGGGTTAAGTGACTTGCCCAGGGTCACACAGCTAGTAAATGTTAAGTGTCTGAGGCCAGATTTGAACTCAGGTCCTTCTGAATCCAGGGCCGGTGCTCCCATGCTTCTCTTAACTCTTCATATTCATGATTTCTTACAGTGCAATATTCCATTATATTCACATACATATATGGGTGTGTGTGTGTGTACACTTGCTCTTTAAGTTGATGTATATGTGTGTCCATATACTCATATATATGTGTGTGTATATGTATATACACACTAGATATAGATATATGTATAGATACTAGATATTTGCATATATTCTTGTTCTCCCTGCCCCCACTAGATGTAAACTCCTTATGGGTATGGATTGTTTTATTTTTGTGAGCTTGTATCCCCAATGCCTGGCAAACAGTAGGTACTTATTAAATTCTTGTTAATTGATTGGTTGAATATCAATTCTTTTCTGGGGCCAAGCTTGGTCATTATAATTATATAGTATTTAGTTTTATTTGTTTATTCTTTCCATTTACATTGTTGTAGTCATTAAGTATATTGCCGTCCTGGTTTTGTTTACTTTACTTTATATGTCTTTTCATGTTTCTCTGAATTCTTAATTTTTCTGGTTGTGAGGTAAAAATGCAGAGTTGTTTTGATCTGATTTTCTCTTAATATTATTATTATTATTATTTGTGGGGCAATGGGGGTTAAGTGACTTGCCCAGGGTCACACAGCTAGTAAGTGTCAAGTGTCTGAGGCTGGATTTGAACTCAGGTCCTCCTGAATCCAGGGCCAGTGCTTTATCCACTGTGCCACCTAGCTGTCCCTTTCTTTTAATATTATTAACAATCACATGCCTAAAAATAAAAAACTAAACCAGTGAAACAAATTAGATAAGGAATAATAATCCCTATCATTTATGTAACACGTTATAAATATTATCTCATTATTAATTTCACAACAACACTGGGAGGCAGGTGTTATAATTATTCCCATTTTACAGTTGAGGAAACTGAGGCAGACAAAGGTTAAATGATTTACCCAGGCTCACACAGCTACTAAGTGTCTAAGATAGGATTATAACTCAGTTCTTCTTGACTCCTGGTCTAGTCCTCTATCTACTGCACAATCTAGCTGCAAATAACCAAAGTTCTAGAAAACTGAGGATATGCATAACTTGGAGAAGAATTCCTTATTTGACAAGAGCAGTTGCACAAAACGGAAAACTAGTCGGCAGAAATTAGATGTAGATGAACATTTTTATGTTATATACCACTATAAGTTCAAAGTGGATACTCAAATGGATCTGTGATTTCCTTCATTTGGATATTCCCTTCAGGGATGCAGATGGCAAGCTATTTACGTCTCTCTATCCTGTGTGATTCCTCTCCATGTTTTATCATAAATTCACCATAAGACATCTTTCCATTGTTCTGGAAGCCTTGCTTTCTCCAGACATCTAGAGGGTACTTGAGGAACACTGTTACGGTCCACCTGTCATGTCTCACACTTTCTACTTAACCATCCCATCTTCTCTTCCTAATGTCTAATTCCTTGATATCTTTCATTCCTGTTCTTCCTCAAAGTTTCTTAGTGATTATATATGGCAGCCTGTTCATATTGACCATGTATCTTTCAGATGTATTCATGAAAGAAAAAAGAAGGGGGCAGCTAGGTGGCACAGTGGATAAAGCACTGGCCCTGGATTCAGGACTCCCTGAGTTCAAATCCAGCCTCAGACACTTGACACTTAACTAGCTGTGTGACCCTGGGAAAGTCACTTAACTTTCATTGCCCTGCGGGAAAAAAAAAAACACAACACAAAAAAGAGATAATTTTGATTACATAAAATTGAAAAATGGTTTCAATAACAAAATCAATGGTACTCAGATAAGAGGGAAAGCTATTGGCTAAAAACAATCTTTTTATTAAGTATATTTAATAAGGATCTGATAGCTAAGATTTATAGGAAAATAATAGAAATATCTAATAGCCAGGATATCTGACTCTAGATCAGTAACCTCACCATTGTGGTTATCAGGGAGGTTAAGATCTTTATTGTATGGTTCTTTTGTATATTCATGCCACCTCTTTTTGGGGGGGAGGTTAAGTGACTTGCCCAGGGTCACACATTTAGTATCTAGTATCAAGTAAGTAATATAAAATGTCTGAGGCTAGATTTGAACTCAGGTCCTCCTGAATCCAGGGCCGGTGCTTTATCCACTGTGCCACCTAGATGCCTCTGCCACTTCTTCTTAAACTCTTTTGTCCTTGGTAGGTTTGTCTTTTATTCTGAAAATTTTTACATTAAATATTCCCTTGATATCTCCAGTTTTCTTGATGAGATCTCTTATCTTTCCCATTCTATTGTTTTTTTCTATTCATGTTGCTAATTTAAGAAATTTTTCTTATTTCTTCTTGGTATTCTCTGGAATTCTGCATTCAGTTGAG
This sequence comes from Dromiciops gliroides, assembly GCF_019393635.1. Taxonomy (NCBI): domain Eukaryota; kingdom Metazoa; phylum Chordata; class Mammalia; order Microbiotheria; family Microbiotheriidae; genus Dromiciops; species Dromiciops gliroides. Next base: position 409,874,162 of record NC_057862.1, on the reverse strand, counting down.
TATACCTTTCCCTTTCTCCTCTCCCTTTGCTGTTTTACTCAGATATTTGAAAAGCTTCATCAGACAGACATTTTGTTTTCTTGCTCTTCTTTTATTTTTTGGAATGTTTTTTGTTGCTGCCTCTCATATGAAATTGTGAACCTCTATCCATAGTTCTTCAGGCACTCTATCTACTGGATCTAATACCTTACATCCATTTCTCATTTCCACTTCATATTTATAAGGGATGCTATTTAGTTCCTACCTTTATGGTCTGATGGTTTTCCCTATTTTAGTCAATTTAAGCCTGAATTTTGGATTGGAAGCTCATGATCTGTGCCACAGTCAGCTCCAGGTCTTGTTTTAACTCATTGTATAGAGTTTCTCCTCCTTTGGCTGCAAATTACATAATCAATCTGATTTTGATACTGACCATCTGGTGATGTTCATGTGTAGAGTCACCTTTTGGGTTGCTGATCAGGGGTGTTTGTTATGAGCAGTGAGTTATCTTGACAAAATTCTGTTAGTCTGTGCCCTGCTTCATTTTGTATTCTATGGTCAAACATGCCTGTTCCAATTATGTTTTGATTTCCTACTTTAGCATTCTAATCCCCTATGGTGAATGTGACATCTATTTTTTTTTTTTTTGGTGTTATTTCTAGTTGTTGTAGGCCTTCATAGAATTGATCAGCTTTGGCCTCTTTGGCATTAATTGTTGGAGCACAAACTTATGTTACTGTGATGCTGAACAATTTGACTTGTGTTTTGTGAGGAAAATGACTCCTACAATAATTTTCTGGAACTCAGTGGTGGTGATGTGTCAAAGGCTCATTTATTGTCATTCTCATGAGAATGGACCACCCAGTGTGCAGCTGGTGGGTGACCAAAAATGGAGGCTCGCAGGCCCCTTTTATCCCCTAGTTCCTAATATGAATGACCCCTCCCCTTTTTCATCACTGGTCCAATTACTCAAGGGTTACAATCTACGCACCAAAAACTAGCTAATCGGAAGGCAGTATTTCTTAGCCAATGGGGGAAGTGATACAGGGACAATTATTCAATTCCTCCCTTATATGGACACAGCGCAGTTTCTCTGAATCATGTGATTTTGTTTGCCAAAAGGAAGGGCGGGGTGAGGGAAAGGAGACCTTTTTCTTCAAACAGGTTCAGAGGAGTATAATTTGAATGGTGACTATTATATTCTTATTGAGAGGAGACCAATCCCCATTTCCTCCCAGTTTGAACAGAAGCAAAGTTATTTACCAAGACTGAATAGGAAAAGCAGTAATCACAAAAACATTTTCCCCATAATACTGGGGTATGTTTTCCCACTAATACATACAGCTTCTGTTTGAAGGTTGGGCTCAAACTTAAAGGTTGCTTATAACAAGACACACCAAAAATATGGCCAACATAACTCATAAATGCAGAGCCACAATAGAGGAACCAGCCATTTAGCCTCCCTGTGCCTCAGTTTCCTCAAGTGTAAAGTGTAAAAAACTAAATTACCTCTCAGGTTCTTTCTAGTTCTATATTTATGAATATAATTTTGAATATAATATGAATATAATATAATATAATTTCCTATGGTTCATTTGTTTTCTTCATCAGCAGTATATTTAATTAATCAAAATAGTATTTGAGAGGTATTTCTCCTAGGGAGCACAGATTTAGAATTTTCCCATGTATAATATAGGCTCAATCTCAAGAGAAACTAGGAAGAACCATAGTGGGAATCTTTCTGTACTTGCTGGCTGTTCTGTTGTATGCCTGAAGGCACTGTTAAGTAGAGTCAAAGTTTATTAACAGTCTACAATATGCAAAGCACTATACTAGGTGCTGGGGGAGGCATAAACTTTAGAGAAGATATAGATCCTAAAACCTCTTATCTAATCAAAGGAATGGCCTTAAGAGAGAAGAAGAATCAGACGCCCTCATCTGCATTGATGAAAACATTGAGAAAAACTAACTTCTAGTTGTCTAATTCTTTCTTTACTCTCCAAGCAACCTTCTGAGATCTGTAATTAGTCTCTTGGCCTTATGCAAACTTATGGAATAAGATGTCCTGCCAGATATAGCAATTTAATTCAAATAACATTTATTAAGCATCCATGATATATAAGATAACGCTCCAAGAAAGGCAGTGCTGCTTAGTCAAAGGATGGGAGAATTTGGGCTCAGGAAGACCTGGGTTCTAGTCCTGCCCTTCACACACTCTGACTTGGTGATTCTGGTTAAGTCATTTAACTTTTTAGTGCCCAAGGCAACTCTGCAAGTTAGGGAGAAGTTGTTGATTTTCATTAGTGGAGGGGTTTTCCGCATCAGGAATCTCTTATATCAATGAAATCACATGTTCAGTTAAAAAATGGAATGTACATTTATCCTTATTCTTTGTGGGACATACAGGGTGGGATGTCTTATGTCTGGGGCTGGTTTGGGCTCAGGGTGTCCTGGGTCCAGGGCTGGTGCTTTGTCCACTGTGCCACCTAGCTAACCCACGATGAAATCTTTCAAATAGGGTTGAGGGGGGTAAGAGGAATGTACTGGGGGAGAGGGAGGGAGAGAGATGGACGGGGAGAGGTAGTTCACAAGAAGGAAACAAGAAAAAAAAGCTTACTGAGCAGAGGGGATGAGGGGGATGGAGTGGGGGAGTGAGTGAACCTTGCTATCATTAAAATTGGCTCAAAGAAGGAATAACATACAGACTCAAGTGGGTTTAGTAATATATTTTTGTCCTGAGGGAAAGTGGGAGGGGAAGGAGATAAGGTGGGGGGGGGAGGGGGGGAGAAGAGGGGTAGGAGGGAAGGGCAGTAAAAAGGAAAACACTTTCAAGGAAGGTGAAGATGTTCTGCATAAATGCACAAGTATGACTTATATTGAATTGCTTGATTTCATAGGGAGGGTTGAGGAGGGTGGGAGGAAGAAAAATTTAGAACACAGAATTATCTCAAAGACCTTGATGTCATCAGAGTGGGCTCAAGGAGGGAATAACAGTCATACCCAATTGGGAAGAGTAGTCTATTTAACCCTACAGGAAAGTAGAAGGGGAAGAGGATTAGGAGGGAAGGGTGAATAAAGGGAGGGCAGAGCCTGGGAGGGGGCAGTCAGAAGTAAAACATTTTTGAGGAGGAATAGGATAAAAGAAGATAGAAAATAGAGTAAATATCATGGGAAGGGAATAGGATGGAGGAAATAGTTATAATGATTGACTATAATAGCAAAACATATGGTACCTACTTTGCTGGGCTATTGTGAAGAAAATTCTTTGTCAAGTTTAAGGTACTATATAAAAGTTGTGATGAACAGGATGCTATCAGAAAAACCTGGAAAGACCTACATGAACTGAAGCAGAGTGAAATGTACTGTATACAAAATAACAGCAATAGTGGGGGATGATCTGCTGGGAAACATATGGTTATTTTCAGCAAGGCAATGATCCAATATAACCCTGAAGGATTTAGGAAAATTGCACTCCATCTACGGAGAAAGAACTGATGGTATCTGAAAACAGATTGAAACACTTTTTTTTTTTTACAATTCCTTAATCTGAAGTTTTGTTTTTATCTGTTTTCTCTCACAACCTAGCTAATGTGGGGATGTTTTCCACAACTACTCATGTATAACTTATACTGAATTGTTTGAGTTCTTGGGGGTGGGGAGTGGGAAGGGAAGGAGGAAGAGAAGTTGGAACACAATTTTTTTTTTTAAATTGATGTCAAAATTTGTTTTTACATGTATTTTGGAAAATAAAATTCTAAAGAGAGAGAGAGAAAGAGAGAGAGAGAGAAGACAAGAGTGCTGAGCAGGAGTCAAGAAGACCTGAGTTCAAATCCAGTTTCAGACACTACCTAGCTGTGTGACCCTGTGTCACTTAACCGATGTCTGCCTCAGTTTCTTCAACTGTAAAATGGGGATAATAACAGCATCTACGTCAAAGGATTGTTGTATTAAATGAGATAATATTTGTAAAGAGCTTTGCAAACCTTAAAGCACTATATAAATGCTATCATATTTAGACAGCAAAAGGAGCCCATAAGGTGAAACTGCTCTGCCATTTATTTGGGAAGTTGAGTAATAGGAATAGGGAGGAGAATGTGCTAACCTTGGGATTAGGGTGTATTAGGTTGCAGGAATTGCAGAAATCAGGTAGGTTCCAGTGAGATAATACATTTTTCTGAGGTTAATCTTATCATAATATTCTGGTGTGCTAGGAAATTTCTAAGATTGTGGGGACATACTTCAAGATAGAAAAGCAGTAAGGCTCATCCTCCCCTTGCTAGCCAGAGGATTTCTATATATACAACTTTGAAGATCTTTTTCTTTGACTTTCACCATTATTCTTTCTGGGGAGAAGATATTTTCCCCAAGCTCACAGTACACACGGGCTTTACCTATATACTCCAAAATTACCATAGAAAAATAGAAAAGTTGCTTCAGTGGTTTTTTTTAATCTGTAACATGAGGGAGTTGGATTAGGTGATCTCCAAAATCTCTTCTAACTCTAAAGCTAATGTTTTTAGTTGTATGGTTCAGTGATTTTTAGTTTCATTGCAATCATTCTGACTCTAATTTAAATGACAGGTACATGACACAATAGTGGGGGTAGAGCCTAAACACTAGTTTGACTGGTGAGTATTTGCCAACAAAACAGGATTTAGAGCTGGAAGAAACAATGGGAAGTGGTAGTATGACAGGGTTAGGAAGGTGGGGTGGGGTGGGGTCGGGTGGGAAAGCTGGATTTAGAGTCTGGTAGACTTGGGTTCAAATTCTTCCTTTAATACTTACCATGGTGGCCATGGGTGAAGTATTAACTTTTTTTGGTCCTCAGTTTCCCTATCTGTGAAATGTTTGTTGAGAGGTAGTGTTGATTAGTAACTAAGGACCAGCTTTAGAATGAAGAAAAACTGATTCAAGTCTTGTCACTGGAAAATGCTGGATAGGTAACTCTGGCCAAGTTATTTCACTTTTCATTGCCTCAGAGAACTCCCTAAGGACATAAATTGTCTGGAGGGTGCCAATGTGAATTGGCAATTGATCATATTTTTAGGTCTGGAAGGGAGCTCAGAGACCAATGAGTCTAATCCCCTATTTTTGCAGAGGAACCATGGAAAAATTGAATGATTTGACTAGGGTCACACAGATAAGAAGGGTCTGAAGTGGAATTCAAACCCAGGTATCTCTGACTCCAGGTTCACTTTGCCTGTCAATTAGGCTATTCTGTTTCCTTATTGAGAGCTCCCTTGAAGGCATAGATGAAAATGTATGTAAAGCATTTTGAAGCCAAGGTCTTTATAAATGTCAGCTATTATTATGGAGATGGTATAGTGGAAATAGCACGGAATTTGGAGTTTGAAGTACCAGATTCTAATACCAGCTCTTCCACTTTCTATTTGTGTGAGTTGTATTGTATTGTACATAAGTCCTCTGGAGCCTGAATTTCCTTTTCTTTTTGCTCGGCAATGAGGGTTAAATGACTTGCCCAGGATCATGCAGCTAGCCAAGTGTCTGAGGCCGAATTTGAAATGGTGATATCTAAAAGTACTTTCCAACCAGCAAATCTTAAGACACAGAGGCATTAGGTAACTTGCCCAAGGTCAACCTGGTAATAGCTGAGTCAAGGTTGTGACATTTGAACTCAGATCTTCTTTTTTTTTTTTTAAATTTCTGCATTAGTCATGCTGTAAGAGAAAAATCAGAGCAATGATGAAAAACCTCAAAATAGAAAAACAACAGCACCAAAAACAAAAGAAATAGTATGGTTCATTCAGTATCTATACTCCACAGTTCTTTTTTTTTTCCTGGACTTGGAGATCCTCTTCTATCATGAGTTCTCTGGAACTCTTCTATACCATTGCATTGGTGAGAAGAATATAGTCCATCACAGTAGATCAACACTCAACGTTGATGATACTGTGTACAATGTTCCCCTGGCTCTGCTCATCTCACTCATCATCAGCCCACGCAAGACCCTCCAGGCCTCTCTGAACTCCTCCCGCCCACCGTTTCCTACAGCACAATAGTATTCCATTGCATTCATATACCACAATTTATCCAGCCATTCCCCAATTGATGAACATCCCCTCAATTTCCAATTCCTTGCCATGAACTCAGATCTTCTAACACTATTACGGTATAGCCAGTCAAGGTTGTGAGGATCATTGCTGCTAGGCTATAAACCCATAGAAAGTAGGAATCTCTTATTATCTAGTTTGTGCATACCTGAGCACCAGGTACAGTACTTTATATACAGTAAGGCAGCAAATGTTTATTGTATTGCCCTGTGTGCCAAGCCCCAGAGACAGCCAGCCTCAAGGCCAGTCCCTCAGGGCACAGGAGAGCATAGGGATTTGGAAAACTAAGCGCTGTTCTCGGTGGTGTAGGGGAAGAGGATGATGAAATCAGCTCGGGAGACTGCAACAGATTCTGCACTCCCGCCCAGCCAGCTGAGCATCATAGCAGGTGTGTTTGCGAGGCGGGGAGTGGGGGCGGAGCAGAATTTACAAAAGGTTGAGGGAGGCTGGGAAAAAGGACACATTGCTACTGCTGCGACTTACGCAGATGCCCTTCTTCCCTCCTCCCTTTTTCCTTAGCGCCCCACCAAGAACTTGCCTCAAGGTGCGGAGGATCAGCCTGGCTCCCTCCCTTACCCCCCTCACCTCCACGGGTTCAGCGCAGTGCATAGTGGGAATTGTAGTTTCCCTGAGCTCTTGTACCTGCGCTTCGAAGCCCTCTCCGGGAACTACAAGTCCCAGGGAGTGGCGCGGCGTTTTAGAGCCGGCTCCCTGGCTTCTTCTCCTGATGGGTGTGGGAGAGGCGGAGAGGCTGGTCTTGTGAGTGACTGCTGCGGGATCCGCAAGCCGGGAGCCGGGAGCCCGCCGCGGGTGATGCTGCTGCTGCCGCCGCCGTTGCCGCCTGTATCGAGGCCAGCTTGAGGAGAGCGCGCTGGGTTTAGGCGCGGGAAGGAGGAGTAGCCAGGCATGTGGCGTCCTGCGCCGCCTCCTTTGCCAGTCCCTGGTGCTTTGGTTCAGCTGGCGCGGACCGGGCACACCGAGAGTGCCCCGGAGTCAGCGTTTGCAAACGACCCGGCTCCCCCAGCTGATGAAATAACCCCTCGGCTTGGCCTTGGGGACGGGGGAGGAGGCTGCAGGGGGGCGGCGCCCGGGGGCGGGCTGGCCGTTTGCTGATCGAGCGTTTGTTTTTTGCCAGGGTCCCGGGTAGCGGGCAGAGGAGCGCCGGAGTCATGCAGCGGGCGGCGGGGTTGGTGCTGGGGCTGCGCGCCGGCTGCTGCCAGCGCTCCACGGGCTGGGGCCGGGGCCGGTCCCGAGGCTGGAGCAGCGCGGCTGCCGAGGCCTCGGCGATGCTGAAGCTGCGGCCGGAGAAGAACGGGCGCGAGAGGATCCTGACGCCCGAGTCCATGAATCCGCGGGTGAAGGCGGTGGAGTATGCTGTGCGGGGGCCCATCCTACTCAAAGCTGGCGAGATCGAGATGGAGCTGCAGCGGGTGAGGGGGAGCAGGGCACCGGGGAGGGGGCGTCAGCCCAGGCAGGACGGTGGCGTCTCTCCCCAGTGCTTGTTCATGCACTGAAGTTGAGGGGGAAAAGAAGCAGAGCCTCTTCGAAACAACCAGATTTTAAAGCTGGAAGGGTGTTAGAGAGATCCTCTATTCTCCAAGTCCATTTTATAGAAGAAGAAACTGAGGCCCAGAGAGAGGATACAGAGTCCTTATAAGTGACTGAGACCCATTACAACTTCGGTCTTCCAGTTCCAAATCACGACCTGTTTGTCACTGTCTCAGCTTACCTGGGCAGTCATATTCTGAGAAATCCCATCAATTTCTATTGTCCACCTCGAAGATCAGTATTAAAATAACCTCAAAGTGGCTCCTCCTTGTCATCCCTTCCTCATGGGAGACCTTTGAGGAAAGAGATGCCTTTTTATCCCGTTTCCTCCCCAGGAGGCAAGCTTACTTTCATGTGGAGGAACCTCTTCCATCTGGTTGCCTTTTACCCTCTTGGTAATCTGAGAGTTTGGAAGTTGGGGGAGGCAGAATTCAGGTCAGTATAGGGGAAAAGCTAACAATTAGAGCTGTCCAAAAATAGAATGAGTTGCCTCTGAAAGCTGTGAATTGATGGGTCATTTGGATATCTTCAATGCAGAAGCACTTTAACCATTTGTTGGGAATTGTTGTAGAGGGGACTCCTCTAGTGTAGAGAGATTTGGCCTAGATGATCTTATTAGGACCCTTGCAATGCTTGAGCTTCTGTGATTTTACGATTTTCTTGGTTAAGGACCCCTTGCTCCCTTTCCTGATGTTGACTGGGTTTGGGGGTAGGTGGGGCTGAGAAAAGTACATTGGAATTCCGTTCTTCCCTGCCTGAGCTTGTCATGTTTGGAGCTTCTGGGTTGTCTTCCAAGTTTTTATTGACTCTTTCCCTTGCTATTAGGCTCTCTAGCCTTCTGTGTTCTTGGTCGGCTTAGGGTTGATTTCTCTGGTCTTTACAAAATAAGTCCAACAGTTCTGCATTTCATTTTTTTCCCCTGTGACCAGGACAGGTTTGGGCTGTACTGTTTGAGTTCACTGTGGTTGAAATCCAGAATAAGAAGTATCAAAAGCATTACTGTCATATAATGACTGTCTCTAGAGAAAAAGGCTAGTTAGAATAAATAAAGCAGGGAGACTGATACTTTCTGTTCCTTTCTGTTCTGGACTCCTCACCCTAAATGTTCTCCTTGTTCTCCATCTGAGGTGTTAGCCTCTAAGCCTCCATAGAAAGGTGCCCTTCTCACTAGTCTGGCCCTATTCTGTATTCTGGGCAAGGAACCTGATTCTTGGCAGTACTGGTTGGTCCGCAACCCCACCTGTGATCAGGCAAAGATTAATGATGGTAATTCTGGTCAAGATGTGTCAGGACACTTCGTTCTGCTGAATCAAACTAACAGCCAGCTCAAAGTGCAAGTCTCATCATTGAGTTGTCATCATCATTGTCTCCTTCCTGGCATTTAAAGATCACTTCTGCTTTCTGGCAAGAATTGCCTCTATTTGTTTTTAATTTCCTAAACCAGGTGTATCCTTCATGGTAGGAAGGGACAGTGGGGAAAATAAGTAGTTTGTCTTCTCTTTGTAATTTGGAGGGCCAGAGACAATTGTCTTTGAATCCCAGTAAACCAGATAGAGTTATTATTTATCTTTTTTGTTGTTGTGGTTGGTTGGTCCTGTCTTCACCAGATATGATTTCATAGGTGTGTCAGAGGCACTCCCAGTGTAGAAACTTCCTTCTCGAATTTGGCAACTCCTCTGTAACTTGAAGGTTGCTTAGGACACAGATTAATTTGCCCAGGGTCACATAACTAGGCATTTGGCTGAGGTAGGACTTGAATCCAGGTTTCTCACACTATAAGGCTGACTTCTATCCCAGTGGCACACTGGGCTAGTAATGGAGGGAGCTAGACTCTAGGCTAGGGTCTACCAACAACTTGACTATCACTGTGTCACCTTTTAAAACTCACCTTGACCTCTATGGGCCTCAGTATCCTAGTATCATAAATTTAAACCTGGTAGGGACCTCAAAGGCCATTTAGTCCAATATCCTCCGTCTATGTACAGCTAAGGAAACTGAGGTCCAAAAACATTTCATTATTCTGCCAGGATTTGAACCTACATTCTCAAATGCCAAATCTTGCACTCTTTCTACTGGACCACGATTTTGTTTTGTTTTATTTTTTCGGGGCAATGAGGGTTAAGTGATGTGCCCAGGGTCACACAGCTAGTGTCAACTGTCTGAGGCCGGATTTGAACTCAGGTCCTCCTGAATCCAGGGCTGGTGCTCTATCCACTGTGCCACCTAGCTGCCCCCATGATTTCTTTTTTTTTCTTTTCTTTCTTTCTTTCTTTCTTTCTTTCTTTCTTTTTTTTTTTTTTGGTGAGGCAATTGGGGTTAACTGACTTGCCCAGGGTCACAAAGCTAGTAAGTGTCAAGTGTCTGAGGCCAGATTTGAACTCAGGTCCTCCTGACTCCAGGGCCAGTGCTCTATCCACTGTGCCACCTAGCTGCCCCAATAACCTTTAATTCTTTACTGTAGTTCTCCCCCTCCCCCTCCCATCAGATTCTTCCTGATGTCCAACTAGTATTTCTAATTTAAACCCATTATCTTCCATTTAGTCCTTTTATCAACCTGGAGAATATTGGTCATTGTTATCCTCAGGAACTCTTCTTCATTCCCTTAAAGACAATAATTACATCACTCTCTTCTTGTCCAAACTTAAACAACCCCAGTTCTTTACCTTGTCTCTCATCCTCTCATCCCTATTTGCCATTTTAAAAAATATTTCTTGCATTCTTTGGAGCCCGCTCCAGTTTCTCTGAATCTATCTGCAAAGATGTGGTCAAAATGCACCACTATAATAAGGGGCTTCACTCTTCTTAACAATGACATGTAACTGCTCATTGGAGGCAAATGAATGAACAGTGCTGTATAACTTAACTTTTTTTGGCAAGTCTCTCTAGGCCTCAGTTTCCTTCTGTAAAATGAGATTTGAGTGGATATGCCCTAAGATCCGTTTTAATATCCTGTACATCATAGCTTAATCAATCTAGAGGTGAAAGGAAACTTTGAGGTCATCTCACCTCACCCCTAATTTTACAATTGAGGAATGTTAACCAGAAGATTAAATAAATGAGTTGTCCAGGGTCCCACAGGTGACAGGCCTTCTAATTCCAAATGCAGTGCTCTTTTCACTGTACCCTAAAGGATATTTGTGACATTTGATGTTCTCTTACTAAACAGAGAACTTTGTACTGCTGCCCAGTTTTGAGTTCTTTGCAAACATCTTACTGAGGACATCCAACTTGAACATGGACTGCTGATTCTCATTCTTTTCAGAAAGTAACCTAGAGGAGAATGTGTCCAAAGGCCTTAGAGCCCTGAGACTCTGCCCTTTCTGACAGTTATGAGAAGAAAATCCATGAATTGAACTGCATCCAAGTGAAAGCGCATAAGGGAAAGAAAAAGGATGGGAGAGAAAGTTAACTGAATCTGAAAGTATATTATGGAAGCTAATACCCTTTCTAAGTACCTTGAAAGCATCAGTGCTGCTACTTTAGGCCAGGCCCCATCTCCTTCACCAGAATTACTGCAAGAGATGCCTAATGATTCTCCTTGCTACCAGTCCCACCTCCCTCCAATTCATCTTCCATATAGTTGTCAAAGTAATTTTCCTAAGGCAGAACCAGAAGGCTTCTGACCATGTCACTCCCCTGCTCAGAGGCCTTCAATGGATCCCTATTGCTTGTAGAAATAAAATTGACTCTCAAGCTTAATTTTTTTTTTTTTTTTTGGTGAGGTAATTGGGGTTAAGTGGCTTGCCCAGGGTCCCACAGCTAGTAAGTGTTAAGTGTCTGAGGCCAGATTTGAACTCAGGTCCTCCTGAATCCAGGGCCGGTGCTCTATCCACTGGGCCACCTAGCTGCCCTCGAGCTTAATTTTTAAGGTTTTTGACAGTCTGTCTTTGAACCTACCTTTCTATGATTATTTCACATGACTCCCATCTACCCTCTCTGTTTTCCAGCCAAACTGGCCTGTTATAAAATGACTGATTTAAGAGTTAGAAGGGACTGTAGAATTGATCTAATCCAACCCCTACAGTTTACATGCAAGGAAACTAAGGCCCAGAACTAATGGCAGAACTGATATTTTAAACCAAGTCCTCTGACAATAAATCCAGTCGTCTTTCCACAGCATCTTGGTGGGGCTTTTTTCCCCAGCTGTTATCCAAACTTTCACAAATGCCGCAACACCTAGATGCTCTCCCTCCTCATTTTCACCCCTCTTCTCTTCCTTCAGTGTCCTAAGTTTTCATGATCACTCCCCAACCAGACCCTCAGTTGTCAGTATTCTCATCAAATGAACTTACATTTAATTATCTGGTTTTTTATTGGATATATTGGATCTTCCCCCTTGCCCCCTCCCAAGAGAATAAGCATCTAGGGAGCTAAGATGCCTTTATTTTAATGTATATATCTCCAGTACTTAGCTCAATGTTTTTTTGTACCACAGTAGGTAGGCATTCAGTAAATGTTTGTTGAATTTGGATTGAAAGGTGCTTTGCATTTAGTAGGTGCTCAATGAATGTTGAATTGATTTCCATGCTGACAACCTCTTTCTCTGACATTTTTTTGCCATCTTGATGTATTTTCAGCCCTGACAGATGAGCACTGTAAGCAGTGTGTATAATTCTTCTTGAACCGGAGTTTGAAAATACAAATGGGGGGGCAGCTAGGTGGTACAGTGGATAGAACACCGGCCCTGGAGTCAGGAGTACCTGAGTTCAAATCCGGCCTCAGACACTTAACACTTACTAGCTGTGTGACCCTGGGCAAGTCACTTAACCCCAATTGCCTCACTAAAAAAAAACTAAAAAAAATAAATAAATAAAAAGAAAATGCAAATGGAATAAATTTTTTTTTTCAGTTTTTATTTTTTCTTTATTCTGAAGTTCACAAATATCCAAAAATGAATATTTGCCTATATAAGGAAAACAGAAAAAGAATATATGTAAAACCCTGACTAGAATAAACATTTATGAGGCACTTTCTCTATGCAAAGTACTGTACTAGACACTGGGGAAGATACAAAACTTAGGGAAGGCATTTCTGACCCGAGCATGCTAATTCGAAGTCAATAAACGTTTGTTGAGCTCCTCCTGCATTACATACTATACTTCTGTGATACTCCAGGGTACATTATGATAATTGCATTAGAGAGTTACAAAACAGAGTGCTTTGTGAGAACTAAGGGAGAAGGGCCCCAACCTCAGCATTTCTCCATCTTGCCTCGGTTTTTGCTCAGTGTTTATTTAGCCCATGTTGCTGTAGGGCCCTTAAAACTAAGACTGGGGGGCAGCTAAGTGGCACAGTGGATAAAGTCCTGGCCCTGGATTTAGGAAGACCTGAGTTCAAATCTGGCTTCAGACACTTGACACTTATTAGCTGTGTGACCCTGGGCAAGTCACTTAACCCTCATTGCCCCACCAAAAAACCTAAGGCTGTCAGGTTTTGATATGCCAGGGAGAAATTGAAAAGGATTAAATGTCTTTGTGAGGTTTTCCCCTCTGTGACATTTAAAATCTAATGTGTCTGGTCACCTTTTTTTTGCCCCTAGTGTGTGTGTGGGAACTAGCTAGGATTTACTTATAAATTAGAAGCTTCAGCAACAGTTTAGGCATTAAGCATTTATTAAAGTGTATTTGGGATTAGTAAAGAGAGAACACATGGAGTTCAGAAAGATAGAAAAGCCGATCTACCCTAGGGTTCAGACTAGACTCCTTCTCTTCAGTCACCAGCTCAAGGTCCCAGACAGAAAAGAGCCTGAGCCAGCCATGAGAAAGAAAAAACAAAGTGAAAATAGTATAGGCATTCAGTTTGGAAAGAGAAGTTGAGAGACCTGCTGGAAGCCTTTCCCAGCCTACCCTCCACTAATGCTTTCCCTCTGAGATTACCCTCTATCTGGTCTTCATGTATCTTGCATGTACACAGCTATTGACATTGTTATGTCAAGGTATATGATCTCCTTGAAGGCAGGAGAACAGTGTCATTGACTTCCATGGATCCCTAGCATTTAGCATAGTGCCTAGCACTTAGTAAGTGCCTGGTGGGCCAAGTGCTTGTTGACTGACTGACTAGTGTTTTTGTCATTGATTTGCTATATAAAGCTTGGATAGCTCACTTAAAGGATGGACCTTGATTTCTTCCTCTGTAAAACTGGGATAACTATGACTGCCTTCTGACCTCTGAGTCATGGTTAGGAGGTTAATGTGGCACCATGTATTTGAAGAGGCTCAGCAAAGCAGAGATCAGTGTAGAAATGCAAAGAATCACTTCTCTTAGTTAAGCTTGGATTTCTCTTCTGAATAATAAGGCTTGCTTGTTGGAGAGACTGAGTTAAGGCAGGACACATCAGGGCTTTCCCTTAATGCTGAAGATCAGTACTCCTCTACCTTTGCTCCAACCCTTCTTCTCTTCCTCCTCCTCCCCCATTTAGTCTTAGGCAAAGAGGGCCAACCCAGTGGGGCTTCTGGTGGGCTGCTGATGCAGCAGTTCCTTGAAAAGCCTGGCTGCTAGCTTCTTGTTGATCAGATCTATGTGTATATTTTCAGTTCCTCTTTGCTGTCTCATTGGCTCCTCTGCTCTTGATTAACCCTTCCTGCAGTTCTTCCTCTTTCCCTAAGTCCTAGCACTTCACTCATGAGCTCTTTGGAGGGATGGTGGAAAGAGGTCCATAAAGCTACTGTTTTTCCTCCACCATCTTGGCTCCCCCCCCCCCCCCCAAGCACTTCACTCGTGACATTTGAAAGGGGATAAAGATAGTAAGAGGATTGCTTCCCAGTTAGAAGTCGATAAAACATTTTCTTCAGAGTAGTCCTGCTGGAAAGCTGGGCCACTGCTCTTTTTGACTAGTCTCTTCCCCTGGAGAAACAGCTGTTATTTACAAAGCACTGTTCTCACAACAGGCACTGTAAGATAGGTTGTGCAGGTATTAGCCCATTGTACAGAGGAGAAGACTGAGTTTTATAGAAGTGTTGGAGCCAGGACTTAAACCAGAGTCTTTGACATCCGAGTCTGGTGTTCTTTCCATGGCCTTATACTATGAGTGGGGATGTCCCTCTTTTGGGAGCAGCCAGACCTTAGATGGCCCAGCTACACCAGGTCCTCCCTGTTAGCATCGACAGAATACCTCAGCCTCTGGCCAGTTTGATCACTCTTCCCCTGGAGACAGGGAGCTGCTAGAGTTTGGTGTGTACTAGGCAATTAGACACTTGGAGCCCTGATCTATAATCTCTTCTTAATAACCTGGTCAGGCTATTTCTGGATTCTGGCTTCCTGGAGAGGGCTGGGTGGAGGACTTATATAATCCAGTCTTGTTTCTTCGCCTTGGTTTTGATTTAAGATGTTGAGCCTGGTTGTCATTGTCCTCTTTGTGATGAAGCTTTCTCTTCTCTGGTGTTCTTTGGAAGCATTTGTTGGTAGGAGGTTCCCAGGGTCAGAGCTCTTAGGAGGATGTGGGTTCATGAGGTTCCCCTTTGCAGTGACCCTTGGGTTCTTTCAGGAGCCTCTGGTTAGCTTCTTGCATTCCCCAGTCTTCGATCCTTTCAGTTCAGAGCAAAGGGCTTTTTTTTTTTTAACCAGGACTTTTGAAGTTAGGATCAAGAGAGAGGAGCCAGAGGGTGAGATCCCTCTTAATATCTTGTGGATTCAGCTCCCCCTTCTCCTAAACAGTCTGCCCTAATCCAAAGGTTCCTTGTGTGTTGTGAGCAGTAACAACAGTGATTCGTATTCTATGTCAAGCACTCTTGCCAGGCTTTGGGGACACAACATCAAAAATGAACCCATCCAGGGGCAGCTAGATGGCGCAGTGGATAGAGCACCGGCCCTGGATTCAGGAGTACCTGAGTTCAAATCCGGCCTCAGACACTTAACACTTACTAGCTGTGTGACCCTGGGCAAGTCACTTAACCCCAATTGCCTCTCAAAAAAAAACCAACAAAAATGAACCCATCCAACTTAGATTCTATCAAGGGATACAATAGGTGCACCTATAAGCATACACAAAATATATATGAAAATAATTTGAGGGAGGTAGTATTAGCAACTGGCAGGGGGCAGAAATCAGGAAAGTCATATGAGAGATCACGTTTGAGCTGAGCTTTGAAGGAAATGAGTGAGGCATTTTAAGAGGTGGTGTGCATCTTAGGAGTTAGTGACAGTCATTACAAAGGTACCAAGATGTCAGGTTGTATAAAAGGAACAGGGAGAAGGCCCAAGGGGGAACAACTTGTAACAAATCTGCAAAGGTAGTTTGGAGCCAAGTTGCAAAGGGCATTAAATTGCCAACAGGAGTTCATGTTTGATCCTAGAGGTAGTGGAGAGCTACAGAATGAAGCATAGTCAGACCTGGGTCTGTGTGGAAGATGGATTGGAGAGGAGTGAGCTTGGGGTGATACTCTGGTAGTAATAATCATAAGAAGGGGAACAACAGCAACAACCTTTTGCTGCTGCCTAGCACTTTGCTAGGCCTTGAGATGAAGCATGTAGGGCAGAAATGATCATCCCCATTTGGCAGAAAAGGAACCTTAAGCACAGAGATGCTGGAAGACTACGGCTTCAAGATCATACAGCTAGATGATCTTTTGTAAAAGACAAACTGGGTGTTGTATGAAAGGAGAGAAGGTTGGCACTCCCCTTGATAAGGATGGAAGAGGTCCTAGTGGCCTTTACAACACATATACGGTTAAGGCATTGCCACCTACTCTGTGGCATCTGACCATGTTTTTTTTTTTTTTCTTAGGCAATTGGGGTTAAGTGACTTGCCCAAGGTCACACAGTTAGTAAGTGTTAAGTGTCTGAGGCCGGATTTGAACTCAGGTGCTCCTGACTCCAGGGCCAGTGCTCTATCCACTGCGCCATCTAGCTGCCCCCCTGACCATGTTTTAAAAAAAAAAAAAGACAAACTGGTATCGAGCTCTTTGGGTTTGCATTGCCTGTTTCCCCTTAGATGGTGTGAAATCTGAAACTAGAGCCTCAATCTCCTGACTCCCAAGCCATGACTTTTCACCTCTCACCTGTAAAGTTGGGCTTTTTTTCTTTATTTCTTTTTTAAATAAGGAAAAAAGGAGCAGCTAGGTGGCGCAGTGGATAGAGCACCGGCCCTGGATTCAGGAGGACCTGAGTTCAAATCCAGCCTCAGACACTTAACAATTACTAGCTGTGTGACTCTAGGCAAGTCACTTAACCCCAATTGCCTCACCCAAAAAAAAAATAAAATAAGGGGAAAAAAACCTATAATTTTTTTTCTTGGGGAAGGGCGGGGGGGGGGGGGGGGAGGGGAGAGAAGGTGCAGTGGGGATTGGAGGTGGAAACAGAAGAGAGTTTAACCCTGCACTGGTCTTCCTCAAGACCTCTAGGGCCTTTCCTTGCCAGCTCTGCCGCTGGATTTTCTTGGTGTGGCTGTGAGGGAGAGACAGCCGAGAATGTGTTAAGTGCTCCACCCCTAACCTGATAGGATATTAGTTAAGCAGAGAGAGATTAGATTGGAGAGTGGGATGGGAGGGATGGGGGGTGGAGGTGGGGGATAAGATATAAGATATGGGTAATAAGGATACTCTCAGCCTGGTAAACACCTCTGGCTTCACTAATCTTAACTTGGCTAGTGAGTGCTGTGGATAGATTTAGACCAGGGCCCTGAGGCTGGACGTGGTGCTCTGGACAAGGGTAATCTCCCAAAAATCCGGAGCAAGATATATGTAATTAGGGGTTGTAATCTACCCTTGAGGACTTGATCTTCATGTGTTGGCATAGAGAGACACAAGTAGTTGGGGGTGGGGGGAGTTGTTGTTCCTCCCTACACTGCCAGATCCCCGGGGGTTTAGCAGGGAAAGCATCCCTTCCCTGTTGGAAAACCAAACCTTGTATTTGCATCTCTGTACCTTGAGCCCTGCCTCAGTAGCTGGGCAGCCTGGTGTACCCCCTTCCCCCTCCCAACACCTTCAAAAGGTCTCAAATAGCCATTTGAAAAGAACTAGCCATGCTTTAGTGGGGAGAGATCTTGTGAGAGCTGGGGCTGGTGGGGGGGGGGGTGCGGTCTGTGGCTGACTTCCCTGCTCCTAAAACCATCTATCATTGGGCTGTCTCAAGAACACACAGAAAGGAAGAAATTCAACATTCCCAAGCCCCCTACAAAGCAAGCTTTGAATCCATTGGGTGAAACAAGGAGTAGAAGAAGTTGGCCAGGGAAAGGGGGCTGGGGAGCAGGGGGAGGCTGTTCCCAAGTGTTATTCTTATGCAGGATAATGGGCCTGCAGTGGAGTCCTACAGCTGTGTTTTGGTTGCTTGCTGTCATGCCAGTGACAGGTTTGCTTCCTTCCAGCGAATATATTAATTTGGAGCCATGGAAATTTCATTCAGTTGGTCATGCATGGGGACCATGGGAGTGGGCCAGGCTGACAGAAAGATCTTTGTGCCAGCAAGCCAGGCTGGTTTCCAAGGTGCTATGGGACTGTGGGCTTAGGCTTCTTTCTCAGGGCCAGCCCCTTGACCATTCAGTCCTGGAACACATTCCCAAGGGAGTCTGTTGGTTTGTCTTCTCATCAGTGTATCATCCTCACTTCATTCCCCTACCCTTTCTCCCAGCATCTCTCTGTTCTGGTTTCTAAACATCTCCATGAGATTGGACTCAATTCCCATGTGTCTGGCTCTCTCCCAAGGCTTCTACCCTTCCCCCCACTTCCCCACAGGCTGGGCTTGAGACGAGGGAAACGTGGCCTGGATTATTAGGCATCTCTTCTGCCATTTTCTCCTTCCAGCTTTTGAAAGATAGATTTGTTTGGTTTCCCTGTCACTCTCAGGCCCCTTAAAGGAAGTCCTTTGGGGGTGGGGGAGTCTTTCCCAAGTGGTTTCTGAGGACCCTGAATCAAGTGTAACTCTCCGTGAACTGACCCAAAACAGCAAGAAGGAGGTCTCAGGTTCATAACCTTGACGCAGGGGATCTGAGAGCTAGGTGGCAACCCACCTGCCCTCTTGTGGTGGAGGCTGCCTGGTCTTCTCGTGATGTACTTACTAGACTTGTGTCTGCTATTTCCCATGTTATTTCTGGAGCTTTGGAGAAAAGGGGATAGAAGGGTTACCTTCTTATCTATCAGTCAGCTAGCATATAGTAAGCACCTGCCATCTGCCAGGAACCACACTAAGCATCTGGAATACAAAGAAAGGTTCTCAAGGAACTCACAGTCTAATAGAAGAGATAACTATTTGCAAAATAGATCTAGGCAGGGGCAGCTAGGTGGCGCAGTGGATAGAGCACCGGCCCCGGAGTCAGGAGGACCTGAGTTCAAATCTGGCCTCAGACACTTAACACTTACTAGCTGTGTGACCCTGGGCAAGTCACTTAACCCCAATTGCCTCACTAAAAAAAAAAAAAAAAAAAGATCTAAGCAGGATAAATTGGGAGTCATCTCAGAATTGAAGGCACTAATATTAAGGAGGACAGGAAAAGGCTTCTTGCAGAAGATGGAACTTTATAGCTTAATCCTGAAGGAAGGCCAAGGAGGCTAGGAGACAGGAGGAGAGAGTTCCAGGCCCGGGAGAGACGAGGAGCAGTGAAAATGCTTAGTCAGGAGATGGAGACAGGAGTGAAGGAGGGTCTTGTTTGAGGGTCAGCAAAGAAGCCAGTGTCATTGGATTATAGAGTACACTTGGTAAAGATGTAAGAAGACCAGGAAGGAGCTGGGTTATGGAGGGCTTCAAAAGCCAAACAGTGTTGCGCATTTGATTGTGGGGAGAATAGGGAGCCACTGGTCTAGATGGACCAGGGAGATGACATAATCACACTGGTTCTTTATTGGGAAGATTCTTTTGATAGCTGAGTAGAGGATGGGTTGGAGTAGGGAGATGGCAGGGTGGGGATTGGTGGGACTTGAGGCAGGTAAACCATGAATAGGCTGTTTCTGTGGTCAAGGTGTGAGGTGATGAGGACCTGTACTAGGGTGGTGGCATATCAAGAAGGAAGAGCTTTGTAAGATGTTTCAAAAGTAGATGCAATGAGACTTGACAGCTGATTGAGTGTAGGAGATGAGAGAGTAAGGAACTGAGCATGCAACCCCAGGCTGCCAGCTTGGGCCATTGGGAAGATGGTGGTACCCTTAACAGTAACAGGGGGGAAGCTAGGTGGCACAGTGGATAAAGCACCAGCCCTGGATTCAGGAGGACCTGAGTTCAAATCCGACCTCAGACACTTAACACTTACTAGCTGTGTGACCCTGGGCAAGTCACTTAACCCCAATTGCCTCACAAAAAAAAAGAAAAGAAAAAAGAAACAGTAATAGGGAAGTTAAGAAGACATCAGGGTTTGGGACAAAAGATGATATGTTGAGTTTTTAAGATGTCTGTGGGTCATGCAACTCAAGATATTTAATCAACAGCTGGAAGTGTGAGCCTGGAGATCAGGAGAGAGGTTAGGGCTGAACAAGTAGATCTGATAGTTATTATCCAAAGCACCAAGATGATTACTGAAAACACTCCCTTTATTTAGCATTGGGCCATAAGGGCTGGAAGAGACCACATGGATCATCTACTTCAGACCCTTCATTTCACAGGGAAGAAAGCCAAGAAAAACCTATAAAAAATAAGTGACTTGCTCAGTGTATCTAAAGTAGCAGAGCTGGAATTTGAACCCTTGGGTATTTGGACTCTGAAGAGGATATTATCCTGCCTTTATGCTGTCTTATCTCCTAAGATAAGATAATGCCTTAGCTAACCTATGTCTCTGTGTTGAAGGTAGTGTCCTCTACACAGTATTAATGATGCTATGCATGTCCTTCTGATAACAGAGGAGGCAATTTGGCAGAGTTAATAACTGACCTGGGTTCCAGTTCTGCTTTTGATATACAGTCATCCCTTCTGCATTGTGACTTTCCCAATTGGGGTTCTGATATATAGAAAGTTGTCATAAGAAATTAAATGGGAATTTAGAGGGGGAGGAGTTTTGTGGAAACTGCAGATGATGCAGAAAAAATTTAGAAACTCAGAAATAACATATTTTATGTATAGTAGCTACATTTTTTATCTTCTAATGCTAAAGTAATTCAGACTTCTTTGGCATGGAGGGAGGGTTCACTCCTGAGCCCCCTGAAATCTGAAAGGGATAACTATACTGTTTGTATGACCCTGGGCTTGAGTTAGAATTATAAGCTTTTGATAAAACCTTTTTTTCCCCCTTTCCCTTTTGTGCATGAACAGGAGCTTCCACTCTTGGTATTTTCTATAGGGCCTGCATAGCTATGTTAGCCTTCTGCAGGGTGGGTGGGTGGCGGCAGTCTGAAGAATCCTAGCTATTTGTTCAGGAGGCAAAGATGAAGCTGCCTTCAGTGACAGAGACTTTGAATGATGGTAAATGTCTGCAGAAGGCATGTGTGACCTGATCCTCCTCTGTTCCCTGTGTATCCCCACCTAACTCTTGGTAGTGAGAGGTTCTCTGGGGAGGAGAGGTAAAACCTTTGGAACGTCCAAACCAAGTATACCTTGGTTGCTTCTGGATGCTCTGAGAAGTGATTATATCCCCCACAAAGCTATTCCTGTAGCCTGTGAGGAACATGGGTCTCTTGGGAGAATGCCATTCAGCATTAATCTTTCTAAGTATGAGCCCCAGGTACCCATCCATTGGGGAACAGCTGAACAAGTTCTGGTATATAAATGTGATGGAATAGCATTGTGCTGTAAGAAACATGGGAAGAAGTTGGTTTCAGAGAAACATGGGAAGACTGATATGAATAGATGCAGGGTGGAGTAAACTGAACCAGGAGAACAGTTTATATTGATGACAACAGTATGGTAAAAACAAACAACTTTGAAATGATTAGGAACTCTGATCAGCATAATGCCCGTCTACAGTCCCAAAGGACTGATGATAAAACATGCTTTCCATCCCTGTTGGAGAGGTGAAGGACTTAGAGTGCAGAATTAGAAATTGGTTTTGCTTGATGATACATGTTTTTAACAGGGGTCTTTTTTTTCTTTCCTTCTCAGTAAGGGTGTGTGGGGGGGTATTAAGGTGGGAGAGAGAGATTGAAAAATATTTTTATTTAGAATCTGGGCTCTACCTACCCATAGGATCATACATATAGATCTGGAAGGGACCTCAGGAGCTGCCTAGTCCAGAGTCTTCATTTTACTGATGAAGAAGTTGAGTCCCAGGGAGGTGAAGTATTTTGCCAAAGGTCACACAGATACTAACCTTTGTGTGGGATTTGGACCCAGGACCTTTGACTCCAGAGTCATTGTTCTTTCCGCAGTAAAACATGCCTCCATCCTATAAGTAACCACCTGCTACATTGTGTTCTCTCCTTAGGGCATCAAAAAGCCTTTCACAGAAGTCATAAAAGCCAACATTGGTGATGCCCATGCGATGGGCCAACAGCCAATTACCTTCCTTCGACAGGTAAGGGCTCAGGCACAAGCTGTTTCTGATGGGATAAGAGAAAAGCAATGTTAAGATTGCAGGGGGGTAGGCTTATGGAAAAAAAAACAAAAAAACAACCCAACAGCTTCTACCATGCTGCGTAATCTGTGACCACTCAACTCCTTTCTTCCTGGGAAGCAGAAGCCCCAACTGCAGTGATAGATGTACTTTTTTTTTTTTTTTTGCAGGGCAGTTGGGGTTAAGTGACTTGCCCAGGGTCACACAGCTAGTAAGTGTCAAATGTCTGAGGTCAGATTTGAACTCAGGTCCTCCTGAATCCAGGGCCAGTGTTTTATCCACTGTGCCACCTAGCTGCTCCGATAGATGTACTTTTTTTTTTTTTTAGCGAGGCAGTTGGGGTTAAGTGACTTACCCAGGGTCACACAGCTAGTAAGTGTTAAGTGTCTGAGGCAGGATTTGAACTCAGGTACTCCTGACTCCAAGGCCAGTGCTCTATCCACTGCACCACCTAGCTGCCCCGATAGATGTACTTTTGAATTTGACTGGACCATCTGCCTGGTGGGAACCTTCATCTCTAAATTGCAACATTCTCCTCTTGCTCTTAAACCTCCATCTCCTTCCCCTTGTTCACCACTCAGCCCCACTGACCCTCTTGGACAGCTCTCCTGGTCTTTTCAAACAGAGACTCACCTCCCTGTGGAGATTTCCTGGAAGAAACAAATCTGATGCTTTTAGGATTGGATTGGTTTTTTATTATAGGATATTTAAGATCTTAGATTTAGAACTAGAAGGGATCTTAGAGAGAGGCCTTGTGGCACCATCCTCTCATTTTAAAGTCCCCATAGAGGTTTGGTGACTTGCTGAAGGTCCCATGATTAAGTGGCAATTAAGATTTGCTCCCAGGTCCTCTCTGCCAAATCCATTGGTCTTTCTACTGTACCCTTCTTGTTTCCCTTGGGCGGGGTGGTTGCTGGGGGTGGTAATAGTGGTAGGGGGCACGACTGTAGGCTTCATGTATTTAAAAGGCTCCCAGTGGGAGAGGGATTAGACTTTTTGTCTGCCTTGGTTCCGAAGAGTAGATTTAGAAACCTGGAAGTTGTAAGGAGGCAGATTTAAACTCAGTGTGAGGAAAACTCCCCAACAATTAGAACTGATCGAGAGTGGAATAGGCTACATCTGCAGGTGATGTGTTGTCTCTTACCCTGGGTGCTGCCTGTTTTCCAAGGGTCTTATAGAGAGGATTCCTGAGTACAGGCTGGACTAGAAAAACCCCTGAGGGTCCTTCTGCCTCTCAGATGCGTAGATACAGGGATTCCTGTGTAGTGCCTGAGAGTCCATGTTCAGCACAACCAAGGTCACAGAGAAGAGGGGACAAGAGGTGAGAGTCATGGGAGGAAAGATGATCTGGGGGTGTGTGGAGGCAGTAGCTATAACCCTGTAAGAGGACAAAGATGCATAGATAGAAAGAGAGAGAGCTCAGGAAGTCTCCAAAGAGGTGGGAGTTAAGACTAGTCTCTTTGTAGCTCTGCAAGCAGGCGTGCACATAATCAGAACACCACGTGGGCTAAAAGAGCAAGAGGAAGACACAGTCTAGAAGCAGTAAACAGGGATGAGGATTGCTTTGTTTTAAATATCCTCTCTAAGGGAGCTCTATCCAGCTCTGTGAGGCCCTCTGTGAGGGTTCTGCTGCTGGGAGAACTATCTATCTGTCCCTGAATACACCTGGCCAGAGCTGGATCTGGAGGAGTCCCCAGAGAGCACTCAGTCCTCGATGGGAATTGTTTTCATTGGGCCCATAAAATACCACCAGAAAGGTGGCCCAAGACCTGTTTTTGTTTCAAATAACAGCATAGTCTCTATTTTTTTTTTTAATGGACAGTTCATGAGACACCAAGACAGCCTTGTAAACAAGTATAGAAAAGTGACCTGCCCCCACATGCCCTTTTTCCCCCACAGCCTGCCTGGCTTCCCCCCCCCCCCCCCTGCGCCCCCACCCCCAGGGAGTCCTGGCATTGAGAACAAGTGACTTCACTGTTCTTTTTTCCTCCTCACTGGGCAACTGCTGTTTTTATTAACCCTAGGCTAGTAGGTGAGCAGCTAGCTTGGGCATGAACTAATAGTCATAATAAAGAGCTCACATTCCTGTAGCGCTTGAATGTTTAGAAAGTGCTTTTTCCTATAACCCCAGGAGATGAGTTGTGCCAATGTCATTCTTGTCCCCATTGGGAAGAAACGGTTACTCAGACAAAACAACTCAGCCAAGGTCACCAAGCAAGTATTAGGACTATGATTTGAACCTAGGTTTCCTGACTGAGTTGTCTGCAGCATCAGAGGGTATACTCGGAGGGTTCAAGAGAAAATGGTTTTCTTGTCCTGCAGAAAAGGAGCTCAGACTCTGAAGACTCCCACCCAATCCAGTGATGCCCAGTCATGCTGTAGCCCCTGTGGGAGTGTTCGAGGGATGGTGCAAAAATGAAAAGCCACCAAGGGATAGAGAAACTCTTGTCTCTATACCCTCTTCTCCACCTGCCAACTCCACATACCTTAGCAGACTGTTCTGCTGACCTTTTCAAACAGGGACTGGTCTCACGATTGCTGGGGCAGGCTTGCCGAAATCAGAATAATCCCTGATCTCAGGGTCAGGGCATGGCAAATCATTAAATAAGATTTCTTGGAAGGAACAGACAAACAAAGTAGGGGCTAGGGGGGTGGGGTGAAGTTGGGAAGTAGAGTAGAAAAAAGTCAAAGGGCTCATTAAGTGGACTGGAACTTAACTTGAGGGGATTTGAAATGGTTCTGCCTCAGAAAAGACCTCTCTGCACATCTACCCAATGTACCCAGGAACCCAGAAAGCTGCAGGACACAGATTGCTGTTGTTTCAGCTTTTTTCAACCAGCAAATCATTTCTGAATGCTATTCCTTCTGGCTGTGTGTCTTCTATCTTGGAAAGCTGTGCTTAGGGGGAGAATGAGAATGCAGGGACAAGAGAAGAGGAGCCTTAGATTATGAAGGCAAATAAGACACATCTATGATTGCCCCATATTAATTGATTAGCTTTGTTCCACCTCTGTCAAGTACCTTACTTAACACTTCATTTTTGAATGCCCATCTTTTTTATTTCACCCACCCTCCACCTTGGGCCCTTAACCTGGGGTTTGTGAACTTGATTCTTTTTAAAATATTAAATATTTAACTATTTCAGCACAACAGATTTCCTTTCCAAGTCTGTGTATTTTGTGCATTTAAAAGCATTATTTTGAGAAGGGGTCCTTAGGCTTCAGCAGATTGTCCAAGAGACCTATGACACAGGAAGAGATTAAGAACTCCTTAACCCTTTGGACTGTCCCTGTCTTACAGGAAATGCCATGAGTAGTTTCCCAGCTCCTATTCATAGAAGGAACTTCAGGATCAAACCATGCTTCTCAGCTCCCTTTTTTTTTTTTTTGTGAGGCAATTGGGGTTAAGTGACTTGCCCAGGGTCACGTAGCTAGTAAGTGTCAAGGGTCTGAGGCCGGATTTGAACTCAGGTCCTCCTGAATCCATGGCCGGTGCTGTATCCACTGCACCACCTAGCTGCCCCTCAGCTCCCCTTTTAATGCCCATTCTGCCCAAGTTCTAGGATGTTCAGACAGTGCCATAAAGATCAGTGGCTCTCTGCATATTTCCCTTCTTTCCATTCCTCCTCCACCAAAAGTATGAGATGTAATAAAAAGAGAATATGGAACTTGGGATTGGGAGGCATGGGTTCAAATCCTGGCTCTGAGACTTATTTAGCCATGCAACTGTTGGCAAATCACTTAACCACTCCAAGTCCATTTCCTCATCTCAAAAAATGGATAATAATTTCTGCACTGCCTATCTCAGAATTGTGAAAAAAAAATCTTTTGCAAACCTTAAAATGGTAGAGAAATGTGAGCCATAATACTCCACACCAACTGGGCTCAACCATCCCAGGCAGAAGTGAGCTGCTGTAATCTCTGGAACAGATCCTGGGTGTGTGTGTGTGTGTGTGTGTGTGTGTGTGTGTGTTTGTTTTTTCAAAGAGTTATCCCTCCCTCCACAGTTTGTCTCTTGGAACTTGAGAAGTAAAGATCAGATGTCAAAGAATGAATTGAGGTTCCAGTAGAGTCCCATGTACCTTTCTCCCCTTCTAGGTGGTGGCTCTTTGCACATATCCAAACCTGTTGGACAGCCCTAGCTTCCCAGAGGATGCCAAGAACCGAGCAAGGAGGATCTTAAAGGCCTGTGGGGGGAACAGCCTGGGTGAGCCCTTAAATGGGGTGTGCCTGATACTGGGAGGGGTAGGGAGGGGTTACCTCTGTATGTCATATTGGAGGGGATAAGAGGCTGTGGGCCCAATTGTGCATTGTTAATGACTAAAATAACAAATTCTGGGTAATGTTCCCAGAGGAAGAAAGCTGATTAGTATGTCGTCCTTGGTTATGCTTAGGTTTACTTTGTGTATTCAAAGGTAATTGTTTTAAGTAAAGTCTTCCTTAGGTTTCTAAGGGCAAAAATGTTTGTTTCATAAAGCTTGAATTTTACCACCTGGGCAGGTTCTGGAAATAGCATTCATTTGTCAATGGGCCCTAAAGAGATTGACAGCATTTAGCTATTAGCTTTGGGAATAGGAGAGTAAACAGAAGTAGTGATACTGCTTTGCTTTGCCAATCATTCCTTCACCTCAGGCATTAATTCTATTGACTTTACACACAAACATACACACACAACAGATCTCCTTTTGTTCTTTTCTCTGTCTTCCTTTTTAGGACTGAATATATCTTGAGCCTCACTTAAATTTTCCATTTCACTGAGTTTGAAGTTCCTCCAACCCCAGGGCCACTCATGACCTGCTTTCTGCTGCATGCTTACAGAGAAAGGCAGTTTGCAAGAGGGCCTGCTAATTCCATATACCACAAGTAGAAGAACAGGAATCTGGCTCCCTTGAGCTATTGGGATGAAAATTATATTCTCTTTTCCCTTTCCCTACTGGGAAAGAAGTAAATGACCAGGCATCTCCTTCTTTAAGCCTGATGTCCAGCCTCTGAGGTGTTGGGAATTTGTTATCTTCTCTTTTATTCCTGCTCCTGTACCCTTGCCTGCTCAGAGGGGGCCCTTCTTAATGGAAGCTGCTTGCTGCCCCATCCCCTCTGCCCAGGTGTCTCCAACTGTCTCTTTTTAAAAAGTAGAGTAGAGGGGCAGCTAGGTGGCGCAGTGGATAAAGCACTGGCCCTGGATTCAGGAGTTCCTGAGTTCAAATCCGGCCTCAGACACTTGACACTTACTAGCTGTGTGACCTTGGGCAAGTCACTTAAGCCCCATAGCCCTGCCAAAAAAAAAAAGTAGAGTAGAAGCAGCAGAGAAATGGAGCTCAGAATCCAGCTGTTTCTCCACAAGCATGATACAGACCAGGACATTCTGGAAGACAAGAGTTTTCTTGCAGTCTGAATATGAGCTGCAGACCCTCATTACCTTTTATTACCAGCTCCTGCCTTTGCCTTCTGACCCTCAGGTTGACTGGGCTTTGTCTTTCAGGAAGTAGCCCAGTCCTTGTGTTTTTCCTCATTCTCTTCCATTCCCCTAACCCCTCCTGCACTGTCCTGACCTTATATGCTGATATCCAGACCACAGGCAGAGGGAAAAACCACTTAAAGAGGCCCTCAGTCGTGGAAAAACTGTCTTCTCTTTGTTCAGTATCCTACAGGCATCACTACAAAGGATCTTGGTGAAGGTCAAGTTACCCTGCAGGTCAAAACTCCCTGGAGGGCCCCTGTGGAACTCCAAGGGTGCTTCTTGGGGTTCCCTCGCAAGATGTGCCCTACAAGATGTTTGTTTTTTCTTTCTTACACATGTGTGCTCTGGGTCTGTAGCTCGGCACATAGATATTTTCCCCAAATAGGAACACATCTGTACTCTCTTTCTGCCTACTCTTCCATCTGTCACAGTTTGTCTTTTACCACTTCACGTTTTCTTGCAAGGGAAACAGAACTTTGTCCTTAATTATAGAATTTAGTGACACATTCTTCTGCCCTTCCTTATTTTACAGATGAGGATCTCAATAAACTAGAGGGTCACTGCTCCTCCCAAGGTCCTCTAGGTGGTAAATAACAAAGGCTCCTTTTGAACCAGTGGCCTTCTACCTACAAGGCTGTCCACTCTGTCCTCCTGCCCCCCTAATTCAGCAAATAGCTAGTGCCTGTTGGGTAAAGAGCAAGCACGGTGATAGGTGTTGAGGGGATAGAGATAAAACAGAGATAACCCAGAGCTAAGGTGAGGTGCTTGCCCTTGTTGAGTTCAGTCTGTTAGAGAAGACAAATGCCCCAGCAGCCGGAATGCACACTTGTAGATGATCAGTGAAGTACTTGGTCAGAAAGACTAGTCTAGTTTGTCTGGAGTGTGATGGCCAATAAGGCTGAGAAGGTAAAGTTTAGGGTGTCCCTACATTTGTCAAGGGCCTTGAATGCCAGGTTAAGGGGTTTAAACAGTAAGCAATCTGGAGCCAGGGTGGGTTTTGAGTAGAGGAATGACATGACACACCTGGAAGATTATTCTTACAATGTATAAAGCATGGATTAGAGGAGAGGGGGGCAGTTAGGTGTTGAAGTAGATAGTGTCAGGCCTGGGGTCAGGAAGACTCAACTTCCTGAGTTCAAATTTGGCCTCAGACACTAACTGTGTGACCCTGGGTGAGTCACTTCACCCTGTTTGCCTTAGTTCCTCATCTGTAAAATGAACTGGAGAAGGAAATGACAAACCCCGCTCCTGTATCTTTGCCAAGAAAACCCCAAATGGGGTCATGACAAGTCAGACATAACTAAAATGACTGGATAACAAAGAGGAAAGAGAATAGAGGTGGGAAGACCCCCTAAGAGACTATTGGAAGAGTTGAGTATTTGTTTCACTGAGCCAAGTTTGTTGCTGCTCAGTGGCTGAACTCCAGCTTTTGAAGTGGCTTTCTGTAGCTCTGTGGCCACCAACTAGCTTGGAGGGAACTGGTAAAAGGGGAAGTGGGGTGGGAGAGATGGTCCATGTCTCTCTCTGACCAGACTCTGTCCATAGAAGACAGCGCTGACCACAGAGCTTTACTTATAGCAGCACAGCTTGTTTGCCTCCAATGATCAGTAAAACATAATGGAAGAAAGTGATGTGAGTATCAGAAAAAACACTGGATTTGAGATCATAGGACTTGGAAGGATGGAGGGAAGGAAACAAGCATGTATTAAGTACCTATTAGATGCTAAGCACTGGGGGCGCCCATACAAACAAAAAGGGGGAAAAGTCCCTGACCTAAAGGAGTGCACATTCTAATGGGGGAAGACAGCATGCTAAAAGGAGGGGGTGAAGGAATGGAGGTGTGGGACGAAGAAAATCAGAAACAGGTATTGGAGAAGAATGAAAGCAGGCTGGCCTTGCAAAGGGGTCCATGATGAGGAGGCCACAGGGTGGGTGGTAGGATGTTTGTGGGGAGGAGGCCCCAGATGCTGGGCAAAGTTCTAGGATGAGACAGCAGTAGAGGCTTGATTCTGAAGGCCAGAAAGTCGGGAACAGGGCCAAAAAGAGAATAAAGGCAGGCCGGCCAGCCTCCTTCAAAGAAAATAGCTGGGGCAGCTAGGTGGCACAGTGGATAGAGTACTGGCCCTGGAGTCAGGAATACTTGAGTTCAAATCCAGCCTCAGACACTTAACACTTACTAGCGGTGTGACCCTGGGCAAGTCACTTAACCCCAATTGCCTCACTAAAAAAAAAAAAAAAAAAGAAAATAGCTGTTCTAGTTACTGTGTGGCAAAGAAGCAAGCTACTTCTTTCAGGTCCTCAGTTTTCTCCCTTATAAAATGAGAGGGTTTGGGCCAGTCGATCTCTAAAAGTCCTTCGTAGCTCTTCTATCCCATTTTCCTATGTTAGCTGTTTAAGTTAGGTT
The DNA here is from genome assembly GCF_019393635.1 of Dromiciops gliroides. NCBI lineage: Eukaryota > Metazoa > Chordata > Mammalia > Microbiotheria > Microbiotheriidae > Dromiciops > Dromiciops gliroides. The sequence goes on along the minus strand of NC_057862.1, from coordinate 409,844,299 downwards.
TATCAGCCTGGAGACTCCTTGATAAAGGCAAATGGGAAATTGATTGCTGTCCCCAGCTATTGTTAGACAGTCATCCCTGTACCAGGTACCTTGTGTTGATTGAGCCAGGCTTGTGACTTTTCTCAGTTGGGACAAAGGATATATTTTTTCAAAGCCCATGTTTTTCCATTTCTCTCCAGCAATAACTTTTTTCCTTTTTTGTTTGAAGAACAGGTCATTCTTGTATTTGAGCTTCACTTGGTCCTTGACTCCAATACCTATAGTTAAAGACATAAAGGCAAGGAGCCAGCACGGTATAATAATAGCTGACACATAAGGCTTTTGGGTACACACAGTGATTTCCCCGTCATTGCTTTTGAGCCGTATGACAACCTTCTGAAATAGGTTGGCATTCTACAGGATCGCCACTTTGAAAATGAGGAAACATGCTCAGAAATATTAAATGACTTCAATATTAAGTGACCTGCCTACATAGCCAGTAAGTGCCAGAGGCAGCATTTGAACCCAGGCCTCTTAAGGATACCAATCTCTTCCTTCTCTCCATTTTTTCAAGTTGTCACTCAAAAAAAAAAAACCCACAACAAAACAAAACATTAGACTTTATAATTTGAAGGCCTGGGTTCCAATCCTGGCTGTGGTCCTTACTACCTTTGTGATTGGGAACAGGCATCATTGGTTCTAGAACTGGAAGGGGCCTTACAGATGGCCAAGTCACTTCACTCTCTCTGGGCCTCTTCTTTCCCATTTGTAAAATGGAGATGGCTGTACATCTAGAGCGAAATTCAGAGAGTTGTTGTGAAGAAAGCATTCCTTAAGCCCCCTAGAAATGTGATGTTATGGTGCTAATAGGTTAAGAGGCAGGCACTGGCCCTGTGATTTCTTTGGTGTAGTGAGGGGCTCCCAGTTAGTGAACAGTCTCACAGAGTTCCTTAGATTAACTCACCATGGGGGGTGGGGGTCGCTTGACTTGCTCACACACAGTTCTACAGATTGTTTGTGTCAAAGGAGGAGCTTGGACCAAGGTCTTCCTGCCCCCAAGGCCAGCTCCGTCCTCGCTATGCTGTTCTGCCTGTCCTGTATCATGCTGGTAAAGTCATATAATATGTTACTTATTATGTGATAGGGTTAATATTTTGGACCACATGAATACTCTCTTTTAATACCATAGAAACTCCTCAAATGAGTGACTACCTAAGGGCACATAAGCTCTCTTTAGGACAAGGGTTAGAAACATCCTTTGTTGCTCTCCTAGAGCTAATAAACGGAACCGGCCCAACCAATCAGTGTTTCCACTGAACACTTACTACTTGCCAGCCACTGTTCTAGATGGTGGGGGTTATGGAAGTAGGAGAAGACTAAAATCTGTCTTGGGAGCTCATAGACTAGAAGGGGTGATGAGACTTAACACCCACCATGTGAGTACTGCCAGAAAATGATTTTGGCCTCAATCTGTGATATCTTTGTTATGGGGGATTTCCCAGGGAAAGGAGCTGCTCCCTCTCTCAGTGCAGATCTGCAAGTGTAGTACATATAGTTTATGCCCTTAGAGAGAGACTTGTTCCTTCGAGGTTAAGTGACTTTCTCACAGTCACACAGCCAGTGTCAGAGGGCAGACTTGAGACTGTACAGGCTACTTCTCTAGGGCCTACAATGGCAGGTTCAGTTTCTTACATTTGAAATTACAGATTTTACACTATCCCAGTCCACTCCCAGGGGCTAGGCCAAATCAAAACCCAATTAGTTTGGAGGAATTAAAGATCCCTCTCCCCCACCCCCAGTAGAATGTAAATTCCTAGAAGGTAAGGAATATTTCATTTCTGTCTTTGTGACTCCATGAATAATAATTACTTGTTCGATTGATTAGAAAATAATACAGGGGGGCAGCTAGGTGGCGCAGTGGATAGAGCACCGGCCCTGGAATCAGGAGGACCTGAGTTCAAATCCGGCCTCAGACACTTAACACTTACTAGCTGTGTGACCCTGGGCAAGTCACTTAACCCCAATTGCCTCGCTAAAAAAAAAGAAAGAAAGAAAGAAAATAATACAGGGCAATTTATATTGTCTTTTTTTGTCCCAGGAGATAAATAGTACAGGTTTTATTATCCCCCAATTTGTAGGTGAAAATATTAAGGCCTAGAGATTTACCTAAGGTCACTTAGTCAGTTGGGAATGGGGGGGAGGTGGTAGAAGGAGGGTCAAGACTAGACCATGAGCTTGACATCTTTGTCCACTAGACCTTTGCTTTTTTTCCATTAGACCACCCAGGTTTAGTTTCTAACAGACAAGACGTGCAATGTCTTCGGGCTGGTAGGTGTGCTTTTTTCATGGCATTTGGTTGCTGTCTTCCAGGGTCCTACAGTGCAAGCCAGGGTGTCAACTGCATCCGAGAAGATGTGGCTGCCTACATCGAGAGGAGAGATGGTGGTGTGCCTGCAGACCCTGACAACATTTACCTGACAACGGGAGCTAGCGATGGCATTTCTGTAGGTGCTAGCCTTGTTTGTAACTGTGTGCTGGAAGGAGGGAGAGGGAGCAAGGGAGGCTGATAGGAGGGAAGAGAAACTACCCACCCACCTACACAACCTGCCCCAGCAGCCTTACAAATGAGTCTGAGGACTTGTTAGCTCTTTGAAAGATGGCTAAGTACAGTGAAAAAGAGGACTGGCCTTAGAGTCAGGAACACCTGGGTTCAGATCCTCTCACTCAGATGCTTAACTAGATGTGTAACCTGGGTAAGTCCCTTAATTAACTTCCCTTGGGCCTCAGTTTCCTTCTCTGTAAAAGTAATGATAATAGCACCTACCTCACATGATCTCAAGTGTCAGGGGCTTTCTAGTCAAACTTCCTCCTGTTTATAAAGGAATGAGGACTGGTTAAGAAGGCACTAGGTGTGGAATGATATACTTATTTTTGGTTTTGCAAACTTTGGAGCACTGTATAAATGTGAATGCTTATTACTTAGACAATAAGTCAAAACACAGTGATAACATATCACTTGCCCTGGTCTCAATTTTTTCCTGCTTCATAAATTGTTAACCTGCGTGCAACTTTAAAGTGCCTACCAGAACCAGGCCCCCAGGGGAGAGAAACAGAACCAGCGTTCTCACAAAGGAAAAACAATGTCTAAGATACTGTACCTTGCCTCTTCTCATCCTCCTTCACTAAATTAATAAGGAGTCCCAGGATCATTTGAACCTGAGGATGTTTGAAAACCCCTATCCAAGTTTAACCTACTTTTTGTTATTGCTCCATTGTTTTCAGTTATGTCTGAGTCTTTGTGACCCCATTTGGATTTTGGTGGGGTTTTTTGGCAAAGATACTGCAGTGGTTTGCCCTTTCTCCATTTTATTTTACAGATGAAGAGACTGAGGCAAACAGGGTTAAGTGACTTACTTGGCCAGGGTCACACAGGCTAGTAAATGTCTGAGGCCAGATTTGAATTCAGGAAGAACTTCCTGATTTCAGGCTCAGCATTTTCCCCTGTGATGCTACCTACCTGCTCTAAACTACTTTGGGATATTTACCTAAAAATGATTGTCAACAAAATTCTCTTGAAGCCCAGAGCCCCCAATTAAGATTAGAACCCCCTAGCAGTTTAGAGGGAGGCTCAAGCTTCTGTCCTATTTTCATTCTGTATTCCTAGCTGCCTCTAGGAAGTTTTGGTGGCACAGTCTATAGAGCCACCCTGGAGTCAGGGAGACCTGAGTTCAGTTTAACCTCAGACTCTCATTTACTGGCTGTGTGATCCTGTGTGACTGGGCAGGTCACTCAACCTCTTTCTGACTCCTATTTTCTCATCCGTAATAATAGTGCTTACCTCCCAGCGTTGTTCTGAGAGTCAAATGAGCTACTACTGTTTGATAAGTGTGTGGCACTCAATAGGATTCTAATAAGTGCTAGTTTCTTTTCTTTCCTTTCTGTTATAGCATGGGGAATAGAATACTGATTAGGTGATGTCCAGAATCTAAGAACTTGTCCCAGAAAGGTTGTCCCTGCCCTTACAATCTAGATTCCTGTTTTCCTGAGGTTTTCCTTGGGTTTTTGTCCCCTTTGTCAGCAAGGGAGCAGGGATGCTAGATGTTTGGATCAGGGAGGTTTTATTTTCATTTACATAGCTGGGCTTTGTTCTTTATCGTCTTGTGAGGGAGGCTGGTAGTAATATTGTCTTCCTCATTTGACAGATGATTAAACTGATAACCAGAGAGGTAGCATCCCTTGCCAAGGGTCACAGAGCAGGTATACAGTAAAGCCAGGGCCTAGAATCCAGATTTCCTGAAACTCTCAAGAATGTTAGAGAATGAAAGAGATGTTATATAGAGGGAAACTGAGGCCCAGAGAGCCTTTCCTGGGATGACAAAGCAAGAGCGTGCTGAAGCTGGAACAAGAGCCCACAGCTCCAGATTTGAGCCTGTTTTATTTTCTTTAACCCCGAGATGTCAGGAAGCTCCCCTTTCATCCTGCAAGGTGTTCTGGGTAGGCAGTGACAAGGAATGTGGCCATCTGCAGGTGCTCGGTGTCATGCGTGGCCCTTTGCTAGAGCATGTTCATAGTTTAATGTTTAAAAGTTCCAACTCTACACAGCCAATGTGGGAAGGAACAAAAGGGAACATGGCCCTATATACGGAGTGGGAGGTTGTTCCACTAGGAATATGATTTTGGCTTGTTAGCTGAATGAATTATCTACCCCCTGGAAGACCCTGAATTCGGAATTTTTCTCCCACATGGTTTCAGCATGTGTTTTACACCCACATTGCCCACAGTGTTCTCTGGCTTGGAAAAAAACAAGGGATGTAGCTCCCTCTGGTGGGTTACGATGGTATTGCTTTGAGGTTTTTTTGTTGTTTGGGGGGGGTTGGCTCTCCTTCCTATTTAAGAGCATAGGATTTTAAGAAGGAAGGAACCTGGGGCAGCTAGGTGGTACAGTGGATAGAGCACTGGCCCTGGAGTCAGGAGTACCTGAGTTCAAATCCAGCCTCAGACACTTAACACTTACTGGCTGTGTGACCCTGGGCAAGTCACTTAACCCCAATTGCCTCACTAAAAAAAAAAAAAAAAAAGAAGAAGGAAGGAACCTTAGAGACTATCCAGTTGTGTCTCCTCCCCTCTTGTTTTAGAGATGGGGCCAGAGAGGTGAAGGAATTTTACAAAGTCCTACAGGTGGCAAACAGCAAAGGTGGGATTTGAATCCAAGTCCTTTGGCTTACACAACAGAACCAGAGTTGGAAGGGACCTAAAAGGCGTCCCTTCTACAACATAGCTAGCAGAGTTAACAATCCAAACTCTGCAGACTACCACTGAGGGGGAGCCCTTGATACCCGAAGTTCATTCCTAATAGAAGCTAGGGGGCGCAGTGGATGGAGTGCTAGAATCAGGAAGACAACCTCAAATTCTGTCTCAAAATCAAGTGGAATAACACAGACAAAGCATTTTGTGAACGTTAAAGCACTTTATAAATGCTATTGCTATTAATAGGAAGTTTTTTCCTTCTACTGGTATTTTGAATATGCAATTTTAGCCTTTTTTCATTTGTCTTTTCCTAGGTTCTGAAAGGATAAGGTCAACCCAGAGCCCTCAGAATTTCCCAGATGGGACTGAATTAGATAATTTCCTAGGACCCTTTTACCTCTAATAGTCTTTGTGCTGGTACAATTCTAGGCATGGTTATAGAAGGTTTAGAGGTTTCTTTCACAACCAGAACAAAACTACAATTTGGTTGGTTGGCCTCAGTTTGTGGAAGGGAACCATGAATAGTTGAGTGATGAAAGAAGATTCTAATTCAACTTCCCTGTCACTTTTCCCCTTGTAGACAATTCTAAAGCTTCTGGTGTCTGGTGGAGGAAAGTCTAGAACTGGAGTGATGATCCCCATACCCCAGTATCCCCTGTACTCAGCTGTCCTTTCGGAGTTGGCTGCCATCCAGGTGAACTATTACCTGGATGAAGAAAACTGCTGGGCTCTAGATGTCAATGAGCTCCGACGGGCCTTGACTGAAGCTAAGGAGTACTGTAACCCCAAAGTCCTCTGCATCATCAACCCTGGGAACCCGACAGGTAAATGGGATTGAAGAAATAACCCAGAGAACTGCGATTTTCAGCTTTAATCAAGGCATAGCTTTACTTCTTATGGTCATAATGGAGCAAGTATTCAGTCTAGTCTGAGTGCCCAGTGAAGTTAAATATTTTTATGCTCTTTGAGGGAAGGGGGAAATCAAATGAGCATTTTAGGATTAATTGAAAGTGGATTTTTAAAACATTTATCAGAAAAATGAAATTAAATTAAAAAAAAAATTTATCAGGCACCTACTATGTGCCAGGCACTGTGCTAAGACAGTCCCTACCATCGGGGAGCTTGCAATCTAATAGAAGAGGAGGACACACAAAATACAAATATGTATAGGGTGGACCAAAGGTCATGATGTTTTAATAACCTTTTGAAAATTGTTTTTTCTTTATTTTTTGCTATTTACAAGATTTGGTTTTTCACACGTAATGTAAATTCATTTCCTATATACTGTATATGATACTTCGGCATTATAAATTAAAAACAAAATACTAAAACCCCTTCATGACTTTTGGCACACCTTATATAAAGCAATAACTATTAAATAATTAACAGAGGGAAGGCCCTGGAATTAAGAGGGGTTGGGGAAAGCTTCCTGTAGAAGGTCAGATGTTAGCTGAGACTTAAGATTCACAGAAGCCAAAGGACCGCCCCAGGGTCAGACAGACAGTACATATTGGAACCAGCAGGGGGGTGCCTTCTTTTAATGGGGCATCTCTATGTCCCATTAAGTCACTATGAGCAAATCTACTGATTTTTTTTTTTAGGGCAAGAGTGTGGTTTGGAGACTAGTCCCTTGCCTGCCTCTACAAACAATTAACTTATTAGAGGCAATTTAAGCAGAAACTTCTACTAAGGCATAATTGAACTGGCTGTTTAAAAGATTTACATGCTTTTCCTACCATTTCCAAAATCTTTCTTGTTTTTTATGAGCCAGTATTCACAGTGGAGCTATGTATGTGTCCACTCCTTGGTCCAGAACCTAGTGTGTGTTTTGAGATCTAATGAAGAAATGCCTTGTGACTTTGCTCCTTTCCAAAGAGGTGGGGGTCTACAGGTGCAGAATATTGCATAATCAGTCTGATGTTTGCTATCTTGATAGGGTTTTTCCCCTCAATATTAAAAGAATGTTTAACTGTATAGGTGAGAAGGGGGACTTGCCGGGAAATGACATTTGTTGAAACAAAAGCTATCATTGCTTTTTTAAAAAAATGCCATTTGGAAAAGATTCAGGTTTTTTTTCATGGGTTGAAAAGATAAATAGAGTATATTCTTCTCTTGTTGTTGTTTTAAACATAGATGAACACAACACTGCCTGAGTCTATACAGGCTGCTAACCACATTCCTTTTACTCAGCCTGAAAAATCCATTAAATGAGCATTGCTCCCTTTCCCTTTGGAGATGAAATGTGCAACAGCTGAATATCTGAGTTCATTCTGGAATCTTTTTTTCTTAGGGGTATAAAATGCTGCTCTACCCAGGTGAAAATCACCCTTTGAATTCCTGATGGACATAGCTATTTTATCGTTCTACAGAGTTGGGTTTTTTTTTTTGGTCACGACAGTGTGAAACAAAGAAAAACTATTAAAGCAAAACCAGTTAGTTGTTGCAATTAACAAAAAAAGATTGGTTGTTATAATTAACTTTTCTTCTTTTGGTTTCATACACATTATGGTCTTTGTATCCATTGTTCTCTGTTTCAGGGAAACTGAATCAGTCAATCCTAGTCTTCCACTGTTTCTCTGATTACCTCATATTGGTCATTTCTCATGGCACACTCAATCCCAGGCCATTCATCTACCACAGTCTGTTCAGCCTTATTGATGGAAACCCACTTGATGTCCAGTTCTTTGCTTCCACAAAAAGTGTTAATGCTGTTAGTTTTAACAAGTTTGCTTGGAAACAGTACTTCTCCACATCTATCTGAAAGAGGCAAAAAAAATACCCACTTGAGTTTGTAAAGAGATTTTGGGAGTAGGAGTGGGAGTGGGGGGGGTGGCAGTGGTGGTGCTAGTAGTGATGGTAATAATACCTAATATTGTAATATCACCTTTACTTGAGTTCTGGTATTATCTCTTATTTTGCAGTTGAGGAAACAGACATACAGATTAGATGAAGAAAGGGGTGTTCACTTGGTTTACATTAAAAATTAAGATCACATGTGAGTTAGGAGGAAGGAAATGATGGCCATATGTTTCTGTAGCTTTTTTTTTTTTAAACAGTAGCCCCAAACAAGACCTTTGTATGCCCTTAAGCAAGCCTCTGAAACCATGCCCTCCATGTGTTGTGGCCCATTGGGGGGCTTTGAGTCTTCATAGCATAGCCGTGCAACTTGAATTGCCACGAATTTAATATTGATGGGTTGTGGGGGGCAGCTAGATGGCGCAGTGGATAGAACACCGGCCCTGGAGTCAGGAGTACCTGAGTTCAAATCCGGCCTCAGACACTTAACACTAGATGTGTGACCCTGGGCAAGTCACTTAACCCCAATTGCCTCACTAAAAAAATTAAAAAAAAAAATTAATATTGATGGGTTGTGGAAAGCCTGGGCTTTTCAGACATTAAAAAGTTATACCTGATAAATAGCTTAGGTCTAAGGTGTTAAGTCTAATCATGAAAGGCAAACAAAACACCTGGGTGACCTCTAAGCACTTTCTTTGGAGTTGGAACACTGCCCTGTGGGTAATACTATAGGCAGATTAGGATGTAAATGACTCAACCCCTTCAGAAGAGACTCCTGGATTGATGCCCAAACTCCTAGTGATCAAGGGCCTGTCATAGTTTGTTCCTGATTATGGGTTGGTTTGTGGTTGCCTGACACTGAGGGGAGTTCATATGACTTGGTCAGGCTAGACAAGACGATAGCCCAGTTGATTTATTCATTTTCTTCCATTTTTGCCCCTTGTGCTGTTTACAGCATTTCTCCTTATTACACAAAAGTATATGACAGCCAGGTTAATAATTTACTCATCTGTCTACTGCGGGACACTGCTCCAGCGGGTTAAGAAAGGGTAGAAGCAAGTCATATCATCTAAGTCAGACCACACTGACTCTGTCATGATAGTGAGTGCAGAGACCAAAATAGAGTGTGGACATTGTTTGGGAGGTTCTGGATAGAAATCTGGGCCTGGTGCCAGTTTAAACAAACGTAAATTGACTTTTGGTTTTGTTTTCTTTTACTGGGTGGGGTCCTTCCAGGTCAGGTCCAGAGCAGAAAGTGCATTGAAGAAGTGATTCACTTTGCTTGGGAAGAGAAACTCTTCCTCTTGGCTGATGAGGTAAGAGAAGTCTGGGTATTTTCTTCCCTCAGTCGTGCTCTTTCTCATACTGGTCCTGGGTGTGGGGCCACATGAATAATTACATGTGTACAGTACTTTCCATCTTTCAGAGTATTTGGCATCCATTATTTTGTGTCACCATTATGACAACCATGCAATAGGTTTGAAATAGGGAGGGCAGAGATCCTTATCCCTCTTTCACAGATGAAGAAACCGAGGCCCACATAGGACTCATGTTTCTACTAGCATTTTTCTGGCTCTCAGTAAAAGTCCTTTCCTTGCAGCCTTTCCCTGTGAGGGGGCTGTCTGGTTATATGTATAACCCTGTGTTTATATGTATAACGCTCTGAGGATTTCTGACTCCAATGTTAAGTGATTAGTCTCTGGTCACATAGCTTGTTAAGTGTCAGTTAGGATTGGAACCCAGGTCTTCTGACCACCGAGTTCAAGTGTCTTTTCAGGATACCATATCACCTCTTATAAAGTAATTGATTGAGGGCTTGTTAGATAAAGTGGTGTGAGAATTGCAGTGACGCCCCCTGCTGGAGAGATACTGTAGGAAAGCTCTGCCATGAGGAGAAGCCATGTGAGGACAAGCCATGCGCCCAGAAGCTGGCTGGCTTGCAGTTATAGAGCCACTGTTAGTTCTGTCAATCAGGGCTGCCAACCAATTAGCTTGGGGCTGTATATGTGTGGATAGCCCTGTTTCCTGTTGGAGAGGGGGCTTCTGGGAGGAGGAAGAAAGTGTTGGGGTCTTTTGGTTCCTGACCTCCGGTTGGGAAGGTCGGATGATGGGGTCTCTTAGAAATAGTTAGCTTTTTACCTCTCTCTTCCTCCTCACCAAATTCTTATGCTCTTTAATAAAGTCTTAAAAGTCTAAACTTGCTAAAGCTTCTAATTGATGGCGACCACTCATTAGATTTTTAGACAGTCTAGCTAGAATTTTAGCCCCTTACAGATGACAATATTACAGTGGTGAAGAAACCTGGGCTTCTGTGGTTTTATTAGTAAGTACCCCAAGCCTCTTCTTTTTAAAAATGTATTTATTTTGATTTTTCTCAATTACATGTAAAGATATTTTTTGAGTTCCAAATTTTTCTCCCACCCTCCCTTCCACTCCCAAAGCCAGTAAGCAATTTGATATAGGTTATATATTATAATCATGTTAAACATATTTCCACATTAATCAGAACAAAAGGAAGGAAAAAATGTAAGAAAAAATCAACAAGAACAATAACAAAAAAGTAACAACAAAAGTGAAAATAGTATGCTTTGGTCTGCATTCAGACGCCATAGTTCTTTTTCTGACTGTGGAGAGCATTTTCTACCATAAGTCTTTTGGCATTGTCCTGGATCATTGCATTGCTGGGAAGAGCCAAGTCCATCAGAGTTGATCATCACAAAATGTTGTTAATACTGTGTACAGTGTTCTCTTGGTGCTGCTCATTTCACTCAGCATCAATTCGTGTAAGTCCAAGCCCCTTCTAAGCCTAGAGAAATAGGCATTTCTACTCAGTTTCATTCCTAGAAGTACGTCTGTTAGCTAAGACCTGCCCTTTGCCATTGAAAGTCTTTGCTGCTCTTTTGTGTTAGATCTGGTTATTTCACTCAAGCTCTCCCTGGTGTGTCTTTATGATATTTGGATTGTGGCCCCTTCAGCACTGGGTATGAATGTTGAGTGGGCATCATGTTATGATGTTACCACTACTCAGCTATGCAGCAGTTCCCACCTCAGGAATGCCACCCCAGCCTGCCTTATCCCATGCTACAGCCTCTACAGAGCTCAGTGGTGGGACCCTGAGCTAGCCTCTTAACTGTCCTGTGACTCAGTTTCCCCTACTTGTAAAATGAGCAAGTTGGACTAGATGGTCTGTGAAGTCCCTTTCAGCTCCAGATCTATGACCCTGTGGTGTTTCCATCATCAGACATTTTTTCCTTTTCTTTTTTTCAATTAACAAAGGTCTAACTTCTCTTCCCTTCCATCTCCCTTTCAAAAAGAAATAAAAATAAAGCCATTATAAGAAATAAACATAACTAAGCAAAACAAATCTCTAAGCTGGCTGTGTACAAAAACCTCAGTCTGTGCCCTGAGGCCATCAGCTCTGTCAGGAGGTGGGTAGCATGTTTCATCATGGGCTGTCTGGAATCGTTGTTCCAATCGATCAGAGCTCTTACGTCTTTCAAAAGTTTTTTTTTTCCTTTAGAGTTTTGTTGTTATTGTATATAAATTGTTTTACTTATGCTCTTTTTAGTCTGTATGAGCCCATACACAGACTCACTTTGCTTCCCCTTGGTTGATTGCTCAGGTATACCAGGACAACGTCTATCCCAAAGACTGCCAATTTCATTCCTTCAAGAAGGTTCTCTATGAGATGGGGCCAGAGTACTCAAGCAATGTGGAGCTTGCTTCCTTCCACTCCACCTCCAAAGGCTACATGGGCGAGTATGTCAGCATTGGTTTGTGTTTTTTTGTTTTTTTTTTTTAGTGAGGCAATTGGGGTTAAGTGACTTGCCCAGGGTCACACAGCTAGTAAGTGTCTAGTTGTCTGAGGCTGGATTTGAACTCAGATCCTCCTGAATCCAGGGCCAGTGCTCTATCCACTGCACCACCTAGCTGCATTGGTTTTTTGGCTATTTATTTAGGCATGTGGAGAAACTTTTCTTCACCTGTACTGTCCTGGAGTAGGCCCAGTTGAGTGTAGGACAAATCAACTAATCTTCTGCTCCTGATAATCCAGAAAGTTGTATTTATTTTTTAGATCTGATTCCTTCAGTAATAGCCCTTCCTCCATTAATGCACATTGCAGTCCGTTCTAGCTTAATATATAATCTTCCAGAGTTTGTGTGACCCAATAACAGGCCCCCCCAAACTTAGAGAGGCTTTTCCTCAAGACAGCAGACCTAAAGTTAATCACTAGTCTGATTTGGAAGCGTTTCTAGTTTAGTAGTAGAGAGCAGGGCAGAGCCAGGCCTGGAGTTAGGAAGACTCATCTTCTTGAGTTTAAATCTGGCCTCAGACACTTACCTGGGAGAGTCACTTAACCCTGTGTGCCTCAGTTTCCTCATCTACAAAATGAGCAGGAAAAGGAAATGGCAAACCACTCCAGTATCTCTGCCAAGAAAAGCCCAATTGGGGTCAGCAGGAATTGGAACCAACTGAAACGACTGAACAACAAAAAAATACCAAAGCTCACTCTCTGCTAACATAGCCATTGAGAACCCAAAATCTACTCCGCAGTTTTGTGACCCCTCAAAGGAGGGTTTTAGTGATGTTCTTTCCCTTCACTAATGAATGACTCAATGAATGAAAAGGCATTTATTAAATGCTTACTATATGCCTGGTTCTGCTCTGAGTTCTTGAGATACACACACACACACACACACACACACACACACAGAGCAAGATAATACATGCCTTCAAGAGTTTATTCTAGATGTCGCAGTGGTTAAAGCACTGGCCCTGGATTCAGGAGTACCTGAGTTCAAATCCAGCCTCAGACACTTAACATTTACTAGCTGTGTGACCCTGGGCAAGTCACTTAACCCCCATTGCCCCGCAAAAACCAAAACAAAACAAAACAAAAAAAAGAGTATATTCTAATGAAGACAGTCCCAATAAGGGAGTAGTAGCAAGGAGTGTAGGCAGAGGGGGATAATCAAGATTCTACATGGACCACCGAGGGTGGGTTGAAGAAAGTGAGGGTGTTTAGCTTTGGAGAAGAGAAAGCCGAGGCAGGGCGGCTTATTCTGCTTGACCCCCAGGGCAGAGCAAGGAGAAGGAGGCTGGCTTGGACTTCATTTGAAGGAAAGCTGCCAAGCAGAGCTTTCCAGAGATGGAGCAGGCCTCAATTCCTCCCTCACTGGAGGGGTGTGCCTGGAGGCTGGGTGGCCACTTAACTTGGCTGTTATGAGGGTAATTCTTGTTCTGGGGTACCTTGGACTAGATGAATTAATCATCAAGTGTTTAAGAACCTACCCTACGGGGGTGGCTAGATAGCACACTGGATAAAGCACCAGCCCCGGAGTCAGAAGGACCTGAGTTCAAATCTGGCCTCAGACACTTGACACTTACTAGCTGTGTGACCCTGGGCAAGTCACTTAACCCCCATTGCCCCACCAAAAAAAAAAAATTTAAATTAAGAACCTACCCTGCGCCAGGCACTATGCTAGGTTCTGGGAACGCAACTCCAAAGAATTGCGTAATTTCTGGTGCCAGGGGGCTGACGTTCTAAGGAAGAGGCAACAAGGACAGACATAAATGGATGCAGCATAAATACAAATGCAGCTCAGCCGCCCAGTGGGTAGAGTGCTAGATTTGAAATCAGGCAGACCTGAGTTCAAATCCTCCGTCAGATGCTTATCAGCTCTGTGACTGTGGGCAAGTCACTTAACCCTTCTCAGCCTCAGTTTCTTCATCTATAAAGTAGCCATAATACTAGCCCTACCTCACAGTGTTGTTGTGAGGATCAAATGAGACAGTTTATGTTATGTGCCTTGGAACCTATATATAGTTATATAAATACTATCTATTATTCGAGAGTTAATACACACACACACACACAGAGTAAATACAAGGTAGGTTTGGAAGGGAGGGTGGCAATAGCTGGAAGGGTGAGGAGAGATTTCATGGGGAAAATGGTACCTTAGCTGCATCATTAAGGAAGAGAAGGATTCTGTGAGGCAAGAAGGGAATGTCAGGCATGAGGGATGGATGGCCAGTGCAAAGATGGGAGGGGGGAGTTGGAATGTCATGAGTGAGGAACAGAGAGGAGCCAGTTCAGATAATCTCTGAGAACTTTTTTTTTTTTTTTTCGGGGCAGTGAGGGTTAAATGACTTGCCCAGGGTCACACAGCTAGTAAGTGTTAGGTGTCTGAGGCTGGATTTGAACTTGGGTCCTTCTGAATCCAGGGCTGGTGCTTTATCCACTGCACCACCTAGCTGCTCCCAAGAGCTTACATCCTAACGAGAGAGAAGGTACATCAGCAAGTACAGACAGAATAAATACAAGGAATTGTTTAAAATCGTTTAACCTTAAAACACCACTCAAACTTTTGGGACACCCTGTAGAGAGAGAATAAGTACAGAGTAGTTCAGTAGAAGGGTGTGTTAGCAAGCCCTTGGGAAGCCCTGGGAGTCAGAGACACAGCAGCTGGATCCTGGTGGGTAGAATGTGCTGGGGAGGGGCTCATGACTTGTGAGCTGGAGGGAAGAGGGGGACACCTCAGTTGCACAGCTGACGACCTGAAACTTGGCCAAACTGGCTTGGGAAGAACTTTTCCAAGCCCTCTGGGCTGCTTGTATTAACAGAAGTTATCTCCACACCAAGTTTCCATGTGATTTCAAGCTCCCCTTCCCCCCAAAAAAGTATTATTGATTTGGATAAATATTAAAAACCCAGGTGGGTTAGAGACCCATCCAGATGAAAGCCCCTTCTGAGCTACCTTATATAATTCAAAACTAATGAGCAGTGGCTACTTCATTTTCACTGGGAGTCGTAGCTTGTGGCCAGTTTATTATCTTTTTTTTTTTTTTTTGGCGGGGCAATTGGGGTTAAGTGACTTGCCCAGGGTCACACAGCTAGTAAGTGTTAAGTGTCTGAGGCCGGGTTTGAACTCAGATTCTCCTGAATCCAGGGCTGGTGCTCTATCCACTGTGCCACCTAGCTGCCCCCAATTTATTATCTTAATAATCTTCAGATAATTAGAATGCTCAAGAAATGGACTGTTCTGGGCAGTTTCAGCCCTTTTTACTTAAAAAATCTTTCACAGATGGCCAAGTCACCTCCTGCTCCAGTAATTTTAGTTAATGCACCACGGTGGGGTCTGTCTGTGTTCATTCAGAGTCTTAGGATCTGCCCTCTGCATGTCAGTTGTCATCTTTCAGACCTGTGGCTAGAAATCGAGGAGAAATAGGAAACTGGGCTCAATGTGGACTGACTTGGGATATCTCCTGAAAGATGGTCTTTAGAACCTAAAAACCTCTCCCATCTGGACCCTTCTCTGTATGACTTCAACAGTCATCACTTTGCTTTGGCCCATCATCACTCCTTGCCTAGATTTCTGTAACAACCCTGCCTCAGTGCCTCTCTCCTCTCCCTTGGTCCATCCTCCACACAGCTGTTAAAGTGATTTAACTCTAGCTTGGCTCTTACCATATCTCACTCCTACTCAGGAAACTGGCAGCTCCCTATTGCTTCTGCAATAAACTATGAGCTCCTTGAGCTTTTAAAGCCCTTCACAATATGGTTTCCAACTGATCTTTTGAGCCTCAATACATACTATTTCCCCTCCCACACTCTGCAAACCAGCCACAGTGTGACCTTCTCTGGGCTCTCCCACACAACTCCCATCTCTAGCCTTTATCCTGGCTATGCCCATGCTTAGTATGTACTCTCTCCTCACCTCTGCCCCATGGAATCCTTCCCTCCCTCCCTTTAAGGGGCAGCTCAGGTACCTCCTTCTATGTGAAACCTTTCCTGATTCCCCCACCTGCTAGTGCCCTCTCTCCCTAACTCCATTGTGTTTATTCTATGTATACTCATGTACACACTTGGTGTATCCCCAATTCCAATGTAAACTCCATGAAATTATCCCCACTGCCCAGCATGCCTTATAAATGTTTGTTGACTGATTAGAATAAAAGACAAAGATGGCATGGTTTTGGGTGTTTCGGGAAAACTGGATTCCAGTTAATCAAGGCTTTACCCTAATTTTTGCTCACTTCTCCTTCCCTTGCTAGGTGTGGCTACCGAGGAGGCTACATGGAAGTGATCAATTTACATCCAGAGATTAAGGGACAGCTCGTCAAGATGCTCTCTGTCCGGCTCTGCCCCCCAGTGTCTGGACAGGCAGCCATGGATATTGTTGTGAACCCCCCTGTGCCTGGAGAGGAGTCTTTTGAGCAGTTCAATAGGGTGAGTTTAAATGGTCCCCCTCACTCCTGGTGTCCTGGGTATGTCTTCATAGGCAAATAGGATCCTATACTGTGGGACTGTTAGGTATCTTAGAAGTCATTGAATGCAACCTCTTCACTGTGCAGGTAAGGAAACAAAGAACCAGAGAGAGTAACTGATTTATCCAAAGTCATGCAGATAGCCAGTAGTAGAGCTGAGAATCCCATCTTTTTTTACTGGGCCAGCAAGGGAGAGTACTGGACTTGAAGTAAGTAAAATGTGAGTTCAGATTCTGCCTCAAGACACTTATAAATTCTGTGATTCTGGACAAGTCACTTAACCTCTCTCTCCCTCAGTCTCCTCATCTGTCAAGTGAGAGGATTAGACTTCATGGCCTCTTAAGGTTGATTCCAGCCCCAGAACTGTGATCCTATGACTCTCAATCCACTCCTATTGGTTAGAGTGAGAGAGGCCATGGTCACAGCATCCATCTTGGTATAGGCCGGTTAGCTTCAAAGAGAAGAAAAATCCTGTTTTGTCGTAACAGAGCATTGACCCCCAATCCCTGATCAGGCTCTTGCAGACATGCCTCCTGAGGATGAGCTTACTTTGTGTGCTATTCTGCACTTCTTTTTCTTGTCAGGGTTAGGGCACCATCACCCTCCACTACCACTGGTCCCCAAATCTAGTGCTCTTCCCACTGTACCACACAACCATAGGTCATGGTCCTACCACCTCCCAAACCTTGTACCCTCCTACTCTTGATTCCTAGAGTAGTTGGATGCCTCGAGAGTGACTTTTATTGAAGAAAATCCTTTTGTATCCTTCCTTCAGAGTGCCTAGCATAGTGCAGGGCATAGATGAATAGGTTTATCTAGAGCAGGGGCTCCTACCTTTTTTTTGCATCATGGAATCTTTGGGCAGTCTGCTGATGCTTATGGATCCCTTCTCAAAAGGTTTTTAAATGCATAAAATAAAATGTAGAGGATTATAGAGGAAACTAATTACAGTGAAATACAGTTATCAAAGCTTTTTTAAGTTCACAGATCTTGGGTTATACGAAGTCAT
This sequence comes from Dromiciops gliroides, assembly GCF_019393635.1. Lineage (NCBI taxonomy): Eukaryota > Metazoa > Chordata > Mammalia > Microbiotheria > Microbiotheriidae > Dromiciops > Dromiciops gliroides. Next base: position 409,827,000 of record NC_057862.1, on the reverse strand, counting down.
AAAGCACTTTTATAGGTGTGTGTTTTCTTTTAGGCTTCCCAGAAACCCTGTGAGCTAGGCAGGCAGAGCCAGTAGTATCACTGTCTTTTTTTTTTTTTAAAGATAAGGAAACGGGGCATGAGAGACATGGAATGCTTTGTCCAAGGCCACACAATGATAGAGCTGGGTCTCAAACCTGGGTCTTCTGATGTTTTGGTCTTCCACATCATCCTGCTTTATCAGCAGAGGGAATTGGGGATGATTAGGAAAGACGTGTTAACTTGTTCATATTTGAAGGACTGCCATGAGGAGGAAAGATTAGCCTTGTTCTTTTTGAGGCAAAACCAGGAACAGTGGGTGGACGTCCCAAAGAGGCAAATTTAGACACAGTATGTAGGGAGAAAACCTGCTAACAATTAGAATGAATGAGCTGTTATGGGGCAGCTAGGTGGCGCAGTGGATAGAGCACTGGCCCTGGAGTCAGGAGTACCTGAGTTCAAATCCGGCCTCAGACACTTAATACTTACTAGCTGTGTGACCCTGGGCAAGTCACTTAACCCCAATTGCCTCACTAAAAAAAAAAAAAAAAAAGAATGAATGAACTGTTAGATTCTCCTTCCTTAGAGGTCTCTGATTTGGTGACTGGATAAAACACTTGCCAGTGGGATTCCTTCCATGTCTGGGTTGTACTAGATGGCCACTGAGGGGGTCCTTTCCAACTCTCAAATTATGTGGATTCAGGGATCTGTGATGGTTGTTGGGAGACTCCTCCTGCAGACTGGGCACATTTAGCTTTTCCCAGGCTTCCTAGTCCATAGATGGGATGTCCAGTTTCCCATTGCCTCCACTACAGGCCACCTGGAGAAGGCAGCAGAAAGTGATGGGTTTTATAGGAAGAGAAACAGATTATTAGGCATATACCATTGGTTTCCCATTTTCTATTGTCAAAAGAAGGGAGATGCTCAGGATTGGTTAGTGAATCAAATTGGTGAAGCAAGCCAGGCTATGGAATGTCCTAGAAAAGGCCCAGGGAATGGAGGCATGTCCAATGCAGAGGCAGTCTGCTTCATGTGGTTATTATGGGTATTTGAGAGGTCAAAAACACCAGAAAGAGAGTTTAGAACTATCACCTGATCAAACCTCAGAGCAAAGTCCATTCAGATCCACTCCCAGTGGCGTGAGTACTTTCCTGTGCTGGAAGCCCTGCATCCCTAGCTGTGCCCTTTGAGTCCAGAGTCTGGTTGTTATGCTGAGAACCAAGGAAGTGTTCGTAGGAGCATCATAAGTGATTCTAAGAAAATACAGCAGATCTGAGAGGAGAGAAACTTGGTTTTTTTCTGCCCAAATTCCAGAGCTAGGGACAGGATGTGGGCATCCTGAGTGGATCAGGATGAAGAAATAACCTTCCCCTTGTAAGTGGAGCGTAGCCATGGGAATGGAGAACAATGAAGCTCACCAGTAACTCACCTGGCCACTGCTCTAGACTTCATTCCGTAGGCCTCCTTCTCAAGTCTGGGACACATGAAATCATCAGACTTTGAGCTAGAAGGAGCCTCAGAGATCATTTTAGACAACTCACAGAAAACTGAGGCCTAAACAGGGGAGTCAAGTAGACCTTGAAGAGAGCCAGGAATCAAACTTCAGTTTCCACGATGCCCACAGCTAGTGCTCTTGTCACTGGCACACAGCTGTAGGTCATGGTTTCATTACTTCTCAAACCTCAGACTCTCCTCCTCATTGATATTTAGAACAGTTTGAAGCCTCAGAGAGTTACTTCCTTTGAAAGTAACATTTGGCAAATGCACTCTGATGTGGGTCTCTGGGCTTGTTCCATTTAGCTTCTTGGGTCCTCCCCTGTTCGTTTTCCTTTTCTGTAAAATGGGGAGCTGGATATAACTAGATGATCTGAAAAGTCCTGTCTCGCTCTTAAACTTCAGGTGACCCTACAATGGGATCATCACCGCACTTCCTTGTGAGGAAAAGGCTCCTTCCATAGTTTCTGTGGTGTTATTGCTACAGAAGAAACCAGTTCTAGAGACTAGAACTAATCATTCTGTTAGTGCCCAAAGTGAACTTAACCTCGTCTCTTTTCTTTTTCTTTCCACAGGAAAAGGAATTCGTCCTGAGCAATCTTGCCCAAAAAGCAAAACTTACAGAAGATTTATTTAACCAAGTCCCAGGAATTCACTGTAATCCATTACAAGGAGCCATGTATGCCTTTCCCAGGATCTTCATCCCAACGAAAGCAATTGAGACAGCTAAGGTGTGTTGGTCTTTCCTGCTCTGATTCTTATCTGAATTCAAATCCTGTCTCAGACCCTAGCAGTGTGACCCTAGGCAAGTCACTTATTCCCTGTTTGTCTCAGTTTCTTCATCAGTTAAATGAGGATAATAATAGCACCTACCTCTTAGTGCTGTTGTGAGGATCCGATGAGATACTTACGATGCCTGGCACATAGGAAACACTATCATCATTATCATCACTAGGACTGTGACAGCTGGAAGAGGGGTTTCTATTAGGCAGGGGTGTGCGTTTTACACCCAGAGAAAGGGGTATTTTTTCTTGGTCTCTGGGTTCCTCTGCTGTGTCAGCCCCTGGATTACAAATCAGGTCAATGGCTTATATTTGCTCTGGGGAATAGAGCACTAGCTTTCAGAAGCAGGACTGTGAGCAGGGCTTTGCCGTCTCATTTTGGCAAATCCAAATTAAAGAAAACTCAAATGCGGCCTGGATTTCTAGTTGATGCTCCTACTAGGAGTGTAGAAAGTTGATTTTCTAGTTAACTCTCGGAAATAATTTTCAAATAAACCATACATACAGCACTGAGCAGTAAATCCTTGCTGAATTAAAGTGACATTGAATCGAGTACTGACTGTGTAGAATACTGTGTTGGGGGGAGAGGGAGGTTGTAGACGGTTGCTGCTGTCATGGAACTCGCCTTCTAGTAGGAGAGGTAAAGCACAAAGCAGATTGCTACGATGAACAACAGTATGCCTGACAAGCATATTAAATATAAAACAGAGGGTCATGTCAGGTCTGACAGGTAAGATTGTCACTAATTGGGGTGGGGGGGGGTAGACAGGGAAGATTTCACAGAGGAGGTGGCATTTGTTTTTTTGTTTTTTGTTTTTTTTAAGTGAGGCAATTGGGGTTAAGTGACTTGCCCAGGGTCACACAGCTAGTAAGTGTTAAGTGTCTGAGGCCAGATTTGAACTCAGGTACTCCTGACTCCAGGGCCGGTGCTCTAACCACTGTGCCACCTAGCTGCCCCAGGAGGTGGCATTTGTGTTAGGCTTTATAAGATAGGAAATCAGGGGAAATAAGAGCTGACATTAGACAGAGAATGGTGCTAGTGGATCAAAAAGCATTTAGGTGGCAATTGTGTGCCCAGCACTGTGCCAAGCACTGGAGATACAGTTAAAGCAAAAACAGCCCCTGTCCTCAAGGAGCTTACATTCTAATATAAAGAGAAAGAAAAACTGAAACCCAAAAGGGGAACAGATACAAATTACTTGCCCAAGGTCACTCACAGTAGCAGAATTGGAATTCTAATCTTCACTCTTCTCATTCCAAATCCCAAGCCTTTTCTACTACAAATTCCTTTGGGGAAAGGACAAAGTGCTGAAATTCAACAAGTTAATATGGGCCTGGATGATCCTAGTAGAAATTTTGTTGGGAGAGAAAGTTGATTGGCCAAAATTCTTTTGGGGTTTATCTGTGGATTTAATGTACTCAAATTTTCCATTTCCCAGGCTAGCCTCTCTAAAGAAATGCACATTTCTGTAACTTGAACTAGGCTTAGAAAATTGAGGACCATATGATACCTGCTTTAATGACTAGATAGGAATTATGAACATATAAAATGCCTCTGGTGGGGGCAGCTAGGTGGCGCAGTGGATAGAGCACCGGCCCTGAAGTCAGAGGTACCTGAGTTCAAATCCAGCCTCAGACACATAATACTTAACTAGCTGTGTGACCCTGGGCAAGTCACTTAACCCCAATTCCCTCACTAAAAAAAAAAAAAATGCCTCTGGTATGCTTGTCAGAACTTGAAAATAGTTTTCTTTCTTTCTTTCTTTCTTTTTTTTTTTGTGAGGCAATTGGGGTTAAGTGACTTGCCCAGGGTCACACAGCTAGTAAAAATGTTAAGTGTTTGAGGCCACATTCGAACTCAGGTCCTCCTGACTCCAGGGCCGGTGCTCTATCCACTGTGCCACCTAGCTGCCCCATTTGCTTTCTTTCATAATTTAAATAGTATTTCCCTGGCATTGTTTGAATCAGGGTTGCAGACTTTTTCTTTCTATATTAATGCAGAGGTCTAGCATCTGTCCAAATGACCCCAAAGTCCAAGTTAATGACATTTGATTTTGTTGTGTGATTCAGTTGTTGGCTGCTATAGTATCAGTATGTTTGGGGGTTGAATAATTTTCTTTATCAACTGCAAGGCTGAAAGACTTTCTCATCTGCTGAGATTAATTCTTGTTGGAGTTAGGAACCCCAGAGAAGCATAGTTTCTTCAAGATCCATGTGAGAGGGCAACTAGGTGGTGCAGTGAATAGAGCACCAGCCCTGGATACAGGAGGACCTGAATTCAAAGATGGCCTCAGATACTCAACACTTAACTAACTGTGTGACCCTGGGCAAGTCACTTAACCCTCATTGCCCTGCAAAAAAAAAAAAAGATCCATGTGAGCTGTTTTCAAATGTATTTTCAGTAGTCTCAAAATCTTTAGCTAAATTCTTGCCAGAGAAAAGCATGGTACATTTGTGTCTAGTGCTGTATACTTTTCAAAACACCTTCCTACCCATAAGTTATCTCATTTGAGCTTAATCTTGTGAAGTCCATAGAATGCTTAGTACTTTTCTTCTTTTACAGATGGAGAAACTGAGTCTTAGAGAAGACAAATCACAGGAACATAGGTTTAGAGCTGGAATCAGATAGGAATTCTAGACTATAATAATTTTAATAGTCTCTAAACTATTCAATCCAGGCTTCCTTAACCTTTTTGGTGTCATGGACCCCTTTGACAAATGGAGACAAGTTTTGACAAATAGTGAAGCCTATAGACCTCTTCTTAGAAGAATATTTTTAAATATTCAAAGTAAAATACTTTGGGTTACAAAAGAAACTAATTATATTGAAGTACAGTTTTTTTTTAAATTTACATTCATGGACCACTAGTTAATCTAATTCAAACCCCTCATTTTACATGTGAAGAAACTGAGGTGCAGAGAGAAGTGACTTGCCCCAATGTCCCACAAGTATTTAATGATATAGGTATGATTTGAACTCTGGTTTCTTGGCACTCAGCTTAAGGCCCTTTCCACTGTGTAACTCACTGCTTCCCAGTGATGTCTTTGGGAGACAGAGTATGTACATCTTTTTTTTCTGCTCTGTTACTTCCTGCACCCCACCTCTTCCCAAGACCTAACACTTGTCCATGATGTGGCCCATGTGGCAAAGAACATCTTGGTAAAAGAAAAGTATGCTGGATTTGGTGTCAAGGGATCCTCAGTTTGAATCCTCCCTCTGCCACTTATCACTTCTGTGACTTTGGGCAAGTCACTGGTCCTCCCTGATCCTCATTTTGCTTTCCTGCCAGATGATGGGGTTGGATTAGATGGACTCTTGAGGTCCCTTCCACCTCAAATTCTTTGATGTTGTGAGAGCATAGAAATTCCCCCTTTGGGTTTTATTGTTTTTTTGTTTGTTTGTTTGATTATTTATTTATTTGTTTGTGGGGCAGTGAGGGTTAAGTGACTTGCTCAGGGTCACACAGCTGATAAGTGTCAAATGTCTGAGCCCTGAATCCAGCGCTGATGCCTTATCCACTGCACCACCTTAGCTGCCCACTCTTTGGGGTTTTTTTGTTTGTTTGTTTGTTTGTTTTTGCGGGGCAATGGGGGTTAAGTGACTTGCCCAGGGTCACACAGCTAGTAAGTGTCAAGTGTCTGAGGCTGGATTTGAACTCAGGTACTCCTGAATCCAGGGCCGGTGCTTTATCCACTGCGCCACCTAGCTGCCCCCCTCTTTGGGTTTTATTGTGTATGTGTGTGTATGTAAAAGCAAATGATGACTCATTTAACTCTCCTCCATTTCGGCAGGCCCATAACATGGCTCCAGACATGTTTTACTGTATGAAGCTTCTGGAAGAAACTGGAATCTGTGTGGTACCTGGCAGTGGCTTTGGCCAGAGGGAAGGGACATACCACTTAAGGTACTGCATGCTCTCTGTTCGAATGGGGCGGCTCTGAATTTGGCATGCAACTGTGGTTTCATGTGCAGCCCCAGGATGAGCTGAAGGCGAGGGAGAGGTCTTTCTTTGGAGAAGGACTATCCTCCACCCCACTACCATTTTTTTTTCCACAATAGAAAAGCATATGTCCTGTGCTTTATCCTTGCCCTCTGTTAATAGTAATCGTGGTGATAATAATTGCTAATAGCTAACATTTTTTATTATGGTTAGTGAAATGTTTTTTTAATAAGTTCAGAGACTACAGATCAAAACCCCCAACTTTAAACGACTACTTGTCTCTTCTTTCTTAGTAGACAGAATGTTAGCACTACATCATTACAAAGCAACTTCAGATTGCTCAAGTAAATTTACCTTTCTAGGTTTCCCTGGACTCTTGTACTTGTATTTCAAATCTAGTCTTTTTAAAAAAATACATATTCGGGGCAGCTAGATGTCACAGTGGTTAAGCGCCGGCCCTGGATTCAGGAGTACCTGAGGAGTACCGGCCTCAGACACTTGACACTTACTGGCTGTGTGACCCTGGGCAAGTCACTTAACCCCTGTTGCCTGCAAAAAAAAAAATACATATCCAAAAATGCTTTAAAGCTCCCTATTCCACTGAATGTCAAGGTTTTAGGTAATCTTCATATTTCCTTGGTATCTGAACTCTTCCTTTTTGGATAGTGGCAGTAGTTTTTCTTTAGTACGGGAGCTCTGGGTTTTGGCTGACAAATAGCTAACATTTTATCCACCACTTATTCTGTGCTAGGCATTATGATAAGTGCTTTACACTTATTATCTCATTGGCTCCTCACAACAACCTGGGAGGTAGGTGCTCTTATTATTCCCTTTTTACAGATGAGGAAACTGAGGCAAACAAGGGGAAAGTCACCTGCCCAGGGTCACATAGCTAGAAAGTGTGAGCATGCATGTTGGAACTCAGGTCTTCCTGACTCCAGGAGTGGCTCTATCCACATTGTCTAAAAGTTAGTTTATACCACACTCATTCTAAATCCACACTAATTTCAAACTCTTTCCTCCCCAACCCACTGAGCTGCCCTTAGTAGCAAAGTTAAAAATCAGAGACAAAAAGCAGTTCAGCAAAATTAACCGACACATTGACCACCTCTGACTATGTTCTGCATGCCTCACCCATTGTATCCCACCTCTTCAGTCAAGGGAGAGAGGTATATTATCTCTAGCAGATTTCCCCTTCAATTATCCCTTCTCTAATCCTCAGTCTCTTCCTAATCACTGAACCTTGCCCTATTTCCTTTAAACATGCCCAAGTCTCCTCATCTTTAAAAAAAGCTATCTCCTCAAGCTGTCACCCCCTGGCTTTCCTCCCTTTCTCAACCACTCTCTGCCCTGCTCTCAATAACTTTTCAGATTTCTGCAGTCTGGCTTCCAACCTCATCATGTAACTGCAACTTCTCTCTCTGAATGACCAAATCTGATGGTCTTTTCTCAGTCAGCATCTTACTTGACCTTTCTGCTGCATTCGATACTAATTGATGACAGTTGTCTTCTCTTGGATACTTATTCCTCCATATCATGTCCCATCCCTGTTGGTGTTTTCCAAGGCTTTGTCCTAGACCCTTTTTTCTATATATATTTTCTCTTGGTTGGTTTCCTTATATTCCATGGGTTTAATTATTTGTTCTGCAGATGACTCATAGATCAGTCTATCTAGCCCCAGTCTCTCCCCTGAATTTCAAGTCTACATCACCAAGTGTCTTTTGGATATTTCAAACTGGTTGTCCCAAACCTTTTATCTTTCTCCCCAAACCCATCCCTCTTTCCAAATTCCATTTCTCTTGAGGGAACCACCATCTTTAGAATCACCCAAATTTGGAACCTTGGTATCATCCCCACATCCTCGCTGTCATTCACCCTGCATATACTATCAGTTGTCAGATTTTGCTGTTTCTGCCTCCATAGCAACTCTCACATCTGACCCCTTCTTGACCCCTTCTCTCTTCAGGCCCTCATCACCACCAGCCCACATAATCCAACAGCCTCCTTATTGGTCTTCCTGCCTCATCTCTCCCAAATCCAGAACAGCTGCCAATGTCTTTTTCCTTAATCATAGATTGAATCACATCACTTCCCTATTCCTTAAAATTCCCTATTGCCACTAGAAAAAAAATATCAGTTTCTCTGTTAAGCCTTCAAAGCCCTCAACAACCTGGCCCCAGCCTATCTTCTGGACTTGTGTGGTACATCACTCCCTCTTTGTATTCTGTGATCCAGCCAACTAGCCCTTCTGTTGCTACACTCATCACCCCATCTTCCATTCCATACCATTGCACTCTCTATACCTCCCCCAACTTGAATATATTCCCTACTAACCTCTGTTTCACAGAATCCCTTTTCCTTCAAGATACAGTTCATGCACCATCTTTTACATCTTTCTTGACCAGTCCAGCTACTAGGGGCCTTCCCTAATGACTTTGTTGTATTTATTATTTTTATATTTATTTGTTATATATTTATATATGTACTTGTTTCTCCATTAGAATGTAAGTTCCTCATAAATAGGGATTGTCTATTTATTGTATATGTTCCCCAGGACCTAGCTCAATGCCTGGAACATCTGGTTGGGGAACATCTGGTTGATTGGTTACCTCATTTAATATAGACTACTTTTAACATGTATGCGGAAAACCAAATCTGGAGGCATTAGCCATTGTTGTTCCTGGACCGTGTGAGCCATTTCAAACTTTATTTCTTGTTTACATTCCCATAAGCCCTGTGCAATTATGTTTATGTCCTTTTTCTCTCAAAAACCCTGTGAGGTGACTTAGTAATGTGACCTTTCCTGTACAAAAGGGGAGGGGGAGGGAAAAAATGAGGCACAAGGTAATTGAATCTCTGACCCAAGATCCCATAGCAAGGTGGCCTAAGATCAGAGCTCATGGCTCCCAAATTGCTAGTCTGCTAACAATAGTAAGGACCAAATTTTAAGAAGAAAAGACAGCCCTTACCCTTTGTGATCTTACAACCTGTTAGGAATACAAAACTTTCTCCAAACCGTTGAGAGCACAATAATAGTGCTTTACACTGATAGCAATGTTACTTTTTAGAATCCTTTCTTATTTAGTTTTCACAATAGCCCTGTAAGCTAGGCTGGGCTCCTGCTGTTAACCAGTTTTAAAGATGAGGAATCTAAGATACACAATTCAGTGGCTTGTCTTACATTATTTCAAGTACAGTGTTTGAAAAGCACTATCACATAGGAGAGGGAGAAGGCTGGTTTTGCTTGGCCCCAGAGGGTGCAATCAGTAACAAAGGGTGGGAGTTATAATAAAGAGGATGTTTGGTTCAATAGAAGGAAAAACTTCCAGATAATTATAGCTGCCCACAGTGGACTGGATAGCTTCAGGAAGCAGTGAGTTTCCCATCACTGCATCTGACCATTTGCCAGGGATTTTGTAAAAGGAGGTTTCCTGTTCAGGTAGGGGTTAGACTAGATGACCATTAAGGGAATTTCCTAACAGCTGGGACTAGAACTCAGGTGTTTGGATTTCAAAGTCCAATGAGTGGACTGAATATGGTATAAACTGACCATAAGCTTTGAGAAAGACAGTGAATATAAAAGCTATCAGGGTAGGATGTGTTGTTTAAAGAGGGCTTCCTGGAGGAAGCAGTTTGACTTTGGACCCAGCATTGCCTATAAATGTGATGGTTTACACGTGTTTTTAAAATAATTGTGTGGGTTTGTCAACTAGTGCCAGAAGTTTTGTTGAACTGTTGGCCATAGAGCATGTGTGTTTGGTTTTTAAAAGGATGTCTGTAATTTCCTTTTTGATTTGGGGTGAATCACTTGACTTTCCCATGTTATAAAGTAGTGACCAGACTGGGGAGTCAGAAGACCTGAGCTCAGCTATATTACGTATTCCTTGTGTGGCTTGTGGTAAGCTGCTTCCCCTCCTGTGACCTCAGTTTCCCTATCCTTCCCTCCCTTCCTCCCTCCTTCCTTCCTTATTTCCTTACTTCTTTTCTTTCTTTCTAGAATGACCATCCTGCCTCCTGTGGAAAAGCTAAAGATTGTCCTGGAAAAGGTGAAGGATTTCCACATGAAGTTTCTTGAGAAGTATGCGTGAGGCCCAAGGCAGCACTGCCCAAACAACAGAGGACCTGGGGGGGTTGTTTCGAATTTGCCCGGATCCAGAGAAGCCGTGGATCAGGAAGCTTGTCAGATCAGAACGATTCTTCCCCAACAACTCTGCTGAGCATCTTGCCTGGGGGACTTTGTGATGTTCATCTTTGGTTTGGCTGTAGGAGACTTCTTGTGCCTTGATGATGAGAATACTTCTCTTCCATGTTTCTGTTTCCAATCAAGCTGGGAATGGGGCACAATTCAGAAAGCCCCATAGGCCCTGGTATCCAGAGAGCTGACACATGGACTTGATCAGCAGGCATGGCCAAGCAGTGCCCTCTGATTTCATTTTGAAAATCCTATTGAGTTTATAAAACAAAACAAAACAAAAAGTTATGTTGTTCTAAGTGGTTTCCAGTCTAGGACAAAAAGCAGGTGCCAGAGAATGTCTTAACTTCAGTAAGTATTGGGTAGCTGAGGTCTGAGGCTATGATTGATGTTATCTATACAATAAAACTATTCAGAAATAAGACTGAGGATGTTGAAAGGCCCAGAGAGAGAACCTTTTCCTTAAGTATATCAATGAAGTTTAGAAAGTAAAAAGACCCGACTGCTCCAGGCCTTAAGTGGATGGGGGTCCCAGGTAGGTTTGTCGAAGTGGGGTGTGCCAGAAGAGGAAGGAGATGGAGACATGGAGATGTGAATCTCTGAGCTCAGCAATAAAACCACTTGGGAAAAATGACATACAGATTTTGTTCCCATGGAGAGCTTCAGGCAACATTAAGTGTCCTATTGGACACTGACGGTTCATTACCCCTGTGCTGTAAGAGGCTTCTCTTGGGGGTTTTGGGGTGTTGGACTGAGGGACTCAGGTTATACCCACCCTGGCACTCCTGTTGGGAAAGTTCATGGGTTTAAGGGACTATCTGCCTGTCACCCTGTGATTTTTCTGCTCCAAAAGAATCTCCTTTGCAAATTGTCTCAGGGGATGTAAAGACTGGCTTGTCTGCCCTTCCTCTCAGCACAGCTGGAAATGGGACCCAGAAGAATAAAGTTATGGTGATACGGTTCAGGCTGTGCTTGGTAGGCCCTTCAGCAATCTCTATTGGCTAAAGTCTTAAGCATTAAGGGCCTAGTAACTCTGGCTCCCCCATCCCCAGTGTCTCCATCCCCCCCAAAAAAACCAGACCAATTGATTGCAAGGTTTTTTTTCCCCTTGTCTGACTTTTAAATTAATACGAGGCTAAGTCTATTCCCTTTAGAAGCTGCTTCACACAATATAACCTGCTTTCCCTTATTTGGGGAAATTTCCAGATGGAGCTAATTAGGGTGGAGGGAGATTTTGAGGGAAGACACAGATCTGATATCTCTCAGGAAACAGCCGTAGACTGGATCCAGAGTAAGGGATCGGTGGGCAAGGAATCTCCCCTCTTCCCTCCTCTGATTCCCAGCCCCCTTCTGACATTTTGGTATTCAGGTTGGGCAGCCAAGAAAGACTTAATCAACTGGGGAAAAGACCTTGCAGTAGGTAATCTCAGTCCCTTGTTCTATTCTCATATAACACCCCTATCTTTTATTAATCCTAACCCTCTTCAGTGTATAGTTACAGAAACCTGGGATAGAAGGCTCAGACACTCATCACTTACTCCCTCAAAAGGAATTGTCAGGGAGGTGAGCTCTTAAAGTAGTCTTCCTCACTAAAACTTCCTCTCTCTGCTTGCATGGGCTGGGGGAGTGCAGGACAGAGCAAGGAGAGGAAAACCAATTGGGAAGTTGTTGCAGGACTTTTATTCTACCATTATTCGCAAGCATCAGATTTATTTTGAAGGCAGTAGCCAAGTTCTTAGACATCAAAAGGGAAGGGTTGAAGGTTTTTTCCCCCTTAAGAATTTTTGCACTTATACATGCTCTATATGATAGCAAAATGTCCAAAAGTAGTTGGAGATGACTGGTTGACTGCTAAGAAAAGGCAACCAGGACTGAATAATGCTGTATTTGAAAGAAAAGGTTTTAACAGTGGAGAAGTTAGTATATTTTTTATATTTTTTGTAACAATTGCTTTTTTCAGGGGTGGGGCAGGGAGAAAGGGTTCGTATTTTAGTGTCAACGAGTCCAATAGATTTTTATATTTCCCTTCAGACAACAGCCCTAAAAACTTTGCAAAGTTTACATGATTTTTAAAGATGCTATACATTTGTTACACCTAAGAATGAACACACACACACACACACAATACAGTTTAAAAAAAAAACAAAACAAGCTACTCTAGGGTGGGTAACTTCAGTTAAAGGGACTTAGAGAGTTGAGTTTTCTGGACCTTTTGCTTTGGTTGCCTTTATTTTTCTGGCTCCAAAGTGGGGTGGGGGGAACCCAGTCATTCGTTGATTCCTGTGGAGCTTTTCATCGAAAATGTAAGGTTTTTCTACTGTGTCGTTCACCACATCTGTCTGTATTGTAGCCAGCGGAACAGACCTCATGCCTAGAAAATTCACTCAGTGGTAAGTCCCTGGAGCTGCAAGCCCAAGTTGTTGAGTTCTGTCTCCATTGTTAACTGGAGTTTTCCACCAACAGCAAATACAGACTTAATTCTGCATGTTTCCAGTTTGGGTTCTCACAGGGATCTCCTGATATGGTCTTTAATGATGTTAGTTATTATACTGAAAGTGATAAACAATAAAACACGTACAAAATAGGTGGTTGTATTTAACTTCATCTGTTGCAGAAGCCCCTGATGCAACAGGCAGGGCTTTGTCTTAATGTTCTAAAAAGGTTAATGACATTTTTATCCAAATACAAATACTAGGCTTAGTCTCCTCAGCTCTTTTTTTCCCCTCCCGAGTTAGGACAGTCTTCTAGAAGGAATTTCACCTCCTGAAACACAGCTAGTCTATTGTGTTGAAACTACATCGGGAAGGGGCAGCTAAGTGGGTCCAGTCTTTAGAGCGCCTGTCCTGGAGTGAGGAGGACCTGAGTTAAAAGTCCAGTGTCAAACAGTTACTGGCTCTGATCACCTCCAAGAAAAAGAAAGAGGAGGAAGGGAGGGAGGGAGGAAGGAAGAAAAAACCCATGAGGGGCATCAACTTGGATTCTATGGATAGATTTTGGGGAGCCCATGAACTTGGATGGAGGATAAAAAAAAACACAAAACTTGACATCATTTATTTTTTGCCGTGAGGCAATTGGAGTTAAGTGACTTGGCCAGGGTCACACAGCTAGTAAGTGTCAAGTGTCTGAGACCTGATTTGAACTCAGGTCCTCCTGAATCCAGGGCCAGGTGCTTTTACATCTTTATTTTCACTAATCTTTGGTTTCCTCTATGATTCTATGTCTTTTATTTTATGCCTTTAAAAATATTCCAGGGGCAGCTAGGTGGCGCAGTGAATAGAGCATCGGCCCTGGAGTCAGGAGGACCTGAGTTCAAATACGGCCTCAGACACTTAACACTTACTGGCTGTGTGACCCTGAGCAAGTCACTTAACCCCAATTGCCTCACTAAAAAAAAAAATATTCCAAAGGGAATCTGCAGGTTTCACCACAAGTACATGAAGAGGGGTCTGTGGCCCAAGAAAATGTTAAGAACTGCTTTACATGGATTTCCACATAATGGACACATCATTATAAGTATCTTTTCCATCAGTGAAAGAGCTTCCTCATGTGGGAACCTCTTCCACCAGTGAGGAGTGAGTACAACCATCTATGACTTAGTAAATACATTTGTAGGGAATTAGTTGCCTGAGGTACAATGGAAATTAAGCCACTTGCCCGGTGTCCCCAGAGCTAAGTCTCAGAGGTGGAATTTGAACTGGGCTTTCCTGATCCCAAGCCCAGAGTCTAGGGCCAGGACTCTATTCTAGGATATCTCTGGCTACTTGTTTTTTAGACAGACCTGTAATTTCATTGGCATAAGAAACTCCCAGTGAAAAAACTTCCTCAACCAATGATAGCTAACATTTATGTAGCATTTTTAAGGTTTGCAAAGAAAGTACTTTGTGCATGTTATCTCATTTGATCCTATCATGGATCCCTTTAACAGTCTGATGAAGCCAATAGACCTCAAATAATATTTAAAATAAAGTACACTGGACTACAAAGGAACCAAATTATATTCATCCACAGTTTTCAAAATGTTTTGTTTTGGGTTTTTTTGTTGCAGGGCAATGGGGGTGACTTGCCCAGGGTCACACAGCTAATAAGTGTCAAGTGTCTGAGGCTGGATTTGAACTCAGGTACTCCTGAATCCAGGGCCGGTGCCTTATCCACTGTGCCACCCAGCTGCCCCTCTGTTTTGTTTTTTTTTAAGTTTATAGACCCTACATTAAGCATCTCTAGCTTAAAAGATAGTCACCTCCATGGGGAAGGATGTAATAGAATAGCTGGGCTCCAAATCTGCCCCCTCCCACCATTATCTAATTCCTTCAAGGCTTCCCATAAATCTTGTCCTGATAGCTTCCACTCAGGCCAGTAAGTCCTAAGGCTCTAGGCCCTCTTGTAAATGAAACATCTACTTTTCACCTTCATGAAACTTCAAGATTAATTAAATTATTTCCCAAGATTTCCATTTTTCTTTTGTGGAATAGGTGACTGGACCATGTATATCTTCTTTCCAGTTCTAAATTCCGTGATTCTATTATATTACTATGAGCCAGTCACTTGGCTTCTTGTAAAATAGGGATGTTAATCTGTGTCCACCCCTACCTCAGGGCTGTTGTGGGGATCAAATGAGATCATGTTTGGGAGAGTACATTGTGAACTACAAGGTGTGTCAACATTGGACATTATTCACTGGCTTTTGACACAGATACTGCTTTAAGTCCTTTCATAATTTAAAAATTTCAGTTTACCATCTCATCTATAATGGTTGTATGTCACTTGTTTAGCACACGATTTACCTTTGCAAAATGTTAACATACCCAGTGTCATTGGCGGTCATCAGAGTTTGGGGAAGGATAGGTAAAATTTCAGAATCATCAGCATAAAGATGGTAATTAAATCCATGGGACCAGAGATCACCGAGTGAAATAGAATAGAGTGAGAATTATAGAGAATAGGGGAGGACCCAAGACAGAACCTGATGGACAGCTGTGGGCAGAGGGCGTGATTTGGCAGAGGATCAACAAAGGAGACAGGAGGAGCAGTCACATAGATAGGAGAACCAGGAAAGAGTAGTATCCTGAAAAGCTAGAGAGAAGAGAGTATCAAGAAGTGATCAACAGTGTCAAAGGCTACAGAGAGATCAAGGGGAATGAGGATTGAGAATTAGTCATTGGATTTGGTAACTAAGATCATTAGTTACTTTGGAGAGAACAATTTCAATGGAATGATAAGGTTGGAAGCTGGGTAGTAAGGGCTTAAGAAGAGAGTGAGTAGAGAAAGTAGAAGTCCCTATTGTAGATGATCTTTTCAAATAGTTCAGCTGCAAAGCTTCAGAAGAGAAATAGGACAATAGCATAGGTCAAGTGCAGGATTTTTCAAGATGGAGACGTGCATTTTGGGGGGGGGGGCGGTAAAATATGAGGCAAGGTTCTCAGCTGAGAGAGTTGAGAGCAGGTGCCATGGGAAGTTTGAGGAGAGATGAAAAGGTTTGGAAGAGCCACTGTGTAGAGTGGGTTAGTGAGTTGATAAGGGAAGTATAGGATTGCCTAGCAGCAGTGAGGGCCTAGGTGATGTTGTATAACATAAACATGTAGTAGAACCAGTCAGAACCGGTTGCATCATTTTCCCCACCTTTGTTAGCAGCATGTGTGTAGGAGCAAAGGTAGGAATGGTGGCAGTGATCCAAGGCTGAGGCCTGGCTGGGTGTAATTGATGATATGATGAGGATGCTAGGTATTTAAGAGAGGAGGACAGTGTAGAGATGAATTGGTTCACAAGAAGTCAATATGGGAAGAGGAGAGAGTGGCTAGTGCAGGGTAGATGCCCTGGGAGAGAACTGAAGGGTCAAGGGATTGGAGGTCTGTGGAGAGTAGGGCTTTGTAAGGGAAGGAAGGCAGAGGGAGAGGTGGAAAGCTAATAGATTAAGGCTCTGGTGATTTCCGAATTCTTGAACATAAGGTTGATACCTTTTGGCTGATGGCAAGATCATGATTTTGATGGGGTGGTAGATATAAACAGCATGCCCCTCAGGGAAAGGGTACTGAGTGGAGGAAGGGGGCAATGGGGAGCAACTCCCTTCCTCCACCACTCAGCCAAGGAGAAAGAGTAAATGTGCAGGGGCAGCTAGATGGCACAGCGGATAGAGCACCGGCCCTGGAGTCAGGAGTACCTGAGTTCAAATCCGACCTCAAACACTTAACACTTACTAGCTGTGTGACCCTGGGCAAGTCACTTAACCCCAATTGCCTCACTAAAAACAAACAAACAAACAAACAAAGAGTAAATGTGCAGCCAATTCTGGAAAGGGTGACCAGGGAGGCTATATCACTGGGGAAGCCAGGTTTCAGTAACAGCAAATAGGTGGTAGGAATGGGAAAAGAAAAGATGAAGGTGAAAGTTTATTATTGCCTATGGCACAGGCCTTCCAGAGGGAGGTGCTAGGTGGAATTAGGTGGAAGGTTTAAGGGGGATGGGAATAAGGAAATAAGTGGTAGGGGGTATGGAATGGGGTTTGGATGATGATCAACAAGAGTTCAGGGGGGCAGCCAGGTGGCACAGTGGATAAAGCACTGGCCCTGGATTTAGGAGACCTGAGGTCAAATTCAGCCTCAGACACTTGACACTTACTAGCTGTGAGACCCTGGACAAGTCACTTAACCCTCATTGCCCCACAAAAAAAACAAAAACAAAACAACTAGGCTGCCTGATTCCAAATCTAATATGGTGTCCCCTAAACCAAGAAGACTCTCTAAAGTTGATTAATACCACTGTCTAAACCATGATGTGTCTATCTTGCAATGGTTCTCTTTTGTTGTTGTTCAGTTGTTTTTTCAGATGTGTCCAAGTCTTTGTGACCTCCATTTGAGGTTTTCTTGGTAAAGATACTGAAATGATTTGCCATTTTATTCTCCAGCTCATCTTAAGATGAGGAAATCGAGACAAACAGGATTAAGTGACTTCATACAACAAAGAAGGCCTTAACATCTCAGATTTAGAGCTGGTGGCCTCCCAAAATCACCATTAGTCACAGTGAGGGCCTATTATACAAAATATTATGTGTCCTTTTTTTAGGAACTAGGCTATAAGTTGGGAAAACCAACCATCTACTTGAAACTCTTCAGACTACTAATAATTGCCTGAAGGCAATTAATGTCTTAAATGATAAATTCCCATAATCCAAGTCTCATATGGATTTAATTGAGGATAATGATGAGCACAAAAAATGTGAATTTGCCTTGACTCAGAATATAATATACAATTATGCAATAATTCCAAGTAATAACTTTTTTTACTAAATATGCAATTACCTTTGCGAAAAATCAGAACTTTTTTTTTTCTGGGCAATGGGGGTTAAGTGACTTGCCCAGGGTCACACAGCTAGCAAGTGTCAAGTGTCTGAGGTCAAATTTGAACTCAGGTCCTCCTGAATCCAGGGCCAGTGCTTTATCCACTGGGCCACCTAGCTGCCCCCAGAATATATTTTAATACAAGTTAAAACAATCCTAAAAGAATAAAAATCTCTATGAAAATAGGCCCATACTATTAATTTCAAAATGTAGATGCAATAGCATAATGTAATCAACAAACACTTATTAAACACCCTACTACGAGTCATTCACTGAACTAAACTACAAAACCAAAAACAATCCCTGGCCTTGAAAAATTTACATGGGGGTGGGGAGAAGGGCACAACACATACAAAAGTAAATACAGCATATACAAAGCAAATGCACAGTAATTGGTGGGGGTAGTTAAAATAGGAAAGGCCTTCTGTTGAGGTATGGCTTTGCCAAACACTAGAGACTCTAGGAAATGGGGAAGAAGTGTATTTCATTTTTGATTTTCACTACAACACTGAAGCAAAAAAAAATTAGGGCCACTCCCATTAGCATTTGGTAGGAGGGCTCTCTGAGTCCCAGATGGCTTGATTAGTTTCTCCTACCCAGCTCAATTTCTTCATCTGATGACAAATACCTCTCCCAATAAGTGGTTCTGTGGTAACTCAACCCTGCTCATACAGGAGGGGCAAGCAAAGCTTATGTGACCAAAAGAGATTTATTGAAGGATGTCCTTCACAGTCATCTGGAGACAAGAGTTTGATGCTTTGGGCCTCCAAATCTACTTCAGTTTGAGTGATTGGTATGGCAACTTCCCAAATGTCTTCCCACTTTTCCTTTTTTTGTGTATAGGAAAAGTCCCATCTGATATGTTAGAGTCTTCCTCTTTTTAGGGAGTTCCAAGATGGTGATTGATGGGAAGCAAAGTGTTATCTGATATCTCTGCTTCCAGAACTACCCTTTGGGGTCTTTGAGGGCCATAAGGAGGGCAGCAGCCTTCTTGTTGATGAGGATGAGAAAGAAAATGGGCCTTGAAGGCATCCTAGACTGCCCCCTCCCTCATAACCTCTGATAGGAGTCAAGGACTATTAGCACGAACTTTTAACCTGTATTAAACCATGTTTGTTAGGTTCCTATTTCTTTCTTTCTTTCTTTCTCTCTTTCTTTTTTTTGCAGGGCGATGTGGGTCAAGTGACTTGTCCAAGGTCACACAACTAGTAAGTGTCAAGTATCTGAGGTCACATTTGAACTCAGGTCCTCCTGAATCCAGAGCTGTTGCTTTATCCACTACACCACCTAGCTGCCCCCTAGGTTCCTATTTCTTTTTTAAAAATTGTCACTGATGAAGTTTTTTAGCATTGTGCCCTGAATCCCATTCTTCCCATGAGTCCTGTGGTTTTTATTGCATACTTTTTTGTACCTTGATATTTTTTAAGAATGAATGTCTCTATGGCACAAATGACTGTATTTCAAGTATTTGAAGGGTTGTTATGTGGAAGAGAGAATGAACTTTTTCAGCTTGGGCTTAGAAGATAAAACTGGGAGAAGTGGGGGCAGCTAGGTGGCACAGTGGATAAAGCACCGGCCCTGGATTCAGGAGTACCTGAGTTCAAATCCAGCCTCAGACACTTGACACTAGCTGTGTGACCCTGGGCAAGTCACTTAACCCCCATTGCCCCGCAAAAAAACAAAAACAAAAAAACTGGGAGAAGCAAGAATTTTCTGTAATGGGGGAAATGGGGTACAGGGTTGAGGTAGGTGTTGGGGTTCTTAGGAAATCCTCTTTAAAGAATTACACCCTCTTGCATACAAAAGTAGTTAGAATAAGGTGGTAGTTTATTTAGGGGCAAGGGAAGGGAAGGGTGGGGGGAGGGAAACGATGGAAAAAATCCTTGGACTTCTCATGGGGAGATAGGCACAAAGCACATGGCTCAGAGGTACCAATCTCCTCAAACAGGAGGCTGGTAGGTACTTTTATAGAGGCCTGATGGGGGTGGACCATGTGCCTGTGGAAAGTTCCTTTAGTGAGGGTGGACCATCCCCACACTGGTAGTGACTAGAGGAATTGGGTGAAGGGTGGCTATGGATTTCTCTTCAAGACACAAAGGCCACAGCCACACCCAAATTTATCTCCCCAGGGTAAAAGGGAGACCAGAATGAAGGGTGGGAATCCGAAGCTAGCTCAGTCAGATTTGGTTCTGCTTATCTCTCTATGTGTTATCTGTCCTCTGGTTTAGTTTCTCAAGGAGAAGGTTCCTTGATGTGCCCCAGAGAACTTCTGGGGTGCTCTGCACCCCATGACATTTCAGAGAAGCATATTTAGATTCCTAACAGAGCTAGTCAAGAGTTGCCTTAGGATGGAATGGGTTGCCTCTGGAAGCAGTGAGTTGCTCATCACTCTGGAGGTCTTCAAACAGAGGCTGGATGATCACTTAGGAAAAAACAAGGTAAAGATTTTTGTCCACAGTTACACAGTTTCTAAGTGGGTGAGGCAGGATTTGAACTCACATCTTCCTGACTTCAAGTCCAGCACTCTATCAACTATTCCTGCGGCCTCCCTGGTGCTGAGTGCTCCAGGATGAGCCCTAAGTGAGGGCAGACTGCACTGAGTGTCAGAGTCTCAGAAGGGCCCCCTAGCCCTGTGGTTTGGGGGGTCTTCACAGAAAACCCTGGGCAATGGATGGACATCTTTTAAAATTTCATCATGGGATTCTGTTTTCCCACTTTGAAGTGTATTCCTGCTTGGACTTTATTTCCATGTAAGAATTGGGAGGGGCAGCTAGGTGTCACAGTGGATAGAGCACTGGCCCTGGATTCAGGAGTACCTGAGTTCAAATCCGGCCTCAGACACTTAACACTTACTAGCTGTGTGACCCTGGGCAAGTCACTTAACCCCAATTGCCTCACTAAAAAAAAAAAAAAAAGAATTGGGAGATTTTAGAGTGTTAACCTGTAAATTAAGGAAACAATAGGAGAAATAAGCTCTTTAATCGGGACAGAGGAACTATAGCTCGTGGTATGGCGAAGTGGAAGCTTGGAATACCCAAAGATGGGAACCTAGGACAAGGTTTTATGGGGTAACAGAACGGAAAGGAACCAAAAGATTTCTCCAGAGTCACAACAACCTAATGTAAATGAACCTTTAACAAAAGAAACAATAGAACTCCAGAATTATGTATAGACACAACTGCTAACTCTAAATAGAAACTACTTAATGTAGGTGGACCCTTTTTACATAATAACATAAGGTCCTGGGTGTAAGGCAGGGATCATTTTGCTTGGGGGAAGGTCCATAAATTGATCAAGAGTCTGGAATTGACAAAAGATTGGTTAGCCCCAGGCAATTTACCTTCCTGGGTTGGGGGGACTGGGTGGGGAATCAGTCAGTTCTCAGTAAATTTGTAGTTATCGAATCACCAAATTGCATGGTTTTTTTGACCTCCCTTTTGAAGGTGGTTTGTTCCATCCTCATAGGATCCTTGGGGCTCTTCTGTCCTTTTTTCTGACCTGTGGGACCTCAGAGCAACAAAAATGTATAAAACACTACTCTAGCCTCATCTTGAGTTCAAATCCAGCCTCAGACACTCACTAGTTGTGTGACCTTGGGCAAGTCATTTACCCCGGTTTGCCTCTGTTCCTCATCTGTAAAATGACCTGGAGAGGGAAATAGCCAACCATTCTAGTATCTGCCAAGAAAACCCCAAATGGGGTCTTGGAGAGTTGGACATGACTGAAAAACGACTGAACAACAAAAGCCTTTTCCCCCTACCACTCCTTTTCTCACACATTATATTCCTACAAAACTAGAATATTCTGTGTTCTCCATCCAGTGTCCCCCAAGCCTAGAAAAAAGTTCCTCTTCACTCTACCAGTTGAAATCCTTACAGAATCACAGTATTTAAAATGCAAAAGTGCCTTAGAGATCACATAGATCACTCCCTACCCTCCTGTTCCCGTTTTACAGAGAAGGAAAAAAGGAGGCTCAAATAGGGAAGGGACTTATCCAAGGTCACTTAGTGTTAAACTCAGCCACCTGAATCAGACCTTGTCCGCATTCCCATACCCATGAATTGCCTGACGCTGACCAGACATTATCACTCCCAGCCTCTGACCATTTTGTCCCAAACTCTCCCCTCCAGAGATTACCAACCTTTCTTGGTGGACTTTCAATTGTAATGCAAAACAACTTACCTCCTGAAACTGTGAGATGTCCCAACCCCTCCCACCTGCAGCCCAACCTTGCCCTCTGCCTTAGTATACTATGTAAACCCTGTTCCCATCCCTCTTCTCTGTACTCCAGCACTTGAATTCAGGTTGACAATAGTAAGAATCCCAGTACTATACTGGGATTTGAACCCAGGCCCCCAGACTACTCTGATGGTGCTACTTCTACCGCTAGTGGGCCGTATAAATATCAGGGCCCAATTAATGGTTCTGGAGGCCCAAAGGTGAATCACAGACAGCAATCTAACAGGTCACCTGTGTGACCTTAGGAAAGCCACTTTTCTCTGGGCTTCAGTTTCTTCCTCTGTAAAATAGAAGGAATGGATTAGCCCTCTCAAGTCTTTCAGCTCTAAAGCCAGTGTGTGCATGAGCACGCTACTGTTTGCAAAACATTTTCCTCACAGCCACTGAGGTAGGTAGTATAAATAATAAGGAAACTCATATCAACTGATTCCCTCCCCTCCCATCCACTTGATGAGAGTGTCCCAGAATTTCTGTGGGGCACATCAAGGAATCTTCTCCTTGTGAAATTAAACCAGAGGACAGATAACACATAGAGAGATAAGCGGAACCAAATCTGACTGAGCTAGCTTTGGATTCCCACCCTTCATTCTGGTCTCCCTTACCCTGGGAAGATAAATTTGGGTGTGGCTGTGACCTTTGTGTCTTGAAGAGAGATCCATAGCCACCCCTCACCCAATTCCTCTAGTCACTACCAGTGGGGGATGGTCCTCCACTCCTCACTCAATTCCCCCAGCTACCACCAGTGGGGGATGGTCCTCCCTCACTAAAGGAACTTTTCACAGGCAGATGGTCCACCCCCATCAGACCTCTATAAAAGTACCTACCAGCCTCCTGTTTGAGGAGATTGGTACCTCTGAGCCATGTGCTTTGTGCTTATCTCCCCATGAGAAGTCCAAGGATTTCTGTCATGGTTGCCCTCCCCCCACCCTTCCCTTCCCTTGGCCCTAAATAAACTACCACCTTATTCTAACTACTTTTGTGTGCAAGAGGGTGTAACCCCAAACCCCGTACCCCATTTTCCCCCATTACAAAAGTACAAGATGGAAGGACCAGGTAACAGAGACAATGAAATCTTATGTTTGGGTGTTTCCTTTTTCTGCTCTTGAGTGAGTGTAAGCTACCAAGGAGCTATGCATTGGATTTGAAAGGCTCAAGAAAAACTGCTAAGGATTGGTCAAGACAATGGGCTGCCCTGTGCTAGTTTCTTTGCCCTCTCCTGGAGAATGAGACTGAGCCCGAGAGTGGGAGTAACAGTTTAAAGACAGAAGAGTAACTTCTGCTAGTATTCAATCTTCTGGGGCTGCTGGTGGTGAATGAAGTGCTGGGTCTGGAGTCAAGAAGACCTGCATTCAAATTCGGACCCAGACACTTACTGTGTGACCTTAGGCAAGTCATTTAACATCTGCCTGCCTCAGTTTCCTCAGCTGTAAAATGGTGATAATAATAGCATCTACTTTGAAGAGTTGTGAGAGGGGGCAGCTAGGTGGCAAGGTGGATAAAGCCCAGGATTCAGGAGGACCTGAGTTCAAATCTGACTTCAGACATTCCACACTTGCTAGCTGTGTGACCCTGGGCAAGTCACTTAACCCTCATTGCCCCACACCCAAACAACAACAACAACAACAACAAAAACCCACAAAAAACAAAACAAAACAAACAACAACAACAACAATGACAACAACAAAAAACACAGGAAAAAAAAGAAGCGAGTAGACAAGATCACAGTATCCACTCCAGGACCATCCACGGGCCCAGCTTGGTATAGAGGAAATAATTCTGACACATAAAGCTTAAAATTTCTAAATCTCGAGGTTAGCTCAACCTTCAGAAACTGAGATTTTGAAATGAGGATAGAAAAAGGGGGGACGATGGCTCCAAAAAACATCAAAATAATGCCATAGGACAATGCCTGGAGCAGCAAAACCCACAGAAGAATGTACTGAAATCATCTTTTAAGAATTGTGAGAATCAAATGAGATAGTATTATTTTAAGCATTTAGCATAGTGCCTTGCACAAATTATAGTGCTACATAAATGCTTATTCTCTTTCCTCCTTCAGTCATCAGCCTTGAGAAAATGGTTCTTTTTTTTCCCTTGTGCCTTTTGGGAAATGTGGCAAGGAGGGAGCAGGAGGGTGAGGAGATTTTTCTCTCCCATCTACATCATTGGCAATGGTATCTTACACCAGAGGCATATAAGTGTAGGGGGCAAGTACCCCACCCGTGCAACCTACAGAAGGAATTCAAGGACACTGCTTCCTGAATCCTAACCTTCTCTGTACAGAGATGGTTGGAAGAGAGTAGCTCAAGAGTTAAGTGGGTATTGGAAGGAGGAGAGAGCCTGAGGCTGGAGCCTGGGACCCTGCTCCCTGGGAGAAGGCAGACAGATCCTAGAGCCAAGTCTCTGCTGAGCCTGATGGTGGGGATAATGGAGACTGTGCCCAGGATCGCATAGCTACTAAGTGTCTGAGACCACACCTGAACTCAGGTAGTCCTGATTCTAAGCCCAGAAGTCTAACCAATGAGCCATCAAATACCTCCAGAATCAGTGCTGTGTGCCCTACAAAGTAGATCCAGGAGATCACTGGCTCAGTGGCCATCAGCATGGCAGTCCAAAGAGAC
Organism: Dromiciops gliroides; assembly: GCF_019393635.1. Classification (NCBI taxonomy): domain Eukaryota; kingdom Metazoa; phylum Chordata; class Mammalia; order Microbiotheria; family Microbiotheriidae; genus Dromiciops; species Dromiciops gliroides. The sequence goes on along the minus strand of NC_057862.1, from coordinate 409,802,383 downwards.
TACAAGACCAAGGTCAATGGGAACAGGGCAGAGATCTCTTTGGTACTGCAGTACTGAAGACAGGACTTGCACTTCCTCTTTTATACCCAGGCCACATATATTTCTCTGTATTCATTTAAAAATATATTTTAGGGGGCAGCTAGGTGGCACAGTGGATAAAGCACCAGCCCTGAATTCAGGAGGATCTTAGTTCAAATATGACCAGACATTTGACACTAGCTGTGTGACCCTGGGCAAGTCACTTAACCCTCATTGCCCCACCAAAAAATTATATATATATAATTTTTCCCCAATTACATGTTAAAATAGTTTTTAACATTAAAAAATGTTTTTTGAGTTCCAAATTCTCTCTCTCCTCCTTTCTCTCCTCCCCCCTCCATGAGATGGTAAACAATGTGATATAATTTACTAAATCTACTTATAACCTCTTTGTGTATCTACTCTTTCTACTGATCGTGTGTGCTTGTGAGAGAATGTGTCTTAGGTTTATGGGAAAGGTATTTTGCTATTAAATATTCCAATAAATGCATTTGCTTTGATCTGTGTCCTCTGGCTATTGGAGGTAGACACATCATTGGGGGCTCATTAAATATCGTTTTAAGAGCACATAGACACAGAATACCCTGAACCTAGGATGGTGTCCTGGGAAGAGGGGAATCCTACCTACCATTGTCTGTTGTGGGAGGTTGTACAAAAGTGTAAACTGAGGCTCTGAGAGAGGAAGTAACAACCTTAGTGACAAAGTCAGGAAGATGGGAACTAGGCCACCTCACTCCAAGTCCAGTACTCCTTCCATTATACAAACTGAGAGAAGATTATTCAAGAAGCTTTAGGCAGACCTAGTTATACTTCACAAGATCATAGAGTTTAGGTGTGAGAAATGGGTAGTTGTCTCCTCTCAAAGTGGATATAACAGTCAGTCATACTCCCCCTGACCTGTTTGTAAGCATCTATTACTGTGCTCTGCCCTGTGCTCTTCGCTGGGGGTTACAAAAAGAAGTTATATGTCCCATTTAATTCTCACAACAAACCTGGGAGGTAGGCACTATTGTTATCATCCCCTTTTTACAGTTGAAGAAACTGAGGCAAATAGCTATTAAATGACTTTTGCCCAGGGTCACACAGGTAGTTAGGAAGTATCTGATGTTGCATTTGAACTCAGGTCTTCTTGACTCCAGTCTCACCATTCTATCCGATGTGGCCAACAAGCTGCTTTGGTGGGAGAGATGAAAGGAACAGTGATTAGATACATTAGGCCTGAAAACTGACTCTCTTTTCTTCTTTCCTACCTTCCTTCTCCTTCCCTTAGAATCACAACTTCCAACCTTTTGATAAATCTCTTGGTTTTCATGGAAGGGTCATTCTTTTGATCCAGCATCTTTGCTTTGGCTTAGCTGCTTAGGGAAGGGGAGAAGGGGGAAAAGCATGGTTAGATAAGTCAGAAACTCAGGAACCAGTTTCTCTAACTAAAGATTTCTCTATTCTCTATCAGTCATTCTATAACTATTAGGAATACATTTTGTGCCAGGCATTGTGCTAATCACTGGGGATGCAATGAAAGGCAGAAGATAGTCTCTACCTTCAAGAAGTCCACAGTCTAATGAAGGAAGGACAAGGCCTCAGTCCTCTGCCCCTCCCCTCCCTCTCACTCACACACACACACACACACACACACACACACACACACACACACACCAGATTGTTCAAAACTGGTAGGAATGAGAGGAAAGGTATGGTCTGAGGCTTTAAGCCCTAGCAGCTAATGAAGGGAGGTGGGATGAGGTATGTAATAAAACATTGATCTCAGAGATCATTAAGTCTACTGTCTTCATTTCATGGACAGGGAAAGGGGGTCTAGGTAGATGAAATGACTTGCTAGTGGTGACCCAGCTAACACTAAGTATCTCCTGTGTCAGTTCTGACCCTGAACTTGAAGGTAGATCCTGATACTTCATTGTCCAGAGCTAGAATGAGAGCTCCTCTCTTTTTTGTTTTGTTTTGTTTTGTTTTGTTTTGTTTTTAGTGAGGCAGTTGGGGTTAAGTGACTTGCCCAGGGTCACACAGCTAGTAAGTATTAAGTGTCTGAGCTGGACTTGAACTCAGGTACTCCTGACTCCAAGGCCACTGCTCTATCTAGCTGCCCCCGAGCTCCTCTCAAGTACAAAATATATGTTACCTTTCTGTGGAGGATAGATGGTTACAGAGTATCTCCCAAATTAGATATCTAGTTCCTGATACTCCAGCCTTGAAGAGAAAAGCCTGGGAGCAGCTAGGTGGCACAGTGGATAAAGCACTGGCCCTGGATTCAGGAAGACCTGAATTCAAATGTGACCTCAGACACTAGACACTTACTAGCTGTGTGACCCTAGGCAAGTCACTTAACCTTCATTGCCCTGCAAAAAAAAAGAGAGAAGAGAAAAACCTGATTGAGGAGAGCAAGGGACTCATTGAGGAGGAAACTGAAACTAGGGTGGTGAATGTTAATGTTAATTCAATATACCTGGGGTATGTTCTTGGAAATTGCCTTAACCCCAGGAATAGCTGTTGGTGGCTGTGGATAGAGTGCTAGGCCTGAAGTAAGGAAAACCCAGGAGCAAATCTGGCCTCAGACACTTACTAGTCATGTGACCCTGGGAAAGTCACTTAACCCTGTTTGCCTCAGTTTCCTTATCTGTAAAAATGAGCTGGAGAAGGAAATGGCATACTACTCGGGTCACAACGACTCAGACATGACTGAAATAACTGAACAACCACAAAATCTTAGTGCATTGTATATATTGCCTTACCTGTTGTAATCTCTTTTTTTTTTTTTTTGGTGAGGCAATTGGGGTTGTGACTTTCCCAGGGTCACACAGTTAGTGTCAAGTGTCTGAGGTCAAATTTGAATTCAGGTCCTCCTGACTCCAGGGCCCGTGCTCTATGCACTGCGCCACCTAGCTGCCCCATTGTAATCTCACACAAACCAAAACTCTGGAGCTTCTTCCCAGCCAGGGGCTTGTCAGCTGTGGTGGATGGACTCTGAGTGAGTTGAAGGAAGTGAAAGAAGAGACAGGAAAGTATGTTTTTGGGCAGGATGGGAGAGAAACTGGAAGACTGGGACTTAATCGGCAATAAAAAACTTCCAATAACGTTCAGTTTTGGTGGTCGGCCCTGGAAAGGTCTGATGAACCATTGGCTACAAATATGGAACCTTTGGAGGAATACTTCTTGCTCTCCATTTTTCTTATTCTGACCTCTTTGTTTCTTGCTTCCATAGGGAAGTTTGCAAAAGAAGTTGAATGTACAAGTAATCCCAATCCCAAGAACTGCAGCTAAAACCATCTCTTTGAAGGTGAGTGTCTAGAACAGAGTAACTTCTCAGGATTCACTCAAACAGGACTGGACTCTTAGGGCAAAGGGTCCCCTGGAGCCATGTTCCTGTTCATAAGTAAGGATATTTTTTTTCTTTTTTTTGGTGAGGCAATTGGGGTTAAATGACTTGCCCAGGGTCACACAGCTAGTACGTGTTAAGTGTCTGAGGCTGAATTTGAACTCAGGTCTTCCTGAATCCAGGGCCAGTGCTCTATCCACTGCACCACCTAGCTGCCCCTTGTAAGGATCCTTTTTAAAAGTTATGCCTTGGTTGCACTCTGGGTCGGCGTAGCCATGGCGGCCCGTGTCCTCTCTGCTTGTGTCCGCTGCCTGCCCGCGGCCTTGGCACCGCTGTCTGGGCCCCGGGCCCCCATGCTCGCCTTGGTGCGGCCGCTGGGCTTGGGTGGAGGGCAGCCGCGGCGGTTCCTGTCCCTGCACACATGCAGGTTTCTGGGTTATCCCTACAGTTGAGCCGCCAGTATAGAGACATGCCCCCTCTGACACTGGAGAACATTAAGGACCGTGGCCTCTATGTCTTGAAACTATATGATAAGATTGATCCAGAAAAGCTTTCAGTATCTTCCCACTTCATGAAAGACCTGGGCTCGGATAGTTTGGACCAAGTAGAAATCATAATGGCCATGGAAGATGAATTTGGGTTTGAAATTCCTGACATAGATGCTGAAAAGTTAATGTGTCCACAAGAGGTTGTAGATTACATTGCAGATAAGAAAGATGTGTACCAATAAAGTTTTTTTTTTCAAATCAAAAAACTCAGATGATCCCAGCGAGTGTCTGAATGTGAGAACACATTAGGAGACCATTGCTGCTGTTGTCAGAGTATTTCTGTTGGAACTATATTAAAATTTGTCTAAATATGTGTTGGCCTTTAAAAAATAAATATATGGGCAGCTAGGTGGCGCAGTGGATAGAGCACCGGCCCTGGAGTCAGGAGTACCTGAGTTCAAATCCGGCCTCAGACACTTAACACACACTTACTAGCTGTGTGACCCTGGGCAAGTCACTTAACCCCAATTGCCTCACTAAAAAAAAAAAAATTAAAAAAAATAAATATATAAAGTCAATATTCTCAGGCTTTTTGCATATAGAGTACTGCCTTTATAGTAATTCTGTTTAATGTTTAAAAGAGATCTCATTGTTAAAAGAACCTTTATGTCAGATGAAAGGGCCTTTTCTGGAATTAAACATTGGAATTGGTTCCCAAACTCATGTTTTCTCTTTAGTATGACCATCCCTCTCTGAATAGACACGCAGGTTTTGCTTCCTTTAAAAAAAAAAAGTTATGCCTTGCTGGATTTTGATCAAATCATCCCTTCTGGCATGGTTTCTAAAATTATCTCTTTGAAGTGGTCAAACCACAATTCTGATTAAGAGTTCAGCAGATATTAAGACACAGTTTGGGACAACTTTCTGTTTAGATCATAAGCTTCTTAAGTGTAGGGTCTATTAAGGAGTTCAGGATCATGACCTATTTAATCCATATAGTATGTTCCATGGCCATAGACTACACTTCTACATTAACATAGTGAAGTAATGGAACTGGAAGGTCAATGATAGAGAGCGTGTGAGCTATGATTTTAGAAGAGAGAAAAAAGAATGGATTCATATTAAGTATAAAAATGTAAACATTTTTGAAATAATTTTTTAAAACTCTATGTGTTACAAGTCACATAAAACAGTCATTACCCCTTTTCCTCAAGTCTTATGAACACCAAAAAGTAATCCTGACATTGAGGACGAGTTCATTTAATCACATCTCCAGAATATCTTCTCCAGGAAACTGAAGCTAGATAGATATCCTCAGTCCCCAGCCTGAGTCATGTTACTCTTTGCAAATTTGAGATTATTGTTTTTTTCTCAACCCAATTTCCACTTTCCCTTTGCTTTTTGAAAAGAAGCCAAGATGAAGTCACTTGTGTTGTCTTCGGAAGAAGTCCAAAAGAATAGCTTTTTGTCTAAATGAGAGTAAAGAGATTTGCATGGGTTTAAGGTTGGGATGAAAAATAGGTTTGGAATGCTTGTTATTACAGGCCCTGGTTCTGTTTTGGCTGTAGGAATTGGATAATGAAGCTATATTGGCAACTTCTCCAAATATTGTTTCATTGTAGTTGCTAATCCAAACTGAGAGGTCAAAGCAACCTTGTAGTTGGGAGTGTTGGCAATTTACCAGTCCATTTCTTTGTATTCCTTTGCTTCTTATCCTCTCCCCTATTCAGAGGCAGAATATCTAGAGCCAAATAGTAATAGTAATAGTAGTGTTTATATAGTACTTTAAGGTTTGTAAAAGGTAATACATGTTTTAAACGAAATTAGTAAGTGTTGATTGTTTTTTTATTCCTAGTTTAGAGCTTACAAGGCTAAGCTAGCAGTTCTCTCCAGAGCTACAAGATGATCCTGTCTACATTCAGTGCACCAGCCTTGGTGTTCTAACCATCAGTATCATAGAATATTACATAACACCAGTAGTTTAGGGACCAGAATATCATCCTACTTTATGGGCTTTCTTTGTCATAGTGAGGGAGATGTACTGTGTACTCAGAGGCTGTGGTTGGCCTATGTTGCACTGGGGATTTATGAGGTAGATTCAGGACGAGCTAATCTTTAAGGCTCTCTTTGCCTCTTAAGGTTTATGAGTCTATAAAACATCACATGGCAATCCTCATTGACAAAATTAGGATTACAATAATTTAGTTCTCCTGACTTTAGGTCTGTCTTCCTTGCTCTATTCTCTTCTTTTTCCAAGGGACTGAATTAGAGATAGCTTGTGGATTCGTTGCCTTGGAATTTGGGTGCCAGTGTTCTTCCCCCCCCCCCCCCCCGCCCCCCAGGTCTTTTCAACTATACATAGTTCCCAGACAGCTGACTTAAGGAATGACAAGTCAGAGCTTCATCACTTGAGTTGTATACTTTGGGTAGCTGCATCCCCTCCAAATCTAGATGAAATAGAGAAGACCATCTAACCCAAGAGATGACCTGCCTGTGCTTTGCTGCCAGGTCTGCCTTTGCCATGCCAGCCTCTGTCTGAGTCAGGTAGCTCTAAGCATCTTTAAATAATTCTCTAGGTAATATTCCCTTTTTCTCTTGAGACCCGCCCCCCAGTGCCACCCCCAGTTTTTTTCTTTTAGGTTTGACTATGTTTTTTCCCCCATTTCTACATGTGTTTTGCTTCAATTTGTTTGCTAGTTTGCTAGATAATTCACTTAGAGAACTGGGTTTTCAGTACTGTTCTCAACTGCCCAATTGAATGCATTTCCTTTACTTTAATTCCTGATGTAGTTTCCTGTAAGCTCCCTGGTATAGTCTCTCTGCAGGCTTGGTTATTGTAGCACTTTGCCTGACACATAGGAGGTGCTTAATAAATGTCTTTTAAAAAAACATTTAATGTTCCCCCCAATTACATGTAAAAATAATTTTTAACATTTTAAACAATTTTGAATTCCAATTTCTCTCCCTTCCTCCTTGAGATGGTAAGCATCTGATATGTTATACATGTGCAATCATGCAAAGCATTTCCATATTAGTCATTTTTGTAGAAGAAAACTTGAAATTCCCCCTCCCCCTACCAAAAAAAAAGAGAAAGTGAAAAATAGTATGCTTCAGTCTGTACTCAGACTCCATCAGTTCTTTCTTTGGGGGGTGGATAGTATATTTTATCATGTCTTTTGGGATTGTCTTGGATCATTGTATTGCTGAGAATAGCTAAGTCATTCACAGTTGATCATTATACAATATTGCCATTACTGTGTGCAATGCTTTTCTGGTTCTGCTCACTTCACTCTGCATCAGTTCAGGTAAGCCTTTCCAGGGTTTTCCAAAAGCATCCTGCTCATCATTTCTTATAGCACAGTAGTATTCCATTACAATCTACAATTCCAGTACCACAACTTGTTTAGCCATTCCTCAATTGATGGGCATCCCCATAATTTCCAATTCTTAGCCATCACAAAGAGCTAGTATAAATAATTTTGTACAACTAAGTTTCCCTCACCCCCAACCCTCTTTTTAAAATCTCTTGTTTTATGGCCCTTTGCCATACTTCTAAATTTCTCTCCATTCGGACTCCCTAATTTTTTTTTTTCTGGAGATGGAGAGCATTTTCCATCATGAGTCTTTTGGAATGGTCTTGGATCATTGTATTGCTGAGAAGAGCTAAGTCAGTCATAGTTGATCATCACACAACCTTGTTGTTACTCTGTACAATGTTTTCCTGGTTCTACTCACTTCACTCAGCATCAGTTCATGCAAGTCCTTCCAGGTTTCTCTGAAATCCACCTGCTCACTTTTTCTTACAGTATAATAGTATTCCATTACATTCATATACTACAACTTGTTTAGCCATTCCGATTGCTGGGCATTCCTTAAATCTCCAATTCTTTGCCACCACAAGAAAGAGCTGCTATAAATATTTTGTACATGTGTGTCCTTTTCCCTTTTTTAATGATCTCTTTGGGATATAAACCTAGTAGTGGTATTAGTAGACAAAAGATTATGCAGTTTGATTGCCCTTTGGCCATAGTTCCAAATTGCTCTCCAGAATGGTTGGATCATTTCACAACTCCACCAACAGTCTTTTGAATGAAGGCATTGAGCTAAAGCAGGTGAGTTCTCTCATGAGGTTCTTTGGGAGGTACCTACTCCCAGATCCCCTCCAGCAGATCAAAGGGAGCCTTATTCTTCCCAGAAAAGAAACTTTCCAGCCTGCACTGAAACCTTTCCATTCATCAATATCCTATTGGCAAGTGGGCAGATAGGCCATCCATCCCAATAATGTGACACCTCGATGCCTTGGTGGGGCTTCGGATACTCCTATTTCCTGTTTTCCCCTCCCAATCTCCTGAAATTAATAATCTATAGCAACTTTTCTATAATGTCTTGCTAGTCACTAAACACAAATTCCTTGATATGCTTACATGTTGAAGTTGTGCAACTAGCAACTTATTTTCATTGGAGTAAATGTAAAACGTGTCACCATTGGTCTAACTGACCTTTTGTTAAGGCAATATCCTCTGGTATAGTGGTGGGGGGTTACTTGTCTTAACTCTTATTCTTTATCATGGGGAAATATTTGCTTTTGTTATCTAGGGGAATTTGGGGGGAGTAGGAGGGGCAGGATAATACTGGACCTGTAATTTAATTGGTGTGGAGACTTCCTGGTATGGAAAACTCCCTCCACTGAAGTAAATCGTCCTATAACTTAACTTTTCTCAATGTCCCAGGCAAATCTTGCTTTACACTTAAAAAAAAGACTATAACACTGTAGATTGGTTTACTTTCAGCCTTCTTACCCTCACTGAAAATAAAAGGGGAATCTTTTGTTTGCAAATATTCTCATATTATCAAGATCAGCTGAAGAAATTATTATCCTTCATTGAGAAAAGAGTTGTTTGTCCATTTTTTGGAAGAGGACCAAATCTGAAGCCAGATTTGAACTCAGGTCCCCCTGAACACAGGGCCAGTGCTTTATCCACTGTGCCACCTAGCTGCCTCTGCCTATTAGGGTTTAATTTCTTTCCCTACCAATAGGATACCAATGTTTTTCTGCAGTATTTTTTTCTCTGTGTGGGTTCATCTTTTTGAAGCCCCCATTTTGTGTATAAAACCAATTAATGGGAATGGTTTCTTTTTTTGTAAACTTCATAGCTAGAATTAGTAGAATAGAGCTATTTTTCTCAGGAAGCATATTTTGTTTCAAGTAAGCACTACGCTTGTTCTTCAAACTTAATTACTTGAATAATCACCTCTATTTTGACTGAAGCTTAATCGAACTTTTGGATAATAAACGGAAATATCCATTGTACTCTTATGAAGCCTGTATCACACTACTAGGCTTCAGTTTTCATCCAATTTGTTACTAAAATCTTCCTACTTGAAATGATCGTGTGTCTTACCACTGTCATCAACTTCTTGAGAACAATATTCATAGTCCCTAGCACTAAATATTACTGTGCATTTTATATTAATATAAACTAAGAAGTAAAGCAAAGGCAGCTAGGTGGTACAGTGGATAGTGCTGGGCCTGAAGTTAGGAAGACTCATCCTCCTGATTTCAAATGGGAAAGCCATTCAGGATCTTTGCCTAGAAAACCCTAAATGAGGTCACGAAGAGTCAGACATGACAAATACATAGAAATAAAGCAAGATTCTCTTAGTTCAAATGTTTTTAACGAGAATGCAGAGGACTTAATTAGGTCAAATACTGTTCCAATTCCCTAAACTTTCCACATTCTAGATGGGAGGTGTGAAGTACATCCCTACAACAGTAAATACAAAGGCTTCATAGAAATAAGCAGTTAGCAAGTCAAGTTTTGTTGAACTAGCAACTATTCTTTGAATGAAGGCTCCCTAGTTCATGTACCACAAAGTAATGAGACAGGAATGAAGATGAGTCCAGAGAGATGCTCTAAACAACTGACAAAGAGAATTAGGTAGGGCTCAGGGGCTAATTTCAGTTGCAACTTGGCCTGATGAATTTAAAGTTGGAATAGCATGTATTTTATTGTCTGGAATTGATTAATCCCACTTTTCCAGAGCCTTTTGTGGGAAAAAGCTTTCAAACCAGCCTAGTGAAGCCACTGGCCAGCTTGCCTGGACTGCTCCTTTTGATTTTGTATAAAGTCTAATTGAGTAATAGTAACATACTATAATAAATCAAAGCTATCCTATATTTACCTAAATTTTCAATGACTATATTATTTTACTAAGAATCTTATCCTGACACCTTATGGCAGGAACATAATACCACATTCTGTATTTTTTTTTTTTTGCAGGGCAATGAGGGTTAAGTGACTTGCCCAGGGTCACACAGCTAGTAAGTGTCAATTGTCTGAGGCTAGATTTGAACTCAGTTTCTCCTGAATCCAGGGCCAGTGCTTTATCACTGTGCCACCTAGCTGCCCATTTACATAAGTATGTATTCTATATTCTTAAAGGTTATGCTACCAAAGAATAAACTCTGAAAGATGCTTTCAATTCAGGAAAAATTTATTAGTGTCCATTATGGGCAAAGCATTGTGAATCAAAGATGGAAACAATCTAGGAACATAGAAGAATTAGAAGGGACCTTACACCTAATTTCTGGCCCAAATCCCTCATAAAAAGTAAAAGGTGTAGAAAGGTCAACTGATGTGCCCAAGGTCCCACAGGGATTAAATAGCAGTTTGCATTTGCACTCAGGTCCCCTAATTCCAAATCCAGTGCTTTTTCCTGTTATAATACATAAAGTGGAAGAATAGGATCTGAGCAAATAACTCTAGGGAAGGTCTGAAGGGGAGATGTTGGTAAACTACAAACTTAAGTAGAATGTACCCCTGGCTTATGGAAGTTTATTAGCTAATACTTTTTTTTTTGGTGAGGCAATTGGGGTTAAGTGACTTGCCCAGGGTCACACAGCTAGTAAGTGTTAAGTGTCTGAGGCCACATTTGAACTTAGGTACTCTTGACTCCAGGGCCGGTGCTCTATCACTGCGCCATCTAGCTGCCCCATTAGCTAATACTTCTTAAACTGAATGGAGAGATCATTTTGTAGGGGCTGGATGAACAAAGGCTTAAATGAAGAGAGGAAGAGAGTAGCACCTGAGCTGGGTGTCCTGAGAGAAAACAAAAATGTTAATAGGTGAAGAAGAGTATGCTGCAGCTGTAAGGTGGATGGCCTACACAAATGCACTAATGTAGAAATCAAGGCAAAACCTGGGGGAAAACTAGTAATCCAGTTTAGCTGGGACAGAATGCATTTGAGGGAATATGAAATTATTCTCAGAAGACTGACCAAAGCAATTCATGGAAAATATCTAAGGAGGCAGGCTGCTCTCTATATTATTCATTCATGTCCTGTTGAAATTGCAGATCTTCTAAATAAAGCCATATGCTCTAAGTATACTAATAACCTCGAATTTTGAAGATGTTTTTCATACTACTTATCTTCACTCTGGCTGGCTGAAAGAAAGATTACACTGAAACATTGTTTTATAAACCTTTATTGGAAAGGCCACAAACTTTAATATTAAGTCACTGTATTTCTTTTGTTCAGTGCTTGTGGGGAAGTAACCTTGGATACAAAAATTATTGTTGATTTCTAGCCAAGGCTGGTTTTATTTTTTTGGTACAGTGGAGATTGTTGGGTAATATAACTTAAGTTTCACAGGCCCTGATTACTGCCAGGAATATTTCCCTGAAATTTTCACTCCTTCAGATTTTACTAGTCCTTGGAATTAATGAATCCAAAGTCTTGGTTAGCCAGGCTAATGAATGGCATAACATGTAATTCAATAGTTTGGCTTTGTTTCACCTCCTTTCCTATGTGTCCCATTTACAGAAGCTATTAAAAGATGTAATAGATAATTTGAATTCTACCTTTTCCCCCTCAAATCAGTGTTCAATAAACATCTACTTGGGAGTAAAGGAAAGATCAAAGGGTAGAAAGAACAGAAACATAATAACTTCAAAACATTTTTACACCTTCATGTTATATAGTTTTACCCGATTTCTCTTATACCAGTTTAACCTTCTTACTTTACTAAAATACTAGTAACAATCATTGCTCCCCCAGTTTCAAATACTCAAGTGAAAGTGGAAGACAGATCATTATTAACTTACTTAACACTTATGAATACAGCACTGTAATAGGTTCTATATAGACATGGTTCTACTACTGATTTGCTGTAACCTTAGTTGAGCCCCATAAAAAGGGAGTATAGAAAGGCATTAGCCTGGCCAGCATTGCTGGGAGGATCAAGACTTAGTGGTTATATAACTTAGATATCCTTGGCTGACACACACTACAAAGTCTCTCTTTTTTTAATCAATAAAGCCTGTTTCTACCAAAATCCGACTTTTGTCATTTATAGCTACAAAATGGGCAGGTGCTTAGAGCACAAAAACTTTACACCAATGGGTTTTTTAAGGGCTGTTTAAGAAGCAGAACAAGATATTTTTTTCCTCTCAATGTGAGCATCCCTCTAAATGTGACACATGGGAATAATTTTCACCAACTACTTTTATTACTCAATTCAGAAACTTTCACACGATGGTAAAAAAAAAAACCCTGAAACAAAACAAAACCTCCCAAAACTTTACAACCACTTCCAATGTAATTTTTCCATTGTTCCCGCTCAGCTCCAAACCCATTGTGTGCAAAGCCCATTGACCATGCATCTAAATCATAGATACAGGCTATGAAATTCTTTATTCTATTTGTAGCAGCTTATGCAAGTGCAGCCAAATACAAAGCCTCAGGACAAAATTGTACACAAACTTTACAATGTAGGAGTTGAATTTAAAATTGGAAACAAAATCTACACAACTGTAAAAATCAAGCACGGATACCAGTACTGAAACTTAGAACCCATGTGAAAGGGAATCTTTTCCTTTCAAGTGCTTTATTCTGCTACAGAACAGTCAAAATGAAGATGTAAAGCTTTGTGGTTAGTTTAAATTATACACTCTGTAGATACTATAACCAATTTAAAAGTTACACATACAGCAATAGATGTCCATCAGTTCATCTGGATTGCTTAGACAATCCAGGTAGATTGCTGAAAACAAATCAGGCAAAACTGGAAAGTATTTCCTCTTGTGCAACTTTACTTTTCTTTCTTTTTAAAGCAATGTTTACTGGTGGGCACACTGTACTCCAGGTCCATGATGGCTACTTTCCTCATCAGAGCTGTCATTATAAGCCTCCCTCCTCTGACCACCTGCAGAGCCTCGAGTGCTATCAAACTCCTGAAGATCTACCTCTTCTGTGTCACCAATCACACTAGGAACTTCAGGTCTAGCTGGAAGGAGGTCTTCAAGTTCCTTAAAAAGAGAGAGAAAGAGAACTGTTAGGTTCTTCAAGGTGACAGCTTCAATCTTCCTTTGGACATAATCTAGATGGAAATGCCTTCTTAAAGTGCTAAATTGAAAGGGGCTGAACTACTGATCTTGAATGGATCAAATACCAGTATAAAACCCCACCATGTAGGAATGCAAACACCCAGATGCAGAAATTGTATAAGCAAACCATGTTGAGATAACCAGAGATTTTCATAATCTTGGCATTACTGTACATTCAGCAACTAAGACTATTAAATAAAAATATCATTAATAATAAATACCAGATCACTATTTAAATTAGTTGGTAAAACACTTACAGAAAGTTTCTCTGGGCTAATCCAGTTGTTTTCAGGAAACTGTACATCAAACTTTATGTAAAGATCACCTTTTTCAAAGGGATTACGATACTGTGGCATTCCTTCTCCTCGAACTACACGGACACAGCCTTTATATTTGGGAACCCCAAAAGAAAAATATAAATCAGTATGTTATTCAGAAAAAGAATTGGCTTAACACACTCCAGACATATTTTCCTAGTTTTTAAAATGATGAAACTGTACGTTGTTATTAACACATCGAAACCAGCATTGCATCCAATTATTAGGTCTTTAAAACAAAATACCTGGTTCAATTACTTTGCCAGGTGGATATTTCACCACAATTTGACGGGCATCTAGGTGCTTAAATGTGAACTGAAATCCACATAGTGCTTCAACAAGTCCTATCTTGTGTGTCATATGTAAATCATTTCCATCTCTCTGGAATACCTGTGGATTGAAAAACAGAGGATAACTTGATTGGTAACTGTAGAATCATAGGCTAGCATGTATACTGAAATACACAAAGGTAGGAGGGGACTATTAGAAGAAAATGCTCAGGGGCAGCTAGGTGGCGCAGTGGATAGAGCACTGGCCCTGGAGTCAGGAGTATCTAAGTTCCAATCCGGCATCAGACACTTAACACACACTTACTAGCTGTGTGACCCTGGGCAAGTCACTCAACCCCAATTGCCTCACTTAAAAAAAAAAAAAAAAAGAAAATGCTCAGAAATTTTCATTTATGTTTGGTTAACATGTAAGTCAGTATGAAAAATTCAGATAACAGTGTCCCTTTGTTGTTCTCAGAGAAGGAATCAGGACTTAAAGCAGGTACCTTTAATAGTTAAGCACACTAGGATCCAGATTGAGCTCATCATTGTTCATTTCATTCTAAACTAACAAGTGGTTCATTCATATCTTGAAGGAAGAAGTTACAGTTCTGAAGGTAGTAAAGGGATATATTTGCTATCATTTACATTTTTGGGGGGAGGGGCAGGGCAATGAGGGTTAAGTGACTTGCCCAGGGTCACACAGCTAGTAAGTGTCAAGTGTTTGAGCCTGGATTTGAACTCAGGTCCTCCTGAATCCAGGGCCAGTGCTTTATCCTCTTCACCACCTAGCTCCCCCCCCCCCAATCCCCGCCTTTGCCTTTAACAGCAGGACAGCTATGTCGGTTTCTCCTCAGGCCCCTTGACCTGAGGATTTGCATAATAACTTTTTTCAACACCCATGTGTCCACCTTTATGTTCAAGTTACTGTGGGTATTAGTAAGAACAGGGTGTGACATATTGTCCTGCCTTGAAGCTACTCACAATCCTGTGTGGGAGTTGGGAAATAAGAATTGGAAGCAAATACAGAATATGAGTGTATAAGAGCTAAACTATATGGTAAAGATTTCAGGTAATGAAGGAAGTGAAGAAGGGAATAGGCAAAGGCTAGAAAAGACTGGAAAAAGTATCTCTTAAAAGAATGGACAGGGGGCAGCTAGGTGGTGCAGTGGATAAAGCACTGGCTCTGAATTTAGGAGGACCCGATTTCAAATCCAGCCTCAGATACTTGACACTAGTTATGTGACCCTGGGCAAGTCACTTACCCCGAAGCCCCCCCCACACAAAAAAGAATGGATAGGATCGGGACTGGAAGAGGACATTTAGATAATGCGAGGAAAAGCTAAGGCAGGAAAGCAATTAAAATGTGTCTGGAGACATTTATTAAGAACATACTTCATGTGTTATGGAAGAGAGATCAGAGGGTAGGAGAGATAATGTACAGGAGTTGTGATTTATGGAGAACCATGAAAATTTGGTAGAAAAGTTTATTCTTAAAGTGGTGGGAAATAGGGAGTCAAAGGTTTCTGAGCAGAAGTGACAGGATAAATTTGAATATTAGGAAGATTCATCTGGTGGCATGATATAAAACAGACTGAAGGGAGAAAAAACCAGAGTCAATATGGAATATCAGGGTCCCAGTCTACTGTCAAAAGAATACAGGATTTATCCAATTTATCCAAACTACCAATATATTATGATGCTGACTAAAAATTTCAAGGTATCCAAGCAACTTGGGGGTACAGTGCTTTGAATACTTAACTTTGAATCAAGAAAACCTCAGCTCAAATTCTGCCTCAGAAACAGTAGCTGTGTAATCCTAGGCAAGTCACTTTCAGTCTGTTTTCCTCATCTGTAAAATGAGACTAATATAGCATTTAGCTCAAGAGTTGTAAAAATCAAATATGTAAAGCACTCTGCAAACCTCAAAGTGCTATGTAAACTCTAGCCATTATTTTATACAATATATATTTTAAAAGTTAACTCCTGGGGGCAGCTAGGTGGCACAGTGGATAAAGCACCAGCCCTGGATTCAGGAGTACCTGAGTTCAAATCCGACCTCAGACACTTGACACTTACTAGCAAGTCACCCTGGGCCCTGGGCAAGTCACTTAACCCTCATTGCCCCACCAAAAAAAAAAAAAAAAAAAAAAAAAAGTTAACTCCTGCCTTGTGCCAAATTCTCGGACAAATTTGATTTTACAACTTGCCCCTTTTACAGAAGACACTGAGATTCAGAAAAGGCCAAAATGACTCGTCCAGTCACAGAACTAGTTAAAGGGTAAAAAAAAGATGGGATTCAGATCCAGATCTCTCCTCACTCCAAGTTTAGTGCTTATACCACAAAATGATGCTGTCTCTCAATCATATCCCAATGATCTTTACTATTAGCCTATTGTCTGAAATCTCCATCATTATGGTCAGTCCTTTGGGTCAGAGGACCTCATATTAAACAGAAATACAGGTAGACCTCAATTTAAAACAGGCTACCCAAACCCCATTCATAAGATGGTTTGGAACTTTGAACTAATTTTTTTATTTTGACAAAGTTATAAATGGTCTAGCTAATCTATAATATTAGGGATAGGGACCATACCTAATACTATTGGTATAGAGAACTATATACAACATATACCAATGTTGATCAGTTCCTCTTCCAAGTCTTACTTAGTCTGAAGTTGAAAAGGGTACTGAGTTAATTTGATTAGGGACATAAAGACAGTGTCATCTCGAACTTGGTGGAACTTGAACTCAGGTCTTCCTGCCAGCTCTTTATGCACTACTTTTACATTGCCTCTCATAACAAGTGAAATGGTAGAAAATGACATTGCTGTATCTTTTGGATCATAAAGAGCAAATATCTTGAATGCTAATGCTCTGGGAAAAACATTTAAATTAGAGAAAAAGTAGCAAACGGACAGGGATAAAATAAAGGAGACCCAGATTCCGGAGATCCATCTGATTCTGCTACTGTCTTTATAACTTGGGCAATTCTTTTTCTCAATATGGCCCTCTGATTTCTTCCTTATAAAGTAAAGGAGTTGGACTCAGTGATCATTGTTTTCTGCTTTAAAATTTCAAAAGAGAGAACAACCCTTTCCCCCATATCAAGTGGGAGGCTCATATGAGTGATGTAAGAGCTAGGAAGGAGATAGAGGAGCAAGTACAACGCTAATCCAGTGAACAAGCAATCTACCTTACTTCATATATCTTTTATCTCCCTCATCCTAGAGGAGAAGATTTAGCTATTTTGGTATAGTTTGGGTTGATAAATGCTAATGTACAAACCACTTTGAGCTTCTGGTGTGTGTAGGAGGAATAATGTTTGGCACTACAAAAAGTATCAACAAATTTCATATCTGTACAACATACAATATGGGAGTTTTGGTGTGAGGAACTTTATTTTTGCCTTCACTTAAGTCTTTTTTGCCTTTGAACTTTATGTGAAAGCACATAAAATCTGGAAAGTACCTTAAACCTGGATTTTATTAATGTCTTCTGAAAAAGAATGTTTATTTCCATTTATCCTGTTAGCAGGATAAACTGGAGAACTAAGCATACGGCATTTTGAAAAGCTTCAAGAAACTTGAGGGAACCTCTCTCTTGGCCAAAGCATGGCCTGCTACACAAACCTAGGAAAGCTAAATACCTAACACAGCCAGCTCTTGACTATTTATACTATTGTAATAGATGCAACAAAATAGATTATGAAAAACACACTTTAAATCTTGTAGAATGTATTACATCTTATGTTTACACAGCAGACTTGGTAGGAAATCATGGCAGTGCTATATAAAAGTGCTAAGAGAGGGGCAGCTAGGTGTCGCAGTGGATAGAGCACCAGCCCTGGAGTCAGGAGGACCTGAGTTCAAATCCAGACTCAGACACATGACACTTATTAGCTGTGTGACCCTGGGCAAGTCACTTAACCACAATTGCCTCACTCCCCCCCCCCCCCCCCCCCCCCCCCGGGAAAAAGAGTGCAATGTGCTTTTCCATGGCTACTAAAAACACTGTCTTCTAAGCCAAAAGACTAAACTGCTCATGGTCACATTTTCCTCTCAACAGAAACTACTTGAAAAATAAAAACAAAACGATAGGAAAGCCATGCTGCTTGTGTGCATGAAAACCACACACTATCAAAAGCTAAATTTAAAAAATTTAATTTAATATAATAATTCCTAGAGATATTAAAGTTTGTTTCTGCTACAACACAGCATTCCAACTCTGGAGGCCCTCACTATTTCTCGCCTTATAACCTAGGATAAGCAGGCTCTTTTTCTCAGATCTACCTATTTAGCCCCAGCCTCTCTGAGCTACAGTCAACTATCACTAACTGCTTTTTGGACATCTCAAACAGGATGTCCTGTCCCCTGACATCTCAAAATAAAAATATCCAAAAAAACGCATGATCTTTGCAAATCCTCCCCCGTTTCTGAAATTCTCTATTACTGCTGGGGGCACTACCATTCTCCTTTTACCCAGGCTTGTAACAGTGTCACCCTTGACTCTACACTCTCGGTCATCACACAAATCCAATCCACTGCCAAATAGTATTCTTTCTACCTTCACAATGTTTCTTGTATGTCCCCTCCTGTCCACTTACAGAAGTATCACTCTAGTTGAAGTCATTATCACTTCTCATCTAAATAATTGAAACAGCTGTTCAACAGGTCTCCCTGCCTTAAGTCTGTACTCCAATCCATCTTCTACTCAGCTGCTAAATTGGTTTTTTTTCTTAAAGCATAGGTAGGGATCTTAACATGCCGCTCTCCCGTACTCATACTCCAGTGGCTCCCTATTACTTCTAGGATCAAATATAAAGTTCTGTTTGGCATTTAAAGCTCTTCATAACGGGATCCCTTCCTACCAACTGACCTTTCCAGTTTCCTTACACTTTAATTGTCTCCATGCATCTACACTGGCCTACTTGCTGTGCCCTGACATTACCTTCTATTTCTATGCCGTTGCACTGGCTGCCCCATGTCCACTATGCCCCCTTTCCCTCTCCTCCTTCAAGACTTAGCTTAATTATCACTGGGGGGGGGGGGGGGGGGGGGGCTCGGGGTTGAGGCAATTGGGATTAAGTGACTTGCCCAGGGTCACACAGCTAATAAGTGTCAAGTGTCTGAGGCCGGATTTGAACTCAGGTTCTCCTGAATGCAGGGCTGGTGCTTTATTCACTGTACCATCTAGCTGTCCCTAAATCTCACTTTCTTCATGAGGCCTTTCTCCACCTCCCCAACTGAAACTGCCTACCCCTCTGAAAATAACTTTTGGTCTAGATATATTTTGTATGTATGTGATTATCTACATATTGTCTTGTCTCTCCTCCTCTTTGCAATGAATGATTCTTGAAGACAGGGATTATTTTTGCCTTTCTTTGTATTGTCAGCATTTCCTGGCACATAATAAATGCTTGCTGACTGTTATAAGCCAGACATGAACAACTGCATCAACATCAGATACATTTACAAGATCTAACTTTTATAAAATTCCTAATGTAGATGTGGTTAAAGGACATAAAATGGCAATTTACAAAGGAGACACTATAAATTTAATGACGTGAAAAGATACACCAATTGCCTAGTAATCTGAGAAATAAAAATCAAAACCTTATCACTCACACACACACACACACACACACGGTGGGACAGTGGGAATGCACGCTAATTTGTTGGTGAGAATGATGTGAAAACTGAATGGCAATATGAAATAATCTCAAAATTGTGCACACTTTTCAACCCAGTGATTCTACTGCTAAGACTATTACCAAAGAATCATGAAAAGGCCTATCTGTAAAAAAATGTTTGTTTTTTTTCCCCTTCCTGTGATCAGATCAACCCATAGGCTCAACCATTAGAGAATATCTAAATCACACTGTAATTATTACAGTTCTGTGAATAACAACATATGAAGCAGCCAAGGAATTGGGTGTAGTGATACGTAATGAGTGAAACCAGAACAAGGATCAAAACTGGTCAAAGAACAGAAGCACTTCTTTGCCGGTTTTTTAGGGTAAGATGTCACCTCTTGATTTATCTGATTTTTTGGTGTTGTTGCTGCTAGTTAAGTTAAAATTGCCACTGCATGTTTTAATTTGGAGCATTCTGGTTTTCTCAGAGGGTGAAGTTGAAATAAATACTCCAATTTTGACCAACTGTTCAATTTCCTTCTACTGGTTTTGAACAGAAGGTAACAAAGAAAAGTCATGTTTTAACAGTGCAATTCATCCAGGGTATCTTTAATTACAACCTTCTTTTGTTTTCTACTTTTGATATTTGGTTAATCTGCTCACCAAGCAAAAATTCCACAGTGAACAATTTGCCATTACTTACTTTAAAAGTCAACTTTCCTCTGACTAACCATTATATTTTTCTCAGTCTAACAGTGAAGGTAAGTCTCACTCAAACCAGATAATGGATGTAAAATGTGAGGTCAGGGTTTCATTTTTGAATGACTAATTTAATTTTTTTTAAAACTGCCAAGTAAACATAAAATACACTTATTCAATATAAATTTATTAAAACCTATTTAGTAAGCACCAATTCCATCCATTAATGATAATAGCTAACCTGAGGATAATCCCATCACATCAAACTGAAACACTCTCCACACTTTTCCCCTTAGGCTCAACCAAAGTAATCTGGCTGCCAAATCAAACACAATTTGTCAGAGAGAAAACTGAAAAAGAGTCCAATGTCACAAATCTACTTATGCCAATTAAAGAAATTACCTCATGCTCCTTTTCTTGTAGCAAAAGAACAATGTCTCCTGGTTCCACTCCTGGGGCCTGGTCTGCTTCTCCAGTAAATGTAATTCTCTGTCCATGTTTCATGCCTTTATCTACATGGACTTCAAGAATCTTCACTTCTTTTATCACCTTTTTTCCTTCACATTTTTTACAACGATCTTTCTCATTAATTACTTCTCCTAGAAAGATTGAGAGGGAAAAACTGCTGAGCTTAAGGAGAAATATTATAGTATTTTAATGCACCTCCTTCAGGAATGGGTAAGCATATTTCATCCTGTAAAACCCTTAGTATTTTAACTATAGTTAGAAAGTGTTATTTTGTTCCCACCCCATTATCTATCCTTTTTACATCCTCTTATTTAAATGTTAACTGAATCAATTTGCTATCACCCACTCCATTCAAATAACCTTTAAAGTGAAACAGGAGAGTGAAATTATTCTAGGATTTTTACTTCAAGAAGGAAATAAACTATTTATCATCTATCTTATTGGAGATAAAACATTTCAATCCAGTCGAGAGGACAGTAATACTGAATAGATTACTGTATTATTTATTATTGTTAGTACTTGAGCTGTTTGTTTTTTGTTTTTAGGCAAATAGGTGAATACAAACAATGAAAAACAAAACAAATTGATAGCAACTCATTCCATTTGCTGTATTTTAACCCTTTCCAACAAAAGCAAAGGAAAAGAAATGTCAGCATACCTTCTCCATTACAATCAGAGCACACAGACTGCATCTGCTGTACCATCCCAGGAGCCAGCTGTCTTATCATTATCCGTACACCTCGACCCCGACACGCACTACATTTCTGAACAGCTCCTGTCTTGCCACCTTGGCTAAAGATGAAGCAGATTTCTTAATGAGACTTAAAAAACCCCCATGGCATAAGATTTTGATGTGTTATTTAAAGAACTGAAGGAAATATTTCTAATAAGAAAAAGAAAAACATATACTTACCCACTGCATGCACTACAAAGAACATTTTTGCTAAGTTGCAGTTTGGTGGTCTTGCCATTATAAAGATCTTCTAAAGACACCCTGAAAAATTAAAAAAATTTTTTAAAATTAATTTCAACTTCCAGCATTGTCTAATCAGCATAAAGCAACGAAGATGTCTTTTCAAATCAAATTTCACTAAAACTTTTCACAATAGAAATAATGCTTTTAAAATCGATTCAATTGATGTTTTAATTTTGTCGCTAGAACAGGAAGCTGATTCTCTTACTATCAATGCAATATATTAAGTAGGATTTTCCCTTGTATCAGAATATAAAACAAAGCTCTCTGGTTTCTGTTTCTCTAAATGCAGAGATAAGACTGTTGACAGGAACAAAATTCCACTATGGCTTGGGGGAGAGGTGGAGAGGGAGGGGGCCCTTGAAAGACATTCAGAAATGGGAAGCTTAGTGGCCTTAGTCTGTAGTATAGAGGATACAAAGAGTCACCCTCCAGATTAAGTAAAACAAAAAGATGACAATTTATTCCATTTCCTGTGTTTCCAACCCCTTTCAACAAAATCAGAGAAGAGAAAAAAGGCATCTGAAATTGCAATCGGAGCAAATGCTGTACTATCACTGGAGCCAAAATGGACTGACTCAACTTTAGGACACCCATCCTGGGTTTAAGCTATTCTTATTGGTAAGTCAATGAGGGCAAACCCCAACAGTCCTCTAATCTACATGTTTCTAGCTTTCCACCGTCACCATCTTTTTTTGCCATACACATTTAAAACCATTGTCCTTCCATTGCTCTGGGAATGGCAATCAAATCAATATTCTCAGTGCTTCTGGAAAGAGCAATGGAATTAATCAACTCCTTTCACACACCCCCTGCCTTCCCAAACCAACCCCATTCCTTGGCTACCACTTCTCATTAGAATGTAAATTCCTTGAGGGCAGAGACAAGTCTTCAACTTTATTTTTATTTTCAGCGATTAGCACAGTCATAAAGTAAAGGCAGAAGCCTTTGAAGAAGAGAGTAGATATAACTTCAACAAAAGAAATCCTAAAGTCCCAGTCTTTATTCCAGCCAATTTCAAGCTAGTCTTTGTAAACCTATATACAATGAAATATTTAAAAAATTATTAAATGGACAAGCATTTAGTAAAAGCAAACTTGTAATACATGAGATGCATTCTTCGACTATGTCCTGTTATATTATAACAATTTTTTGGTGGGCTGTCAGTTTTTAAGGCTGAAAAACTAATCGCTCTGCAGTCAATTTAATGATGGGATAGACTGGTCCTCAAAATGGAGGATCTGTCTGAACCCATTCTAGAACTTTCTAGCTTGACCAAATGGGCTAGACTTGTACCCATAGAACCCAGGATGGATCACCACCACAAACCCCATTGAAAAAGGAAGGACTTTAATGGAGGAATCAAATTAGTCCTAAATGATTTACTCAGTTTAGTTCAAAATGATCAATGTTCTACTGGCATATTAAGGGACCTATAGGTATTCATGAACAAAACACTGAGTAACAATATCTTCAGTTAATGAGAGCTCTACAGATCAGACAGTGTTTTGTTTTTGAAAACAACTAATGGTTTAAAGGTAAATTTAAAACATAGTGAAGAAATGTATCGTTTCCATGTTCTTCTGGCTCCAAATAACTATTACAATTAATAGAGGAAACTAAACATCCAAGACAGTACAAATTCTAGTCACAAACTTGGAACTATACAGACACAAGGTTTGTTCCAAGAAAAGGTAAAGGAACCACAAAACCAAAAGGCAAGTATTTTCAGTCATTTGAAAAACAAAACCAAAAATCCAACTCCCACAATACTCCAAATTATTTTAATATCACAACTGAGGCAATATCCAAGGTAGTACAAAGAAATCCCAATCTCAAACCTGGAAGCTATATAAATACAAAGGTCTGATCTAAGAAAATGTAAGAGAAGCTTAAAACCAAGAGACACAGTATTTGCAATCACATGGGGGGAAAAGTATCTTGACTGAGATAAAAATGAAGTTAAAAAAAATCCTTTAAATCCAAGCATTTCTAAAAATTAAAGGTGATTAAGTTCATATAGGATTCCATTTTTATTCAAATATAAAAGCCAGGTAATTGGAAATAGAGTACCAAATTTCCTGAAACTTAGAATTTCTCCAAAGTTACTGTTAGTTCATATAACATTTAACAGGTAATAAAACCTTCTATGTTACATAATGTGAAACAGCCATTTTCAAATCCTAGAGGACTTCTAGGTTCCAAGTGTAAGATCAAGGTCAGAAACCGATCATATGCTGGCAGGTTAGTGTAGGCTAAAAGCCAACATACTCCACCAGAAACCAATTTAGGGGCTTATGCTAAGCATCAAATAATCTGTGATTTTACTTGTAAACAAAACCAACCCTCATATGAAAGTCACTCAACTTGATGGTTTCTAACCAGAGTTAAAACAAACATTTAATTACTTCAAAACAAAACAGTCTTGAAGATTTAGGTCATATAACAAGAAACCTCAGAAGCACCTCACAAAAGCACCTTCCAACAAAGTGAAAGAGACTAAACACAAATCAAAATCTGAACTAAAGAAAGTACACCAGATCCCTTGCAGAATAAAATCAGTTTCATGGAAGGGTACACCCCCCCAAAATCTTTTCTGATACACACTTATTTCTGTAGAAATCATAACTCTCAATGAATATATTAGCTATAACAATAGTTATTTTTAAAAATACTTACTTTAGAGGATGCATCATGTCCTCGCCTCTTCTTCTACCATTTCGACTTCTATTTTGATTACCCATAAAACTGAACAATCCTCCACCAAAAATATGAGAAAAAATATCATCCATGCCACTGCCTCCACCACTACCTTCTCGAAGGCCTTGCTCTCCATATCGATCATATAATTCCCGTTTCTCAGGGTTTGATAAAACTTCATATGCAAAACTTATTTCTTTGAACTACAAAAGAAAAAAACAAATTGAATTTTAGTGCTGAAAAGGACCTTAGAGTTCTCTTTTATTTGGTCAGAGAAACAGGACTAGAGGGTGGATTCTCTTTTTCAGGGCTCTCTATTTTATCTGACTGCTTTCTCAGTCTTTTAGAAGAAAAAACAACCAACCAACTCTCCATTATTCACAGTAATAAAAATGCTAAAAATACTTTTATTTTGCTTTGTATTTTTCCTACCGAAGCAAAATGACCCTCTCAACGATATTTTGCTTAGGCTAATATTAAAATCTGTTTATATTACTATGCAACCACACACTGACAGAAGTGGTGTAGCAATCAACCTCTAATTAAAAATCTGCTGCAGTGTATCCAAATATTGTTAATCAAAATTTATAGCACGCAGAACTGGAAATAATCTAAGTCATCTAATCCAAGCCTGTTATTTTACATGAGAAAACTAAGGCCCAGAAAATTTAAGTAACTCACTCGGTTACACATATAAGCCTTTCCATTACACGACGGTGTCTGTTTCTGTACTTTTGCTCCTGCTGTTTTCTCATTTTAGGAATTGTCTTTCCTTATCTACTGAATTATTGACCAACCCTTTAATGTCCAAAGCAAATATCAACTCCTGAAGGTAGATTATCATAATTCCTTCTCTTCAGTAATTACCTTCACCCCAACTCATACCTAATATGACCCTTTGCTTGGAATTCTCATGAATGTATGTATTTTTAAAATATTAGTTATTTTATGTGTCTCCCCATATAGACTGAAAATGCAACATGGACAGGGACATTTGTTTTATGAAGATGATTTAGGAGGGAAATCCAAGAATCAATTATGCACACAATAGCCTCCAGTCTAAAGTCTAAAGTAATGGAAGCTAAAATTTTAAAAAGCAGATTTATTGTTTGTAGTCTCACCTTTAATGCTTTAAAAAGTGTTTTAACTATACAAGATTTTCAAAAGGAGCACAACCAATCTAAGTGTAAAAACTTAACACCTTGGAAGATAAAGACAAAATCCCAAATATTTAACACTTACTTTGTCCCCAGCATTTGGATTCTTATCAGGGTGGTATTCCTTGGCCAACTTTCTATAAGCCTTTGAGAAAGGACAACAAAAAGTTATTTACACGAATAGTTAGACTATTTTAACTTACTTTTTTTGTTTGTTTGTTTGTTTTTGCAGGGCAATGAGGGTTAAGTGACTTGCCCAGGGTTACACAGCTAGTAAGTATCAAGTGTCTGAGGCCGGATTTGAACTCAGGTACTCCTGAATCCAGGGCCGGTGCTTTACCACTGCGCCATCTAGCTGCCCCCTTTAACTTACTTTTTTGAGAAAGAATTTTAAGTAAAAAAAAAATCCACTAAATTTATAGACTAAATATATACCTCTTTCCCATTAGGATACTTATTGAATAATTTCAGTTTCACTAGCATATGCTTATGTAACCAAAACTTCCCAGTTACCATTATTGTTGGGGAGAAGAGTTAAAAATGAGATACAAATAATAGAGTGAGAAGAAAACAATGGAACATTGTTTCATTTTCTCACTTATTCCTGAGTATTTTATTGAAAAGAATCAAGCAAAAAAAAGTTTCTACTCATTTACAGAAGTGCTAGTAGTCAATGAATATTCGGAACGGATGGTAAATAGGATCAAGCAGATCTCCGAAGCAGCAGCACCGCCCCCACTACCCCCCCCTCCGGTCAATACCGGGAACAGGGCAAAACGAAACTACTAAATAGGCACAAAACTTGATAATCCGGGTAATCAAATCATATTGTGATCTTTGACTTGGGAGAATTGGAAATACGTGCCAAACTATATGGTTAACCATATATTTTACTAAAGCCTTCACGCAAAGAAATGAATTATATAATAGTAAATCACTTCCGGTAAGGTGACAGGAAGCCCATTTTCTGAGATTTTACTCCCAGCAGTCCTCAGCCTCACTGCCCAAGGCACTTCCATTTCAACCAGCTCACAAACTCTGATACTAAATCCAAAGTATGTTGTGAGAATTAATTAAATATCTTAAGTGCTCTGAAATTCTCAGATGAAAGACTGCAGCACTACAAGGAAGTAATGAGGTCTTCAGATTTATTTTTTTTTTTTAGTGAGGGTTTCAAGTGTTTACTTCAGACTAAGTGCCAGTTTCATACCAGTAGAACCAACAATTAGAATGACCAGGTTTCACAACAATGTACCCAAACGTGCACACCCCGGTTTAGTCACCAATGCCAATGAGGCACTGCATGTTTTGAAGCCGCAACAGAGCTCATGAAAACAGTTCTCCCATCACAGCTGCTCCAATGTCAGCAGGAACCCGGGGCCCGGTGATGCCAGGAGCCTTTTCCTAGCACCAGACCTGAAGCTCTTAGGGCCATCAGTAGACGGCCCGGAAGAGGGGAAAAGGCTTTCGCCACTGATGACAGAGTAGAAAGATCCTTTCCCAACTAGCCTTCCTCCTTGTCCCATTGCACACACCCCTTTTATCTGTGGCTGCTACAGTGAGGAGGAGGGGGTAAAGGCCGGGCCGGGGATGCACCCATGTGCGTTGGCTCAACCTGTTCTTCCAGGGGTGGTGACCTCGGCAGCGGGATGCAAGGGAGGTGGGGCGGCTCTCGGGGCCGGCCACAGGGCGGAGGTTTTAGTGCTGGGCCTCGGGGGTGTTGCTTGTTTAGGGGAAGGTGCACTACGAAAAAGCAAGTGGGAGGCCCCAGGACGGCTCTCCGGGGAGCCCCGGCCTCCATTTCCGCCCGGCATCGCTGCTCCCAAGGTCAGCAGGATGAGCAGGATCCGGGGGGGGGTGGGGGTTGGGGGAAAGGCACCGGTGCGGCGGCGGCAGGAAGCCGGAGGAGGAAGGGAGCCGCCTGGAGGCCAAGGCCCGGGCGCCGCATGTGGGCCCCAGCCAGGCCTGCTCCGCTTTCCCCGGCAGGCCCCGGCGCGGCCTCAACCCCCGAACGCCGTACAACCCCTCGCGCCGCCGGGCCGCTCTCCCCGCCGAAGTTGCCCAGCCCTAACCCAGCCCCGTGCCTAGGTCCGAGCCCGAGTCCCGTCCCCGCACCGCCTGCTTGCCCGCTTGCCCGCCGGCCGGCCGGCCTCGCGCCGCACCGCACCGCCCGCGCATGCCGATACCTTCTTCAGTTCGTTCTCGCTGGCGCCTGGAGGAACCCCGAGGATGTCGTAGAGCTTTGTATCGGCCACGTTCGCCATCGCGGGGTAGAGGGCGGGAGACGGCAGAAAGCGGCGGCGAACCCGGGCCCTCGAGCGGTGGCGGCGGCTGAGGAGAAGGATACGCGAGAGGAGGAGGAGGGAAGAAGAGGAGGGGCTAAACTCTGACCCCACGTATAACGTCGGAAGCCAGCTCCGCCCCCTTGCTCGCTGGACGCAGCGGCAGAGCCGAGCACCGCCCATCTATCTGGGAGACGGTTGGGCCCGGCTGTTGGAGGGCTAGCTGCGGGGGGCGGGGAAGGGAGACCGGTTCGTGTTGGGGCACTGACTCCTCTGGAATAGAAGCGAAAATATCCCGGAGCTTTCTGTTTTCTTTTTTGTTTTTTGGTCGTGCGGGGAAAAAACTAGGAAAAACTTGACAGTGACTTCAGAGCTTCTCCCAAACTTGGAAATCCTTTCGGTCACGCGTCATGAGAACTGCGGGGGACTTTGGAAACCGTCTAGACCTGCCCTATTTACAGATAGGGAAACTGAGGCTCAGAGAAGGGAAGGGGTTGGCCCCTACTGGCATCCTTCCAGTTGTGCTGGAAGATATCTATCTTATAGATGCTCCTCATTTTTACTGTCTTCCAGACCTGTGATTTTATCCATGTGGGGACATCACTGATTAGCAGTGGCAACTCTCTTGTAACGAGTCCAAGAGAGTTAGTTGCCTGGCACACAGGTTAGTTCCCATGGTCCCACCGTTTGTGTGAAAGGCAGGACTTGAACCTAGGTCTTCCTGACGCCAGAGGCAGCTATTTACCCTCTTTACCATCTCTCAAACTTTAAAACGTCTCTTGTTCATTTTAATTTGGAATGAACTTCTTTTGTTTATTTGCTGCCCCTCTTGCCTTATGGGATTCCCCTATTTCTTTGTCTAGCTGGGGTTTTCCTCAATCCTGTTTCACAGTGTACATCTCCTTTCCCCGCCTCCCACACTTAAGCCTCCGCCAGCTTCTGTTCTTCCTTTTCTCCCTCCCCTCCTCAATTTTTCTGCTTCTTGATATCTTGTTTTCAGAACCTCCTGACAGGTTAGTTTCTGTTTCTCTACTTTTCAGATTGAATAGAGATGGATCCCCCCTCCCCCCCCCCCCCCCCGTGGACTTAGTTTTACACAGCTTTTGAAAGAACCACCCCACCTGTCTCCCTCCCCATCCCCTTGACTTAGTCCAGCTCCTAAATTGTTGGCTTCCTAACTCTTTAACTCTAAAACACGTTCATAACTTCAGGATGGTTACAGGTAATGTATTTTTCTCCTTTGTTTTATTGCAGCCTACTTGGCAATTTGTGAATAATTTGCCAACACTCTTTGTCTTCGGAAATTGAGGCTAACTTTGTCCCTTTTTGAATTATAGACACTGTATTTCTACTTGTTAGCCCCATGTAGCCTGTTGGCCCATGTACCAGTTCAAAGCCATTTATGCACTAACCAATACATTTTTCCAACTATTTACTTTTTGCCTCGAGGTACCCCATGCTCTTTAGCTCCAAATTTAGCCCGTGCCATTAAAAAGAAAGGCCTTTATCTCACTTCGTTTGTAGCATTGTAAAATGCTGAGTCACAGTGCAGCTGAGGACTGAGATAGTTCAAATGACTTAAAGTTCAAGTCTAGAGTCATTTCAAATTTCTGCCAGGTTTATTTTGTTGCTTCATTTCTTTATGTATTTATTTAGGGGATGGGAATGGGAAGGAAAGGGAAGAGAAGGATATTGCAATGTTTGCTTTTAAGTTTAGTCCTGAAGCATTTTAGTGCTGAAACATTTAGTTCATTAAGGGAATTCTATATACTTAATCCCAATTAGTGCTAGACTGAACATAATACTTTTTTTATGAAAGCAAAATTTCTGAGATAAGGACGAGGAGACTGAGGCACTTGTTTACTATCACACAGCTAATAAGTCTCTGAAGCTAAATTTGAATTCAGGTAACCCTGACTCTAGTGGGCTCTATTCACCGTGTGTGCTCTCTTCTTTTGTCTCCTCTCTACCTTAGTCCTCTGATAAAGCCACCTATTTATTAGGAGCTAATTAGGGTTTTTTTGGTAATACTATGATAGAATCTAGCTATATATTTCCATTTATCAAATGAGATAATTTATGTGAAAAGCTTTGCAAATCTTAAAGCAATAAATAAATGTAAGTTTTCATAATAAGCCATTTCAGACTAAGATTTTTTTTCTCTTTTTTTTTTTTTAGTGAGGCAATTGGGGTTAAGTGACTTGCCCAGGGTCACACAGCTAGTAAGTGTTAAGTGTCTGAGGCCGGATTTGAACTCGGGTCTTCCTGACTCCAGGGCTGTCCTAGACTAAGATTTTTTTAAAATGCAGTATAGAATAGGGTCCTTATGTTTTTTTTTTTCCCTGAGAGTGGTAAGACTATTGATCCAAGGCTGTGTTTTCCACCCTGAATGGGAAAGATAGGACAATATACTTCTTTTGTCTCTTGGCCCCACTAAACAAGCATTACCAGAGAAGTTACTTTGGGAATTCCAGCTTAGAATAAGAATGTGAAAATAATAGTCAGTGACTGTGATTGAGTTTCTTTATGTTTTAATAGCTGAATTTGACCAAAGATTAAATTGTACATTAACTTCTTATAAGCATTAGGTTCTAAAAAGTTCTTATTTCTAATATTAGGTATGAGATCTGTTTCCCTTTTCAGGCCAACTTATATTGTATGCCGCAGTCAACTCATTTTGAAGTACTAGATTTATGATCCTAACCAATTTTCTAAATAGAAATGAAGAAACTTTTTGATTGCATCAATACTTGAAAAAAAATACTTAACTTTAAGAATATGTTAGGTAGCTATTTGAAACTGAATTTTTTCCCTATACAATATTATTAATCTTTCTTTTTTTTTTGGTGAGGCAATTGGGGTTTAGTGACTTGCCCAGGGTCACACAGCTAGTAAGTGTCAATTGTCGGAGGTCATATTTGAACTCAGGTCCCCTGACTCCAGGGCCAGTGCTCTATCCACTTCGCCACCTAGCTGCCCCAACAATATTATTAATCTTAATAAAATCAGGATGAAATTGCTGACCACAGAAACTCAGACTGTCTACTAAAGCATAAAGGGATATGATCTGTTGGTTGTGATTTATTGATGGAAGGAATACTCAGACTTAAAATGGTGGATCTTTGGAGTCTTGAAGGAAGAAGGAAAACATCAGTGTAAATTTAAGACTAAGTCTATGAAAAGTCTATGTCAGATTTCTTGTTTGCAAAGGCAATATGACACTCGAAAATGCCTTGGGAAGGGTTATTGATCTTTCCATTTTTAAGAGATAATATTCTTTTCCCCTTTATCATTCTCTAATTCTGAATATTATCTTTAATAGTTTGTTTGATTTTAAAATAACTTGATTCAATCTAAAGAACATTTCAAGGGGGCGGCTAGGTGGTGCTGTGGACCCTGGATTCAGGAGGACCTGAGTTCAAATTTGGCCTCAGACACTTGACCCCGGGCAAGTCACTTAACCCTCATTGACCCACCAAAAAAAAGGAAAAAAAAGAACATTTCAAATTTCCTTTCAATCAATCAATAAACATTTGTTAAGTGCCTACTATGTGCCGACAGCTAGGTGGCACAGTGGACTGGGCTTGGAATCATGAAGACTCATCTTTCTCAGTTTAAATCTGGCTTCAGACACCTACTAGCTGTTTGACCCTGGACAAAACATTTAACCCCATTTGCCTCAGTTCCTCATCTGTAAAATGAGTAGGAAAAGGAAATGACAAACCATTCCAGTATCTTTGCCAAGAAAACCCCAAATGGAGTCAAAAAGAGTTGGACACAACTGAAAACTACTGAACAACAACATGTGCCCATCACTGTGTTATGCTGTGGATACAAAGAGTCAAAAGAGAGTCGTGGGACAGCTAGGTGGCGTAGTGGATAAAACACCAGCCCTGTAGTCAGGAGGACCTGAGTTCAAATGCAGCCTCAGACACTTAACACTAACTAGCTATGTGACCCTGGGCAAGTCACTTAACCCCTATTGCCTCACCAAAAAAAAAAAAAAAAGATTAATAGGAAATAACTAAGAGAGGGAAGGCACTAGAATTAAGAGGGGTTGGGAAAGGCTTAAAAGAAGACAAGGAGAGTTATCAGAATGTGGGAAGGCAGAGCATTCTAGGCATGGGGAGCAACCAGAAAAAATGCCTGGTGCTTCTTGTTTGTGGAATAGCCAGGAGGCCAAAGAATACCTGGGGGACAGGGAGTAAGGTAAGTAAGAAAGACAGGAAAGATTGGATGGACCCAAGTTATGAAGGGCATTGAATGCCAAACAGCATTTCTAACTAGGAGAAATTCACTTTTAAGAATCATTCTGGGGGCTCAGTGGATAAAGCACTGGCCCTGGATTCAGGAGTACCTGAGTTCAAATCCGACCTCAGACACTTGACACTTACTGGCTGTGTGACCCTGGGCAAGTCATTTAATCCCCCATTTCCCCCCCCCCCAAAAAAAATCATTCTGGAACCATATTATATCCAGATGGTAGAGTCATTTATAATCAACAAGCATTTATTGAGCACCTACTACTATGTACCAGCCACTGGGCTAGACTGAGGATTTGTTTGTTCTAGTCGTTTCAATTGTGTTTGACTCGTGACCCAATTTGGGGTTTTTTTTGGCAAAGATACTAGAGTAGCTTTCCATTTCCTTCTCCAGTTCATTTTACAAACAAGGAAACTGAAGCAAACAGGGTTAAGTGACTTGCCCATGATCACACAGCTGGTATCTAAGGTAAGATTTAAACTCAGATCTTCCTGACTATAGGCAGAAAGCTCTACCTACTTTTATCAACTTTATATACCTACTACCAACTAGTACCAACTAGATGTCCCTAAGCTCTGCCAAAAATGGAACAGATCCTGCTTTCAAGACACTTGTAGTGTATCAGGAGACCACAGGCACATAGTGTAGTACTGTTAACCTGGAAATTAAGGAAACAATCAATATAGGAGAAAATAAGGTCTTTAATGGGGCAGAGGAACTATAGCTCCTGGTATCACAAAGCTTGGAAGCTAGGAATACCCCAAGAAGGGAACAGAGGACAGGGTTTTTAATGGGGTAACCGGACAAAAGGGAACCATAAGATTGTTCCAGAGTGACATATAGCTAATTAATGTAAATGAACCTTTGACCAAAGAAATAATAGAACTGTTCCTAAGTTAAGTATAGGCATTACTGACTCTGAATAGAAACTACTTAATGTAGGTGGACCCTTTTTACATAAAGTCCCCGGAGTAAGGTGGGGAACTTTGGGAGGGGATAAGTTGCTTGGGGGAAGGTCCATAAGTCCATCAAAAGTCTGGAAATGACAAAGACAGTCAGCCCCAGGCAATTCATTTCTCTGGGAAAGAGGGGACTGGGTGGGGAATCAGTTCTCAGTAAATTTTGCAGTTCTCAGTACATACAAAATAAATGTAAAACAGATCTTTTAAAGAGAGGGCACTTGTAGGGGGCAGCTAGGTGGTGAAGTGGATAAAGCGCTGGCCCTGGAGTCAGGAGGACCTGAGTTCAAATCTGGCCTCAGACACTTAACACTAGAGGGCACTTGCTACAGGGGGAGATCAAAAAAGGTTTCATGGAGGTGTGACTTGAGCTGAGTCTTTAAGGAAACAAGGTATACTAAGAGGCAAAGAAGAAGAAAGTGCATTCCAGGTATGGGAATACCTGGACAAAGATACAGTACAAAGATAGAGCCTGGAAATAGAATATTATGTGAGGAACATTGAGAAGGTAAGCTTGGTTGGATTGTAGAGTGGGACCCCGGGAGTCATAAAGTTGGAAACTTATTGTGGCCAGGTTGTAAATTGCTTTAAAAGCTAAACACAGGAGACTGTTTGATCCTCAAGGAAATAGGAAGCTAACAGCTAACAACTATGTAGAGTTAATATACATCAATGTAAGTTTTTGCCATCTGAGATTTAGGTTATTAGCCTTTTATGATTTAGAGAAAGACACCTTGAAAATGTAAGAACAGCAGCTTTGAATTATAGTTTCTAGGTTATAGTAATGAAGACATTACAGTTTTCATCTACTAAAGAAATATGATTCTTAGGTCCTCCTAAAAAAAAAAACATAGGAAAGGAATCCAGGAAATTTCTTCCCTAAGTAGGCATTAGAGATCTCTTTTCTTCATTAAGAAAGAAAGAATATTGTCTCATGATACACAGTAAAGTCACTCTGTTCTATGTGTGACACATTGAAATTATTATATTAGTAAGCTTGTGTCTCTTTTGGAAAGAACATTGCACTCCGAAATGTTCTGTTACCAAACTAAAGTGTCCTTTGTGCTTCTCTCAAGTCTTAGTGATTGCTGGATACCACAATTGGAGGTGCTCTACAAATACTTATTGTAACTCAAATGATTTAAATTAAATCGAATTAGTAGTCATTCCCCTCCACCCCACCCCTCCCATCCCCTAGTAAACTGGGAGACCAGACTCAGCCCTGATCATCTTCTTGAACAACTAGAAAATTATTATATTTTTAATTCTTGCAATGTGTGGCTTGTAATACCCTGACTATTTACTTGAACAACTAGAAAAATTATACATTTACTTTTTTTTTTTTTAGTGGGGCAATGGGGGTTAAGTGACTTCCCCAGGGTCACACAGCTAGTAAGTGTCAAGTGTCTGAGGCCAGATTTGAACTCAGGTACTCCTGAATCCAGGGCTGGTGCTTTATCCATTGCGCCACCTAGCTGCCCCTATACATTTACTTTTGACCAGATGTACTTAAGGGTATAGATTTATTATAGATGGACAGGATCTTAGAAATCATCTAGTCCCAAATCCACTTATTTTATAGGTGGGAATCCAGGCCTTTTTTTTGTGATTACAAATAGAGCTGCTATGAATATCTTGTACATATAGATCCTTTTCCTCTCTCTTTGATCTCTTTGGAGTACAGACCCAGTAGCCAGAATGGCTAGACCCATTCACCTGCTTTCCCATAGTTCCTCCAGTATTTGAATTTTTCCTTTTCTTTTGGTCAACTTCAATTTTTTAGTTGCAAAGTGAAACCTTAGAGTTATCTTGATTTATATTTATCTAATTGTTACTGATTTAAAACATTTTAAAATATGGCTATTGATAGCTTTGATTCCTTTTTCTGAAAACTTTCTTTTTTGCCCCTTTTTTTTTCCAGCAACAAACATTTTATTTTCCAGTTGCATGTAAGGGTACTTTTCAACATTCATTTTCATAAGATTTAGAGTTCCAAATTTTTCTCCCTTCCTTTCCTCCCCCCTCCACAAGATTGCAATCAGGTTATATATGTACAATCCACAAGTGTTCTTTTTATCAGTTCGTCCTATAGGGGTGCATAGTAAGCTTCCTCATTAATTCCTTGGGATTGTCTTGGATTATTGTACTGCTGAGAGTAGCTAAGTCATTCACAATTACTCATTGAACAATACTGCTGTCACTACGCACAATGTCCTCTCAGCTCTGCTCACTTCACCATACATTGATGTTCATTAGTCTTTCAAGGTTTTTGGGGGATCATCCTGTTTGTCATTTCCTGTAGCACAAGACCATTCCACTACAATCATATAGCACAGCTTTTCCCATCATTCCTCAATTGATGGACATTCCCTTGATTCTCAATTCTTAGCCTCCACCAAGAGTTGCTATAAATATTTTTTGTACAATTTTTCCCCCTTTTCTCTTTTTCATGATTACTATTGTTAACCGTTTGTTTCCCTTCCATCCTATTCCCTT
Organism: Dromiciops gliroides; assembly: GCF_019393635.1. NCBI lineage: Eukaryota > Metazoa > Chordata > Mammalia > Microbiotheria > Microbiotheriidae > Dromiciops > Dromiciops gliroides. Next base: position 409,766,920 of record NC_057862.1, on the reverse strand, counting down.
CCCCATGATATTTATTCTATTATCCATCTTCTTTCATCCTATCACTCTTCAAAAGGGATTTGCTTCTGTCTGTCCCCTCCCCCACTCTGCCCTTCTTTCTTTTGCCACCCCCCCCTCTTTTTTTAGTGAGGCAATTGGGGTTAAGTGACTTGCCCAGGGTCACACAGCTAGTAAGTGTTAAGTGTCTGAGGCTGGATTTGAACTCAGGTACTCCTGACTCCAGGGCTCTATCCACTGTGCTACCTAGCTGCCCCATTGCCCCTCTCTCTTTATCCCCTTCCCCTCCTATTTTCCTGCAGGATGAGAGATTACTCCACCCAATTGAGTGTGTACATTATTCCCTCCTTGAGCCAATTCTAATGAGATTGAGGTCTTTGAGCCAATTCTGATGAGTGTTAGGCTCATTTACTGCCCAGATTAAATAGATTACTCCACCCAATTGAGTGTGTGTGTGTGTGTGTGTGTGTGTGTGTTTTAATCCTTCCTTGAGGCAACTCTGATGAGTTTAAGGTCTTTGAGCCTTTTCTGATGAGTGTAAAATTCATTTACTGCCCTGCTCCTCTCCCATCTCTTCCCCCACTCCATAAGCTCTTTCCTGTTTCTTTCATGTAGGATTTCACCTCTGCCCTTCCCCCTCCCCCAGTGAATTCCCTTCACCCCTCAATTTAACCCTAAAGATGTCATCACCTAGCTAAGTGACACAGTGGACAAAGCATCACCCCTGGACCCAGGGGGATCCCAGCCAAAACCCGGCCTCAGACACAAGACAACCCCAGGTATGTCTCCCAGCTCCGATTTTTTATGGTTCTCTAGGGTCTGGTATTTGAAAGTTAAATTTGCCATTCAGTTCAGGTCTTTTCATCACAAATATCTGAAACTCTTCTTTTTCATTAAAGTCCCATTTTTTCCGCTGAAAGATAATGCTGAGTTTTGCTGAGTAGGTGATTCTTGGTTGTAATCCCATTTCCTTTGCCCTTTGGAATATCATATTCCATGCCCTCCGGTCCTTTAATGTAGAAGCTGCTAGATCTTGTGCTGGGGCTCCACAGTACTTGAATTCTTTCTTTTTGGCAGCTTGCAATATTTTCTCCTTGACCTGAGAGCTCTGGAATTTGGCTATAATATTCCTAGGAGTTTTCCTTTTGGGATCTCTTTCTGGAGGTGATCAGTGGATTCTTTCAATTTCTATTTTAGCTTCTTCTTCTAGAGTTTCAGGGCAATTTTCCCAGAGAATATCTTGGAAGATGGTGTCTAAGCTCTTTCCTTGATCATGGTTTTCAGATAGACCAATAATTTTCAAGTTATCTCTCCTGGACCTATTTTCCAGATCAGCAGTTTTTCCAAGAAGATATTTCACCTTGCCCTCTATTTTTTTTATTCATTTGGATTTGCTTTATTGCGTCTTGGTTTCTCATAAAGCCACTGTTTTCCATTTGTTCAATCCTAATTCTTAGGCAATTATTTTCATCAGAGAGCTTTTGTACCTCCTTTTCCATTTGGCCAATTTGACCTTTCAAGCTGTTGACATTTTTCTCATGTCTTTTCTGCATCTCCCTCATTTCTCTTTCCATTTTTTCCTCTACCTCTCTAACTTTATCTTCAAAGTCCTTTTTGAGCACCTCTATGGCCTGAGACCAATTCATATTTTTCTTGGAAGCTTTAGATATAGGGGCCTTGATGTTGACGTCTTCCTTGTTACTGAAGAAACTTTCTATGGTCCTCACCTTTCTCTGTTGGCTCATCTTGCCTTTCTTTTACTAGACTTTTAGCTCTTTAAAGTGGGGCAGTATCCCAAGCTTAAGAAGTCCCAGGTTGTATGATTTAAGGAGGATCAGGTTCTTCACTTGCCCAGCCTGTTCCCTGATCCTTAGATGACCCCAGATCAACTTGCTAATCAACCACCTTTGTGTGTTGTGGTTGTTAGCTCTGATGAGCCTGTGCTCCTCCCCCACCTGGGCCACTGCTACTGGAGCCTACCTTCTGGTTCTCAGCAGGGGTGTAAAATCTGAGTTCTGACTTAGCACCAGCATAGACCCCTGTAGTCTCCCCCCTGACCAGGCCTCAGCCCACTCACCAGACTGTGAGCTTAGTTCCAGATGATACTGGCACTTCACCTGATTCAGAGGCTCTGGGGGTCTCCTTCTCTGGTGGGGCCTTCCTGGGACTGGATCTGTGTCAGGGTGACTGTGGGGTTGGGCTCAACTCCTGTATCAGCACAGCAGCTCCCTCCTTCTGACCTTCCAAGCCCTTCTTGGTTAGAAGATGATTTTAGCACATTCTTCTGTGAGTTTTGCTGCTCTGGGGATTTTCCTATGGCATTATATGGAGTGATTGTGTCATGAGTTTGATAGCTCACTGCCTTTCCTCCACTATCTTGGCTCCACCTCGGAAGTCCCCATCACCAACTTTTGAAGCAGATGTTTCTTTAGAGAACCCTATACAGTGAAATAAAAAATGAAATAACTTCAGCAGAGTTGTGAGTTATACACTAAATCTGCATAAATCATCAGCATTAATGATAAACCCTAGCAGGAAGAGATAAATTCTATTTAGAATGGTTAAAAATAAAGAAAATACTTGGATGTCTACGATCCAAGACACACTTGAACTATTTAAATACAATTACAAAAAATTCCATAAAATTCTTTTTGGAAACATCCAGAGAAATATTCACTGTTCATAAGTAAGCCAAACTAATATAATTACTAAACAAATTAGTTTGTTTAGTGCCATATCAATCAAAGTAATAAAGGACTGACTTAGGGCTAGGAAAAAAAATCATCTGAAGGAATGAAAATGCCAAGAATCTCAAGGGAAATCATAAGTGTAAAGGGGACCTAGCAATACTAGATCTCTAACTAAATGCAGTAATCAAAACAGTTTGGTACTGATTAAAATAGGTTGAAGAGTGGAACAGCATAGGTATATAACAGAGAAGCTAACCTAGTAGATTCATGTTTAAGAAATGCAAAAGACCCTAGATCTGTAAGGAATCAACATCAACCAAAACTGCTGGGAAAACTAGAATCCAGTCTGGCACATAGTAGGTTTAGAACAATAACTCACATCAGGTATCAAGATCAGCTCCAAATGGCCACATGAGTTAGATATAAAAGTCACAAATTAGATCAAAGAAATCTTTCAGATCTATGAATTAGGGAAGGATTTGTTACCAAAAAAGTGATAGAGACATGATTACACAACACTTTTTTTTTTTTTGGTGAGGCAATTGGGGTTAAGTGACTTGCCCAGGGTCACATAGCTAGTAAGTGTTAAGTGTCTGAGGCCAGATTTGAACTCAGGTACTCCTTACTCCAGGGCCGGTGCTCTAACCACTGTGCCACCTAGCTGCCCCTACATAACATTTTTTTTTAAGTGAGGCAATTGGGGTTAAGTGACTTGCCCAGGGTCACACAGCTAGTAAATGTCAAGTGTTTGAGGCCAAATTTGAACTCAGGTACTCCTGACTCCAGGGCCGGTGCTCTAACCACTGTGCCACCTAGCTGCCCCCCTACATTTTTAAAAGAATTTTTGCACAAACATCAGTCTTCCTGATCCAGGCCCATCACTTTATCCACTGTACAATGTAGCTGGTCACCTCATGCCTGAACTGTTGCAATAATCTTTTGGTTGGTCTCTCAGCTTATATTATTATATAATACATAATATAATTATATATTGTATATTATTATGTATGTATATACATAATTATATTATGTATAAGTCTCTTATACCACACCCTCCTCCATTCCCCCGTCAAATTGTTCTTTCTAAAGCACCAGTCTGACCAAGTCATACTCCCCTATTCAATAAACACTAGTTGCTCTAAAGGATAGAACAGAATATTAAAGACCTTCATAACCTGTCCCCTTTATACCTTTCCAGTCTTTTTATACTTTCCTCCCCTCCAAATGCTCATTCATTGGCTTTCTTGCTGCTTCATACATAAGACCTCTATTTCTTGACTCCTTGAATTTTCACTCTTTGCCCTCCATGCCTGGAATTCTTTTCCTAACCATCTCTGTCATGTGGCCTCAGGTATTAGCTAAAATCCTAGCTTCTATGAGAAGCCTCTCCCAATCTCCCTAAATCCTGTTTTGCCTTCCCCTTGAAATTAATTCCAATTCTGTATGCATTTTATTCATATGTAGTTGCTTGTCTGTTTATCTCATTAGACTGGAAACTCTTTGAGAAGGGAGACCGCCTTTCCTCCCCTCCCCACTTGTGTCTTTTTATCTCTGGTTCTTAAAAGAATGCCTGGCACATAGTAGATGCTTAATAAAGTGACTTGGTGGTTTAGTTTGATAGCCATCAGATTGCCAAAGCTGTAGGAAAAAAAGGTTAATCACTAATGTTGGAGGGGATGAGGGAAGGTGGGCATATCAATGCACTGTGGGTGGAAAGCAATTTAGGACCATGCCCCAAAGTCACGACTCTGTGCATATTCTTTGTTTTAGTAATGCCACTTCTGGGCATCTATCTCTCAGAGACCCAAGAGGAAAAAGACCCATATGTACATAAATATTTATAGCAATTTTTTTTGTACTGGTAAAGAACTGGAAACTTAAGTGGGTGGTCATCACTTACTTATATGTGTCATTAACTGTAATATGAATATAATGGAATATTATTGCTTTATCAAAATAATGAGTTTCAGAGACATCTGGTATTATCTGTTTGAACTGATAGAGAGTGAAGTGAGCAGAACAATGAGAACATTTCTTAAAATAACATTGTAAGGGCAACTTTGAAAGATGGGAGAAAATTCTGATCAATGCAGCAATCAACCACGATTCCAGTGGAGCAGTGATGAAGTATGCTTTAGGGAAATGATGGAATTGGGATGTAGAATGAAGCATAACTTTTTGGACATGGCCAATTTGGGAATTTATCTTGCTGTACTATGCATGTTATAAGGATTTTTTCTTTCATTTTTCAATTTTGGGGTAAGAGATGAGGGAGATAAACCAAATGTTTATTTGAAATTTTTTTAAAAGGAAATGAAAACTTCTTAGAAAAGTGATTCTCCAAAAGTATATTAAGCCAAAAATGTTAGGGGCAAGAAGGGAAAGAAATGATTTTTTTTTTTTGAGGCAATTGGGGTTAAGTGACTTGCTCAGGGTCACACAGCTAGTAAGTGTCTGAGGATGGATTTGAACTCAGGTCCTCCTGACTCCAGGGCCGGTGCTTTATCTACTGCACCACCTAGCTGCCCCAAGAAATTATTTTGAACCACACGTTTATTTGAATGGTGGAATAGGCAGGGCCAAAGAAGGCGGTAAATAATAAAAAAATAGAAAGATATAAATTAGCCATTTAAGGGAATTCATGGACCCTAGGAGAGGACAGGAAACAGTGAAGAAGTTGATGCGAAAAGACTAGCATCAAATGAGTCTAAGCAAAACTAATTTCTGGAAAAGAATGCTGATGAAATCAGAGGAGGATAAAAATCAACATGAAATGGAGGAGAAGCCTAATCTTAAATATGAATGGCTTAATGAATCTAATAACATGAAAAAGAATGACAGTAGATAAGGAAACCATTTGTTGCATAAAACAAACAAAAAGATAATGAAAATCAGAGGCTAAAAACTGGCAAAGCTGACATGATGGGAGTAGCATTGGAGGAGTTATAAAAAGGCAGATGCACTAATACAACCTCTTGCTCCTCCCTTGTAGAGTTTGGAGTCCATGAGTGTGGAACATTACATGTAATGTCAGATTTTTTTTCTATGTGTTTTTATGATTTTTTTCTCTTCCTCTTTAAAAAAAATCTTTGTTATAAGAGATGGTTCTCTGGAAAGAGGAAGAGCAAAGGGGGGCAGGAATAAATGGAGAAATCTGTATAAACAATGTAAAAATAAAATATTGATAAAATTATTTTTTCAAAGACAATGAGAGGCTGGAGCAAAATTTACTGTCAGGTGATTTTTTATAAACAAGAGCTGCAATAATGCTATCAGAAAACAGCAAAATGATAAATTCAAAACTGCACATTCTCTTGTCAGATCTCATCTGGAAGATTGTGGTCACTTTGTAAACCACAGTTTAAGAAGGACATTGGTAAAACTAAAGTGTGTCTACAAAGGGCAAACAGCATTGCACAGGGCCCTTGAGTACATGTTATGAGGATCCATGGAAAGAACTGAGCATTTTTAACTTGGGGAAGAAAAGACAGTGGGAGGAGGAGGAGAAATATGATGGCTGTATTCAAATATTTGAAGCACTGTCATATGGAGGTGGGATTAGAGTGGTTCTATTTGGCCCTAGAGAACATAAGCAGGAACAGTGGGTTGAAGTTTCAAAGAAATCACATTAGGTTGATACCAGGAAAAACTTGCTAACAGTTGTCTAAAAGTAGAATGGGCTACCTTGAAAGATGATGAGTTTTCCCTCATTGGAAATCTTCAAGCAGAGGCTGGACCAACACTTGCTGGGTATGTTATAGTGGCAATTCTTTCATATATGGGCACAACTAGCTGGCCTCTCATATCCCTGTCAGCTCTCAAATTCTATGATTCTAACAATGCAAAAAAATTAAACTCTAGAAAAAAGACTAAAGCAATATATATTTCAAAATTATTCTCTATGACCAAGTTAGATATATATTAGAGATATAAGAATGGTTCAAGATTAGGAAAAGTAATGTTAAAGCAAAAATAACCTATACATGTGATTATATTATTAGATTCATAAAGTGCCCCCCACCTTTAAAAAAAATTTTTTTTTTACAAAATATAGTATTCATATACTAAAAACAAAAGTGCTATTTTTTAAAAGTGAGGCAATTGGGGTTAAGTGACTTGCCCAGGGTCACACAGCTAGTAAGTGTTCAGTGTCTGAGGCCGAATTTGAACTCAGGTACTCCTGACTCCAGGGCTGGTACTCTATCCACTGCGCCACCTAGCTGCCCCAAAGTGCTATTTTTTAATATGATGAAAGTGTATAATATAAAAATTGGCATTATTTATAATAGAAAAAATTAGAAACTTTCATAATACAAGAGAAATGCAAGGATATATAATCTCTCTACTGTTTTACAGTTTTAGAAATGCTAGCACTAGGGCAAGAAAGAAATTATCAGTATAAACATTAACAGGAAAAAATATTTTTTACTTGCAGAAGACATGTTGATTTACATAGAAAACACTGAAGCATCAGGAAAACCAATTCAGACTATTAAGAGTTTCATTAAAGTGTCAGGGTAAAAAAAATCCCACAAAGTCATTAGTATTTCCATGTATTAACAAAAAACAGGTGGAAGTGATATAGATAATTTAAGATATAATAAAGATAATATATTTTATATAAATAATATCTATTATATATAGTTACAACATTATTTTGGTTATAATTACAGTGTTGCTAGATATGTGAATTGATCTAACCATTTTAGAAAACACTTTGGAATTATGCAAAAAAGAATAACTAAAATATACCATTTAGACCAGACATCCTATTGGTAGTCATGTACCATGGAGGTCAATGATTACAAGAAAAATTCCATAATATATCAAAATTTTAGTTGCAATATTGTGGTTACAAAATGAGGGTGCCCATTGATTGGAGAATACTAAAATTGGGATACATAAATATAATATTACTGTGCCCTAAGAAACAAAGAATATGGGGAATTCAGAGAAACCTGGGAAGGAAGACATGTAAAGTGATAAAGAGCAAAGTAAGTATGATCATGGAAAAATACAAACAATAACTACAAAATGTAAATGAACAAAGACAGAACAATGCACAATTATAATGACTAATACTGGCTTTGGAGAAGAAGATGTTAACAATTAAAAATATGAGAGAGTTTCTGGATAACGTAATCATTTTAATATTTTTAACATCAATTTTTAAAACTTTGTGTTCCAAATTCTCTTCCTCCCTCCCTCCCCCCCCCCTTAAGAATGCAGGCAGGCAATTCAATATAAGTTATACATGTGTAATGTTATGCAAAACATTTTCACAATTTTATTAATAGACCAGCAGGTTATTGATAAAAGGATGGTCATTGGCCCTCTCAGACCAAAAACCCAGATGGAAGTGGGGTCTTGGGTTTATATACCATTCTAACTGTAGGAGGTCTATCACATAGCAATCAAATCTAATTGGTTGACATGTTTTGGAGAGTGTGTTATATTGAAATGAAGTCTGGTTGAAGTCTGCATGACTTAGGTCATTCAAATCTTGGTAAGAATGACATCAGAAAAAGGATCTCAACTCCACCCAAGCTGGACACAGTGGGACACAGTGGTTCCCACTTCGAACTGGTTTGTGCAGGCTTAATCTCCAGGAAAGTTCTTCAGCTATCTAGACAAACTGATCTGTCTTTACCCAAGACTCCTTTGACCCAGATGAATCTTTCTTCCTTAGACCTTGGAGTGCGGGGAGGGGGGAAAAAGGACTAAGGAAGAAGGAGAGATCACTGGGTTCCCCAAGATATTGATTACTAATTTCTCACAATTCCCCATTTGATTCTAATAGAGAATGAAGTTTCCTCAATGACTCACTAACTGATATTACAAATACTTTACCAAGAGTTCTTAACTATAGGGCTTATGGTGGGTAACAATGTGAAGGGAAAAAGGGAAGAAATTGAGCAACAAATTAACAAAATCAAAGGGGGCAGTCCCCTTTAGTAAGTAGGCCTATAGATAATGTATACAAAGGGAAAAAGTAAACAATGAAAAAAATGTCCATGTAAGTCTCAGAAGTCTCATACAGCTGTCCAGTTCTCCAAACACCATCTGATGCAGCTTTCTATTCCAGGTATAATCTCAGAGCAGTTCTTCCCCAGATGCCTATCTTCTTAGACTTTGGGTCACGTAGAGAGATCCTCTTTCTCAGTTACAAATCTCCTACAAAACTGATCTTAACGCAACTTTAAATTACTTTGTCAATAACCAGGTCAAATCTTATATCTCTATTATTAGAAAATGAAATTTGGAACCTTTTAGACTAGAGGCTTTTACAATTTTTGTTATGTTTATATATATATATATATACACACACACGCATGTGAGTTTCATATATATGTATACATACACATGTACGTGTATGTGTGTGTATAAAACTCAGATACAAACAAAGTCATAAACCAGTTTTTTACTTTGTATTATTCAATCCCCTATTAGGAGGATGAGATTCTGCTAAGGACTCAAATACAAAAATGAATTCATATAAAAGTTGCCGGATTAACTTCAGTTGTAACAAAAGCTTCAGGGATGATATACAAAAATAAAATGAGTGATTAATTTTACAATAGTTCATATCTATTAAGTGATACAAAACATTTCAAAATTTGTGATATTAACTAAATAACAATTATATCCTGGTTTCAAAAACCTTTGCATCAATTGCCCAATTATCCCAATACCATTTAGAAATTAAAGAACCTTATTTTACACAAATATATAACTAGTAACATGTCATGGCTTAAAATTTAGTTGTTTGGAATATAGAAAAGATCAAAATTCCAGGCTAAATAGCTCAAATCTTATACCTGCATCTCACCATATTATCACAGATGTAGTCCAGCATTAACCTAAAAGAGAAGGATCCAATATTGTGTTCATCATATAACATCTGACATGATTATAGGAAGTTACCATAAAAGAATAGGGCAATAATTATACAGGAAGGGAAATTTCTCCCCCTAACTTCATGACAATTCCAGGCAAAAGTTATGTAGATAGCCAGTTGCATTGAGCCAGGCCCAAAGTCAGCCAGATGGGAGATTTTTCCATTCCATGTGTCATATTGAGAAATTGACTCAGGAGAATCCTACCTCATCTCTTGCCAAAAGTCATTCTCCTAGCCTTTCCCATGACAACTCCATCTACAATTTATGCCTGTGAAGCCCCAGAGGGGCTTCATGACTCATTGGCCCAATCAAATTCCTTGATGAGCATACCTGGAATTAGACTCAGAACAATATCAATTAACAGTCCAATAAATGCCTTAAGTAGTAAGTTCCAATAATCAATGTTTTAGGTGAAATCACCTCTCCATATTCTAGATAAGTATTGACTATAATCTCACATTGGTAAAATTAAGAAATTCATCATAGAAAAATCACATCTCAATATAACTAGTACTAAGTGGATTCTTTTTCATCTCTAAATTCAATATTATACAAATGATTTTGCTTTAAAATGCTTTATAACAAAATGACTTGGGGTAGGCTATATAAATCTAATAATCCCAAATTGTATACAAAGAATAGATTAGACAATGTTTCACATAATAGTAAAATGTTCAGTTATTAACCATATTCAAATGGACATAAATACAGATTACTACTCTCAAAATCCCTTTAAACAATGGGAACTACTTTAAGATAGCTATTAGTTTGTATGCATTTCTACACATATTCTAATTCTAGATTAAATCATAAAACATAGATAAAATGAGATTTCCCATTAGGGTGACATAAGATAGCTCATAAATTACATTGTTCACTAACCTAACTGATTTTACTGAAATCCCATTCCTTAAAAGCAAAAGAGGTTTCTAATTTTAACTTCACAACTTAACAGATCCACATCTTTGCTTCACAAGCTTGTTTATTTTTTTTTGTCTAATATTTATATCATTTTGAAAGTAACATACTTCAAATATTGTATTTTACACATTTGACAAATTTCAGTACCAATTTAACTATTTCTAGGCCAACAAATTCAAATCAAAATAGCAAGATCAATAATTCAGATGTTTTAGTATTAATTCAATAACTAATAGATTCAGTATTACAATGGCAAGCTTTCACTTTGTCTACCCTGATAACAAATGGACAGATTTAATGTCCAACCTTTCCCAAGGTAACCTCCCTGCTGTACTCCCAGAGACACTAGCCTTAGATTGCAGGTGTTGCTTCCATTGACTGCTGGCTGCTACTGTGTCTCTGAAAGAATGAAATGCAAAAAGAATTTTCAGGGTCCTGGAAAAGCTTTCCCCTTTGACAATAAAGTTTAATCACAGTAGGTCTGGACATAATTGTTTTCAGCATCGATATTGCAATACCTTAGTTTACAAATAAAATTTAATATGCCTTCCAAAATCATACAAAAGATCCTTTAACACAAATACAAAAGTTTTTGTTTTTGTTTTTTTTTTGGTTTTTGGTGGGGCAATGAGGGTTAAGTGACTTGCCCAGGGTCACACAGCTAGTAAGTGTCAAGTGTTTGAGGCTGGATTTGAACTCAGGTCCTACTGAATCCAGGGCCGGTGCTTTATCCACTGTGCCACCTAGCTGCCCCCCCCCAAGTTTTTTTTTAACAAAATATTTTAAGACAAATGTCTTTCTAAAAGCATTTTCCCTTCTTAAAAACAACTTAAAAATCTATCCTGATGATAAAAGGAATAACTAGTAAACTTTATGAAGTAAATTAGTTGGAAAGTAGAATGGCAGATGTTTCATTCAACCTTAAAGTAAAAATCTATAAAATTGGAATTTGTCATGATTAAGTTGGAGTAAACTATCTTTAACATAAATCCTAAAAGTATAACAAAATAAATTCCTAATTACCACCCCCTTTCATCAAAAGATGTTTGCAATGGGGAGGAAAATCAGTTTCTTCTAAACCAAAAAGGAAAATAACCCAATTAAACTAGCCTTATCAAAATAAAGTTTACCAGGCCTTTAAAAATGTGCCCAATATCTTTTTCTTTCCTTTGTCTTTAATTATATCACTAAAAATCAAGAAAACTAATTACATTCTGAAATCTGACATAGTGAATATGTGGCAGTTTACTAGAAAATGATTAACATTCATACATACACACACACACACACACACACACACACACACACGCATATATACACACATATCCCTCTCTCAAGGAACTTCCCATTCACCCCTTAAAGCAAAATTAATCCTTTAAGAGTGGAGAAGTGTGTTAATATTAAGTTGCTTCAAGATATATATAACCTTCACAAATGATAGACAAATAAACTTAGATGAAATTCTCTCTACCTTATAAGTAGGCTTGAATATTTCACTCCCATTTCACCACACAGAAAAAATATATAGGTGACTAAGAATTCATGACTAGATGGTCCTAAGAGTACTTACAGATTTAACAAGATATTTTCTTTGTATAATTACCAATTTTCCTTTAAAAAAAATCTGTATAAGTACTTAATTAAAACAATAACTCCAAATAGCTTAGTTAACAATTTCATAATTTTCATAAGTGATAACCAGATAATTTTAGGTGAACTTCCTCTTAAATATAGGCAAAACTTGGAAGTTTATAAGTTCTTAATCACAGTACCTCAGAACATGTGGTCAGCAGGGAAAATAGAATGACCAACATCTTCCTAACCCATTCATTCCCTTTTTAACAGTACAGTTCTTTTTTTTTTTGCAGGGCAATGGGGGTTAAGTGATTTGCCCAGGGTCACACAGCTAGTAAGTGTCAAGTGTCTGAGGCTGGATTTGAACTCAGGTACTCCTGACTCCAGGGCTGGTGCTTTATCCACTGTACTACCTAGCCACCCCCAACAGTACAGTTCTTAATCTAACATCTAGATTATAAGAGAAATTGCTTTTCTAACATAGCTGATAGAATTGTTTACCAAATTGCACACTATAAGAAAATTTAGAAATATAATACCTTGAACAATATTAGGTATTTTTAAAACTTGAAACAGAACCAATTAATTACCAATTAGGTGTCTGCTCTATACCCGGCACTGAAGTTAAATATTTTTACAATCATTTGATCCCAGAAACAACCCTGGGAAACAAATTTTATCATTATCCTGTAGGACAATAAACTGAGGTAAAGAGAACTCCTTTGGAACCACACAACTACTAAATTTCTTAATGCCAAATAACAAGTTTCTTTTTTATGTTTGGTCTTAATTTACCATAATAATCCTGATATGAAAGGACACAGCCAGACTATGTTATTTCCTTAAAGGCAGATTTTGGCTTAAATCAAATCTGGATTTATAATCGCTAATAGTAACATTTTAATTTCTAAGGCCTAATATTTAGCACTTTAAAGAAAAAGATTTATTATCCATGAATTCATATAATACCTTTGTTAAAGATATGTGGTAATAATTTCCCAGCTATGTATAATTCTTTTTCTTCTTTCTAAATGAGCTAAAACCTCCTACTTACCCCCCTACCCCCTTTGAGACTTACCAGAAAACAAGCTGGGACAGCTAGGTGGTGCAGTGGATAGAGCACTGGCCCTGGATTCAGGAGGACCTGAGTTCAAATCCAACCTCAAACACATGACACTTTCTAGCTGTGTGACCCTGGGCAAGTCACTTGACCCCAATTGCCTCACCAAAAAAAAAAAAAGAAAACAAGTTGAGGTTAACTTAAAGTGTGCTGGGCCTGCCACTTCTTCTGGCCAAGGCAGAGGGACTTAAGGAATTTGTTTTAAGGCTGACAGGGCATGGCCTGTTGCTCAGGCAGAAACCTTTGAGAGGTTTTGCAGGAGTTAATTAAATGATTCTCAATTTGAATAGCACAAGGAGACATTTAAGATTTTATGTAATAATACAATGACATATCTTTACCATATCCAATATTTATGTAGTGTTAGATTTAATAAGGTCTTCCTAGAGATTTATCCTAAAAGGCAGGTGGACATGATTAACCACATGTCCTAACCTCTCTAGTTGGAAAATGAAGTCAAAAGCTGAAAGGTGTTCTTAGGACAATATGTCCCAGTGGTTTTGACTGATTTTTCCCCCTAAGTATAAAAATCTTTTCTTTGTAATTTCTAACTCTTAACTAAAACTAAATCACTGTACTTTACTGAGTATATGGCTAGATCTTAAAGTCTTAAAATAAAGATGAGGATATTTTAAAAGGTTCCTCACTATGTCCACATCACAGAAAACCATTATTACTACCTTTTATATTTTTAAAGGTTTTTAAAATTTAAAACATATTTACATCAATCTTTTAGCAATCAAATCCATAACCCAAAAGAATCAGAGAATTCATCCTAACAAGATCTCCAATACAATGAATTATTAAACTAATATTAGGTACTTTTACACATTCCAAATCACATAATTAGGGTAACTTAGCTTAAAACCACACTGAAAATAAGAATAAATTTCACTTAAAATGAGACCAGAATCAATTCAATTACACCTGGTTCTATATTCCAAATTATATTATATAATTTTAATTATTTAGCATTGAATTTTACTATTAGTATTATATTCTACATAAGAGCTATTTGTTCCAAGCATTTCATATTTCCTATTTTTCAACTATTCTACTACAAAAGATTTTAAAAGTGGCAGTATATAACATTTTAAATATAATAAATCCTATTACACTTAGTAACTAGTTCTTATCAGATTACTCCTTTTCCCATAACAGAAACTGCCACATGGCACATGAAACTGGCACAATGGCATCCTAGCAACTAGCCATGTTGGGGAGGCTGAGAGCAAGTAGCCTGGCTGCTGCCTGCCTACAGTGTACAGGATGTGTATCCCCATTTTTTTTTGTGTGTGTGAGGCAATTGGGGTTAAGTGAATTGTCCAGGGTCACACAGCTAGTAAGTGTCAAGTGTCTGAGGCCGGATTTGAATTTAGGTCCTCCTGAATCCAGGGCTTGTGTTTTATCCACTGTGCCACGTAGCGGCCCCTTTCCTAATCTTTCAAACCCATTACTTAGACCGCCTACTTTCCTTTACATTTCAAACAGATCTCAGACTGCACATTCTATTATTTATTTATTTATTTATTTTTTGGTGAAGCAATTAGGGTCAAATGACTTCCCCAGGGTACACAGCTAGTAAGTGTCAAGTGTCTGAGGCCAAATTTGAACTCAGGTACTCCTGAATCCAGGGTCAGTGCTCTATCCACTGTGCCACCTAGCTACCCCATGCACATACTATTATTAAACCAATGTCTTACTAAAGTCCTATTTTTTTCAAGTTAATTTCAACTCAGGGGATTCTGCCTGTCTTAATCTCCCTATTACAAAATCCAGGTGTTTTCTAGGAAATAAAAAAGCTAAACTATCCCAATATAGGAAGAAGTTTATGGGACAAATCCTTAAAATAAAGCCATTAAAATGTTTTTAGTAATTACAAAAACTTTTAGGAGATATGCAGTTGCTTATGCACAAGAGTGGGATACTGGCTATACACAGACTATAAAATTTTATTTTTAAAATTCTTACTCATCCTTTTTGTTCTGCTGCTCTTTACCTTTTTGGAGTTGGGAGAAAATTGACATTTAATTATATACAGATCAAGAGAGCTATATTTCTCTCATATCCTTCACCAGCATTACCTATTTTTTTTTTTAATTTTTGCAGGGCAATGAGGGTTAAGTGACTTGCCCAGGGTCACACAGCTAGTTAAGTGTCAAGTGTCTGAGGCTGGATTTGAACTTGGGTACTCTGGGTACTCCTGAATCCAAGGCCAGTGCTTTATCCACTATGCCACCTAGCTGCCCCAGCATTACCTATTTTAAAATAGCTTTTAAAATAGTAATACATTTTAAACAAATCACCAAAGTCCTAAAATGCTTACATTTAAGGCTATGATATAAAAAGCCCTGATAAAAGAGTGTTGCAAGACAAAAAACTTATTTTTGCAGTTTTAAACACATTGTCCTAATGTCAGAGATATGGGGAATGGGGGGATGTGGCAAAGACAGTTCTCTAGATTTAATTTAAACATAAACTACAAAGTTTAGCTAAACCCGAATTCTTCTAATTCTTCTAATCTTTATAGTTACCTCTTAGCTTTCCCTTATTAGCTCCTGCTTGTCTAGATGTTATCAGTTGTGATAAAATAATGGGATTTAGCAGATACTCAAACACCCACCTGGAGATTAATCTAAACTGATTGAATCAAGTGAGAGTGATTGACTGCTGATTAGCCTACTTCAAAGTTAACTGGATTGTAATCACACCTGGCTAGCCCTTAATGGATTTGGAGGATCCCAACCAATCAGCTTGAAGCAGTGTGTAAGGACCGCCTCTATTCCAGACCTTTTTAGCTTCCACAATCAGCTTGCTAGAGAGTTCCTGATTAAAGCAGGCTCGTGGAGGAGGACTTCAGGAAGAACCCAACCAGGCTGGAACTCTAGGCTAGACTGGTGCTGAAGCTTCTAATTTAAGGCGACCACAATTTAGATTTTAAACATCACACAGTATAAAGCTGCTACTGCCTCTAAACAAACTCCAAGGAGTTTCTCACTGTCTTTTTCAAATCCCTTCTTTTTTTTAAAATTAATTAATTAATTAATTGTAACGATTGGAATGACGCCACCTGCTGGATACTTACTGTAGAAGAGTTCTGCCCATGAAGCGAAGGTCTTTGAGGGCAAGACCAGGAGTCTTTTCTTTGGCGGGGAGGAAGTGACGCAGACTAGTGGGAGGAGGAAGGAAGAGACTGGCGCTGACTCTGGGTCTTTTTCCTGAGGACGCTGGCGGAGAAGGGAGCTAGAAATGTGCTCTCCCTTTAATAGATAGGAATCTAGGCCTTTCTCTCTCTCTTTACCAAATTCTTATTCTCCTTAATAAATGCTTAAAAGTCTAACTCTTGCTAAAGCTTGTAATTGATTGGCGACCACTCATTAGATATTTTAGACAGACTAGCAAGAATTTTAGCCCTTAACAGATGGCTGACCACGAAGAGGAAAGCTGAACCTCACTTCTGATCTTCCGGTTGGGTAAGAAATTTTCCCTACCCTAACCCTTTAAATCTTAAGTACTGCTGAATTGCCTGGTGTTTTCCCTTTAAATTTTTTCGAATGGACCTTTTAAACTCCCTAATTACCCTATTTTTGATTTTAGTCTGTTTAACCAGACAAATGGGAGATAAGATCATGTTAATGCTTTGTTTTTGTGGATTTTCTATTTTTCTTTTTCTTTTTGTTAAAAGAGCCAGCAACTTACTCACACAAGGAAATATCTCTCCCTCTCCCAACCATGCTTTTTCAGAGAAACCTGAAGAGATTCCTGCAGCTTTTCCCAGTTCTAACAGTAATTGTTGCTCTAATTTTGCATGCCTGGAGGCAATGACCCACCCTCTAGAAGCTTTTAATCCCCTAGCACCTGGAGGCAAAGTGGGGGAAGAGGAATCCAGGCCTGAGTTCAAAATCAAGTCTGACTCAGTTTCCTCCAATATGTTCGGTGGCATGGACATATATTCCATCCACCTATTTTAAGCCTGGAATACTGTATGGGCAGTACATATTGCTCAAGTGTGGGAATGCTCATATCCCATCATTTCTCTGTTCTTTTATGGTAACCCCCATAATTATCTCAGGTGTCATGATAAATAACAGTGTTGAATTTGGCCTTGACACCTGTTACCAATTATATTAGATTTTCTAATTTCTCATAATGGCATGAGGATAATTAGGCAGATGATGCAAAAAGTGATGAAACAAAGATAAAAATTATTTTTAAAAATTAATATCGCAGCAATTGTCTTCTCAAATACCCTCCATAAGGGGGGACTATAGTAATATTATAATTTTAAAGAATGGTTCAATTTTTGTTTTATTATATGTTTCATGTGTAACAACTAAGATTCTGAATTCCCTTAGACATGTTTTTGAGAACTTTCATTGTTTGATTTGATTATTGACAAAGCTATTTTAAAGTTGTGTTAAGCTCAATTTTGTAGGAAATTTTCCTGGCTGATTACCAGCATCCACACATCAACCCCTAAAAAGACTTCCATTCCACGACTACACCTAGAGGACATCTGAGAAAAGACTTTCAGAGACTTTAAATGAACAGTTTTGATTTGTTGTTTTTGTTTTTTTTTTCTCTTTCTGTTATAATATACACCATCTGTAACATGTATTCTCTGCAGAGGCCCTCCCTTTGCAAGACTAATGTCAAAGCGTCGGTTCATGAGGACAAAAAAAACTTTCCTCTCTTCCTTTTCTATATTGTTGTTCACATATTATTAGTTAGCAATAGTTATTATATTGTTTTTACTGTTCCGTCAAGGAAACATTTTGTTTCTTGAGGAACAACAGGGGGGACTGTAACGATTGGAATGACGCCACCTGCTGGATACTTACTGTAGAAGAGTTCTGCCCATGAAGCGAAGGTCTTTGAGGGCAAGACCAGGAGTCTTTTCTTTGGCGGGGAGGAAGTGACGCAGACTAGTGGGAGGAGGAAGGAAGAGACTGGCGCTGACTCTGGGTCTTTTTCCTGAGGACGCTGGCGGAGAAGGGAGCTAGAAATGTGCTCTCCCTTTAATAGATAGGAATCTAGGCCTTTCTCTCTCTCTTTACCAAATTCTTATTCTCCTTAATAAATGCTTAAAAGTCTAACTCTTGCTAAAGCTTGTAATTGATTGGCGACCACTCATTAGATATTTTAGACAGACTAGCAAGAATTTTAGCCCTTAACATAATTAATTAATTAATTTTAGTTCTCAACTTTTGTTTATACATGCTTTACAATTTCAGATTTTTCTCCCTCCCACCCCTCCCTCCCCCCTCCCCTAGACAGCAGGTAATCTGATATAGGTTATATCTATATATCTCTATACATATACATATAGATATATATATATACACATAATAACATTAATCCTATTTCTGCATTAATCCTGTTACAAGAGAAAGAATCAGAGCAGTGATGCAAAACCTCAAAATAGAAAGAAAAAAAAAACCAACAGCACCCAAAACAAAAGAAATAATATGGTTCATTCAGCATCTATACTCCACAGTTCTTTCTTTCTTTTTTTTTCTTGGATTTTGAGATCCTCTTCTATCATGAGTTCCCTGGAACTCTTCTGTACCATTGCAAGAAATGGTGTTACTCTTTGTAACGTCTTTATTCCACAATTGAAACACTCCTGCAGGAAAATCTAGGCCATACCTGACAGACAGGGCTGGCATGGCAGAAGAACTTTTCCACAATGACCTAGATATCTCAGGCACCACAATTTTACGTGAAATCTGTGTGCCCTTATCCCTGTGTGGGAAGGGCTAATCAGACTGTTGAGAGCAAATGTTGTAGTAACATACACTTAGACAAAGACAAGCATATAACAAACACCAAAAATAGAAACATACACATATAATAGTAAAATTTATTTCCTGGTTAAAAAAAGAGAGTCAGGATCACAGCCAGACTCAATAGGAAATTCCCCTTGTGGAGAAACTTTCCACATAGGCCTAATTAAGGGAAACTTCTTGTTAAGACTCTGGAGTGAAAAGGCTGTGATCCCTTCATGGTCACCCATAACTGTGATGATTAAAAATATGAGAAACATAGTTTCTGTGAAATTTAATCATTGCATTAATAGGCTGGCAGGTTATTTATAAAAGGATGGTCATTAGTCCTCTCTCCCAGACCAAAAACCCCTAATGGAAGTGGGGTCTTGGGTTTATATACCCTTCTAACTGTAAGAGGTCCATCACAAAGCAATCAAATCTAATTGGTTGACATGTTTTGGAGGGTGTGTTATATTGAAATGAAGTCTGGTTGAAGTCTACATGACTTAGGTCACTCAAATCTTGGTAAGAATGACATCAGCAGATCGAACCATACTATTTCTTTTCTTTTTTTTTTTTTTTTACGGGGCAATGGGGTTAAGTGACTTGCCCAGGGTCACACAGCTAGTAAGTGTTAAGTGTCTGAGGCCGGATTTGAACTCAGGAACTCCTGAATCCAGGGCCGGTGCTCTATCCACTTCGCCACCTAGCCGCCCGAACCATACTATTTCTATTGTTTTTTGTTGTTGTTTTTCTTTTTTGAGGTTTTTCCTTTTTGCTCTGATTCTTCTCTCATAACATGGCTAATGCAGAAATATGTTTAATGTGATTGTACATGTATAACCTATATCAGATTACTTGCTGTCTTGGGGAGGAAAGGAGAAAAATTTGAAACTAGAAATCTTATAAAAACAAATATTGAAAATTATCTCTGAATGTAACTGGAAAATAATAAAATATTTATATGGGAAAAAAAGAATGACATCAAAAAAAAGGATCTAAACCCCACCCAAGCTAATGGGGACACAATGATTCCCACTTAGAACTTGTTTGTGCAGGCTAAATCTCATCAGTAAAGTCCTTCAGCTATCTAGACAAACTGATCTGTTTTTACCCAAGACTCCTTTGACCCAGATAAATCTTACTTACTTAGACCTTGGAGGGGGGAGGGTGGAGAGGGAAGACGGGGAGATCACTGGGTCACCCAAGGTATTGATTATTAATAATTATTTCTCACACAAACAAACGTGTTTAAGTTCTTACTATGTGAAGTGTTAGGAATACAATGAAAGACAAAAACCACCCCTGCACTCAAGGAGCTCATGTTCTTTTCTGAGGGAGGACTGGAAATGTTGGTATGGAATGTTGCATTTGCCATGTGGCTTAGTTTTACAGTTTTTCCTCCTTTGTTACAAGGGAACTCAAGTTAACAAATAGTTATT
Organism: Dromiciops gliroides; assembly: GCF_019393635.1. NCBI lineage: Eukaryota > Metazoa > Chordata > Mammalia > Microbiotheria > Microbiotheriidae > Dromiciops > Dromiciops gliroides. The sequence continues at coordinate 409,746,508 of NC_057862.1, read as the reverse complement.
AAGTACTAATATGTGTCAGATACTGTGCCAGGCACTGTGCTAAGCACTAGTAATATGAAGAAAGGCAAAAAATATATAAATAGTGCTTGCCTTGAAGGGGCTCACATTCTTTTAAAAAATTTTATTTTTTAATTTTATCTATCTATCTATCTATACATTCATTCATTCATCTATTTATTTATTTATTTTGTGGGGCAATGAGGGTTAAGTGACTTGACCATGGTCACACAGCTAGTAAGTATCAAGTATCTGAGGCCGGATTTGAACTCAGGTCCTCCTGAATCCAGGACTGGTGCTTTATCCACTGTGCCACCTAGCTGCCCCCAGGGGCCCACATTCTAATGGAGGAGACAACATACAAACAACTATGTACATTTAAGATATAGAGAGAGTAGATAGATGTTAATCTCAGGGAAGGAACTAGCAGTTGATGGTGGTGGGGAGCACTAGAAAAGGCCTCTAAGAAAATAGTATTTGAGCTGAATCTTCAAGGTGTATTATTTCAAGATGTATGCTTTTTAAAAAAAATGATTACGTAGAACATTACCATATTTGTCATTTTGTACAAGAAAACTTTATTAATAGAAAAAAATGAAAGAAAGTAAAAAATAGCATGCTTCAGTCTGTTCCATCAATATCAGTTCTTTCTTTGGAGGTGGATAGTATGTTTCATTAATAGTCCTCTGGGATTGTCTTGGATCATTGTATTGTTGAGAGTAGTCAAGTCATTCAGAATTCTTCCTCAAACAACATTGCTATCTCTGTGCACAATATTCTCTTGGTTCTGCTCAGTTCACTACACATCATTTCATAAGATGTATACTTTTGACATCTAGAGAAGGGATAATTTTTTTGAGGCATTTTCTTCTACACAAATTCTTTTTTATAGTCAGCAAGTATATCCTTGAGTGTCTTGTATTCTCTTTACCTTACAGTCAATTTTGTGTCTGTAAAGATACATTCTGCTATGGAATATGATTTATGAAAGCATATTCCTTTCTCATAGCCTTTGATGTGTTATGCATATTATTTTCATAAACATTTTCTAAAGTAATACCAGCAAACTAAGGTAGTGATCAATCCACTAGAATCTGTTGATAGGCAAAAATGAGCGCATATATTACAATAACACATTATTATCATTCTGTCCAAATAAATTATTGTGTTTTAAGTGTTGTGGAGACAAGGAGTTAACTCAAGATCCAAAGAAGTTAACTCAAATGGTAGAAATTTGAGATACCATAAAAGTCCAGTTGATAAAGTTTTTGGAACAGGAGATAATTTTCAGGGCCTCTTAGATCAATTTATTGAGCAACTTGCACTGTGTGCAAAGAAATGTGCTGAGCAAGTTAGATATACAGTGAAAGGCAAGACAGTCCCTGAACTTAAAGAGCTTACAATGACACTTTTATAGTTTAAAAAAGTCTTAATATGTATATGGTTTTCTCATTAATGTCAATGAGATTTCTGAGGTAGAACATCTCCATAAAAGTGCAATGTGTGATAGGAATTTGTTCTGTTATTAATAAAGTGAAATAAACTGCTATTTTGGGGTACAGGAAGTACAAGGGGAACATGCTTCCCATATAACCTTAGAACACCTCACTATTCCAGATTCACTGTGGAATTTTGGAGGAAGGGTAATATTAGTTCTGTAAATATAACTTGAGCACCCTTCCAATTCATTCTCTACCAATAGATTAGGAACCATAAATCTGAAAAGCAAATCTTTTAATTAGGTCAGAATAGCTGAATAAACATGGGAAAGCCCTCTTCATACAAAAAGGATGAAATCTTTGATGGATTCCCGTACTATCAGAGAAAGAACAATTCCCAGACAACTCACGTTCCTAGGGTTTATTCCCAGTTTGAGTACTTCTCATGGCTCCATTTTTTGGCAGCTGGCTATATACCTCCTTGCTCTTCATTCTGCCTTTACAAATGTCCTACATCTCTACCTCCAAAACTGCCATTTGATGATTATCTGCACAGTTGCTTCTGTCATATTTTGCTGGGATTTTTCTTCACTCAGCTGCTGCTATCTGGCTTATTCTTTCTTTCTCAAAGGGAGTTTCACCCTTTTGTGAGACTCAACACATTTGCAGGCCCATAGTCACATATCAGAGTCCCCTAAATCAAGATCTTTTTTTTTTCCAGCCTCATTGTCTCACCCCAGTTGGGAGTCCTCCAGTCTCTCCCAATATTTAGGGAACTTCCTACTCTTGTACTTCAGGTAGTTAGTGCCAGGAGTGTGAAAAATTATCTTGAACCTTTGATCAACTTCAGGGAAGCCTTTTGCCATACTAGAGGGTATGAGATGGAGCTTTTGACTTTCGCCTTACATTCCTGCTATGCCCAGGTGTTCCCTGCCCTGCACAAGCTGCTCACTGTTAGATTTAGGAACACTTAGAAAGGGAGTAGAACTCTGTTTCTTGATGGCATAGACAGTTTGAATCATGATTATTAGCTAGTGTTTAATCTGAGCATGCAACTAATATAATAATTCCTTGTGAATAACATCATTGTATTATATTGCTTTAATGTATACAAGTACATTGTAAACATATCTTGTTTATACGGAAACATTGCCCATTGGAGTATGTCAGAAATGTAAATTTATGCTCTGTAAAATTATATGAAATGTAAAGTAATGAGCATGACAAGACAAAACCTCTTAATCTATTCTTCTGAGTGTGTTGTATTCTTTATCATTTTTCCACATTAATTTATATTTTCAAAGCTTAAAGTGTCAGGAGCAACTGAATTGCATCCCTTAATTAAGCAGTGAACATTCCAAACAATACTAAGTTTGTGTCTAGAAACATCTGTCCAGGCATGGGGGACAGTCTATGTAAAGGTGTGGAGATGGGAAATGAAGTGTCATGTGATAGTTACAGCAAGACAGACAGTTTGTTTGAATCAAAGAGGAGTCAAATATAATAAGGCTAGAAAGGTTGGCTTGGGCCAGGTTCTTTAAGAGACTTTTATATTTGATCCTATAGACAGTGTGGAATCATTGTGTGAGAAAATAACTCTGGAACTCAAGAACTCTGGCTGATCTCTCAAAGCTCGTCCAAAGGTATAATAGAGATCAGACTAACTCAGTAGAGATTAAAACCACAACTATCTGAAAGTGCTGTTGCCCTCAGAGGGTCTGTCTTTCACTAGACCCTGACCTCAGCACTGTGCTGCTCATTTTAATATGGACCACCCTCAGGTCACGTCAACCACTGGAAATGAATGATTCTAGCCAATTAGCTTTGAGCAGCGTGTAAGAGCTGCCTCTATCAAAGGTGTGAACAAGCCATGTGTCCTCTTCTCTCTAGGTAATTTAGGACTTCTGAACTCTGAATGGAGCCATGTTCTCTCTCTCTTAGAGATAATATAGTGCTGGGGTGTTTTTGGCTTGTGTTAAATGTGGTCAGTGCTCTCCTAACATTTGAATATGATTTAATAAATGCTTACTACCTAAATAGGTGCAATAGCCATTAATTTATAAGTACCAATATTTTAGAAAACTCCATCCTACTTCCCCAATAATTTAGAACAGAAACAGGAATAGCCCCCTAATATTTCAGATGATACAATTGGAATTTATAGAGTAGGGAGGGACATTTTCAGGCCTCTCCTTAAAGGAGATCAATTTGGCAGCTGACTGATAGACTAGAGAGAATAATTAAGAGGTTATTAGAATAGATTACATGAGAGATGATGAGAGTCAGAGCTAGATTGTGATGGGAATTGGTCTATTATTAATAAGGTGGAATCATGCTATTATGTGAGTAGAGAGAAGAGGTTAGATAAGAGAGACATTGTATTCTTAGAAATGACAAGATTTGGCAATAGAATGAATATGTGAGGTGAGGGAAGGTGAGGAGTCAAGAAAAATAATGATTGTGAACCTGGGGAACTGGAAGAATGATGGTACCTTTAACAGAAACGAAAATATTTGGAAGATGGATAGGTATTGTGAGAAATATAATGAGGTATGTTTTGGACATGATGAGTTTGAGATCTGAGAGGCAGTGTAGCACAATAGCCAGGAGGACCTGGGTCCAAGTACTGATTCTAACACATACTTGCTATATTATAATCCTAGTAGTTTACCTAACCTCTCTGCCCTCTTCTTTCTAATTAAGTTAGTTAAAGTTTTATCAAATTTGTTAGTCTTTAAAAAAAAAATCAATTTTTGGTTTGATTGTTTCTATAGTCTTTTTTGTTCCTAATGTATCTATTTCTCCTCTAATTTCCAATATGTCCCCTTTTATGTTTATTTTGGGCTATTTATTGAACTGATCTGTATTGATAAAAAGGGTTTCCTCATTGGGAATTCCCTATGCTGATTAAATTCTAGGTTCAGACCAAAAAAGAAGTATATGTGTAACGTGGCAAGACTTTAGTATCAGCCAAACTTTATAAGTAGACAGGTAGAAAAGAGATCACAGGGGATGCAAATAAATGTTATTATTGTCTTATTAAAATTAATATTTAGGTATTAGGTTTTATTTGGGATTTTTTCATTTTATTTATTTGATTGTTTATATTTGTTGACATTATTATTAAGTTTATTTTTTTATTTTTTAATTTTTTTTTTTAGCGAGGCAATTGGGGTTAAGTGGCTTGCCCAGGGTCACACAGCTAGTAAGTGTTAAGTGTCTGAGGCCGGATTTGAACTCAGGTACTCCTGACTCCAGGGCCGGTGCTTTATCCACTGTGCCACCTAGCCGCCCCTTAAGTTTATTTTTAAGATTATGAAGAAATTCCAGTCCTCCTCAGCCCTGCCTTTTTGAATCTTTAACTTCTTGCCAGAGAGCTAATGTGCCATCTTTTCACAGGTATTTCCTAATTCTCCAAATTTTTGATACTTCTCAAATTAAGCCACCTCTCTCTATATGTGATACATGTATATATAGAATATATATGATATATGTATATATAGAATATATATTTATTTATTTGTTTACATATTGTATCTCACCTTCCCACCTCCACTTCACTAGAATATAAGCTACTTGAGGTCAGATACTGATTTTTTTTCCTGTCATTCTCTTTCCGGTGCCTTCCATATAGTAGATGTTTAATAATGCTTGTCAAATTAAATTTACATATATAAAAAGACATATATATGCACACACATACAGATACATGTGTATTTGTGTCTATATATAGACACATATACATATGTATGTATGTATGTGTATATATGTCTGAATTTAAAAATCCCCTTTTCAAAATCTTACCCTTTCTTTTCTGCTTGGAAATAAGCTACTCTTGGAGGCTTCTACTGAAGAAAAGTTTGAGGTTTCAGCAGTACTCCTGTTCCCTTTCAATTATGATATAGCATATTATAAATTCACTTTCTACAGTGAATAAGGTTGAGTTTGAGATAGTTTTAGATTTCTTTATTCTTATTGCTACTTCTAAATGGATCATCTGGGTAGCAAATTAAACTTTTAATACAAATGCATTTCATTCTAAGCATTGTTGATATAAATGGGTCAGAACTCAAAAGTATTATTACTGATTATACAATGCCAAAATTAAAAGGTATACTGGGAATATTGCTTATATACAGCTGCTGGTTTGGAAAGATTTCACTTGTGAGCAATTAACATAACTGGATGTGTAATTTAGATAGGTTTGTTAAACATCTCATTTAATTTGTCCTATAAAACTCTTCATTGGTGAGGCCTACTCTTGTTATATGTTCATTCTGAGAGCTCCCCAACTGTGTTAAGAAATTAACTATGTTAAGAAATTAAATGAAAAATGTAGTCTCTTTTCTTGAGTCCGTTTTTATCTAATCATAATCATAATATTTATATTCCTTTTTTATATTAACTTTGCTTAAAGTATGGCCTTTCACACAAAGGTCTTTTGACATGAATTGCAAAATACAATGCAAATTACATACCATAGAGTGTAATAAAGTGAAACGGTGTCAAAAATTTATAGTATAGATTTGATTGTGTTGTAAGTTAGATAATGTTACAAAACCCTCAGTCTAAGATGGAATGCTTGTAATGTAAATGCTTAATCTGACTCCCCTCATACTCACAATATAAATAGATTCCACAGTAACATGATTTATTTTTTTCACTTAATAGTATTTTTTCAATTACATGTAAGGATAGTTTTCAACATTCATTTTTCTAAGATTTTGAGTTCCAAATTTTTCTCCCTCTCTCCCTTCCCTTATCCCTTCCCAAGACAACAAGCAATCTGATATAGGTTATTTATGTACAATCATGTTAAACATATTTCCACTATAGTCATGTTGTGAAAGAAGAATCAGAACAAAAGAGAAAACCCACAAAAAATAAAAAACAAAAAAAGTGAAAATATTATGCTTTGATCTGCATTCAGACTCCATAGTTCTTTTTCTGGAGGTAAAGAACATTTTCCATCATGAGTCTTTTCGAATTGTCTTGGATCATTGTATTACTGAGAAGAGTTAAGTCTATCACAGTTGATTATCACACCAAATTTCGTTACTGTGTACAATGTTCTCCTGGTTCTGCTCACTTCGCTCAGTATTAGTTCTAACATAATTAAATTTAGCCAGAATTTTAGACTCATCTGAAAATCATACAGATAAACCAAACTCTAAGAAATCTACTTTTCCCCTGCAGGAAAATAGATGGGGAAGGGGATAAAGAGAGAGGGGCAAAAGAAGGAAGGGCAGAGTGGGGGAGGGGACAGACAGAAGCAAATCCCTTTTGAAGAGTGATAGGATGAAAGAAGATGGATAATAGAATAAATATCATGGGGAAGGGAATAAGATGGAAGGGAAACAGTTAACAATAGTAATCATGAAAAAGAGAAAAGGGGGAAAAATTGTTCAAAAAATATTTATAGCAACTCTTGGTGGAGGCTAAGAATTGAGAATCAAGGGAATGTCCATCAATTGAGGAATTATGGAAAAAGCTGTGTTATATGATTGTAGTGGAATGGACTTGTGCTACAGGAAATAACAAACAGGATGATCCCCGAAAAACCTTGAAAGACTAATGAACATCGATGTATGGTGAAGTGAGCAGAGCTGAGAGGACATTGTGTGTAGTGACAGCAGTATTATTCAATGAGTAATTGTGAATGATTTAGCTACTCTCAGCAGTACAATAATCCAGGACAATCCCAAGGAACTAATGAGGAAGCATACTATGCACTGCTATAGAAAGAACTGATAAAAAGAACACTTGTGGATTGTACATATATAACCTGATTGCGATCTTGTGGAGGGGGGAGGAAAGGGAGGGAGGGAGGGAGAAAAATTTGGAACTCTAAATCTTATGAAAGTGAATGTTGAAAACTACCTTTACATGTAAATGGAAAATAAAATAAATGTTTGTTAAAAAAAAAAAGAAATCTACTTTTCTTACCTCATTGTTGCCCTGAGATTTCTTTCTTTTTTTGAAGGCAACATCTCTTTATTTTCATATTTATATTTTCATATTTACCAATATATAATGTCTATTGACACAGTAGTTAAAATAATTATTGAAATAAAACTAGGAAATTTAAAAAAACTTGCATTCTTCATATGAGTTTTATTGTAATTTTTTTTTACAACATACAGGACTAGGAAAAACAAGCAATTTTTAAAAGGAGGGAATTTGGAAAAAGTTTTAGACTGAAACAGTTGCGAAACAATGAATCATTTTATAGGATCCAGTTAGGTTTTTAAGACTATTTCTTTTAAAAAGATCAACAGCTATCTATCTTTTAATGATTGTGTAACCCCAATGTCAAAGGCTTCTTCCTGAAATAAAAGTTCTGGGTACACTTAGAGAAGCATTTCACTTCTTAGGCTTCCTTATGTATCTGCCAATCCTGTAGGCATGGTCACCAACTTCCTTATAATCTACACGAACTCATACAGCTCAAAAATATAAATAGGGTTATTTAGAGGTTAAGAGAAATTAATAGGTCCCTTAAGAGAGCCCATAGAAAAAAAAAAAAGGGGGCGGCTAGGTGGCGCAGTGGATAAGCACCGGCCCTGGATTCAGGAGTACCTGAGTTCAAATTCGGCCTCAGACACTTGACACTTACTAGCTGTGTGACCCTGGGCAAGTCACTTAACCCCCATTGCCCCGCCAAAAAAAAAAAAAAGAGAGAGCCCATAGAGATTGCCTATGCTTTACGGGGAGTAACTCTATGCCATAGGTCTGTATAGTCTCAGTTACTTATAGTACTGCCCTGGGTAGGGCTCCAGCAGGAAGTTTGAGAAATTTTCTGGTTGCCATGCCTCCTCTCAAGGTTCTTTCATGATCCTACATTGTTCCATTTTCACGTCCTTGTAGCTTCCAATACAGGGTTCCCAGATGTCATCATTTGTGTGGAGTTCCATTCCTTATATCACTTACCCTATATTTTTGTTTCAGCATCTAGATGATAGCCTTTATTACCTTTCTTAGGGGACTAGATTTCTACCATAGTCCATAAAGGAAGAATACCCTAGAGCAGGGGTCCATGAACTTGTCTTTTAATATTTTGATAACTGTATTTCAGTATAATTGAAATGCAGTTGTCAAAATAACTATTTCTAATTGCTAATTGGTAAATGTATTTTTGTCTTTTGTAATACTGCATATTTTACTTTATGCATTATTTTGATTATTCTGATGAATTTAACTATTGTCAGTAATGCAATGATCCAAGAAAATCCCAAAGGACTAATAATGAAGCATTTTATCTACCTCCAAAGGAAAAACTGATAATTGATTGAACACAGACTAAAACAGGCTATTTTTCACTTTCATTTTAAAAGCTTTTGTTTTGTTTTGTTTTTTGGGGGCGGGGCAATGAAGATTAAGTGACTTGCCCAGGGTCACACAGCAAATGTCTGATGCCAGATTTGAACTCGGGTCCTTCTGAATTCAGGGCTGGTACTTTATCCACTGTGCCACCTAGCTTCCCCCACTTTTATTTTTTTTAATTCAAGTTTTCTTATACAAAATGACTAGTATGGTAATATTTTACATAATTGCACTTTTATAACCTATATCTGATTGCTTACTGCCGTAGGGAGGGAGGAGGGAAAGGAGGGAAGGAGGAATAGAATTTAGAACTCAAAACTTTAAATAAAAATGTTTATTATAAAAAACAAAATAAAAACATTATTCTGAGGATTCCATAGCTTCACCACGTTGTCCCTGACATCAAAAAAAGTTAATGCATGCCTTACAGTCTCTGTCTTAGCAGAGGTGTGTTTATAGCTCAAAACATACCTCCACACCAGAGTATTTCCCTCTTTGAAGTCTACTTTTGTACTGTGATTTCCTAAGAGGAATCACATATAAGAGGTTTTTCAGAAATTAAAGGAGCCCTCCTTTTCCCTTTGGGTCTGACTTTCTAATCCCATATTCACTTATGGTGGCCTGTTATAATCTGTAGCTTCTTGCAGCCTTCTCCATGGGTCTGTCTGTACTCTTTGTAGGTCCAGATGGTTATGAAAAGCATCATTCTCTTCTCAATAGTCCCTCAGTGAATTTCCTTTGGGCATCTGATTGTAATTATGTAGATATTTGGACTTGCTTCCTGAAACATCCAGGTAAAGGAGGGAAGAGGAACCAGGCATTCTTCTGTACATTTTCATGGAGAGATAGATGTGTAACTCTTATTACAATTGTGCGAGGGCAGCCTTGTCTGATGGCCCTGTAGTAAAAATATAGGGCATTTTTAAAAGTTGAACATCTTTAATTAGTCTAAAATTCAAATCTCATTGTCAGACAGGAAGAAATTCCACAAAAATTCAAGAGCAGATAAATATTTTACTTAATTTGGTTCTTCAGTACATGTAACACCTACTCTGGACTACCTCTCTAAGTTAGCACTTCCAGATTTTCAGGTTAGGCCCCCAGCAGGATAAGTAACTACTCCAAGGATCTGCTGTGGCTACACATTCCTAAAGCTAGATCTCATGAGCCCTGGCGGGTGAGCTTTCCTTAACAGTCATCCAGTAGATGAAATAAATTCAAAGCAAAAAAGGCATTTACTAAGATGGCTTAGTAAAAATGGTAGCTATGAAACATCCCCCAATAAACCTGGGTAGGGGTAGTACTTTTCCACAAATACCCTTAACATTTATGAGAATATTGTGCACAAACTTGGAGTGCTGAGGCATACACACAGGGGACATGTGGCTACAGCAACTCATGACCTTCCTTTTCTGGTGGCACAACACTTTGCTCTCTTTTGGATATAGCATCTTTGTTGAATGAGTCACTACTCGGCTCCCTGGGTACTCCTCTTTCTATTACCAGGGCTAATTCTGTCCTGGATCCATAGTTAACTCTCTTCTCTGCTGCCATAGGTGATGCTTCTTGAAGTTGTTTCTTGCACATATTGTGTGTGTGTGTGTGTGTGCGCGCGCGTGTGCGTGCATGCGCGCGCGTGCGAGTGCACGTGCTCTCCCTGTTAAATGTGGAGTCTTCTAATGGGCAAATAATTCCACCATAACACTTCATGGCCTATGATAGGGACTAGAGGAAATTTCCTTCCCCTTTGCCAGAGGTGCAGGAATCATACTCAACAAAGCTGCTTTCTGTGTCAAACCTCTCCACCATCCCAGCTAGCAAACTTAACTTTTTAAAGACTATCAGAGGTGTGACTAATCTTTTTTTTTTAGTCAGGCAATTGGAGTTAAGTGACTTGCCCAGGGTCACACAGCTAGTAAGTGTTAAGTGTCTGAGGCCGGATTTGAACTCAGGTACTCTTGACTCCAGGTCTGGAGCTCTATCCGCTGTGCCACCTAGCTGCCCTGTGACTTTAGCCTTTGCCAAGCTTCTCTTCCAATTCAATAAGGGAAAGCATTTCATACTACCCTAAGGGACAGCTCAGACTTTGTACTTCATTAATATATTCCCCTACCACTTATCTGACCCTTGTTTTCTGAGATTATATCAATTTGGGGGAGTAGGGTGGGAAGAATCCTCCCCCCCACCCCGTACTTGGATACTATATGGTTATAAAATAAAGAAAATGGTTTTCTAACCAATATAAGAGAAATTATATGTACCAGCCCACTGTTCTATTCTCCTTGGTCACGAAGAGTTGGATATGACTGAGTCCACTGAACAATAACTCTTCACCAGACTTGCACTTGCATTTTAGGTTTCCAGAGCGGGCAGTTGCAAGCTTGTGTTCTGTGGTTACCTCTAAATCTATCCCTAACTTGTAGATCATGAGCCTCTACCATTAATCATCAGTCAATAGACTCAATTAGCTCTTAGTAAAGGGATTTACTCAAATGGCATAGCAAGAGCAATAGTGTTCCTCAACTCTGTACTGAGTTTTATCATCTCTCAATTTGCAGATAGGATAAGAGAGATATAATATCTTCCTTCAAAAACTCTTCCTGTTCAGTGCTAGACCTCTTTGGTGAGACCTTACCCTAACTTTTAGTGATTATTGTGTATATGTGTACATGTGTACATGTATATATGTATATATGTATATATATATACATATATATAAAATCCTCATTATATGAAGAACATTTCAAAGTGAAATTTCCTAAATTATTTGAGTAATGGCACTATTGTAGGAATATATCCTTACTGTATCACTTCTTTAAAACAGATGATACTCATTTATATGTATGGGTTTTTTGTGTTGTTTTTTTTTGGTGAGGCAATTGGGGTTAAGTGACTTGCTTAGGGTCACACAGCTAGTAAGTGTTAAGTGTCTGAGACCAGATTTGAACTCAGGTCCTCCTGACTTCAGGGCTGGTGCTCTATCCACTGCGTCACCTAGCTGCCCCTATATGTATGTTTTGATATGTCTTTTAAAAATTAATGACATTGGGGCGGCTAGGTGGCGCAGTGGATAAAGAACCGGCCTTGGATTCAGGAGTACCTGAGTTCAAATCCGGCCTCAGACACTTGACTTACTAGCCGTGTGACCCTGGGCAAGTCACTTAACCCCCATTGCCCAGCAAAAAAAAAAAAATTAATGACATTGGGACTTCAGGGGAACAAATACTCTCATACACTGGAGAAAAATATGCAATAAGAGTTCAAAAGGTGATCTTACTTTTTGATTTAGTTATTTCTTTTTTGTTGTGGTTGTTTAGACCTGCGATTTCATAGATATTGGGAATTCCCAACAAGGAAACTCCCTTTATCAATATAGATCTTCAACTTACATTTTTCAAGTGTTAGCTGGGGGCACTGAAGGGTTAAATGACCAATATCATACATGACAGTTAGGTGATGAAGTAGAGTGCTGGACTTTGAATTAAGAACACCTGGGTTCAAATCCTTCCTCAAGTAGGCAAGTCACTTAACCTTTCTCAGCCTCAGTTTTCCCATCTGGAAAATGGTAATAATAATAGCTCCTACCTCAAGGGGTCGTTGGGAGGATAGAATGAGATAATATGTGTAGAGTGCTTTGTAAACCTTAAAGTGTTATATAAATGTTCTTCAATTGTTTCTGTTGTGTCTTACTCTTTGTGAATCCATTTGGGGTTTTCTCGGCAAAGATACTGTAGTGGTTGCCATTTCTTTCTTCAGCTAATTTTATGAATGAGGAAACTGAGGCAAACAGGGTCAGGGTATAAGTATGAGTAGTAATAGGAGTAGGAGTAGGAGTAGTAGAAGTAGTAGTAGTAAGTAGTAAGTAGTAGTATGTGTCCAAAATAGGATTTGAACCTAAGTCTTCCTGATTCAGAGGATAGCTCTTGATCATTATGCTATATAGTTTCTCATTACTAGGACTTGTGGGGACCAATTTTTAATTGGGGAGTGTTAGCTAAGTGGCTCGCCGCGATACTGGGGCAAGGAAGGAGACCAGCAGCCTCCCTCAAAACAGAACAGGATTTATTTTAGCAAGAATGAACTTAAAAAACAAAACAAAACACAAACAGGATCAGTAGGATCAAGGGAAAGGAAATAAAATGAGGAATGGGAAATTATACAACCTGAAAAGATACCACCACCCAAGAATCAACTGAGAATATGCAGCAGAACTCCTGTCGCCCTAGCATGCCCAATTCTCCTCCCCCAATCCCAGAAAAGTCCCACACAGCCCCAGCCAATGGGATGGCCACTCTGACAGTCACATGACTGCCCTCACTAGGCTTCCAATCATTATAATTTTGCCAGGCCCATATAGGCGTCGGCAAGTAGTGATGAAGTGAGGTGCCAGAGCCATGGCAATGGCTACAACCAGTGGGTGGAGCAATGTGCGGTTTGCAGAGCCCCAGGCCACTGCGCACTGAGGCATAAAAACCTCAAATAACAATTAATTCTTTACAGACTTTATCTAAAAAATATCATAAGAAAAGAAAGGACTTACCTAAACAAAAATATTTATTAGCTGCTCTATTTATAATAGTAAAAAATCAGAAACAGCCTTTATGTTCAGCAATTAGAGAATAATTGAATAAATTGATATAATATTTAGACATTCTCAGTGTGGGAATTTGTTTTGCTTGACTCTTCATATTTGTTACAAGAGTTTTCTATGTGTACCAAAAAAATATTTATGGTAGCCCTTTTCTGGTGCAAGGAATTTGAAATTGAGGAGAGGCCCATCAATTGGGGGAATGGCTGAACAAATTGTGGGATGAGATTATGATGGAACACTATTGTGCTGTAAGAAATGATGAGCAGGATGCTTTCAGAAACTTGGAAAGACTTATAGAAAAAAAAGTGTTTTGTGTAAGGTTAAAATTCTTATTTTGAGGGGCAGCTAAGTGGTACACTGGATAAAGCACTAGCCCTGGATTCAGGAGGCCTGAATTCAAATGTGACCTCAGACACTTGACACTAGCTGTGTGACCCTGGGCAAGTCACTTAACCCTCATTGCCCTGCCAAAAAAAAAAAAATTCTTATTTTGTATGTTTATTTGGTTGTCTTTGTTGATTGTTTTTTGGATTTATTACAAAATTTTTTAAAATTACTCATATTTCTTTAGAGGTACACACATAATTACAACATTTTAATCTAGTCAGTGGCATCATAAAAATGAGTTTGTGATATAATTTGTGATGACCAATCAAAGGGATGGGGTTTGAGATGACTGACTAATTACTCCTCTGACTAGCCCACCAGTCATAAAACTGTAACCTACTTCTTGCAAATAGTCAATGTAGGCTAAAGGCCATTCCTCATACCAAGAAAAAAGGACCAAATAGTTACATATGATTTCCAGCCAATTGCTCATAGGAACATAGATTTACAGCTCAAAGGTCCTTCCAGGTCATCCAATCTAACTCCCTCTTTTTTATAAATGAGGAAACAGGCCCAGAGAGGCTACCCAGGTAGTAAATAGTAAAGAGTAAGGATTTGAACCTAGGGACTGACACTAAATTTAGTATTCTTGTTCATTGTATCACAATTGTTAACTTTTCTGCACAGTGGGGGCAATGTTGTTTTCCATTTTCCTTCCTCCAGAGGATGATACGATTTCATTCTTTACATGCCTAATAGTGCATGTCTGAAAACTGGTTAATTAACACCTATTTTGGATTTCCAAGACTTTGGTGCACTTAGTCTGAAATTCCACTGTGCTTTTGAAGCCCATGAATTTTGATCTGGTTGGTTGGAGCAGAAAGGTTGTCAAGATAGGAGTTTTACTTTCATTTGCAAAGATCCTGGAGCAATGGTTTAATTTGGAGTAGCCTCCCCAGGAATGTTTGAAACCATGTAAAAGGGGATGGCAGTCTTCTAGTCGCTAGAAAGAACTCCTGTCCTATATCCCACAAAGGAATTTCTCTGATCCTCTGTTGCAAGATATTGGTTTGATTCTTGTTCTTTGTAATTATTTGATAAATATCTATCATGTATTTGATGGGTGAACAGGAAGTAAAATAGCAGTGGCAGGGTAGGGGAAAAATACCTAGGTATAAACTGTTAACGGTAACTTAAGAGGAAGCAGGATTCATTGTTATATTAAGAGATCAGCCCAACTGTGAACTGATGGAATTAATTCAGCAGAAAATTATTTTCTGGACTGACTGGACAGCCAGCTGGATGGCTGACACTAAAACTGGAGTCACTAGCATCATTTAGAGCTGTGGGCAAGGGTAGATGGGTTTTTGTTTGTTTGTTTGTTTCCATAAGCAAAGAATGATAATTTAAAGATTTAAGGAAGAAAATTAGAATTAGGTTCATTCCCATTAATAATAGAGCTAGTGAAGGTAAATTGGGGATTGTCTTCTGAAAAGTATTTAAAAGTTTTTTACAGAAATCACCCTCCTTCCTAAAAACGGTGAAAAGGGAAACTTTTTCTTAGATTTCTTAGAGATAGAAATCTGTTCCCAAATTTAATTCCAGCAAGTTTAAAAAACAAACAAACAAAAGAAACTACAGTGTAACCTCTTTATAATAATGCTGTCAGTAACAGGCCTACCTCCTCCTACCTAACAGACAGGACTGTTATGTATGTTACTGTATGTTCTTATGTTTTTAGGGGGCATAATGTAGTCTGCAATATAGTCAAATCTTTTTTATTTTTTTTTTAGTGAGGCAATTGGGGTTAAGTGACTTGCCCAGGGTCACACAGCTAGTAAGTGTTAAGTGTCTGAGGCTGGATTTGAACTCAGGTCCTCCTGAATCCAGGGCTAGTGCTCTATCCACTGCGCCACCTAGCTGCCCCTAATATAGTCAAATCTATAACAAAAAGTCACGTTGTAGGAGCATTCTATTTTGGCTTGGTGGCATTGAAAGCTAAAAGGAACACTCTCAAACAACTTCTTCATTTTAAAGAGGGGAGAACTTAAGCCTGGACATTTGTCTAGGATATGAATAGTTAGACTCAGGATTCAAAACCAAGTCTTTTGACTCCCAATCCAAGACTCTTTACCACTACACTCCATGGAATTCTAATTTATTAGACAATTTCATACTATTAGAAACATTAGGTTTTTTGTTTGTTTGATTTTTAAGAATGGGGGTTTGATCCATAGTTAATGAGCATTCAAAGTCTCATTACATACATGGGCCACAATTTTCTGGATTGACTGTATACAGTGTTTAAATTCTTTAGGCCTTGCTCATTTTTATACTTAGTTTTGACAGCACATAAAGATTCTCAATTAGCTAGTGACTTCATGCCTCATTGTGTTAGATTCTATTAAAAATGGATTACCTGGCCAGCATTTAATTGTCCAAAAGGTGCTATGAGCCTAAAATACATTATTCTCTCCCTTTTTGTAGCCATTCTCAGACTTGAGAGGCAGAAGGTCCCAGAAAGCTTAACTTATGCATAGGAATTTATTGCTATTTCTCTACTGCTATGAAAAGAAGGCTCAAAGTAACTATATTCTTTCTCTCCTTATACGGCTGCAGCCAGTGAGATAGGTCCCTGACTTGATTTATTTGTTTGTTCATCTGCTGTCTTTGGATAGTGTTATATAAAGAATTATGGATCTAAAAACCTGTTTCTATTTACTCCTCGAGCAGATTCCAAGATATGACCTTATTAAAGTTTATTGGTCTTTGGGCTGATTTTATACAAAGGCTTTATTTTATTTTACATATTTCCTTGTGGTCTTTTTCTCTCTGTGAAACTTCAAAGAAAGTCTTTTATACCAAGAAGGAATTTAATGTTCTAGCCTTTCTGGTTAGAGCCCCATTTGTTATTTAAATGAAATGGTGAGAATAAATAGAAATTTAATCTAGTAGAACAATGTGAAATAAATGTTTCTTCCAAAAAATATAGTAATATTACATTTTAAAGTCAAAATTAAAGCAAATGTATATATTTCATTATACATATACATGTATATATGCATATCTATGTGTGTGTATATCTATATATCTATATATATATCTCACTCTCTCCAGGGCTCCTTTCCCCAAGTTTTGATAACATTGGTAGGTTGAATCCCCAGAGGACAGCTGGCTACTTCTCCCCTTGGGATTCTAGGGTTAACTAAGGGATTAGAATTTTCTAGTAGTGTTGCTCATGAGCCCCTATCTATTATAATTACTATTGATTATCAGCCAGAGTTAATTAACTTTTAGAAAGGGTATTTATTTATCAGGCATAGGAAAGACATTAAAGATAGCAAAGAGATATCCTCTCAAACTGGAGCACATTCTCTCTTTGCATACACAAGGTCTCTGGAGAGAGGAACTTAAACTTAGACAACTAAACAAAACAAACCAAAAAAGTTAAACACCAACTTAAATAGCTGAGACACCAAAGGGTGAACTCACAGCTTGAAGTCTTTTTATCCCTTCATGGAGTCCTCACAAAGTTCCCCCTTGGGTGTAGCTTTTTGGCTGAGTTCGGAGAATCAGTGTCTCTGTAAAGTTCTGAAATGTGTGTGTGTGTGTTGGTTGGGGTATGATGCAGTAGCCACTCCTGATTCTGGGATGATGCCACTGGCTCTGGGTGCTGGTGGAACCTCTATGATGTCTCTGATGGATCTCCAAAACTCACACAGTGCCTGAGGTGGGTGTAGCACTCTATGCTAGATTTCCTCTGGGAATTTTATTTTATTTTAATTTTAATTTTTTTAGAAGTCTGAATTTTCTTTAATGAACAGCTATATTAGAATGTACTATTATTTTTATTGTAGTCATAATTCTATTTTATTTAGCAACAAATATTTATTTTATTTTTTCCAGTTACATGTAAGGGTAATTTTCAACATTCATTTTCATAAGATTTAGAGTTCCAAATTTTTCTCCTTCCCTCCCCCTTCCACAAGATCACAACCAGGTTATATATGTACAATTCACAAGTGTTCTTTTTATCAGTTCTTTCTATGGGGGTGGATAGTAAGCTTCCTCATTAGTCCCTTGGAATTGTCTTGGATCATTGCATTGCTGAGAGTAGTTAAGTCATTCACAATTGCTCATTGAACAATACTGCTATCACTATGTACAATGTCCTCCGAGCTCTGCTCACTTCACTATACATCAGTTCATGAGTCTTTCCAGGTTTTTCTGGGATCATCCTGTTTGTCATTTCCTATAGCACAACACCATTCCACCACAATCATATACCACAGCTTCTTCAATCATTCCTCAATTGATGGACATTCCCTTGATTCTCAATTCTTAGCCACCACAAAAGAGTTGCTATAAATATTTTTTATACAATTTTTCTCCCTTTTCTCTTTTTCATGATTACTATTGTTAACTGTTTCCCTTTCATCCTATTCCCTTCCCCATGATATTTATTCTATTATCCATCTTATTTCATCCTATCCCTCTTCTAAAGGGATTTGCTTCTGTCTGTCCCCTCCCCCAATCTGCCTTTCCTTCTTTTGCCCCTCTCTCTTTATCCCCTTCCCTTCCTATTTTCCTGCAGGGTTAGAGAGATTACTCCACCCAATTGATTGTGTACTTATTCCCTTTTAGAGCCAATTCTGATGAGTGTTAGGCTCATTTACTGCCCAGATTAAATAGATTACTCCCACCCATTTGGGGGTCTGTGGATTAGTCCCTTCTTGAGGCAACTCTGATGAGTTTAAGGTCTTTGAGTCTTTTCTTTTCTTTCTTTCTTTTTTTTTTTTGCGGGGCAATGGGGGTTAAGTGACTTGCCCAGGGTCACACAGCTAGTAAGTGTTAAGTGTCTGAGGCCGGATTTGAACTCAGGTACTCCTGAATCCAGGGCTGGTGCTTTATCCACTGCGCCACCTAGCCGCCCCTGAGTCTTTTCTGATGAGTGTAAAATTCATTTACTGCCCTGCTCCTCTCCCATCTCTTCCCCCACTCTATAAGCTCTTTCCTGTTTCTTTCATGTAGGATTTCACCTCTGCCCTTCCCCCTCCCCCAGTGCATTCCCCTCACCCCTCAATTTAACCCTAAAGATGTCATCATGGGGCAGCTAAGTGACACAGTGGAGAAAGCATCCCCCCTGGACCCAGGGGGATCCCAGCCAAAACCCAGCCTCAGACACAAGACAGTGACCCACTGCACGAACCCAGGTATGTCCCCCAACTCCATTTTTTTAATGGTTCTCTAGGGTCTTGTATTTGAAAGTCAGATTTGCCATTCAATTCAGGTCTTTTGATCACAAATACCTGAAAGTCCCCTTTTTCATTAAAGTACCATTTTATGCTCTGAAAGATAATGCTGAGTTTTGCTGAGTACGTGATTCTTGGTTGTAATCCCAATTCCTTTGCCCTCTGGAATATCATATTCCATGCCCTCTGGTCTTTTAATGTAGAAGCTGCTAGATATTGTGCTATCCTGACTAGGGCTCCACAGTACTTGAATTCTTTTTTTTTTTTCTGGCAGCTTACAATATTTTCTCCTTGACCTGAGAGCTCTGGAATTTGGCTATAATATTCCTAGGAGTTTTCCTTTTGGGAACTCTTTTTGGAGGTGATCAGTGGATTCTTTCAATTTCTATTTTACCTTCTGCTTCTAGAATATCAGGGCAATTTTCCCTGACAAATTCTTGGAAGATGATTTCTAAGCTCTTTCCTTGATCATGGTTTTCAAGTAGACCAATAATTTTCAAATTATCTCTCCTGGACCTATTTTCCAGATCAGCAGTTTTTCCCAGAAGATATTTCACATTGACCTCTATTTTTTTATTCATTTGGATTTGCTTTATTTTGTCTTGGTTTGTCATAAAGTCACTGTTTTCCATTTGTTCGATCCTAATTCTTAGGCAATTATTTTCATCAGAGAGCTTTTGTACCTCCTTTTCCATTTGGCCAATTTGACTTTTCAAGCTGTTGACATTTTTCTCATGTCTTTTCTGCATCTCCCTCATTTCTCTTTCCATTTTTTCCTCTACCTCTCTAACTTTATCTTCAAAGTCCTTTTTGAGCACCTCTATGGCTTGAGACCAATTCATATTTTTCTTGGAAGCTTTAAATATAGGGGCCCTGATGTTTACATCTTTCTCTGAGGGTGTACCTTGATCTTCCTTGTCACTGAAGAAACTTTCTATGGTCCTCACCTTTCTCTGTTGGCTCATCTTGCCTTTCTTTTACTAGACTTTTAGCTCCTTAAGACGGGACACTGTTTCTGGGCTGCAATATCCCAAGCTTCAAAAGTCCCAGGTGGTATGATTTAAGAAAGATCAGGTTCTTCACTGGCCTGGCCTGTTCCCTGGTCCTTAGATGACCCCAGACCAACTTGCTAATCAACCAGCTTGGTGTGTTGTGGTTGTCAGCTCCAATGAGCCTGTGCCCCTCCCCAGCCTGGGCCATTGCTATTCAACCCTACCTTCTGGTTCTCAACAGGAGTGAAAAACCCAAGTTCAGGCTCAGCACCAGCATAGACTCTGGTAGTCTCCTCCCTGCCAAGGGTGACTGCGATTTTAGTTCTAGACGACACTGGCACTGCAGCTGATTCAGAGGCTCTGGGGGTCTCCTTCTCTGGTGAGGCCTTCCTGGGACTGGATCTGTGTCAGGGTGACTGTGGGGTTGAGCTCCACTCCTATATCAGCACAGCAGCTCCCTCCTTCTGACCTTCCAAGCCCTTCTTGGTTAGAAGATGGTTTCAGCATATTCTTCTGTGGGTTTTGCTGCTCTAGGCATTATCCTATGGCATTATTTGGATGTTTTTTAGAGTGATCGTGTCATGTGTTCTAGAGCTCACTGCCTTTCCTCTGCCATCTCCTCTGGGAATTTTAAAAAAAGTATTTAAAAACATCTCAGTGAGAGGCTGGTGCAGGGAAATGAAGGCATAGACTAGACCAAAAAAAGTAAAGACTATGTGGAGAGAAAGAAAATGGTATGGACTTGGTCTTGGACTTAAGGTATTCCATCTGGATCATCATGATGACTACAGATGGTGCAGCAAAATGGTTCAGGAGTTACTTTGCCCCCCAGGCCCCACCAGAATCAGTGCTTTCTAAACTGCTGCACTGAGACTGAAAGTATCAGCTTTGGATTTTTTACTTCAATACTTGAAGTATGAGTTTGATTGTATCTTTTTCCTGCTATGTTGAAAGTATAGAGTAATTGACAAGAGTTTCTCTGGAGACTTGGGATATAGATGCCATTAATGTAAGGAATGTTTCTGACCTGATTAAATTCATTATTATTGATTTTTTTGGTGCTGTTTTAGTTCAATGTCTTTTTCTTTTGAGTTCATGCATTATCTGTTATAGCCTGGTATAGCTGTTCTTGTTGGGGCCCAGCTGTGATTTTGTATAGATAATGATCCCCAAAATCTCTGAACCTATGTGTAGCTAAGGAAGAGTATTACATATTTAAATAAGTATAGATATAACATAGCTCAGGATATTAATTAAGAATTCATGGAAGAATTATATAATAATAAAGTTTCAAAATTAGTTATGGGACACATCAATATCAGGGGACTAGTTGGACTGTCAATTGTAATTGCTTGTTATACACAGCCTGCCTGGCTTGGTGCTGTTTGACCTCTCACTCAGCCAGTGATGGAACACTGGAATATTAATACTTTTTCCCCTGTCCCCTCCCCTGATTCAAAACAAGGAAGAATTTCTAGGCAGCAGTCTGGTTTTTTTGTTGTTTTTTGGGGTTTTTTTTGGTGGGGCAATGAGGGTAAAGTGATTTGCCAAGGGTCACACAGCTAGTGTCAAGTGTCTGAGGTTGGATTTGAACTCAGGTCCTTCTGAATCCAGGGCTGGTGCTTTATCCACTGTGCCACTTAGCTGCCCCCTGGCAGCAGTCTGAAGATGTAGTGTGTTGCTGTTCTAGAAATACCAGAGCAATAGCAGACAGTAGCAAACTTCAGTTGGCTAACCCTATAAACATCATAAATAAGTGGGTATTGGGGGATATAGGAATAGCGATGATGGTAATGTCCAGATGGGGCCTCAGGATCTCAAAATGAAGCAATGGCCTCAAATCCTCTACAATGCTTAGTGTTTTGGTATTATGTCCTTTCCCTATATATATATGTGTGTGTGTGTGTATATATATATATATATATGTATATATATATATATATTTTTTTTTTGCTGAGGCAATTGGGGTTAAGTGAATTGCCCAGGGTCACACAGCTAGTGTTAAGTGTCTGAGGCTGGATTTGAACTCAGGTACTCCTTAATCCAGGGCTGGTGCTTTATCCACTGTGCCGTCTAGCTGCCCCCCTTTCCCTATATTCTTACTCAACAATTTTTATTTAATTTTTTGACAAAGGAATTGGCAATTGAGGAATACCATATTGATTTTTTTCTTGCAGATTGTTTTATTCTATTGTTTCCATCATTTGGAAAAATCCTGAATTCATTTTACTGCCTTACAAAATAAAATAATAGTAAGAGAACATCTATGGACTTCTAAAAGAATATGGGATTATGAGTATCAAAAATATTTGGAACACATGGTCTAAAAGCAATGTTAGAATTGAATATATACTTTTAATAAAATACAATATTAGTAGATTACAGGAATGAGGAAGATATTCCATTTTTTGTTGCATTGAAGCATTTGCCAACTATTTTTAAAAATGTCACAAAATTATTTTAATTTATGCTTCAGTGATACTCACAATTATGATTCTTCTGAGATTGTGTGTCCCATGATTTGCAGCTCCATAGTATCATTGAGAGAATATTAGCATTAAAAAGATGAGCTTTGAGGGCAGCTGGGTGGCGCAGTGGATAGAGCACTGGCCCTGGATTCAGAAGGACCTGAGTTCAAGTCTTGCCTCAGACACTTGACACTTGCTGGCTGTGTGGCCCTGGGCAGATCACTTGGCCGTCATTGCCCCGCCCCCCCCCCCAAAAAAGTACTATTTATAATAGGGGATAATGCCCTGGGAGAGATAGATACTAATTAATGTAAAAACCAGAAGACATCAATAAAAACTTATTAAAAAAAAAAAAAGATGAGCTTTTGTATCTGGCAGCAGCTTGAGATCATTGAATCCCCTGAATGACTTCCCAATTTTAATTTAACTTCTATTTTAAAAAATTGTTATAGGAATGAAGAAGTGGTTGAAAAAATAAACAAAGTGATAAATGACCAAGTATCTAGGGAGGGAATTGTTGAATGTCAGGGTATAGACTGTGAGAGACAACATGGCATAGTGGATGAAATATAGGACTTAGAACCGGGAGGATCTGTGTTGGAAGACTCCTTAGGCACTTTCCTACCTGTTTGATCCCTGGCAAATCGGTGACCCTTTCTTGTCCTCAGTTTCTTTATATGTAAAATAGGGACAATACCTATAGCATTTACCTCACAGGATTGTGGCAAGGATAAAATGAGATAATACATGCAAAGCATTTTGCAAAAACCTCAAAGTATTACATAAATGTTGACTCATCCTTTCAAAAGGCTTGGAAAAGGAAATAAATAATAGACTGGAGCTATGTTTGTATGACATCAGACATCCAGAATTTAAAACTTAATGAATTATCTTGATTGTGATAGTACAAAGTGAATGGCATGTACTGATTAAACATTTTGTTTGATAGAAAAATACCATGCATATGTACACATATATAATACATGACGTAGTTGACAAATTTTACTGCATTAAAATATGCTTCAATTCAACGCAATAAAATATAATAAATTGGCCAAGTAAATTAGACTACAGAAAAAAGAAACCTAACACTAAAAACTAGACAGAACATAATCTTTGTTTACTCAGAAAGCACTTGACACAACCTATGCAAAATACTTTTAATCTTTAAAGCACTATATAAATGCTATGTATTTTAATTTATGGTTATTATTGTCACATCTCAGTAATATCATTATTATTAAACATATGCATGGGAGTGCTGCTTGATTGATGGTTCTGGCTAATAAAATGGCAGAATTTGCAGCACGTGGGTTGTGGGTTTTTTTTTTTTTTTAGAATAAGATGGTAGTTTATTTAGGGGCAAGGGAAGGGAAAGGGGAGGGAAGGGAAACCATGAAAGAAATCCTTGGACTTCTCATGGGGAGATAGGTATGGAACAAAGCACATGACTCTGAGGTACCAATCTCCTCGAGCAGAAGACTGGCAGGTACTTTTATAGAAAGTACCTGTGGAAAGTTCTTTTAGTGAGGGAGGACCATCCCCCACTGGTGGTGGCTAGAGGAATTGGGTGAGGGATGGCTGCTGATCTCTCAAGCCTTCTCCTCAGAACACAAAGGCCGCAGTCACACCCAGAGTTATCTCCCCAGGGGTAAGGGAGATCAGAATGAAGGGTGGAGGTCCTGAAGCTAGCTCAGTCCAATCTGGTTCTGCTTATCTCTCTGGGCGCATCTATCCTCTGATTTAGTTTCTCAAGGAGAAGATTCCTTGATGTGCCTTTGAGAACTTCTGGGGTGTTCTGATCCCTCAACATTCCCCACTTCTCTATATATAAGGAAAGGGGACGAAGATTCTTCTGAAACTGCTTCATGCTGAGCGGGGGTTGAAGAAATCACGGCACAAGGGAGGGGGAGGGGAGAAGTGGAGAAGGCCTGGTCCCGAGTTGTGAGGAGCTGTGAGGCCCAGAGCCGGGGAGGTGACACATAGGCATAATGGGTATCTGCCATGAATCCTTGACACTAGATGGAACAGATTTAAACAAAAAAATTAAAACTGACCAGAGCAAAAACGAAAAGGGACTTTATCAGATTAGGAGTAGAAGTGTGACCACTTTTTTTCCAGTGGAAGCTGGAAAGGCTGAATGCAGGACAGAGTGTGACCTGCTTTACCAGAGTTAAATAATCAGATCAAAGCGGCACTGAGGGAATGGGTGTAGGTGACTGCAGATTAGGTAAAGCAGATGGGAGTGGCTGCTGACTGGAAAGAAATAGGAGAATAGAGTACGTATTGGGGCGCCCCCAGATTGTGACAGGGGTTGTGGAGACCACTGTTGGGTAGGGCAAATAGAGGAATACTGAAATCCACTCCCAGTGTGGCCAGAGCTCAGCTGTGGAGGCCACAGGGGATTGGATCTCAGATCAGCTGGTGGACAAAGAGGAGTCTCAGTCACAGGACGCTGGCAAGGGGTAGACACAGAAGCACAAAAGTTCTTACCCAGAAATGTGGAGTCCGAGGGTCCAACCGTGATTCGGACATCTAGCTGAGCTTTTGGCGAGGGAGGGAGACCTAGGTTGCCCGTCTGTGGTAGGGTGCAAAAGTCGATCACCTTTCCCTCTCTGTGACTCAAATGGGAGGTTGAGTCCGGTAGGAGAGGGAGAAAAGAAACCAAGAAGGGAGGGTCCTGCCTCCAGGTTTTGTGTGCCAAGAGGAAAAAGGGAATTTCTTTGTTCCCCGTACAGGCCACCAAAATGTTATGGGGGAAATGGGATACGGGTTGGGTTGGGGTTGGGGTTCTTAGGAATTCCTCTTTAAAGAATTATACCCTCTTGCACACAAAAGCAGTTAGAATAAGATGGTAGTTTATTTAGGGGCAAGGGAAGGGAAGGGAAGGGAAACCAAGAGAAATCCTTGGACTTCTCTTGAGGAGAAAGGCACAAAGCACGTGGCTCTGAGGTACCAATCTCCAGTTGTGTTTTGGTTTTTTTGCAATTATCCAAATGTACCAGTTTTTTAATGGACATATAGAACAGGAACAGCCTTTATGGAAATTGCAGATGAAGCCTGAATAGTAGTGTTTTAGAAAACACTACTGAGAGACATTAAAACTTTGATCAATGCATTGACCCAGCAATCAAGCTTTTTATTAAAATCCTACTATTTTCCAGGCAGATTTAATAAAGTATGCCAAAAAACCTACACCAAACAAACAATAAAGTATGCCTCGATCTATCAGCAAAGAGGTGTTGAACAGTCTCCCAGAATAAGATGTGCACATTTTCAGACATGGCCAGTATGATGATTTGTTTTGCTCAACTATACATATTTGTCATAAAGGAAGGGTTCCACCTGAAGATTTTTCTGATTCCCCTCAGTTGCCAGTGTTCCCTTTCCTTAATTACCTTATTATCAGAAAAAAAAACAACAGATTTTTTTTAAGAATCAGGAATAATCTGCCATCTTTCCCTTCTATTCCAACCCTACCCTACCAACTGAGAATGAACAAAAATCAAAACCGCTCTTATAAACATGTATAGTTAAGCAAAACAAAATTCCACATTGGCCATGTCATACACACACACACACACACACACACACACACACACACACACACACACACACACACACACACTCCTTGCTCTTTGCTCTCAATCCTTTACCTTTTTATCTGGAGGTGGGCAGCAAATTTCATTAGTGTTCCTCTGTAATCATGGTTGGTGATTACAGTGATCAGGGCTTGGAGTCAGGAAGACTTGAGTTCAAATCTGGCCTCAGACACTTATTAGCTGTGTGACCTTGGGCAAGTCACTTAATCTTGTTTGCCTTAGTTTCCTTATCTGTAAAATGAACTGGAGAAGGAAATGGCAAACCACTCCATTATTTTTTTCAAAGAAAATCCCAAATGGGGTCATGAAGAATTAGATGCAATTGAAACAACTGAAAAACAACATTTTCAGGATGTTTGATGCTTGGTTTTGTACCTCTTGTGCCAAGCTGTTAATTCCCTTTCTGGTCCTTTCTTCCCAGCTCATTTCTTTTCCAGATTTTTTTCCTCTAGCACTGTCATTTCATTGACAAAACCATTTTTTAAACTCTTGCTTCATTTCATCCAGGAATTCTGAGCTGTATCCAAGCTGTGTTTTTCCTTAAAGCTTTTCTTATAATTGTTTTGGAGTCATTCTCTTCTCTGTGTTTTGAATGAGAGCTTTATATAATGGCATTTTTTTTTTTTGCTTGTTTGTTCTTTCTTCTAGCCTAATTTCAAGTTAAGGTTGGGCTTTGCTGTACTTCTGGATGAAGATATAGCCTGGTTCTCTGACTGCTTTTTTGGGGGATATTAAGTGCTATTCCAGGATCTCAGGGACGGTTGCAGTAGGATCCTGCAAACCCTCAATGCTCTCAGAGTCTGATCCAGGGAAAAGTGATTGCTGCTGGGATCTGAGTTCTGCAAGTTCCTCACCCGGATTTGGGTCCAAACTACAAAGATTGCTGCTAGACTAAACCACTGTCAGCTAACTGGGAAGTTCTGTTTCAGAATTATTCCTCTGCAGGGTCATAGCCATCCTGGGCTGCTTATTTCTGAATCTGCCCCTTTCTTAGCCTCCCTACCCAGGGAACACCACTCATGGGCACAAGTCCCCTCATCAGTTCATCCTGGATCTGTGACCTGGAACTGAGCAGTAGAAAACAAAGTTACCAGTTGGCACCTCTGCCCATAAAGGTGCCCTGATATGGATCTGAGGATGCCCTGGTAAGGGTCTGGAACTTCTATTTGTTCTGGTGAACAGCCTCTCCCTGTGCTAAAATACTCCCTGCCCAACATTCCTGATCAGACTCCATCTCCAGTGTCCATAGACCTCTCTGTCTGTCTCCCTATACCAACTTGGACTGGAAAAATGACTCACTGTAATTTTGTCTATGATTTCCCCTTCAGGATTTGGTTTGGTGCATTTTCTACATCTATTTGGAGGAGCTTTGATGGGGAGCTCAACTATACTGTTCTTTCTACTCCACTGTCCCCTGATTACCTTATAACTATTTCTTGTGTAGCTATATATTTATGGTTTGTCTTCCATAGCTAGACTGTAAGCTCCCTAAAGGCAGAGACTGTTTCACTTTTGTCTTTGTATTCCAGTATCTATATACCTATATGCATATATAACACTATGCCTGGCACATAGTAGGTATTTAATAATTGCTTGCTGATTGATTGATTAAAAAGGTGGCTCTTCTTACACAAGTTCTTTCTGCCAATTTTAACAGTAGTGGGAAGGTTCAGTATTCAAAGGGAGCTTTCAAAAAGTGAAAAATATTTTTGTTATGCAAGCGATCATTCCTTAATTTGTATATTTCATCACTTCAGCGTTTTATATGTAACACTGACTATCCTGAAGTCAGTGCCACTGCTTGAAGGCTAGGTATGTTACATCCTACCCCTTTCCCAGGGTTCTCCAGTACCCTTAAAAGAGTTTGAGGTATTTAGACTCTCTGCCAATGTCTCCCCACCAATGGTATTCTCTCAGTTTCCTGCACCTCAATTTCATTTACCCATTTGATGGTCATATTACTACAAAGAAATATTTACTTCAAAAATATAAGAAAAAATATACAAATAGCTTGGTTCAGTTCCTGTATAGTACAAGTTCCAAGTCCAAAACTCTCATTGGGTTTGAGTCCCGGGCAGCCTGCTAGGCTGGCTGTCTGGAATATCCCTTCTGTAATCCTGGCTCTGAAGTTGCCATGGTTTAAACTTTTGGGCCAGTGGGAATTGCTGCCTGCAACTGTCCTCAATTTGAGGACGAATGACATAGAATAGAGACTCCCAGTTCCATTTATTGGAACTATGGGGTTTAAAAGAGAGAGGGAGGGAAGGAAGGAAGGTATCCTCCCTTCCTAGTTCAGTTCATGTTGTCCACATTGTGGGTGAACTGTGTGATCTTCAACCTCTGGATGTAGCAGGAAAAGAGGTCATAGGAAAGAGAGTAGGACTCTCCCAGGCTGGCAATTTTAAAGATAAAAACCGTTCCAACTATGCAGGCAGTCATAGAAGGCTATTACCAACCATGCTATAGCAGAACATAGGATGGGAAGAGAACCATTCCCAGAAACAGGGTGCTTCCATATTAGGAGGTCTGGGCATGCACAAAGCAAGTCTTCATTATACATACATACATACACACACACACACACACACACACACACATACACACACACACACAGACATTAGATTTGTTACAAAGGGACTCAACTATATTTTTCTCCTCCCTACACATCCCTCTCCCCACCATGTAGATGAGAATATAGGACACAGAGGCAGGGGTGAAGAGCTTTACAAACTAAGCTGACCAGTAGGCCACTGGGGACTAAGTTTAATTTCCAGAGACTTTAGTCTGCTGTTACTCCTGACTCAGGGAAGCACAAAAGTCAAAGTTGGGTTGAAGTTTCAGAGTGGCAGATTTTAGCTCAATGTAAGGAAGAGTTACTAGCAATTAGAGCCATTTAGAATGACTCGAATTGTCCAAAAATGGAATGAGCTACTGCCTGGTGGATTCTACCTCCCAGGAGATTTTAGGGTGAAGGACTAAATAGCTACTTATAGGAGATGATGTAGGTGGGATTCTTGGTCAGATTCAGGTTGGGTTAGATGGCCTTTGAAGGCCTTTCCAACTCTGAGATTATGTTTAATTTAGCTGCAGGTCTGATTGCCCTCTGGGCATAGGCCCATCCTGTGTAGGAGAAGGATATGTGATTAAAAGGTTAGAGGGGTTGAAATATGAGGAAAGATTAAAGGAGCTAAAAATGTGTAACTTGCCTAAGTGAAAAATAAGAGATGACACGTCAGCAATCTACAAAATACTATAGCTGACAACTGATGGATTAACATAATGGGGAATGGAGAGGAAAAGTACAATGACGTGCTTATTTGTACAAGTCTAACGGAGTAGCAAAAAAGGAATTGGATTAAGTGGAAAGAGTGAAAATTCAGAATCCACTCGGGAGGACTAAGCTCTGCTCTGGTCAGACCCTACCTGGAGGATTACGTTGATTTCTCTGTGCCACATTTCAGTAAGGACATTGACAAATGTCCAAAACAAATGACTATGTTTTTTGTCTTGGTATCTATTCCTGGTGCCTAGCATTATGCCCAATACCTAATAAATACATGTTGAATAAATGAATGAATTTGTGAACTTTCCCCCCCACCCCCACCCTCCTTTAGTAGTGATACTGTCCTGAAGAAGAGAAGGGGCATTAAGAGTAGTTTGGACCTAACTATGCATACACCCAAGCAGCACAGAGTAAAGTGTGGGTATAGCAATTAGCAATTACTTTGATTTTCTATAGACATTCTGATCAAATAATTCTTTGAGAATCCATTAGCTAAAGGGATGGAATTAATTGTATAATTGCATGTCTGAGCTCTAACAGAATTCTATCATATACTTATGTGATGACCATACTAGGGATTAATTCAGGTAAATCATTTTTATAAATCAAACAGGTTCCATGGCATGGTAAGATGAAGCAGTTGGTTTTATATTTTTTTTGTTTTTCATCTAGACATTTTGGTTGCACATAGACATAGTCATGATAGCCAGTGTGGTTGCTTGTTGATTCTATGATCTTTTCTGACTTCCCTCATGAGCTTAGGAGGAAAGGGGTATTGAAATGAACTAGTAACTTATTTGTAAGTATTTAAACAGTTATACATGGTGGTTTCTTGAAAATTATAGAAGGCTTCTTTTTTTAAAAAAAAAATCTCTTATCTTTACTTTTTTTTTTTTTTTAGTGAGGCAATTGGGGTTAAGTGACTTGCCTAGGGTCACACAGCTAGTAAGTGTTAAGTGTCTGAGGTTCGGATTTGAACTCAGGTACTCCTGAATCCAGAGCCAGTGCTCTATCTACTGCACCACCTAGCTGTCCCTTATCTTTACTATTAATATAGTCATTTCCCTACAGAATTTGAGTGGATTGCTGAACTTAAGAAAATTCTAATTTAAAAAAATATAGAAACATATTCTTCATAAAATAAGCTACTGTTAAAAATAGACATATTCAAGGCATTTCTTTGTTTGCACACACTTTTCAAATCAGAAGAGGTATTTCTTAAAGTCATAATTGGAGCAGACCTCTGGTGCTAAAATCAGAAACTCGTCAAGAAGGTCATAAAGAATCCATTTATGAGTTCAGCAGATTTTTTTTTCATGTGCAGAAACTGTACTACAGGATTGCTTTAGAAACAGTCTCTGATTGCTCAGACAGTTCTGTTCTGGAAAACTCCAACATAATTCCAGTCTATTAAGGCCTTGGAGGGCAGAGAGCTGGATCTCCAATCAAGCTTTCAGTTTAATTTTCCAGCTAGAGAGAGGCACGTAACTCCTAGGAGTTAAAATCTTTTCTGTGAAATTGAAAAATGACAAGAAAAATGCTCTTCCTTTTCAAGGCACATTTGCTAGTCAGAAGGCATTTATTAAGTTCATATATACGTGTGGTTCTGTTAGTTGTTGTATAGACTAAGCTAACAGATATAGTCATAGTCCCTGCTTTTTAGAAGTTTACATTCTGAGAGAGATGACACTTTTGGAGATGGACTAAAAGCACATGAGCAAATGAAACATTCAATTCAATATACACTGAACAAGTACCTATGTAGCATGGGATACAACTCTTTCTCTTTTCTCTTTTTGGACTGTCCACTCAACCACATGTATGTCAGCAGATTGGAGCTTCCCAGAGGAAACTGTTGAATCTCTACTGGTGTGGGTTATTGTTTGGTAAACCAGTTAAGAAAATTCCATTAATTCTTGATCAGAACAATTTACTAAATAGATGGTAAAACAAGAATAATTAAAACATAACATCCTATCCATAAAACAAGAGGCAAACTCTCCTACTAACATACACAATGTCCATGGGGCCAAATAGTTACAAATTTAGAGAGTTGTAGCAAGAAGGCACATAGGTAGGTAACACATACCTGGTTGTTGTCTTTCTTAATTGAAGAGGACCAAAATGACTATGGCTGATCAGACCAACACAAACTTGAAAGGCTGTACCATAGGTCAGGATAAATAATCCATATGACTATTTGGCATGGAGATGTCTCTAAATTCTTGCATCTCATGTTTCTTTTGAGCCATGTGGGGCCCAATCTGCAAGAAAAACCACTTAGGGAGAGTTCCAACCAACCTAATAGCACTTTATTAAAGCGTCCATGGCCCCCTCTAATGAAATGGACCTCAGATTTTCCTCATGATCCGAGATGCCCCTTGGTCTCTAGGACCCTACTTTTGTTTTTTGTTTTTTTTAGTGAGGCAATTGGGGTTAAGTGACTTGCCCAGGGTCACACAGCTAGTAAGTGTTAAGTGTCTGAGGCTGGATTTGAACTCAGGTCCTCCTGACTCCAGGGCCAGTGCTCTATCCACTGTACCACCTAGCTGCCCTCTAGGGCCCTACTTTTATAAGGCTTGATAACCAGGCAAAGTAAAATATAGGGTCTCTTTGGTTAATAGACTTTGCTTTTGACCCTTCAGAAGGGTCAGAAATTATGCATCAGCATGGGTGGACAGGACAAGGATCATCTCTACTGACAAAGTGGTCATAAGATGGGTAAGGCAAGAGTCATCTCTGCTAAGTGGTCATAAGATGGTTCTTTGCTCATGTTGGGCAAGAGAGGATCATCCAAAAATAAGTTGGAAGACTTTCTGTATCTTGGCAAGGCATC
Source organism: Dromiciops gliroides (assembly GCF_019393635.1). NCBI lineage: Eukaryota > Metazoa > Chordata > Mammalia > Microbiotheria > Microbiotheriidae > Dromiciops > Dromiciops gliroides. The sequence continues at coordinate 409,714,398 of NC_057862.1, read as the reverse complement.
CCAACCATGCTGTGTTTGGTTATCAGCATTTTTGTGGTTAGACAAGTGAACTTCAGAAGCAGTAGTTCACAGCTCTGTGCCTTAATACCAGAACTTATAATCACTACACTTATGGAATCATGTCAAACTGATGAATACAGATTAGAATATAATAGGGGTATAATTATTTCCATCAGTTATTGCAATTCTGCTTTGCTCATAAGAGCACAACACTTTCTTTGATGTAAGTATACCATGACTGGAGGTCGCATGGCAGCGTCTCCCATGTCTCACATTTAATTCCAAAATTTCTTCAGAGAGACCTTGAGATTGTTCTTGTATTGCTTTTTCTGATCTCCATGTGAGTGCTTGCCTTGTTTGAGTTCTCTGTAAAATAGTCGTTTAGGCAAACATACATTTGGCATTCGAACAATGTGGCTAGCTCAACAGAGTTGTACTCTCTTCAGCAGAGGTTAAATGTTTGTCAGTTCAGCTCAACAAAGCACCTCAGTTTATAGTACCTTATCTTCCCAGATGATCTTCAGAATCTTCCTAAGACAATTCAAATGGAAGTTTCCTGGCATGTTGCTGGTATACTGTATTGAGTTCATAGGCATACAACAATGAGGTCAGCACAATGGCTCTGTAGACCTTCAGTTTGGGAAGCAGCCCAGTAACTCTTCTCCACCACACTTTCCTTCAGAGCTCCCTCTGGCAATGCATGGGTCAACCTCATCATCTCTGTGTACTGCTTGGAAAGTATACCACCAAGCTGAGTAAATTTACTCACAACATTTAAAATTCCTCCATTGGCTGTAACCAATGGTTCGACATATGGATGGTGTGGTGCTGGCTGGTGGAGAATCTCTGTTTTCTTGGTGTTAATTATGAAGCCAAAATTAGTACAAGTGGCAGAGAATTGATCCATACTCTGTTGCATCTCAACCTCAGAGGCTGCATTGAATGTACAATCATTGGAGAACAAAAAGGTGAACACCAACTCTTCCTCCAACTTAGTCTTGACTTTTCAAATTAAATAATTTACTGTCAGTGTGGTAGCTGTTCTTGATGCTGTTTTTTCTTCTTTGAAGGCATCTGACAAAAATCACAAAAAACACCATATTAAAAAGGATGGGAGCAAGCACATAGCCCTGCTTCACTCCATTTATGACTGGGAATATATAAGAGCATCATCTATTATGCAGAACCTGTGCAAGCATGTCATCATGAAACTGTCATACAATACCGATGAACTTCTCTGGGCAACCAGTTTCTGACATATTCTTCTACAAGCCATCATGACTTTGGTCAGATTGATGAACATTGTGTACAGACCTCTATACTGTTCCTGCCATTTCTCCTGGAGTTGTAGGATAAGAAACACAATATCAACCATTCCTCAGCCCTTTCTGAAGACACACTAACACTGGGGTAGACAACCATCTTCCAGGTGAAGCATCAACCTTTTAAGGAGAACTCTGGCAAGAATCTTATCATCCAAAAAAAAAAAATACATTAAACTCTCTTTGGGGCAGCTAGGTGGCACAGTGGATAGAGCACCAGCCCTGGATTCAGAAGGACCTGAGTTCAAATCTGGCCTCAGACCCTTGACACTTACTAGCTGTGTGACCCTGGGCAAGTCACTTAACCCCAATTGCCTCACCAAAAAAAAAATACATTAAAGAATCTTATTATCATGACTCGGGGGGGGGGAGGCCTCCCTGTTATTATTGGCACAGGATAACCTAATTCCTTTTCTTTTATAGAGATGAACAATGGGAGTATCCTTGAACTCCTGGGGGATAACCTTCTCTTGCCATATAATCCAGAAATTTTCAGTCAGCTTTTATATGAGCAGTGGATTCCCTGCCTTGTAAATCTTTGCTAGAATAGAATCAGCACCAGGAACTTTGCCACATGAGAGGAATCTAATGGCATTCAAAATGTCTTCTTCAGCTAGAGATGGTCTGAGGTTTGACCATGTGGTCAATGGCTTCAGCATTGGTTGATGATGGTCTGTTGAGAACACTGTGGAAGCGTTCAGCCCATCTTTCCAGGATCATGTCCTTATTGCTAATCAATATGGCCCCATCAGAACTGAGTAGTTCAAATGCCATAAATAGCTTTCAGGGCATTATGAAAGTGCTTTAGATTGTTACTATCAGTATAAAACTGAATTTCATTTGCCTTCTTACTGAACCGAGAATCTTGCATCTCTCTAAACTTTGCTTGCACTTTACTTGTTTGGTTTTTTTTTTGCATTTTCTTTTTTTAAATAAATATTTTTATTTAAAATTTTGAGTTCCAAATTTTATCCCTTTCCTCCCCACCCCCTGTGGTAGTAAGCAATCAGATAGAGGTTATAAATATGTGAAGTTATGTAAAAACATTACCATATTTATCATTTTGTATAACAAAACTCAAATAAAAGAAAAAATAGAATTGGAAAAATGGCATGCTTCTTTCTGTGTTCAATCAATATCAGTTCTTTCTTTGGAGGTGGATAGTATACTTCATCATTAGTCCTTTGGGATTATCCTGGATCATTGCTTTCCTGAGAATTACACTTTACTTTTTTTTTTAATTAACATTTTTTTTTGTGGGGCAATGAGGGTTAAGTGACTTGCTGAGGGTCACACAACTAGTAAGTGTCAAGTGTCTAAGGCCAGATTTGAACTCAGGTTCTCCTGAATCCAGGGCCAGTGTTTTATCCACTGAACCACCTAGCTGCCCTACCCTCTACTTTACAATGACATCTCCTTACAATGACAGTCTATTAAATGCCAGTGTTTGATGCCAGGGTGCATCCACAAACACAAGCCTAGAGCAACTCACAACTCTGGACTGAAGTCCTTGAAGTCTTTTTTCTACTTGTGGAGTAGTTTGCACAACAATTCAGAAATGGGAGCAGTCCCTTCTCTTTTAAGTCTCTCTATTCTCCAGCTGGGCATGGCCACTTCTTTTCTGGCTTCCCTTTTTCTTACCTTCTGAGGCAGTGTCTTAACACTCTCTTAGCAAAACCAGGAACCTGGGTTCTTCTGAGATTCTCCAGGTCTGCTCTCTTGGCTGTCTATGAGGCAGTATTACAGTCCTTCAACAAAAGTAGAAATAATAAACCTGGGATCTAGATACCTTTTTCAAGTCTGCCCCCTTGGTTGAGTTTTGATAGATGTACACCTCTCAATGTGGAAGGAAGTGGAAGCATGTACTGAGGTTTGTTAACAGACATGACTAGAGGACTTCTGAACTCTTGACTCTCAGCTTAGTTTTATCTCTAGCTCCTCTTTATTCTGAGCTCTAAGCTCAGCTCAGCCCAGATTCTAGCAGCAAGCCCTTTTTTTTTAAAAATTTATTTAGAATTTTATTTTTCCCCAAATTACATGTAAAAACAAATTTTAACTTTGATCTTTAAAACTTTGTGTTCTGAATTCTCTTCTTCCTTCCCTTATAACCCTCCCCCCTTACTTGAGCAATTCAATATAAGTTATATATGTGTAGTCATGTAAAACATTTCCACATTAGTCAGGTTGTAAAAGAAAACAAACAAACAAAAAACTTTAGAAAAAGGAACTAAGAAAAAATTTATGCTTCAATCTGTATTCAGATACCATCAGTTCTTTCTCTGTAAATGGACTGCATTTTTCATAAGTCCTTCAGAGTTGCCTTGGATTACTGCACTATTGAAAATAACCAAGTCATTCATAGCAGATCATCCCACAATATTGCTATTATTTTGTATACAGTATATTTCACTTTGCATTAGCTCATGCAAGTCTTTCCAGGTTTTTCTGTTAGCATCCTGCTCACCATTTCTTACAGCACAATAGTGTTCCATCATAATCTCATCCCACAATTTGTTCAGCCATTCCCCAACCAATGGGCATGTCCCCAATCTCAAATTCAACTTTTGTTTGTTGTTGTTGTTGTTTTTTAATCTCTTTTGGGATACCAAACCAGTAGTGGTATCACTAGGTCAAAGAACATGTATGGTTTTATAGCCCCTTGGCCATAGCTCCAAACCTCTCTACAGAATGTTTGAATCAGTTTATAACTTTACCAAGAGTGTATTAATGTCTCATTTCTCCCATATTCCCTACAACATTTGTCATTTTCCTCTGTTGTCCTATTATCCAATCCAGTAGGTATGAGGTAGTACCCAGAATTGTTTTGACCTGAATCTCTCCAATCAATAGTGAGTTAGAGCATTTTTTTCATATGGCTATAGGTAACTTTGATTATTTCATCTGAAAACTTCATGTCTTTTGATCATCTATCAATTAGGGAATGGCTCTTATTTTAACAAATTTGACTCAGTTCTCTATGTGTTTGAGAACTGAGGCCTATCAAATGAAATGGCTTCAATTTTTTTTTCAAAGTTACTATTACTAACTGTATTTTCCACCATTCTATTCTCTTACCATGACATTTACTCTATTTTCTATCTTCTTTCACCCTATCCCTCCTCAGAAATGTTTTGCTTCTGACTACCTCCTTCCCCAATCTGCCCTTCCTTCTTTCACCTCCCCCCCTTATCCCACTATACTCAACTGAGTGTGTATGTTATTCCCTCTTTGAGCCAATTCTGATGAGAGTAAGGCTCACTCACTCCCCCATATCTCTCCCATCTTCCCCTCCAGTCCATAAGTTTTTTATTGCTTCTTTTGTGTGAGATACTTTACCCCTCACCCAAGACTGTAACCTGGACATGAGCACAGACAAAACTACAGAGTCCTGTCTCAGCACCAGCAAAGCAACCCCTGTAATCTTCCCCTGGCCAACTACTCAACTACCTCACCATCTGTGGGCAGAGTTCCAGAAGCAGTTGCTGCTGCAGCTGATTCAGAAGCTCCCAAAGCCTGGTTTGCTGGCATGGCCTATGCTGGGCTTGGATCTCTACTGGTGTAGCCTTCATGGGGCTGCACTCCACTCTCCCCTGGGTACAACAGACCTTTCCTGCCTACCTTCTAAGTTGTCTTTGGCTGGAAAATGATTTCACCCTGTCCTTTTGTGGGTTCTGCTGCTCCAGGAATTGTCTTATGGCATTCTTTGAAGGTATTTGGAGGGGTCTTGGGGAGAGTTCAGGGAAGTCATTGCCTTTCCTCTGCCATCTTGGCTCCACCTCTCAGCAAGCCTTTTTCTATACATCATCCCTCCCTTTCCTAACAATCAGCTCTTCTAATCAGCAGTTGGCAATGTAGGCTTTTAGACCTTTTCCCATGTCCTGCAGGTCTTCTCAGAATTCTCAGCTCTGAGGATTCTTCTCAGAACCACCTCTGAGCTCTGTTTTGGCCCACTCAGAGGTCTGGTCTTTACTACTCAAAAGCAGAATCTCTTATGTGAAATAACTTACCTTTTCTCATTGAATCCATATTTCTATCAGTCAAGTCACAACTTAGCAACATACATTTGTCCCAGAGTCATCAAGTTTCTAAGCTATTAATCTCAAATTCCTCTTATTAGTCAAATGAAAATTATATGCTGGGAAAGAAGATCCTCTAGCCACTTTTATTCTGAGTGATATTCTTTTCTCTATCAGTTACTTTCTTAAGTGTTTCACTTATAGCTGTCCTTGTTTCTTCCCTTTTTTATTAATAAAGTAATCAAAATTAGAAAAGGGCTTAACCTTATACTTGCTCTGTATAATACAAAGTTGTGCATGCTAAGTTAAAAAAGAGCTTCTGAACAGTTTCTGCCCTCAAGGAGTTTACATTCTATGGAAGAAAAGATAACTATGAATTCAACAATACTTTTTTTTTTTTGGTGGGGCAATGGGGGTTAAGTGACTTGCCCAGGGTCACACAGCTAGTAAGTGTCAAGTGTCTGAAGCCGGATTTGAACTCAGGTATTCCTGAATCCAGGGCCGGTGCTTTATCTACTGCACCACCTAGTCACCCCCTCAATAATACTTTAAGGTAATTTAATTTATATTTTAAATTAGCAAATATTTATTTTTTAGGAAGATATTTATTTATATATTCCACCCCATATACACACCGAGAGAAACCAAGAGAGACACAGAGACACAGAGACAGAGAAGAAAAATGTAAAACTCTTGTAACAAATATCCATAGTTGATTTATTTGGATTTATTTTATATCCTGCAACTTTGCTGGTTATTATTTCAATTATTTTTATGGGGTTTTCTAGGAATTTCTAAGTAGACCATATTATCTACAAAAGGTAATAATTTTCTTTCTTCTTTACCTGTACTTTTTCTTGCAACTACCTTTTTTAATGTTACATCTGCATTTCTAATACTATATCAACTAGTAGTCCTGAAAATGGACATCCTTGCTGTACCCTTGATCTTATTAGAAAGGACTCTGGTTTTCTCATTACAGATAATGCTGACTTGTGATTTTAGATAGGCATTACTTATCATGTTAAGGAAAAGTCCATTTATTTCTGTGTTTTTTAGTTGTTTTTTTTGGGGGGGGTGAGGCAATTGGGGTTAAGTGACTTGCCCAGGGTCACATAGCTAGTAAGTGTTAAGTGTCTGAGCCGGATTTGAACTCAGGTCCTCCTGAATCCAGGGCCGGTGCTCTATCCACTGCGCCACCTAGCCGCCCCTAGTTGGTTTGTTTTTTTTTTTTTTTTTTTAGTGAGGCAATTGGGGTTAAGTGACTTGCCAAGGGTCACACAGCTAGTAAGTGTTAAGTGTCTGAGGCCAGATTTGAACTCAGGTACTCCGGACTCCAGGGCTGGTGCTCTATCCACTATTCCATCTAGCTGGCCCCGTTTTTGTTTTTTTTTAAACAGAAATGGGTATTATATTTTGTCAAAAACTTTTTCTGCATCTATTTACATAATCACATATTTTTTGTTGTTCTAGTAATTAATTTGGTCTATCACGTTTATTGTTTTCCTAATATTGAAGGAAACCTACATTCCTAGTATAAGTTCAACCTGCTCATAGTATATAATTTTTATGATTACTAATATTTTATTTATAAGTTTGTGCTTATTTTTATTAGGGATATTGTAATCTATAGTTTTTTTCCTCTTTTTTTATCTTTCCTTAATTTAGGTATCAAGATCATATTTGCATCAAACAAAGATTTTGGTATGACCTTTTCTTTTCCCATTTTTTCTAACAGTTTATGTAGTATTAGAATTAATTGTTATATGAATATTTGATATAATTTTCTTGTAAATCTGATTCTGGGTTTTTTTCTTTGACAGCTTATTTATAGCTCATTCTATTTCTTTTTCTGAGATTGGGTTATTTTAGTTCTCTCTTATTTAGCTAATCTGAGTATTTACATATTTGTAAACATCCATTTCATGGAAGTTGTCCATTTTGTTTCAGTAATTCTTTTTTGTTTTGTTTTGTTTTCAGGGCAATGAAGGTTAAGTGATTTGCCCAAGGTCACACAGCTAGTGTCAAGTGTCTGAGGTCAGATTTGAACTCAGGTCCTTCTGAATCCAGGGCCAGTGTTTTATCCACTGTGCCACCTAGCTGCCCCTCAGTAATTCTTTTAAAGTAATGTTTTATTTTATTCATTACATTAGCTTTTATATATATTTGAAAAACAGAAATATATATATATATATGTGTGTGTGTGTGTGTGTATGTGTATATCTCTATCTCTATCTCTATCTATCTGAGATTCATTAAGTCTATAGAAGGTCTATGGTAATGATAGAGAATAGGGAGTGATGAGGTAAACTTCTTTTGGAAAATTTGAAGTAGATAAACTTTTCAGCAGGCGAATCCTGGAAAGCTATGTGTAAGAGTGGCACTTTATCTGATGCTTGAAGGAAGATAAGAATAAAGAAAGGAGGTATATTCTGGGCATGGAGGGTGGCCTGAGCAAATTCAAGGAAGCAGGTAGGATGAGAATAGGGAACATCTAGTAGTCTAGTTGGGCTGAAACATAGAATGTGTGGAAGTGAGTTATGAAAATAATTTTGCAATGGCAGATTGGAGCCAGTGCCTTAAAAATCAGGACTAAGAGAATTGTATGTTATTCTAGAGCAGTCCCCTCCCTCCAAAATATGAGAATACCTTTATAAGTATGAGAACACATTTATAAAATCAAAATTTCAGAGACTGGTACATGATACTATGGATAGATACTATTGGTATCCCTTAATTGAGAAAACACATACTGCCAATAAGCTAGTCCAGTAATACTTTTAAATGAATTTATAGGGGCAGCTAGGTGGCACAGTGGATAGAGCACTGGCCCTGAATTCAGGAGAAACTGAGTTCAAATCCGGCCTCAGACCCTTGACACTTACTAGCTGTGTGACCCTGGGCAAGTCACTTAACCCTATTTGCCTCACCAAAAAACAAACAAAATGAAAAGAAATTAATGAATTTGTAGCTTATTAATTAGAATAATGAATACTTCAAAACACATTTATGTTTAAAACATTATTAAATATACAGAGGAATGTTTGCTCATTTACTACACTGAGTCATTTAATGAGATGGCACTTTGCGATAACTTCATGGCCCATGAAGGTCTCTGAGTCACTTGTTGGGAATCACTTCCTTGAGGCAATAGGGAATCAGTGAATATTGTTGAGCAGGAGAGTGACATGTCTTTGTAAAATTGTTTTGGCAACTATGACGAAGATGGAATAGAGAGGAAAGAGAATGGAGTCAGGTGGTATAATTAGGAGACTATTATAATAGTTCCCGTAAATGGGGATGAGAACCTGAATGTGGGTGGTGGCAAGGTGAATAGAGAGAATAATATGGTCTGCAGGAGATGTAGTAATGGCAAAAACAACAACAACAACAACCTAGGACATGGTAAGTAGGAAAGTTTGGAGAAGAAATAAATTGGGGGGGAGGGACAGAAGATGAATTCATTTTTTGAGATGTTGAATTTTAGGTGTTGTTAGGTCATCCAAATTGAAGTGGCCAGAAAGCAGTTAAAGATCCAGTATTAGAGATCAGGAGAAATTAGGGTTGGAAATGTAGATTTGGGAGTCATCTGCAATAGAGATGATGCTTAATCCCAGGGAACTGATGAAACCACTAAGCATGCCCAAAACAGAGCCCCATGATTAGATTGTGGGACATGAATGATAATTCAGCAAAGAAGCCTGAAAAGGAGCAGTCTGGAAATAGAACTATGAGAGAATAATAGCATAAAAACAAAGGGAAAAGCAGAGTACCTAAGAGGAAAGGGGTGATTAATAGTATCAAATGGTTCTGCGATATTAAGGAGGATCAGGTCTGAGAAAAGAGAATAGAATTTAGCAGTTAGGAGTAGTGACTTTGGAGAAAGCAATTTCAGTAGAATCATCAGTCTGGGTTTGAAGAATGTGATTGCTAAGGCTGTATAAAAGCTCCTTCTGAAAGTTTAGCAGTGAAAGGGAAGAAAGATATAGATAGAGGAGATGGTAGTATCAAGGAAAATGGTTTTTTTGTTTGTTTGTTTGTTTTTTGTGAGGCAATTGGGGTTAAGTGACTTGCCTAGGGTCACACAGCTAGTGTTAAGTGTCTGAGGCCAGATTTGAACTCAGGTCCTCCTGACTCCACGGCCGGTGCTCTATCCACTGTGCCACCTAGCTGCCCCAAGGAAAATGTTTTAACAAACAGGGAAGAACTATCAATTAGATGTAGTGGAGAGAGTACTTGGAGTGTATAGAGGACTTGGAGTAATGAAGATCTGAGTTTAATTCATGCCTCAGACACTTATTAGCTGTGGAACAAGTCACTTAATCTCTCTCAGTCCTGAGTTTTGTATTCATTGGCCTCAAAGTTCTCTTCCAGCTCTAAATATATAATTCTTTAAACTGAATATATTTGGAGCCCAGCTAAGGAAGAAAAAAACTAGTAGTTAAATATAGATTAAACATGAAATAGGGGTTGATTGGTGGGAAAAGTACCCAAAAGAGAGAGGAAGGGATGGGATAAAGGTTAAAAGTAGAGGGCTCCTTTGGCAAGGAGAATGGTCACTTGATCTTCTGAGGCTGGAGCAAAGAAGAAGATAGGTGAAGATGCATAGAGATTTTGAGGTAAGAAATAAGGGAGATGATGGAACTCACAATGAATGGTTTCATTCTTTTCAGTAATGTAGGAGAAAAGGTCATCAGGGAAGGAGTTGAATTGAGTAAGAGGCTCAGGGAAAGAAAAAGGTTTGGAATGCTGGTTTGGGGAGTATGATAGAATAAACTATAGAATAATTTTTGGAGTTTTTTCCCCCCTTGCACGGGGTGGTGGGGGGCACAGGTAGCAGAGCAGTGGAGGTTAAGTAACTTGCACAGGGTCACACAGCTAGTAAGTGTCAAGTGTTTGAGACTGGATTTGAACTCAGGTCCTCCTGAATCCAGGGCCAGTGCCACCTAGCTGACCCCTAGAATAATTTTTAAAACATGGTTTGTAGCAGTGAGGGAGGGGTTAAAGGTTCAAGGTCTTTGAGAATGGACAGTTTTTGGTGATGATGGATCTAAAGTGTGAGCATCCTTGGTATGACTGTGGAAATGTAAAGATGGTGGGCATTGTAACTGAAGAGGTGGATTTACAAGAAGTCCAGGTTGTGTGGTAGTTGATTAGCATGAATATTGGAGTCCCTAAGCACAAGGTCATGGGTTGGGTGAAAAAACTATTATGAATCAATCAGGTATTGAACTCATTGAGGAAGAAAAGAGATTGTATAGAGATTGGTAGATGACAGGAACAAGAATTTGGAAGGAGAAAATTTTAAAGAAGGAGAAATTATTGAATGATGGTCATAGGTGAAGGGTTAGCCAAAGTCACAGATAGATTCTATTCATAAATAAATATTACATGTTCTTTATTGGCTCATGAATCATTTTTCCTATTATTCTCAAGTATGCGTGAGTTTACTTGGAGTCTAGATTAACCATGTTCTAATCTCTACCCAATAGCCAAAAGTCTGATGTCACTGATTACTCCTCTTAGTCTAGGTTTGGATTAATCCCTGCTCTTTATTCTGCTTTCATACAAGAGAGGGGAAACTAGGCAGTTATTCACAGAAGTAATTCAGGCAAATATTGGCAAGTTTAGTGCATAGTGAAGTGCATGAAGACATTTGTTAGTTGTGTGACCCTGGACAAGTCACTTAACCCTGTTTGCCTCAGTTTCCTTATCTGTAAAAGGAACTGGAGTAGGAAACGGTAAACCACTCCAGTATCTTTGCCAAGAAAACCCCAAAATAGGATTACAAAGAGTCAGACATGTACTAAATGGCTGAACAACAGCAACAAAACTTGACCAATACCTCTCTTAGGATTTGGAGAGTGGAGGAATGAGGGCCCAAGCATGGTCCTCCTCCTGCTCTGCATAGAGTTGGAAATAGTCTCAACAGAGATGGGGTGAGCCAGATCACATTTAGTATCTGTCTAAATGTATTTCTGTGTGACTCAGTACAGCCTATTAAAAGCAAGCCCACTGGTACTCTCACTGTAACAGGACCTTCCATGTAGCCACGATTTCTATATTACATTATGTTTTGGCAGCAATGTGGAAGATGAACTGAAGTGGTGAGATTTGAGGCAAGGAGACTAATTAGGCTAGGTACTAGGGAAAGGAAAATAAAGGCCTAAACTAAAAGTGGTAGCTATGTGGAATGAAGTCCATTTTGAGAGAGATTGTGGAGATAGAAACAACATTATTTGGTACATGGTTGTATTGTATTATCAAGGACAGTGAAAAACTGAAGACAACACCAAGATTATGAACATGGGAGAGTGGAAAAGTGGTAATACCTATGACAGAAATAGGGAAATTCAGAAGAAAAGTGTGTTTGGGGAGAAAGATAAAGAGTTCTGATGGATTTGAGGTGTTTCTGGGACATCTGGTTTGAAATGTCCAATGGAGGATTGAAGAGGGGAGACTGGGACTGGATATACATGTATGTATGTATATATATTTGGAAGTCATTAGCATAATAATGACAATTAAACCCATGGGAGCTGAAGAGGTCACTGAGGGTATAGAGGGAAAAGAGTAAGGAAGAACCTCCTATCCACTGTAGACAAACAATGATCAGTAAGCCGATTGAATTTGTGCCAAATGCTGACTAATAAAGAAAAGGGAAAAATGGCAAAGGGGCAATAAATGCCCAGGTAGGTGGAATTCCCCCACTGCACAATTAGAATATGTGAATATTACAAATATTGCAACAAAGGAATATATGGGAGAAGTGTTGAAAATAGGCCTAATTATTTACTTTTCCCAAATACCCCTGGATTAGACTGCAAGATTCTTGAAAACAGAGACCTTTATTTAAAATATTTAGACTAGCCCAGTGCTCTGCACATAGACTATGCCTAATAGATATTTGTTGAATTTTTGGATTGCCTCAAGGTTTCTTTGTTACTTCCATTTCCATAGAATCATGGGAATTAGAGCTGGAAGGAACCTTAAATATTAGCTGGTCCAACTCTCATTCTATACATAAAAAAACTGAGGCTCAGAGAAGGGTTGGGGTTTTTTTTGGTTTGTTTGAGTTTTTTTGAGGTCACACAGGTACCAAAACTGGAATTTGAATCTAGTTCCTCTGCCTATAAAGCCAATGGTCAACTTTGATAGGAAACAGAGATCTGATATTTTAAACCATCTATTCAATGGTAGTGCTAACATGGTTATCAGAAATCACAGAGAAGAAGTGAATGGCATTTAGCTTTTTAGCTGAGGGCATTGAAGGAGAAAGAATGGCAGTTCCATTTTTGGAGTTACAGGAACTTGGTTGCTTTTAGACAGAATTGACTTGTCACTGAAGGGGCACTGATGCAGTGAAGTCCACAGTGGAAGTTTGCAGCTCCATGTGTATGAGCATACCAGGGAGTCTTCTATGGGAATATTTCTGTGTGTTCTGTCAGTGTTTTTTGTGCACCTGACCCCTGTAACGATTGGAATAACGCCACCTGGCTTCTATGCTCCCTCCTATATGCCTGATGCCATGGACATCTCAATCCCATGCATCTGATTAAGTCTGACTCAGTTTCTTCCAATATGTTCGGTGGCATGGACATATATTCCATCCACCTATTTTAAGCCTGGCATACTGTATGGGCAGTACGTATTGCTCAAGTGTGGGAATGCTCATGTCCCATCATTTCTCTGTTCTTTTATGGTAACCCCCATAATTATCTCAGGTGTCATGATAAATACAGTGTTGAATTTGGCCTTGACACCTGTTACCAATTATATTAGATTTTTTAATTTCTCATAATGGCATGAGGATAATTAGGCAGATGATGCAAAAAGTGATAAAACAAAGATAAAAATTATTTTTATTAATTAATATTGCAGCAATTGTCTTCTCAATTACCCTCCATGAGGGGGGACTATAGTAATATTATAATTTTAAAGAATGGTTCAATTTTTGTTTTATTATATGTTTCATGTGTAACAACTAAGATTCTGAATTCCCTTAGACATGTTTTTGAGAACTTTCATTGTTTGATTTGATTATTGACAAAGCTATTTTAAAGTTGTGTTAAGCTCAATTTTGTAGGAAATTTTCCTGGCTGATTACCAGCATCCACACATCAACCCCTGAAAAGACTTCCATTCCATGACTACACCTAGAGGACATCTGAGAAAAGACTTTCAGAGACTTTAAATGAACAGTTTTGATTTGTTGTTTTTGTTGTTTTTTTCTCTTTCTGTTATAATATACACCATCTGTAATATGTATTCTCTGCAGAGGCCCTCCCTTTGCAAGACCAATGTCAAAGCGTCGGTTCATGAGGACAAAAAATCACCCCTCTGGACAAAACTTTCCTCTCTTCCTTTTCTATATTGTTGTTCACATATTATTAGTTAGCAATAGTTATTATATTCTTTTTACTGTTCCGTCAAGGAAACATTTTGTTTCTTGAGGAACAACAGGGGGGACTGTAACGATTGGAATAACGCCACCTGCTGTATACTTACTGTAGAAGAGTTCTGCCCATGAAGGGAAGGTCTTTGAGGGCAAGACCAGGAGTCAGGAAGTGACGCGGACTAGTGGGAGGAGGAAGGAAGAGACTGGCGCTCGGTCTGACTCTCTCTTTCCTCTGGACTCTGGCGGAGAAGGGAGCTAGAAATGTGCTCTCCCTTTAATAGATAGGAATCTAGGCCTTTTTCTCTCTCTTTACCAAATTCTTATTCTCCTTAATAAATGCTTAAAAGTCTAACTCTTGCTAAAGCTTATAATTTATTGGCGACCACTCATTAGATATTTTAGACAGTTTAGCTAGAATTTTAACCCTTAACACCCCCTAGATCTGTGAATATATGACCATGCTTAGGACAGATCTAGGCTTTAGAGTCAAGTCATTGAGATTCATGGTAATTAAGATATAGCCCAATCTGCATGTGTGGGAAGACAATTTATTTGAGATTCTGTCCCATCACCCTAGCGACCTGTTTAATAGCCACAGAAGTTACAATTGGGCTGAACTTACACTACTTAACATAACATACTTAATTTAAGATGGAATAGGTGGTATTAAAATCACTTGAGGGTAAGAAAAATGTTTATCTTCTGTCTAGTTTCTGTTTCTTGTGTTTTCTCTGTGTAAACAAAACCCCAAGTTTGCTATTGGACATTAAAAACCCCGCCCCCCCCCCTTCCCTCATGCCCCTTCTTTGCTTGGAGAATATGCAATGTTTTAGGAAGTTTTAGGAAGATTTAATTACCAATTCAGGTAGGAACAACTGTGATCACCTTAATGTTATTCAATAGGTGCATATGTCTAGACACATAGTGTCACTTAAAATGTTACTAAGAAAAGGCACATATTGAGTGAAATTGAAGGAAAAGACTGCCATTACCAAATAACCCTCCTGGAACCTGCACCATCATTTTCTGTCATTGAAGGTGAGAGGAATTTCAAAATCAACTAAGACTGATTCTTTGTAAATGAGTTGGATAGTGGGGGCCTTTAGGTATATTATCTTTTCAGTGTCTATACCTATAAAATCGAGATAATATTTGTGCCTATCTCACAGGTTTGTGGAGAAGATTAAATGAGGTAAAGGCTATATAAAAGGGCCAGTCTTAAAGTGCTATAACAATGGGAGCTATGATGAAGATGAAGAAGGCCCTAATCATTGCTTTTTTTTTTTAAGGTTTTATTTTTTGGTTTTGTTTTTAGTGAGGCAATTGGGATTAAGTGACTTGCCCAGGGTCACACAGCTAGTAAGTGTTAAGTGTCTGAGGCTGGATTTGAACTCAGGTACTCCTGACTCCAGGGCCAGTGCTCTATCCACTGCGCCACCTAGCTGCCCCTCCTAATCATTGCTTTTTAAAATTTTAAATTGTTCTTTCTTATTAAGATAAAACATGAAAGAGCCACAGGTCTCCTACTGTTCATTATACTTTAGAGTGAAAATTTTCTATCCCTCCATTTTTTGGGGGGGCGGGGCAGGGCAATGAGAGCTAAGTGACTTGCCCAGGGTCACACAGCTAGTAAGTGTCAAGTGTCTGAGGTTGGATTTGAACTCAGGTTCTCCTGAATCCAGGGCCAGTGCTCACTGAGCCACCTAGCTGCCCCTGTCCCTCCATTTTTTTGTTGTTGTTTTGCTTTTTTTTTGGTGAGGCAATTGGGGTTAAGTGACTTGCCCAGGGTCACACAGCTAGTGTCAAGTGTCTGAGACTGGATTTGAACTCAGGTCCTCCTGAATCCAGGGTCAGTGCTCTATCCACTGCACCACCTAGCTGCCCCATGTCCCTCTATTTTTAACAAGTTGCTAAGAAGAGTCTCGATGGAGCTAGAATGGGGACAAATGAACCTTTTCCCCCTACAGGGAGGAGCAATGCTGTTAGAATGAATAACTTACTCATTTTTATTTTCTTATTTTTGTTTATAGCCACTATCAAAGAGATTGCTCAGAAGAAAGAATTGTTCCCCCCTTGTTTTAAAAATGCCTTTAAAATCAGCACAGAGATTTAAGTCATGCTGACTTAAATGAGTCAAATACTTTTTTTGGTAATCAACAATATTTAGCATAGTGCCTAGCATATAAGTGCTTAATAAATGCTTGTTGACTACATGACAAAAAAACATCAGCACAAAGCAAGGAAAAATGGTCATTTCTGGACCTTTCAGTATTGTCTACCTTTGCTATAAACTGAATGGAGTATTGGAGAATTTAGTTTCTCCAAAAGAAAAAAGGCATCTAATAAACTTATAAATTAGATGTTTCCAACTATTTATATGTCTCTTGGCATTTTGTAGGACATTTTGTTTTTGTCTTGTTATGGTCTTTATCACCTCTCACAGATAATTACTATTTGTAGGTCATATGTGATTATATTCCTGATCTCATTTATAAAGTTTTCAAGTCAGCAGAATTTCCTGGGTTTGGATAAAGTGATAGAGATTACATCTACATAATCCTAAAATATCTGGATGAAAAGGTTTTTTCTTTCTTTCTTTCTTTTTTAAAGAAATTACTTTGACCAGGTATTTGCAACTCTTGGGATGTCACTTGCCATTCTATAATACAAAACTTCTGGTCCTGGGACTCATTTTTCCATTTGTTTCCAGATACTTGTGGCTATGGCATAGGCACAATGCACGAGGGTAGTGATATCTTGCTTAATAGGTTTTTTGCTAGCATCATTTCTCAGAAAAGAAGAGAAAAACCAAGATAGTGCTTTTAAATTCTTGATTTACATATAGTATTTCCAAATAGCCTACCCCTCTTATTAATCCCCCATAATTTTCCCAACTAGTGTTGTGCCATGGATAAAAAATAGATTTTTCTCTAATCCTTGTGAAAAGAAGAATAAGAATAAACTATTGTTAAACAATGACAATTCTTCCTTAGAGTTTTCTAGCTAGGCTAAAATTCAGAGACTTTTGTACAGCTATCTTTTCCTTCTTTTTTTTTCCTCCCTGAGCTGGAGGGTACTATCTTGACACCAATTGTTTTTCAACATTCATTTTTTAAAATTTTGCTAAAAATTTTGAATTCCATATTCTCTCTCTCCATCCTCTCCCCTGCCCATTGAAAAAGCAAGTAATATGATATCAATTATATTTGTGAAGTTGTGTAAAACATTTTCGTATTAACCATATTGCAGAAAAAAACCAAGAAAACTAAAGAAAGTTTAAAAAGAATGCTTTAATCTCCACTGAGAGCTCCTCAGTTCTTTCTCTGGAGGTGGATATCATTTTTCTTTATGGGTCCTTTGGAATTGTCTTGGATCATTGTATTGATCAGAGTAGCTAAGTCTTTCACAGTGGATGTACTGTGTATATTGTTCACCCAGTTCTATTCATTTCACTTGGCATCAGTCTATATAAGTCTTCCCAGGTTTTTTTGAAATGATCCTGTCCCTCATTTCTTTTTTTTTTTTTTTTGCAGGGCAGTGGGGGTTAAGTGACTTGCCCAAGGTCACACAGCTAGTAAGTGTCAAGTGTCTGAGGCTGGATTTGAACTCAGGAACTCCTGAATCCAGGGCCGGTGCTTTATCCACTGCGCCACCTAGCCGCCCCTGTCCCTCATTTCTTATAGTGCAATAGTATTACATCATAATCATATACTATGACTTGTGCAGCCATTCCTCAGTTGATGGAAATCCCTTCAATTTCCAATTCTTTGCCACCACAAAAAGAGCTGCTATAAATATTTTTGCACATATGGGTTCTTTTCTCATTTCTTTGGTCTCTTCAGCATAAAGACCAAGTAGAGGTGTTGTCAGGTTAAAGTCACAGTTTTATAGCCCTGTGGGCATAGTTCCAAAGTGTTTTCCGGAATGTTTATCAATTCATAACTCCACCAAAAGTACATTAATGTATCTATTTTTTCATATGCCCTCCAACATTTATCATTTTCCTTTTTTGTCATGTAATCAAATTTGATAGGTATGAAGTGGTACCTCAGCATTTCTTTAATCAATAGTATTTCCTTCCTTCCTTTCTTTCTTTCTTTCTTTTTTTTGTGGGGCAATGAGGGTCAAGTGGCTCGCCCAGAGTCACACAGTTAGTAAGTGTCAAGTATCTGAGGTCAAATTTGAACTCAGGTCCTCCTGATTCCAGGGCCAGTGCTTTATCCACTGCGCCACCTAGTTGTCCCTCCAATAGTATTTTTAAGAGTATTTTTCCATGTGACGATTGTGAGCTTTGATTTCTTCTAAAATCTTCCTATTCATATCTCTTGGCCATTTATCAATAGGGAAATGACTCTAATTTTTATAAACTTGACTTAGTTCCCTGTATATTTGCAAAATTAGGCCTTTATCAGAGAAACTTGGTTCCAAAGGTTGTCATGCCGGGGTGGGAGTGGGAATAAGCTCCCACTCTCTGTAAAATGCTCCAATGGCATGCGTCTCAAATAGCCTCTGACAACCGAATCCCAACTCCTGGCCATCTCATGGCGGAACTGTTTCCACTAACAGGAGAAGGGGCAAAGGTGAGTCACTGGCGCCTTAAAACCAGTTGCTTTGGGCAGGTGGGGCTTGTCAACCTTGTCAGGCAACCCGCCTAGGGGAAGGAAAACCCTGATTTTAAACCTCTGCTGCCTTGCGGCTATACCCATATGTGGGAAAGGCTTTGGAAGTTAACCCTGAGGAAAAATCAGAAGTCGGAGTCCCTTAGGCAGTGGGATGTTGGACATCACATCCCTCTGGCAACTCCTGTGGTGGCACTGGTGCCAGACTGTATTGGCTCTGCCTCTCCTTTGGATCCACCAATGTCGCGGAGAGGGAAAACCTGCTGCATGGGCAACAGCTTGTTTTCCATATTGATCCATCCAGCCCAGCGCCCTGGAGAGGACACTCCAGCTACTCCTCATGGGGTAGATACAACACAGGATGTGGCAGTTACTGGTTATAAGTTACTTGCCCAATTGACGTAGGGCTTGATGCCAGGGACTGCATTCGATGGTGGGAAGAATGATCGAGTTCCACTGGACAGCTACCACCCACCTTAAGCTGGGCAATCCCCAGCCAGTAAGTTGTTGTCCCCTCATGGTTCATCTTCCTCATTGGGTGCATGGGGATTAAGGTTACGGCCTGACAGGTGAACTGATGCATTAGCACCAGCAAACAATAAAGTTAACACATTCCAAGCCACCTGCCCTAAAGTTGGGCAGTTGAAATGTCCGGACTATGATGACTGGACTCTCAAATGACCTACAAGTAGTCAGAGACTTTTGGAAAATAGTGGCAATAAACAACGAGCTACAGAGACTAAATGTTGACATTGCGGCTTTGCAGGAAACACGAATTGCAGACTCTGGAAGGCTGAAGGAAGAGGATTACACATTCTTCTGGAAGGCTTTGGCAGAACCACGACAACATGGTGTGGGCTTTCCTGTGAAAAACACGTTGCTGAAAATGATTGAATTGATTGGCGATGGTACTGAGAGATTGCTCACACTTTGTATGAACACAATCGAAGGCCCTGTGAACCTTATCAGCATATACATTCCGACATTAACAGCTTCACAACAGACCAAAGATGAGTTCTATGCTAAGTTGAAAGCAGCGCTAGGAGCTATCCCCAGATATGAATTCATCATTCTTCTGGGTGATTTTAACGCAAGAGTTGGCTCTGACCATGTGTCCTGGCCAACATGCCTTGGGCCATATGGCATTGGAAAGATTAATGAAAATGGGCAAAGACTGTTGGAATTTTGCATTTACCACGATTTGTGTGTCATTTTATAAGTCCAAGCCACAGCACAAAGTATCATGGAAACATCCCAGATCGCAACATTGGCACCAATTGGACTTAATAATAACCAGGCGGTCTGCTCTCAAGTACATTCTTAACACGTGGTCATACCACAGTGCTGACTGTGACACTAATCACTCGTTTGTTGTAAAGTGAAGCTCTGGCCCAAAACATTGCATCACCTTAAACCAACAAGACGATCTCGTATTGACACTAGCAAAACCATGAATCTCAGCAAGGTGGATCAATTTTTGAGATCTCTCAAGAATGCATTGATCGCGTCTTCTTCTGCTACATCAGCTGCTGAAAAATGGAAACAGATACATGAGAGAGTCCATAGACTTGCTCTTGATGTCTTTGGGAAGAGGACCAGCAAAACGAATGACTGGTCTGAAGCCAAGTGCAGTGAAATGAATCCCGTCATTGAGGCCAAGCACAGCACACTCATTGAATACAAACGCTCCCCGAATGAAAGTGCTCTTCAGAAACGATGTGCTTCGAGAAGAAATACTCAGCAAATCACGAGGCAGTGTGTGAATGAATATTGGGTTGAGCTCAGTGAGGAAATACAGGTTGCTGCTGACACGGGAAAGATCAGAGGAATGTACAAAGGCATCAAGAAAACTTGCGGACCCACTCAGACCAAGACAGCTCCCCTCAAGTCTAGCACTGGAGAGTACATTACAGACAGAATTAAGCAAATGGAAGGATGGGTAGAGCACTTTTCTGAGTTGTACACTGTCAGAAATTCTATCACAGAATCAGCTTTAAACATCATGGAGTCCTTCCCTGTACTACAGGAGTTGGACAATGTAAACACACTTGAGGAACTTGAGAATGCAATTAGCTCCTTAAGATGTGGAAAAGCTCTGGGTGTAGACGGTATCGCAGCTGAATTGATCAAATGCTCTAAAAACGTCCTATTAAAGCCCCTGCATGAATTGTGCCTGTGTTGGAAAGAAGGTGAAGTGCCACAGGATATACATGATGTCCATATAGTTACTCTTTATAAGAACAGTGGAGACAGACACACTTGGCAAGCTTAGCCATGGTTGAAGCAGCTACAGAGGAATTTCACTTCTCAGTGTCGTTGGGAAAATGTTTGCCAAGGTCATCTTGCTAAGACTGCGTAAACTTGCCGACCCTGTTTACCCTGAATCGCAATGTGGCTTTCAAGCAGGGAGGTCAACTATCAATATGATTTTTTTGCTTCGCCAACTGCAAGAAAAGTGCAGAGAACAAAGAAAACCTCTCTTCATTGCCTTCATAGACCTGACCAAAGCATTTGATATGGTTAACAGAGAAGGTCTTTTTGAAATTCTCGTGAGAATTGGTTGCCCTCCTAAACTCCATAGCCTCATTTGCTCCTTTCATTGCAACATGCAGGGTGTTGTACAGTTCAAAGGCAATACCTCTGAAGCATTCAGTATAAACAGCGGAGTCAAGCAAGGATGCATGCTTGCTCCCATGCTGTTTGGAATTTTCTTCTCTGTGCTGTTGCATCATGCTTTTGGTTTGTCAACTGATGGCATCTATCTGCATTCCCGGTTGGACAGAGGCCTGTTCAATGTTTCACATCTGAGATCCAAAACCAGAGTGAGAGGTAGCACCCTTAGAGACCTGCTTTTCACTGATGATGCTGCACTTGCCTGTCACTCAGAGCGTGCATTGCAGACCTTGATGGATCGCTTCTCCCAAGCTTGCACGGACTTTGGCTTAACCATAAATCTTAAAAGGATGAAAGTCATGTGTCAGAGTGCTATGTCACCTCCATTGATACACATCGGTAGCCACCAGTTGGATGTCATAAACCAATTCTTGTATCTTGGCTCTATTGTCAGTGACAATTTGTCACTTGATTCTGAGATCAGAGGATTGGGAAAGCTGCTTCAACCATGGCTAAGCTTGCCAAGCGTGTCTGGGCAAACAGTAAACTGACAAGACGAACCAAATTTGCTGTCTATAGAGCATGCGCCCTGAGTACCTTACTGTATGGCAGCAAAACATGGACTACATATACTAGACAAGAGAAGAAGTTTAACAGCTTCCACATGCACTGCCTTCAGTGTATCCTTGGCATATCTTGGTCAGATAGGATCACCAACACAGAAGTGCTCCAATGCGTGCAACTTCCGAGCATCTACACGCTACTGAAACAAAGATGGCTACACTGGCTCAGTCATGTGCACCTCATGCAAGATGGGTGCATTCCTAAAGACCTACTGTATGGTGAGTTAGCCTCAGGCCAAAGACCTGCTGGACACCCCCAGCTTCGCTACAGAGATGTATGCAAGCGAGACTTGAGGGTTCTGGGAATAGACATCAGCAGCTGGGAGGAGATGGCCAAGGACCACGCCCGATGGAGTTCAGTACTCAGGAGCAGCTTGCGCGGAGCTGGGATGGGCCTTCAAGCTCAGGAGGAAGAAAATCAAATGAGACACAGGAACCGATGGGCAAGAGAGAGCGCAGTTTTCCGATGTCCTTGTTGCAACAGGAACCGTGGCTCCCATATCGGACTGCACAGCCACACTGTGGCCTGTGGCTCTTCAAGGCGCTGATCCATGGTCGTCTGCGACTGGTGGAAGCCTATCAGAGAAACTTGCTATAAAATTGTTTTCTCTAGTTTCCTGCTTTCCTTCTAATTTTGGCTGCATTATTTGTTGTTACTGATATGTTCAATTATGCTTATAGTTTTTCTATTATTTAAACAGTCCTGCATACCTGCCATTAACCCCACCTGGTCATAGTATATGATCTTTGTGACATATTGCTGTAATCTCCTTACTAGTATTTTATTTAAAATTTTTGTATGAATATTCATTGGAGGAATTGGCCTATAGTTTTTTCTCCTTTGTTTTTGCTTTCCCTGTTGACACCAAAATTTGAGAATGGGGACACCAAGGACTTCAGAACTAAAGATGAATAATCTGTGATATCAGAAATGACACTCCAAATTTGCTCCAAATACAAAGATGTTTTCTAATAGCACTGGCGTGGATTGTCTAATGTGATTTAATGCTTCAATTGCTCTCTAACAAAATAAAGAGCTGTAAAATAATCAAACTGTTGTCTAGTGTCATTATAGTAGATCATTATAAATGTGTTCTAATATTAGTGTATACATAGATCTGTTGCAGGGTTGGTGGAGAGAGGCTATGGAAGAGCAAGCTTTAGCAAGTGAATGCTTTCCAGTGACTATTATAACACATTTTTCATATGCCCCAAATAAACTTTTTCATAGGGAAATGAGGGAAATTCTATCTTTAAGATGCTTTATGGCTGTTATAGGTACTATCTGGTTTAAAAAAAGCTCTGGCCTAGAAGACAATTTCCTTGTAATGACAAGTGTCGGAGGTGATGCACATCATGGTAAGTGGTGTCTTCAGAATTCATCACTATCTTAATGAAGGATACTTGCTGTTGGCCACAGTCAGAACTTTTCCTTCCTTCTTGCTGAGTGTGACACATCTAAGAATAGAAAATTTCCATCTAGGGGAAAACCCACCGGGGCTGAGCACAGTGAATCCCATTGTCAGGGCTATGAAGATCCCCATATATGTTAAGGAGGAGGTAAGAAGTTTCAGTGGTTCCTTAAATCTTGCCTTTCTGATAATGAACAATGAGCAACAGGATGCTTTCAATGGCACATTTTTCTGATGGGTAATAGGTCATACTGAAAAGGTGTTTATATTCCAAAGAAACCTAGAATGCCCATTCTTCACATACTGTTTGGGCCAGGTTTTGTTTTCTCTAATTTTATGGGTCCAATCTCTCTCTTACCCAAATTATTCCATACATAATAGCCAAAATGATACTTCTAAAACACAATCTGATCACATTATTCCTCTACTAAAAATCCCCTGAGGCTTCCTATTGCCATTATGAGAAAAATATAAAGTTCTTGGGCAGCGAGGTGCTTCAGTGCATAGAGTGCTGGGCCTGGAGTCAGAAAGACCTGAGTTCAAATCTGACTTCAGATGCCTACTAGCTGTGTGACTCCATGAAAGTCACTTAACCCTGTTTGCCTCAGTTTCCTCATCTGTAAGATGAGCTGGAGGAGGAAATGGAAAACCATTCCCAGTATCTTTAACAAGAAAACCCCAAATGGGTCACAAAGTCAGATGACTGAACCTACTTAACAACAACAACTATTTGAAGTCTTCCACAATCTGACTTATACCTACCTTTTTTTGTATGCGTGAGGGTTAAGTGACTTGCCCATGGTCACACAGCTAGTAAGTGTTAAGTGTTTGAAGCTGGATTTGAACTCAGGTCCTTCTGAATCCAGGGCCACTGCTTTATCCACTGTGCCACCTAGCTGCCCCTGTACCTACCTTTCTAATGTTATTTCTTATTACTCACCTTCACACACTTCATGTTTCATCTTAGTAACTGTTCTTCATACACAACAGTCCATTTTTACTTCCATTGACTTGGGTGGTCTTCCATGCCTGCACTGCCCTCCCTCTGTCATTTCTCTTGGCTTCTCTTGTTTGCTTCAAGGCACAATTTAGGTGCTACTACCTCCAGTAGGAGGCCTTTCCTGAGCTCTGTAATGAGCTTTCTTTCTGTAATTACTATATATTTGCTTTATACTTATTTATTTAGGATCATAGGTTTAAGGCTGGAGGCAACCATAGAAAAAGCCCTTGCTCTGAAACCAGAGGACCTGTGTTCAAATCCCAGTTCTTCCACTTGCTACCTTGTGTGACCTTGGTCATTTAAGTCACTGAACTACCTTAGGTCTTTGTTTCTTCATCTATAAAATAGGAGAGGGGGTTTGGCTGAGGAGGACTCTGAGATCTCTCCCTGCTCGAGATATAATCTTCTGACCTCAGAGGCCAGTTAATCCAACCCTTTCATTTTACAGATGAGGAAACTGAGGCCCAGAGATGTAAAGTGATGTTTCCCAAGATCTCATAGGTAGATGGTAAAAGCATTGGAATTTGAATCTATGTTTTCTTAATGCTAATTCCCCCATTCCTTTTTTTTTTTTTTTGGTGAGGCAATTGGGGTTAAGTGACTTGCCCAGGGTCACACAGCTAGTAAGTGTTAAGTGTCTGAGGTCGGATTTGAATTCAGGTACTCCTGACTCCAGGGCTGGTGCTCTATCCACTGCGCCACCTAGCCGCCCCCCATTCTTTCCATTATATCATGCTATTCTCACTAAGCCACCCTAGACATGTGTTATAATGGCCCAGTAGGATGTAAGTGCTTTGAGGTTAGTGATTTTTTTATTTTTTTCTTGTCTTAGGTCTTATCAACTCTTTCCTAGATTTCTACAATAACTTCATAATTGTTAGCAGGGAAGGAAATAATACATGTCAAGTACAGGACAGTCTTTATTTCACTCCACAGAAAGTTATTGTTCAGTTGTTTTAGTCATGTCTAACTCTTAGTGACCCCATTTGGAGTTTTCTTGGCAAAAATACTGGAGTAGTTTGCTATTTCCTTCTCTAGCCCATTTTATAGAGGAGGAACCTGAGGCAAACAGGATTAAGTGACTTGCCCAGGGTCACACAGCTAGTTAAGTGTCTGAGCTGGGATTTGGATGCAGGTCTTCCTGACTCCAGGTCTAGCACTATATTCACTGCACCACGTTGCTGTACAAAGCAAAATAAAGCACTTCTTGTAGCCTGTTTGCATTTAATACAATTTTTCTTCTCTTATAGTAAATCACTAGAAACATCTAAGAAGTGAAGTGGATAAAGCACTGGACCTGGAGTCAGAAAGACCTGAGTTCAAATATGACCTCAGATACTTATTAGATGTGGGTCCCTGGGCAAATCACAAACCTCAGTTTCCTCAAATATAAAATGGTGATAATAATAACACCTTCTCAGGTGTATGTGAGGAAAACATGAGATACTGTTTCTAAACGGCTTTTAAAGTACTATGTAAATTGTAGCTATTATGCTCAGGGATCTCTACTGATCTCTAGCTTTAGGATACTAATCTATGGGCTTGAATGCTCTTGGAAGGGAAATAAACAAGGTGGTTAAAAAGTAATCCCTTGATATTCTTGTTAGTATCAGAGAAGTAGTATTAGAGGTCACAGTGGAGGTTTTTATTTCTCCTTTGCATGGCACAGCTCCTTTTTGTCACTTCTTCAACTCTGGGGCCATTAGATAGGTCTTCAGGCTTTCTCTACCTAAGCTAGGGACTTGGTCCACTCTTATGACTTAGATTTTTATTCTGTTCTCAGTGTCTTCAATAGTATTTTATTTTATTTTTTCCCAATTACATGTAAATATAGTTTTCAACATTCATTTTTGTATGATTTTGAGTTCTAAATTTTTCTCCCACCTTCTCTCCCCTGCCCCTATCTGAAGCCAGCAAGCAATATGATACAGGTTATATGTTACAATCATGTTAAACACATTTCCACATTAATTGTGTTGTGAGAGAAGAATCAAAACAGAAGGACCAAAAACACAAGAAAGAATTAACAACAAGAACAATGAAACCAACAAGTGAAAAAAGTATAGTTTAATCTGCATTCAGATTCCATAATTCTTTTTCTGGATGTGGAGAGCATTTTCCATCATGAGTCTTTAATAGTATCTTATTTTTTTTCCAGTTACATGTAAAGATAGTTTTCAACGTTTTTTATAAGATTTTGAGTTCCAACTTTTTCTCCCTCCCTTCCTTACTTTCCCCCTCCCCAAGACAGCAAGTAATCTGATACAGGTTATGCATGTACAATCACATTAAATTTATTCTCACATTGGTCATGTTGTGAAAGAAAAATCAGAACAAAAGGGAAAAACTTTAAGAAAGAAAAAAAACAAAATAAAAAGTAAAAATAGTTTGGTTCAACCTGCATTCAGATTCCACAGTTTTTTTTTTTTCTGTATGTGGAGAGCATTTCACATAATGAGTCTTTTAGAGATATCTTGGATCATTATATAGCTGGGAAAAGCAAAGTCTATCTCAGTTGATCATTACACAATGTTGCTGTTAGTGTGTACAATGTTCTGCTGGTTCTGCTCACTGCACTCAGCATCAGTCCACTTAAGTCTTTCCAGGTTTTTCTGAAATTTGCCTCCTTATCATTTCTTATAGCATAATAGTATTTTGTGGGGCAATGATGATTAAGTGACTTGCCTAGGTTCACACAGCTAATAAATGTCAAGTGTCTGAGGCTAGATTTGAACTCAGGTCCTCTTGAATCCAGGGCCGATGCTTTATCCATTGTGCCACCTAGCTGCCCCAAACACAATAGTATTCCATTACATTCATATACCACTACTTGTTCAGCCATTTCCCAATTGATGGCCAACTCCTCAATTTCCAATTCTTTGCCATCACAAAAAAGCAGCTATAAATATTTTTGTACATGTGGGTGCTTTTTGTTTTTTTTTTAAATCTCTTTGGGATATAAACCTAGCAGTGGTGATGCTTGGTCAAAGGATATGCACAGTTTTATAGTCTTTTGGGCATGGTCCCAAATTGCTCACCAGAATGGTTGGATCAATTTACAACTCTACCAACAGTGCATTCATGTTCCAATTTTCCTACATCTTCTCCAACATTTACCATTTTCCTTTTTTGTCATATTAGCCAATTGGATAGGTATGAGGTGGTACCTCAGAGTAGTTAATTTGCATTTCTATAATCAGTAGTGATTGAGAACATTTTTTTCATATGGCTGTAGATAGCTTTAATTTCTTTATCTGAAAACTGTCTGTTCATATCCTTTGACCATCTTTCAATTGGGAAATGTCTTGTATTCTTATATATTTGATTTAGTTCTCTATACATTTTAGAAATGAGGCCTTTATCTGAGACACCAGCTATAGAAACTGTTTCCCAGCTTTCTGCTTTTCTTCTAATTTTGGTTGTGTTTGTTTTGTTTGGGCAAAACCTTTTTAATATAATGTAATCAAAATGATCATTTTGCATTTCATAATGTTCTCTATCTCATTTTTGTGTTCTTAGTGTTTTCATTATATGTATATATATATATATATAGTGTGTATATATATGTGTGTGTGTATATATGTATGTATATATGTGTATATGTATATATATGTATATGTGTGTGTGTGTATATATATATATATATATATGAGGCAATTGGGGTTAAATGACTTCTGCAGGGTCACACAGTTAGTAAGTGTCAAGTGTCTGAGGCCTGATTTGAACTCAAGTCCTCCTGCCTCCAGGGCCCGTGCTCTATCCACTGTGCCACCTAGCTGCCCCTTCATGATATTTTTTTTAAAAAATAAAGACTGCTACCTCTTTTCAGAGCTATTTCTAGGGGAAGAGTTCATGCATAAACAAGAGAGGATCACAGAAAATAAATTGAACAATTAGATTACTTGCAATTAAAATGTTTTGCAGAAACAAAAT
Source organism: Dromiciops gliroides (assembly GCF_019393635.1). Lineage (NCBI taxonomy): Eukaryota > Metazoa > Chordata > Mammalia > Microbiotheria > Microbiotheriidae > Dromiciops > Dromiciops gliroides. Next base: position 409,686,462 of record NC_057862.1, on the reverse strand, counting down.
TATTGCAGCTAAAATTAGAAGGGAACCAGGTAACTGGGGGAAAATCTTTGCAGTAAGTTTCTTTGATAAGGGTCTCATTTCCAAGATATATAAAGAACTGTTTCACATTTATAAGAATAAAAGCCACTTTTCAATGGATAAATGGGCAAGGGAAGAAAGTTAAGATCAATGGTAGTTCTCAAAGGAAGAAATCCAGACTATTAGCAGCCATATTAAAAGTAATCTTCCAAATTACCAATAATTAGAGAAATGTAAATTAAAGAAATACTGAGGTTCTACCTAACACCCATCAGATTGGCAACATTGAAAAAAAATAGCAAATGTTGGAGAGGGTGTGGGAAAATAGGTACAATATCATACTGTTAATGTAGTTGTAAACTGGTCTAGTCATTCTGGAAAGTAATTTGGAACTATGACCCAGAGATACTAATTGGTATTATTGTTGTTCAGTCGTTCAGTTATGTCTGATTCTTCATTACTGCATGGACCATAGCACAGCAGACCCTTTTTTCTTCCACCATGTCCTGAAGTCTGTCTAAGCTCACATTCATTGATTCTATGACACTAACTCTCCATCTCATCCTCTGCCATCCCCTTCTCCTTTTGCCTTCAATCTTTCCCATCAGTGGCTTTTCCAATGAGTCCTGTCTTCTCATTACATGGCCCAAATCCTTAGATTCAGCTTCAGCATCAGTATTTTCCTTCCAATGAATAGTCTGAATTTGTGTCTTTAAGTATTGATTTTATCTCCTTACAGTCCAAGGGACTCTCAAAAGTCCTCTCCAGCACTACAATTTAAAAGCGTTGATTGTGTGCATTCAGCTTTCCATCTCTCACAACCATACATTACCACTGGAAAAACCATAGCTTTGACTTTATGGGCCTTCTTTATCAACGTGAAATCTCTCCTTTTTAGTATGCTGTCCAGATTTTACTATAGATTTCCTTCTAAAATGCAAGTGTCTTTTAATTTCATGGCTACAATCACTGTCTACAGTGATCTTTGAGTCCAGAAATATAAAATCTGACATTTCTTCTCCCTCTATTTGCCAGGAAGTGATAGAACCAGTTTCCATGATCTTAGCTAGTTTTTTTTTTTAATGTTAAGCGTCAGGAAAGCTTTTACACTTTCCTCTTTCACCCTCATCAAGAGGGTGAAACTACTGCTATACCCTACGTCAAAGAAAGAACAGAACCCATATGTGCACATAGGTTGATAGCAATATTTTTGTAGGGACAAAGAACTGTAAACAAAGAGGGTATCCAACAACTGGGGAATTGCTAAAAATTATTATATATGAATGTAATAGAATGCTACTGGGTAATAAGAAATAAAGAGGGGGGCCAGCTAGGTGGTACAGTGGATAGAGCACTGGCCCTGGATTCAGGAGGACCTGAGTTCAAATCCGGCCTCAGACAACTAGACACTTACTAGCTGTGTGACCCATGGCAAGTCACTTAACCCCAATTGCCTCACCAAAAAAAAAGAGAAAGAGAGAAAGAAAGAAAGTAAGAAAGAAAGAAAGAAAGAAAGAAAGAAAGAAAGAAAGAAAGGAAGGAAGGAAGGAAGGAAGGAAGGAAGGAAGGAAGGAAGAAAGAAAGAAAGAAAGAAAGAAAGAAAGAAAGAAAGAAAGAAAGAAAGAAAGAAAGAAAGAAAGAAAGAAAGAAAGAAAGAAAGAAAGAAAGAGGGGGTGGCTGGGTGGCACAGTGGATAATGTACTGATCCTGAATTCAGGAGGACCTGAGTTCAAATCTGACTTCAGACACTTGACACTTACTAGCTGTGTGACCCTGGGCAAGTCACTTAACCCCAATTGCCTCACACGCACACAAAAAAGGTATTTGCTAAAAAGATATAGTAAGAACAGAAGTACAAGTACATCCTTCTAAACTGGGGCCACATTCACATGTCATGGTCTCTTTGCCTACACCCTTGCTTGAACCTGGGAGATGAATACAGAGTTGGGTCAGAGAACTCTGGTCAACCTCTCCTCTATGCATGTCACTGCTCTGCACCCCCCATATGCTTCCACTCCTCTTCCCTGGCCACTGCCACTATCCCACTATCACTGTCACTGCTACCCATCTCCAACTGTTTTTGCTTCATGTGAAAAAGTCTCTAATTCCACTTTGCATGGGTTTTGATGCCTGCCCACCATAGATCATTTTTGGAGCTTTCTTCTGAAATATGCCTCACCAACAAACTCCTACCTGGGCCTAGCTTCCAAAGAAGTTGAAAGAGAGCACAATTTTAATCCTCGATTTTGAGCTGCTTCCCTTTATCACAAGTTCCTACCACCAGAGGGAGTTTCATTTTGTTAAAATGATTTTCTTCCAGGTAATAAGGAGGGAAAGGAAATCTGTCTGCTGCCTCTTTCTGTAACATGAAATAAAGGAGAGAAAGCCCTTGTGATGAAGTTCTCCTCATTCTTGGCCGCTGAATTATAAAGTACTTTCTTTGTTGAGATGAGGGTAGGTTCAGTCATAAATGTTTATTGAGTATCTACTATATGCTATAGGCACTCTGCTAAACATTGGGGACATAAAGAAAAGGCAAAAGATGGCTTCTGCCCTTGAGGATCTCACAATCTCATGGGGGAAACAATATGCAAATGATTTTGTATGAACAAGCTATAACCCAGATAAATATAAAATAATTGACAGAGGAAGGCACTAGAATGAAGAGGGATTGGGAAAGGCTTCTTGTAGAAATTGAGATTTTAGCTGGGTGGGCAGCTAGGTGGTGCAGTGGATAAAGCACCGGCCCTGGATTCAGGAGGACCTGAATTCAAATCCAACCTCAGACACTTGACACTTACTAGCTGTGTGACCCTGGGCAAGTCACTTAACCTCAATTGCCCCCCCCCCAAAAAAAAGGGCTATTGAGATTTTAGCCGGGACTTGAAGGAAGCTGGAGAAGTCAGGAGATGGCACTCTGATGGGCATGGAGAGAGGAGGGAGCAGAGAAGAAAGAACTTAGGGTTAGGGGCTTCAGTAAATTACTGCTAAGCAGGGCTCTTAGCTTCAGGATATCACAAGATCACAGATTCTGAGTTGGAAAGCACCTTAGAAGTCTTACCCCTTTATATTATAAATGAGGTATGGAGACCCAGAGAGGTCACAGAAGTAAGTGCGAATTGTCCCTGACTCATGCTCCTGGAAACAGAATAACCTCCTTTTGAGCATGGATTTGCTGCTGGGCTTCAGGGGAACTGTTTTCACTCACTGGGCCATCAGCAGTTGTCTCAACTTATGTTTTACCATTGGACTCTAATGACTCTGTAGGAGAGAGTGAGGCTGTTGATTCTGCACAGCTCTGTCTCACTTAAATCCAATTCAAACACAAGTCAAGACATCACCCTCCTGATGACATTGGTCCTCTTCAAGAATGAAGGACCAATAGCAATCCTGTTTTCACTCAGATGCTTCCTCATCCTTAGCAAAGTTCACAAGTCTGCAGACCTAGCTCTCTCATTCTTTTTTCAGTTTCCTTTCTCCCTCTGCACATTGTCATTTTTGAACATTGTTGATGCTGTGGCTTTACTCTATTTCCATTTTGTTTCTTCCATGCTAAAAGTTAGAGTCAATTCCAGAATAATGGGGCAGTTACATGGTGCAGTGAATAGAGTGCCAGGCCTGGAGTTACCAAGACACAATTTCCTGAGTTCAAATTTGACCTCAGACACTTATTAGCTGGGTGACCCTAAGCAAGTCACTTTAACCCGATTTGCCTCCATTTCCTCATCTATAAAATGAGCTGGAGAAGGAAATGTCAAACCACTCCAGTATGTCTGCCAAGAAAACCCGAAATGGCATCAAAGAATCAGATAGGATTGAAAGGATAGAACGACCCCCAGGAGTACTAGATCTAGAGGAAGGGGACAAATGGAAGCCTTGGTTTTTAAGGAGGTATGTAGACTGTTCAGCAACTTCACCTTGGTTTAGTTATTGAATATTTCTCATGGTCCTGGGGAGAGGGAGTGGTCTAGAGAGGAGATCAGAGAGCCTAGAAGGGGTTTACAAGTCTCTACCTGAAAGGGCAGCTAGGGAGTGCAGTGGATAGAGTGCTGGATAAGAATCTGAATCTTGCCTCACTTATTAGATTTGTGACTTTGAGCAAATAAGTAACTTAACCTCTCTGGGCCAATGAGGGGATTGGATTTCATGGTCTCCAAAGTCCCTTCTGGCTCTAGATTTATGATCCTATAGATTCTTAGTAGTGAAGGAGGCTCACCTACAGATAGAGTGGCAGCCCTAGAAAAGCCAATAGCAGCTTAGTTGGAATCAGCTAGATGGTCTTCTGTTCTTTGAGCTTTCTGTGTCCACATTATGAGTCGGGGCAGAAAGTGGGGCTCTTTTATAACTTTTTAGAAATGGTTGGTTGTTGTCCTTCATTCCTGAGGAGGACCAAAATGACATCATCATTTTGGAGTTAAGGTACAGTGTGTCTGACTGTGGGTAATCAGACCAATATGAGCTCAAAATGTTCTACCACAGGTCAGGCACAAATAGTCCATATGAACATTTGGAGTGGAGATGTCTCTAAATTAGTGCATCTCATATTTCTTTTGAGCTGCTGCAATCCTGCTTTGGTAATAAAGCACAGCTCTTTCTTTGACACAGGCATGCCGTGCTGGGTGTCCTGTGCCAGTGTCTCTCATATTACACAATCAATTCCAAAGATTTTCCGAGAAAACTTTAGTGTCCTTTTATTTTATTTTTTAAAATAAACATTTTAATTTAAAGTTTTGAGTTCCAAATTCTATCCTTCCCTCCCTCCCTCTCTCCTCTCCCCCTTTCCTGAGGTGGCAAACAATCAGACATAGGTTATATATGTGCAATTATGTAAAACATTTCCATATAAGAAGACTCAAATAAAAGAAAAAATGAAAGTGAAAAATAGCATACTTCAGTTTATATTCAATCACTATCAGTTCTTTCTCTGGAGGCAGTAAGTCTGATTCATCATTAGTCATTTGGGATTGTCTTGGATCATTGTAGTGCTGAGAATAGCTAAGTCATTCACAGTTCTTCATCAAACAACATTGCTGTTACTGTGTACAATGTTCTCCCTGGTTCTTTTCACTTCACTATACATTAGTTCATTTAAGTCTTTCCAGGTTTTTCTGAAATCATCCTGCTTGTCATTTCTTATAACCCAATAATATTCCATTACAGTCATATACCACAGCTTGTTTAGCTATTCCCCAATTAATGGGCATCCCTTTGATTTTCAATTCTTAGCCATCACAAAAACCAAGGCTTCAGCTTGGCCCCTTCCTATGGATCTAGTATTCCTGGGGGTTGTTCTGTCCTTTCAGTGCTGTCTGACTCTTTGATGCCATTTCAGGTTTTTTCTAGATACATAAGATAATTTTTTGATAGTTTACAGTGTCCTTTTATTGCTTCTTCTGACCACTTCTGCCTGTCTTGTGTGAGAGCTCTCTGTAAAGTAGTCTTTTAGGGAAACATACAATTGGCATTTGAACAATGTGGCCAGCTCATCAGAGTTGTGCTCTCTGTTGTTGAGTTTGAATACTTGGCAATTCACCTCAAGAAAGGACTTCAGTGTCTAGTACCTTATCTTGCCAGGTGATCTTCAGAATCTTCCTAAGAAAAGTTAAATAGAAGTGATTCAATTTCCTGGCATGGTCCTGGTATACTGTGCAGGTTGCACAGGCATATGACAGTGAGGCCAGCACAATGGCTCTATAGAACTTCAGTTGGGTAGCCAGCTTAACACCTCTTCCCTCTCATACTTTCCTTTGGAGTCTCCCAAACAGTAAGCTAGCTCTGGCAATGCATGCATCAACCTTATCATCTATGGGTACATATATGGAAAGTTTACTGCCAAGGTAAATGCACTTCTCCACAGTATTCAAAATTTTCCATTTTCTGTAACCAGTGGTTCCACACATGTATGGTATGGTGCTGGCTCATGAAGAATCTTTGTTTTCATGGGGTTACTTAGGCCACAATTAGCACAAGTGGAAAAGAACTGATCCATACTTGGTTGCATCTCAGCTGCAGAGGCTGCATTGAGTGCACAGTCATCTGCACATGAAAAACCATGCACCAATTCTTCCTTCACTTTAGTCTTGGCTTATAGCCTTTTCAAGTTAAATAATTTACTGTCAGTGTGGTAGCTGAAATTAATAGTGGATTTGTACCAAAAAAACCCAAACAAACCCAGCTCCAGAATTTGAACCCAGGTTTTCAGACCCTAAACCAGGGCTCTTTTTCACTGTACCATATTCAGTTCTGTTAGCTATCATCTTAAAATTAAATTAATTCTTTTGGGTCTTGAAGGTTTTTCACCCTCAAATACCCCTGGAATAAGTAAGGATTTAAACTCTAATAGATAAACATTTTATGGAGGATTCATTGGCAGATCCTTGAGAGTAAACCTCTATGGAGATGAGGTAGTGAATAGGAGGCTGGTCAAAGGGGGAACACCAGGAGAAGTAGAAAGAAGATGGCGGCAGGGAGGGGAGACCAAAAGTGAACTTAGTTGACTCCATGGTTCTGTCTGGAGTTATTATTGTTCAGTTGTTTTTCAGTGTGTCCGACTTCTTGCGACCCCATTTGGGATTTTCTTGGCAAAGACACTGAAATAATTTGCCATTTCTTTCTATAGTTCATTTTACAGATGAGGAAACTGAGGCAAACAAAGTTAAGCAACTTGCCCAGGGTCACACAGCTAGTAAGTATCTGAGGCCAGATTTGAACTCAGAAAGATGAGTCTTGGGGGCAGCTAGATGGCGCAGTGGATAGAGCACCGGCCCTGGAGTCAGGAGTACCTGAGTTCAAATCCGAGCTCAGACACTTAACAGGTACTAGCTGTGTGACCCTGGGCAAGTCACTTAACCCCAGTTGCCTCACTTTAAAAAAAAAAAAAAAAGAAAGATGAGTCTTCCTGACTCCAGGCTAGGCCCTGAACTCTATGTACTATGCCACCTAACTGCCCTTCTCTCTAGAGTGGTCTTTGCCTTTTCTCAGTCCTCATCCTTCTTGAGCTGTCTGTAGCCTTAGACACTGTCAATTACCCTCTCTGGATACCCTTCACTCTCTAGGTTTTTATGCCACTACTTATTCCTGGTTCTCCACCTACCCATCTGACTATTCCTTCTCAGTCTCTTTTTCTGGATCTTCCTTCCTGTCACACTGACAAACTGTAGTTGTCCCCCAAGGCTTTGTTTTATTCTCTCTTCTCTTTTCCTTCTATACTATCTTGCTTGATGATATCATTAGCTTCGAGTTCAATTATTGTTCCTATTCTGATGATTCTCTCTCTCTCTCTCTCTGTGCTTACCTCCCTGTCTATCCATCCACCATCTATCCACCCATCATCCATTCATCCATCTTCATCCATCATCTATCTATTTATCTATCTGTCTATTTACCTACCTGTCCATCCATCTATCTATCTATCTATCTATCTATCTATCTATCTATCTATCTATCTATCTATCTATCTATCTATCTATCATCTATCATCTCCCTAATCTCTCTCCTGAGCCCTAACCTTGCATTACCACCTGCCTTTTAGATGTCTCAAACTCAACATGTCCAAAATAGTGCTTTCCTTTCCCTTCAAACCCTTCCATTTTCCTAATTTGACTGTCACTGTCAGGGGTTACTGTTCTCCCAGCCACCAAGGCTCACAACCTCATCATCACCCTGGTCTCTTTACTCACATATACCCCACATATTCAATCTGTTGTCAGGTTATGTCATTTTTACCTTTACAACATATCTCACATATCTCCCTTCTCTCTCATACAGGCACCACCCTCGTTCAGGCCCTCATCAGCTTTATCCTGGACTATTCTAATAACCTTCCAACTGGTCTTGCTTCAAGTCTCTCCCCTCTTCAAACCATGATTCTCTGAAAGCACAGGTCTGCTCATCTGACACCCTCCCTCCCTCCCACCCAATAAACTGCAGTGGTTTCCAGTTATTGCTAAGATCAAATCCAAAGTCCTGTTTGGGGCATTCACAGCCTGACCTCTTCCTGCCTTTCCAGATTGTACACATTTTGTTCTCCTCTAAGTACTCTATGATCCAATACTAGCCTTCTGGCTAGTCCTTACATATGACACTCCAGCTCCTGACTGTGCCTACAGTGTTCTCCTTCCACATTTTTATCTCCTGGATTCTCAGATTTCCAGACTCAAATCCCACCTTCTTCAGGAGGCCTTTCTGGGCTCCCCTTCCTTAATTTTTTTTTCCTTTCCTTCCCTCTGAGATTACCTCCCATTTATACTGTAATATACATATATTTTGTATATATATATACATCTATATTATATGTACATAATTGCTCACATATTGTCTTCTTCCTTAGAATGTGAGTAACTTAATTTAGGGACTATGTTTTTCCTTTCTTTGTATATCCACTGTTTAGCATAGTGCTTGGCAGATACAGTTATCCCTTCCACATTGCAAGGGTTAGGGACATGGTGCCCCTGTGAACTGAGAAATCCATGTAAAATTTTTTGGCCCTCCCTTTGTACCAGAGAAGAAGTTTGAGTTTTCTTTTTCTTTTATGAGGTGTTTCTAGGACCTTGTGATGAAATAATGAGATTTAGCAGATACTCAAAGACCCACCTGGAGATTAATCTAGACTGATTGAATCAAGTGTGAGTGATTAACTGCTGATTAGCCTACTTCAAGTTAACTGGATTGTTCCACCTTGAGAACACCTTCAAAACCAATGGATTTGGATGATGCCAACCAATCAGCTTGAAGCAGTGTGTAAGGACAGCCTCTGTTCCAGACCTATAAAAAGCTTCCACAATCAGTTTGCTGGAGAGAGTTCCTGATTAAAGCAGGCTCATGGAGGAGGACTTGAGGAAGAACCCAACCAGGCTGGAACTCTAAGCTAGATAGACCTTTTCTTAACTTTCTGAACTCCTTGTGAACACCTGTATGCTTTAATAAATGTTTAATGCCCAAAGACTGGTGCTGAAGCTTCTAATTTAAGGTGACCATAATTTAGATTTTAAACATCACAACCTTATTGTAAAGTTTGGGTCAAGTATTTGGTCATGGGCTATATTATAAAATAGTATACTATATGCCATACAATACTATACATATAACTATGCATTTCTGAGTTTCCAAACTTTTTTCTGGGCCATCTGTTAGCCTTTGTGCATTTTCTGTGACTTGCCTGGAAAAAAGTATGTAAGATCTTAGATCATTCCTGTTCCTTCCTGTCTCTGCTCCCTTCTCAGAACAGTGTTGAGGGGCTCCAGCAGATTCCAGGCTATCCTATAAGGCTAGAAGAGTTCTCTGTTAGCCACTGCGCATTAGACTTTACCCTCCTTGGGAGCAGGAACTGACTTTTGCCTTTCTTCATATTCCCAGTCTTTAGCACAGTGCCTGGCCCCTAATAGGTGCTTAGCAAATGTTTATTGACTGACTGAGCATCCTGAGAAGAGCTGGCAGACCCATTGACGGTTTCCCCCACTCCTTTTTAAAATTTCCCTCTGAGGTTTATATCCTATCTGCCCCCTGGGGACATGTGCAAGATTACATCCATTTGTTTATAAGACAGAGAATCATTCTACTATTTTATCTCCTCTTGGTTTGAACATGATTTTTGTGCCTGAAATGCATTACTATTGAATTTGTGTCTTTTGTATGATCTGGTAATAGAGTATTGTGCTGGATGGGGGCTTGGTTCTGATTTATGTAACTGATTATTCAAACAGCTGCATTAAATTTGATAGAAGAAGAAGGGGGCTCCCTGTTATACCAGGAACAGAGGCAAGTGGGAAGCAAGGTCATTGCTCCTCTTATTCCCTAGTGGATTCCCTCCCCAGACTTCTCTACCTCCTTGCCTCTTGCCTTCCTTCCCAACAGGAGGGAAACCTCTACTCTGAGACTTGTTCTCAGTATTGGTAACTCTACCCCCATAACACCATTTCATGAGGGCCCCCAGCCAATCGTGAATCACTCCTAGCACAACTTCCTTCCTAGATTCCACCATCTCTTCATCAGCTGCCTTGTCCCTGCTATGGTCCTCTCCCTGAGTCCTCTACTTTCCATTTCCCCTTTATACCTTGTCTTCCTCCATTAGAAATCTCCTCGGGAGTACAGACTCTCTTGTTTTCTGTTTTCCCAGCACTTAGCACAGTGCCTAGCACATAACAAGCACTTAGGTTTTACCCGTCTGTCTATTCCTACTGATTCCTGCTCTAGGTTGTCAACTTGATTTCTAGATAAAACAGCCAATATAGTAAAATTGAGCTCTTTAATCAAGGCAACTGAGTTGCAGCTCGAGGTACCCACAAAGCAAGTGCTGGACTACTCAGGGAAGGGGCTGGGAACAAGGTGGGGGAATGGCCAAGCTGCAGGTAGCAGGGGTTGGGGGTTTCACTGTTTCAGTAGGTAAGTTGTTTTGCACAACAAGCAAAAGTCCATAGAGAAAGCTTGGAAATCTCTGCAGGGGAGAGTTTGGGACATTTACAAAATAGTCAGACTGGGAGTGATAATGTCTGGTCAGTCTCAGGCAATTCTTAGGTTTGGGAATGGGGACAAGGTCAGGATCAGTCAACTGAATTTGACAAGGTCCAGGGCACAGGAGGAGAAATACTTTTATGTTATCATCTTATCAAAGTAAGTACTCCTTGAGGTACATCTAAAAATGAGAAAGCTTTATGGGAATTTACAGTCCCCTTCATCTAAGTTCCCATAGTGTTTTGGGGAGTGAATGGCAAACACACGTGGGAATATCAGTGGCTTTGGTCTGTGTCCCACAGACATGAGAAATGAAAGGTTTGGCTGCTGTTACACAGCGAGTGTCATGGGGAAAAATGGGTAAGGGGTTTGGGTAGGGGATGGGGTAGGGGTTTGGGGTCCTTAGGAATTCCTCTTTAAAGAATTACATCCTCTTGCACACAAAAGCAACTAGAATAAGATGGTCGTTTATTTAGAGGAAGGGGAAGGGAAGGGAAGGGAAGGGAAGGGAAGGGAAGGGAAGGGAAGGGAAGGGAAGGGAAGGGAAGGGAAGGGAAGGGAAGGGAAGGGAAGGGAAGGGAAGGGAAGGGAAGGGAAGGGAAGGGAAGGGAAGGGAAGGGAAGGGAAGGGAAGGGAAGGGAAGGGAAGGGAAGGGAAGGGAAGGAAAACCATGAAAGAAGTCCTTGGACTTCTCATGGGGAGAAGGCATGGCACAGAGCATGGCTCTGAGATACCAATCTCCTTGAGCAGGAGACTGGCAGGTACTTTTATAGAGGACTGATGGGGGTGACCATCTGACTGTGGAAAGTTCCCTTAGTGAGGGAGGACCATCCCCCACTGGTGGTGGCTGGAGGAGTTGGGTGAGGGGTGGCTGCAGATCTCTCAAGCCATCTCCTCCAGACACAAAGGAAACAGGCACATCCAAACTTATCTCCCCAGGGTTGAGGGAGACTAGAATGAAGGGTGGAGGTCCCGAAGCTGGCTCAGTCAGATCTGGTTCCACTTATCTCTTTAGGTGTACCTGTCCTTTGGATTAGTTTCTCAAGGAGACGGTTCTTTGATGTGCCCCAAAGTACTTCTGGGGTGCTCTGGGCCCATAACAGAGTATATATATATGTGTAAGGGTGGTGGAGAAAGGAAAGCTAAGGACAAAGGAGGCACATATTACGGAGACTGGTCAGTAAGGGCCCAGTCCTCAAGGCCTGAAACTGATGTTGCCTGCCTGTTGCCAGTACATCAGGCAAAATTTCAGAAGCTGATTTTGGCCACAATGAAAAAGGCTCTATGTTGTGTGGTGACAAAACCCCTTTGCAGTGGTATCTGAGCTGTAAGGACTGATGACGCAGGAGGCACTGGAACTAAGCTCCAGTACAGAAGGATGGCCCTTCCTTTGGTTCCTTTTGCACTTTTCTTGTTGCCTGAGGTGAGAACTACCTTGAGGCCCAGGAAGGGAGAGGGTCTGTGATTGCCTCATACTCCCACCTGGATATTTTGTTAATGAATGCATGTTGCCTGTTTCTTTTTTCTTTTTTGTTTATTATCTTTGGATCTTAGGCAAATGGGGTGTATGGGGTGTTGGAGAGGATGAGCACCTGTGGTGTGAGGGCTTGTCATGGGGGAAATAGGTGGTAGGGGTCCTTAGGTATTCCTCTTTAAAGAATTACACCTCTCATACAAGATCTAATAAGATTAAAATAGTCTTTTATTTGGGTGCATAGAGAAGGTGACCAAGAAGGAAGTCAAAGACTTTTCTCAAGGGGAGAAAATGACTTAGAGAAAACATGATTCTCTGAGGTACATTTCTCCTTGACTGGGAGGAAGGCCAAAGCCTTTATAGAGGATGGATGGTGCAGGGACAGATGGGGTGACCACTTGACTATGGAAAATTCCTTTTGGGGGTTGGGTGGGGGAAAGATTCCTGAGAGTCAGGGAGAATTTTCTTTTGGAAGGATAGTCTTGACCTCTGGAGTTATCTCTGCCTCCTAGCTCAGATAGTAGCCACACCCAACTGATTTACCTGCTATAGAATTTAATCTCCCCTTACTTCTTACGTGTGTCTGTCTTGATAGCTAGTTGGACACTTTAAATTTTAATAGTCCCTTAATGCCTCAATATGCCCTTATCAGGGCCTACAGAGCCTTTTTCTGGGCTGCTCTGTGCACCTTTAGTGTGTACCTTCACCCAGCTCTCACCTGTGGCTCCTAGAAGCTATAGCCTGCCTAGCAGCCACACTTGTTAAACCATCTTCCAGGTGGGCTAAACCAGGTTGAGGGTAACCAACAGGCCTCAGACCTGTTGGTGAGGTAAAGGGATGTCTACCTCAAGCTGTGAAGACGTCCCCCAGTGGAGTGGGCTGTGAGAACAGTTTGTTCCAACTACCATGAAGGCAACTGAAGCAGGTGCTCTGGGGTGCACAGAGCTTGGTCAGACATGGAAGACACCAAGGTCATCCGCTATATCCTAGGCTATTGTCATCAGTCCTGACTTTTGTTTTGCCGTGCTGGAAGAGAGTGAAATTGACAACTTTGTGCAACTCTGCCTCACTTAAATGCAATTCACTTTTAAGTCGTGGCATCACCCAGTGATATTTATTCTCTCTGAAAATGAAGGACAAACAACATTCTGGGAGGGGATGACCCAGGTGAGTTTTGGAGATCCATCAGAGCCATTAAAGAGGTCTCACTGGCAATGAGTCAGTTGTCGTAGCAGTCAAACCAGGGGAGGAGCCAGCACAGCATCTGAGTAACTTGATTAATCCCAAGCTAGAAGTGAATTGACCTGTCAGCTGAGACACTGTAACCCACAAAGAGCCAGAACACCTGAGCAAGGGAGTAACTCATCTATCACCAATACATTTTCCTGATGCACTTAGTGTGGACTCTGCAAAGAGCAAACAGGATTCCCAGGGCCAGGAGTTTTGAGGTATCCCTCAACCCAATGTGGCCCCTATATGTGTATCTCATCACCCTTGCCCTTCAGAGTTTGAGCCCACTTTTCCATGGCAGTCTGTGTACATGTAAAGGGAAAATGGGTTATCAGGTTTGGGGAAATATTTTTTTCAACATCTGTCCTTCCTACACCTCATTAAATACACTTTGTAAAAGCTGATTGAGGGGGCAGCTAGGTGGTGCAGTGGATAGAGCACTGGCCCTGGAGTCAGGAGTACCTGAGTTCAAATCCAGCCTCAGACACTTAACACTTACTAGCTGTGTGACCCTGGGCAAGTCACTTAACCCCAATTGCCTCACTAAAAAAAAAAAAAAAAAGCTGATTGAGACCAATTGGTTGATAAATGGTATTGATAAGCACATTGGGTGGGGGCTTATGAACAATACAATTAGAAGCTACAAAACCGAGACTCCTGGGGGGGAAGAGTAGTCAATCACCTCCTGAACACCCAGCCTGCCATTATGAGTGGGGGTTGGGAGGGTTAACCCAGAGGGGGGTGTTACATAGACATTAACTTAGAACAGTTTCCAGACTGTAATCACCCTGTTACTTCCTTTCTTTTCCTCTTTTTCATAACTCACCTCCTTCATTCTCTTTTGTTGTTGTATTTTGCCACGCAATTGGGGTTAAGTGACTTGCCTATGACCACACAGCTAGTTAAATGTCAAGTGTTTGAGGCCAGATTTGAACTCAGGTCTTCCTGACTCCAGTACCTGTGCTCTATCTACTGTGCTAAGTATCTGCCCCTCACCTCCTTTATTCTCCCAGAGTAGTGAATTAGGTGGGATGTGATGTCTCCTCCCTATTTCTTAGACTCAACTGCCTTCCTCACATTGTGACAAGGATCTTTCCATCTCTCACTTACCTGGCTGACAAAGAAAGGACCTGGAATCAGGGCAAGCTATTACTAGAAGACTCAAATCTCTTGATATAAAGGCTGCTGGAAAGCTTATGTGATGTGGGCATGTAATAGGTCACTTAAGGGCTTCTGAGAGTCCCCTATAGACCTTTCCTCACTTGAATCAGAGTTCTAGAGATGAAGCCCCAGAGACAAAAAGATGGAGGGAATCAGACAAAGAACAAAATAAAGGCAGAGTGAAAAGGGGAAGGTGAAGAGACAGAGACAGAGAGACAGAAAATGAGAGACACAGAGACAGAGAGAGGAGAGAGGGGCCAAGGGGGAGCAGAGGAAAAGAGTTAAACAGAGAGGGAAAAATGGGGAGGATGAAGGCCTGGCATGTTCACAATGACCAGAGCAGCTGGTGTCAGTGGAACCTCAATTTACAATGTCTCCAGTCAGGAGCCCTGGCAGAGGAGATCCTCATGGCTGTCAATGTATCACTTCCAGCTGGTGACACAACAACACATTGGGATACCCTCCAGCTCTATTAAAGGCCACAGCATCAGCATCTCCCATCAGCTTAGAGACAACCCTGGGAGAGTAAGGAGGAGCTGCAGTCTCCTAGCTGGGCTGGTGGGACTCAAACTATACCCAGTGCTATTCTCTTGGATACTAGACTGCACGGCACTTGTATGCTAGCTCTAAAGGAAGAAAGGGAAATCTGGGGGCCCACAAAGGACAGAGTGCTTTTCTAGAGCCAGTTAACCCCATACCTCAGAAGGCAGGCCCCTCAGCATTGTTTCTGTTCTGTTGTCTGTAGGTTCTAGAAAGGCACATAAGTTTCTGTATCTATATAAAATTAAAAATTCCCTTAGATTTGAGACTATGTCTGTTGTGGGCCAGGATATTGATAGAACTGAAGAGATTTGGGTTAAGCCTTCACCTTCCTATAACACTAGCCTGGACTGTTGGAAGAGAAGGAACTATGGTGTCAGCCTGGGGAATTTTGAGTTAATTTTACCCCCAGGTAGATTGATCTGGAACCCAGATGTGGGCCTTTTGGCAAGTAGAATATTAAAGTAGTTTTTAGGACTTTGGTGGAGAGCTTCCTCCAGTATCTTTGCCAAGAAAACTTCAAATGGGTCACAAAGAGTCAGACACCACTGAAAGAGTTGAATGTGGCTGAAGAATGACACAACAGGGTGGAAAGACAAAAATTGAGAGGATATCATAATATCATACATTTCATGATGGAAGGTATCTTAGAAGTTATTTAGTTCAACTATCTCATTTTACAGATGAGCAAAATGAGTCCAAGGGAGATTAAATGACTTACCCAAGGCCATGCAGGTGGTAATGTAGAAAAATTGAGATTTGAGCATATATCCTCTGACCCCAAATCTAGGTTGCTTTCATCCTTTTCCAGGCTGCGTTCTTGATCCTCTTGGACTTTCTCTACAATTCCTCAGAAACATTCCCCCACCCCACCACAGCCCCCGATTTTACACATTGGAAATATCCACCATCCGGGGTATGTTTGATTTAAGTTCTTTAAGGGCAGAGACTGTCTTTCTTTCTCTTTGTATTTGTATTCCCAGAATTTAGCACTGTGCCTAGCACATAGTAAGGACTTAATAAGTGCTTGTTGACAGACTTTCCACTGCACCATACTGAATATTTAGGGGGAAAAAATTAAGGAGGACAGATGGTAGAGGGGGAGAATGGATCGCACATGTAAAGTGCCTATTGTTATCATTGTTCACCAAATCACATACCAAAATTAGGGCTTTCCTTGGAGCTTGAAAAAGGCAATTTAAGAAAACAGAGGAGGACATCCTATTTTACACAGTGAAGAATAAACCATGGCTTTCATTATTCCAAGAAGTAGTATAGGCTTAGAATATAAACAGGCTCAAGGAGAACTAAGATAAGTTTGAACAATTTCATAGAATCATAGAATAGTGTATTTGGGAGGAACCTCCTCAGAGGTCATCTAATTCAGCTCATACTTGAACAAGGATCCTCTCTGTGGCATACCAAACAAATCCAGCCTTTGCCTGAAGTCCTCTAAGGAGGTGACACTCAATACCTTCCTGGACAGATCATTTCACTTTGGAATAGCTCAGCGAATTTTTCCTTACAATCGAGCCTAAATTTTCCTCTTTGCAACTTGTATCCATTGCTTTTAATTCTGTTCCTTAGGGCCAATATTTGTCTGAGACTTTGGGAAAATACTCATTCCACTTCCAAGAGGTGAGTTGGGATGAAATCAATATAAATGCTTCATGGGTTGCCATGACCAAAGCATTTGTCACTTAGCAGCTAATCTTGTGATAGTGAGCCTCCCTTAACCTAGGTAGACCGGTCTTCTGACTGCAGATGCTCTATATGTCACTGGAACCTAACTTGGAACCAAAGGAAGCCTTGGAGTAGGACTTTAAATATTGCTGGAGGTGGGGTGGGGAGGAAGGGCATTTACCTGAAGCTTTATATGGCTAAAAGGAAGTTTTAAAAGAATAAAAGTGAGCATCCTAAGTTTAGATTAGTTTAAGTAGATTTTTCCCAGGTAGTAACTTCCACCCTGAGAAAGAATCAAGGAGCAGGGGAGAAGATCCAGTCCTTTTCACCACTCCTCACTTGTTGTCCCCATCAGGGACTGAATAAACCAATCTGCCTATTTATTGGACACCTACCACGTGCAAGACATTCAGGAATCCTGGACATGGGTTGACCTTGTAAGGCATTTCCAATGTTCTGATGGGAAGGAAAGCTTTTTGGTAGGAGAGGATGTAGTGGGAGTATGTGTGTATATGTGTAGGTGGGGATGTCAGGGAGTGAGTGGCAGGTGCTCATGTTGTTTCTTCTGCTTTGAATGCCCTCGCCCTGTCATCTCTGATTCTTGAGATTCTGCCCTTCATTGAAGGCCCATCTTAAATAGCTCTTCTTTACATAAAAATATTTTATTATTTTCCAGTTACACATAGAGATAGTTTTTCAACATTTGTTTTTATAAGATTTCTAGTTTAAAATTTTTCTCCCTTCCTCCCCCCTCCCCAAGACAGCAATCTGATATAGGTTATATATGCACAATCACATTAAACATATTTCTGCAATAGTTATGCTGTGAAAGAAGAATCAGAATAAAAAGGAAAAACCTCAAAAAAGAAAAACAACAACAAAAACAATAGAAATAGTATGGTTCAATTTGCATATAGATTCCACAGTTCTTTTTTTTTTCTTTTCTGGATTTGGAGATCATTTTCCATCATGAGTCCTTTGCAACTATCTTGGACCGTTGTGTTGCTGAGAAGAATCAAGTCTATCACAGTTGATCAACACATAATGTTGTTGATACTGTGTACAATGTTCTCCTGGTTCTGCTCATCTCACTCAGCATCAGTTCATGTAAGTCCTTCCAGGTTTCTCTGAAATCTGCCTATGTGTCATTTCTTACAGCACAATAGTATTCCATTACATTCATATACCACAATTTGTTTAGTCATTCCCCAATTGATGGGCAACCCCTCAATTTCCAATTCCTTGTCACCACAAAAAAGAAAATAGCTCTTCTTTCATGAGCTGCTCCACTCCCAACAGGAAGAGAATCTTCTCTCCACAATTGCCCAGGCACTCTGACATCTCAAAAGCACTTTTTTTTTTCATTCTAGCTTGTATTATTGTGAGAGGTAGCATGGAAAGCTAACCTGGGAGCCTGGAAAACCTAACTCTATAAGACTGAATTGCAGAGCAGTTGTTGATCTGTATTAGTAGGGGGAGTTTTCTCAACAGAAGCTCTCTCTTTCAATGAAAATACAAATCAGATGGAAAAATCTATAGCTATTTACGTGCATCTTACCCTTCTATGAAATTATAAGATATTTGAGGGTATATACCATGTCATTTTCTACCTTTGTCCCTCCCCTTCCAAGCAAGGTGAATTGTGTAGAAGAGTCACTTAATAAATGTTTGTTGAATTATTCATTGACACATTCCCCTCCACACTTAGCACTGGGGCTTGCACAGAGTACATTTGCAGGAGAGAAGTCTGTAGCTTGAAACACATTTGTTCTGACCAGGGCAGATCAGATTAGAGGAGGAAGTCTTGGTTTAGGGAAATGATTTATTTCTTTAGAGCTGCATTAAGAGAGCCTAAAGGAGAGAAGGAAATCTAAATGACTGAGTCTGAATCATAGATCCTGTTGCTGAGTGTGTGGAAAGATTCTGCCTTTTCCTCCATCATGGAGTGGAGAGTGAGGTTCAGGGCCTGTCATTCTGATGATATGGGAGACACAATTGGGCATCCTGGGGCAGCGGGGATTTTCTTCCTGCTGTGTTGCTACACAGTCCTCTCTAGCCCAGGGCATCAGGTGGTGTGATAGAGGCTGACAGCCTCTAGGAATGGTGCCCAGCTGGGCAGCACTTGACCCAAAGATGACCAGGATTCAAATCCACAGAGGCAGCAGGCCAGGGCACCAGCCAAGCCGACCAGCTGGCGCCTCTCATTGCAGCCAGTAAAGTCATTTAGAAGTCAGCATGCAGCCCAGAGCCAAGGCTGACGTGGTCTCTTTTCAGACTGGTGTGCTCTAACTTTTCTTTCCTTCTCTTCTCACCTACCTGGGAAGGGTGATATAGTCCAAGCTTTGTGGGCCAAAACCCCATAGAACAGAGTGTCCAACACCCCTCCCTCACTTCTCCATCCCTGCTTCTGGAAAAGTGCAAGCAAGGACTGCTCCCTGCCAGGAAACTCCAGCAGACATGCCCAGTGTCTTTGGAGAGTTCAGTCTGAGCATATTGAAGAACTTTTGTGGAGTCTTTTATATCCGGGCTTTCAAAACATGCCCACAGTGTGATTGGGGCAGAGTCTTGGAACAAGCACTGCACCAGAAATGTAGCTAACTTGATCTTTTAAGTACTTTCTCATTCCAGCCCTTATTGGGACACTTCCCCTTTGCCATGTGGAGATGATACTAAGTACCGCACAATATGCCAGGCTATCAGGGATGGGGCACACTGCTCCCTTGATGGTTATTAAACTCAGGAAGAAACACATTAAAATCTCTACATCATCCCTCACTCTTTCTATTTCTTTGCTCCAGTTTTGAAGGAAGAGGTGACACTTCCCTTTGCCAAGGCCAAAGGACAATCCTTTTATCGGTGCTCTTGATTCTATCTCCTCTTGTCTCTTTTGATGTTTTTCTTTCTTTTTCATTTTCAATCACTCTGTGAACTTCTCAATTCCTTGCTAACAGCCTTCTCATCCTGAAGGCACTTCTGCCCTGAGGCTTGCTCTCAGGATTGGTGACTCCCAAGCTTCATGAGGGGGCCCTAGCCATACACTTCATTCCTGGCTTGACTCACTCTGAACTTTATCTCTTTTTAAATTTTTTTTATTTTTTAGTGAGGCAATTGGGGTTAAGTGACTTGCCCAGGGTCACACAGCTAGTAAGTGTTAAGTGTCTGAGGCCGGATTTGAACTCAAGTACTCCTGACTCCAGGGCCGGTGCTCTATCCACTGCGCCACCTAGCTGCCCTGAACTTTATCTCTTTGACAGCAGCACCCTCAAGAATATACTCTCCTTCCCCCACTGTGTTTTCCTTCTCCCCTTTATGTCTTGTCTTTCCCCATTAAAACATAAGCTTCCGGGGGCAGCTAGGTGGCGCAGTGGATAGAGCACCGGCCCTGGAGTCAGGAGTACCTGAGTTCAAATTCGGCCTCAGACACTTAACATTTACTAGCTGTGTGACCCTGGGCAAGTCACTTAACCCCAATTGCCTCACTAAAAAAAAACCCAAAAAAACCCCATAAGCTTCCTGAGGGTTGAGACCATCCTGGATGTTTTTATTAGTATACCCAGCACTTAGCGCAGTGCCTGGCACATAATAAGTACTTTAAAATGTTTTATCTATCTTATCCACTGGCTTCTTCCTTATGCCCTACAAACATGAACAAATCTCTCCTTAACTAACCTACTCTTGACTAAGCCTTTCTCTAAAATGGTCATTCTGTATCTTTTCTTCCACTCACATTCAAATTTCCAGTTATCTAGATTCATTGCCTTGAGTTCTCATCTCTTGAATCTCAAATCCTTGCAATCTGACTTCTGATGCCACTACTTTGCTGAACTTATTCTCTCCAATATCACTAACCATTTCCCTAGTGCTCACACTAGGGGCTTTGTTTCAGGTCTTTCTGCTCTACCCCTCTGTAGCTGATGACACTCTAGACCACCCCTTCCTCCTAGATACTTTCTTCCTATTTGCTTTCTGTGACACTACTATCACCTGGTTCCCCTCTTACCTGTCTGACTTGTCCTTCTTAGTCTTGTTTTCTGGATCATTATCTTTTCTCCCACCAAATAAGGATGGGCATCTCCTTTCATAAAGCTGCTTCTTCTCTCTTCTTTATACTCTCTCAAGTGATCTCATCAGTCCCCATACATTCAGTTATCACCCAGTATTAGAGGTCTCCTGAGTATATATAGTCAGTCATAATATTTCTCCTGAACTCTAGTTCCATAACACCAACTCCCTAGTAGACATCTCCATCTTGGGTATGATATCTCCAACTCAGCATGTCTAAGACAGAACTCATTACCTTGCTGCCTAAACCTACAAAAATTCTTATTTCTGGTGAGAGCACCACTCTTTCAGTTACCCAGCTTTATAGCCTCTCAGAATCATCCTTGATTCTTCTGTTTTGTGATAGACTATAGGATTCCTCCTCCCTGAAAAATAGGTTAGGCTAGGTTTTTGTTTTTTTGTTTTTTGGAAGGGTGACAAAGCTGTCCTCAGAACTTGAACAGCCAAGGCTCAAGTGACATTACCCTTGATACAATTACTCAGTAGCCTCTGGCTATACTGACATGGCTTACTGATCACCTAAAGAAATAAAAAGGCCTGCTTAGGATTAGGGCCTTTTAGACTTGGTGGGTGTTCCAGGATCATGTGAGTCACCACATCATGCTTTACTAGCCAGAAGCATTTCCATATTGAGACAAAGTGGGTTGTGTCTCCCTGAGCTAAGAGCTGGAGCTTCTTTGTTAAATATCCAGTCTATGCTATGGCTGTTAACCCCATTTTGTTAACCACTGAATGACTGCTGTGTACCTTATCTCATCTCAACATTGGACTTGAATTAACAGGGTATTAGTTTGAGACAGGCTTGCTCTTAATATTTCTCTTTCACTCTTCCCCTTATATCTAATCTGTCCTCAAGTTCTGTGGATTCTGCTTCTACAACACCTCTCACATCCATCCTCTTCTCTCCATTCACATAGTTACTACTTTACTTCAGGCCCTCATGGCTTCTTCCCTGAAGTATAATAGCCTACTAACTGTTCCCTTAACTTGAAGTATCTTCTACACAGAATGAATCCATCCTACACAGAACTGCCGAAGTGATTTTCCCAAGTGTGGTTTTTGACCATGTGCTACCCTTCACGTACAGCTACAATCCAGCTCTACAGGGCTATTTGCTGTTTTTACATGCTACTCAATCACTTAACTCAGTGCTTTTGCGTTGTCTGTCTCCCATAGCTGGAATACTCTTCCTCCTCATATGCATATATTCTCCTCATATTCTTTTTTTTTTTTTTTTTGGCAGGGCAATGAGGGTTAAGTGACTTGCCCAGGGTCACACAGCTAGTGTGAAGTGTCTGAGGCCGGATTTGAACTCAGGTTCTCCTGAATCCAGGGCTGGTGCTCTCTCCACTGTGCCACCTAGCTGCCCCTCTTCATATTCTTAGAATGCTACTTTCAAGATTCAGCTTAAATGCCACCTTGTATAGAGAGTATTTCCTAGACCCCTGACTATGATCATCTTCTCCTCTAAGGTTACCTTGCATCTATTTTCTATGTATCTTTCTTTCTTTTTCTTTTTTTTTTTTTTGCAGGGCAATGATGGTTAAGTGACTTGCCCAGGGTCACACAGCTAGTAAGTGTCAAGTGTCTGAGGTCAGATTTGAACTCAGGTTCTCCTGAATCCAGGGCCAGTGCTTTAGCCACTGCGCCACCTAGCTGCCCTATTTTCTATGTACCTTATGTATCCCTATGCATATTTCCCCATTAGAATGTAAGTTCCTTTAGAGGATTTTCATTTTTCTTTGTATCCCCAGCACTTAGCACAGTGCTAGCACACTGTAAGGATTTAATAAACAATCTGTTGATTGATGTTGCATCCCTATTAGAATGATCACCCCTAGAAGGCAGGTATTATTTTCATTTTTGCCTTTATGTCTTCAGTATAGTAGCTCTGATATGGTAAGCACTTCATTTTTGTTGAATTGGAGAGGCAATGTGAATCACTTTAAAAAGTGCTGCATTTGAAGTCAGAACACCTGGGTTCAGATGCTGATTCTCTGATTTATTACTTGTGAGATGTTTGAAAGTCACTGAACCTCTCTGGATCTCAGTTTACTTAATTGAAAAATGGAGGATTCAGACTAGATGACCTTGAAAGTCCCTTCCTTCTCTAAATCTACGACTCTGTGGATTCAGTTGAACTGTGAATAACCCAAATCACCATTTTTGGTACCTTTGTACTTTTTAAGGTATTTTTTTGTACAAAAAATGCCTTAGCCCAATTAAATCTATTGGTGACAGATTTTCCCTTTACAGTACTCAGCTTTTGAATGGCATCACATTGAGGCAGTTGCTTGCAGCCTGTTTTAGGGCTGTTTGGTGCTGTCCATCGCTCTAGTGCTGATATTGTTCAAAGCTGTCTGCTCTGCCAGTGCTTGGCTATGGTGCTGACCCCTTCTCTATGACAGTGCTAGCAGAGTAGTTTAAAAAGAGAAGCTAGTCATCCAAGAAAGAGCAAGAACATAGGAGAAAGGTCATGGGGTCCATGAAGAATGTATAGTCATATTACTTGGGGGAGTGTCATTAGGTTATCTTTATCAGAGCATCCCAGCAAAGTTTTCATCTGATGTACTCAGCAGTCTCCAAGAAGATCCATAATAATAAATGGGTAAAGACAGGAAGGGAATGTTGGGATTAATGGAGGAGAAAGTGGGAAAGGGAAAATGTGATTCACAATAATATAGAAACATATCTGTTCATAGATGACAGATGAGAGGATAAATAGGCAGGAAAAAAATGAACATTCAAGGATGGAGTATAAGCCTTTAAAAGACCAGGCCTTGAGTTCCAGTTCCTCCACTAATTTCCTTTGTTATCTTTTTCGAGTCCCTTTCTTTCTTCACAACTCAATTTGCTCCTGAGTAAAATTAAGGTTTTGGATTATTGTACAATTGTGTTTGACTCTTGGTGATCCTGTGGATCAGTGTCTATGTTGTTTTCTTCATGAACATACTTGGTTTGACATTTCCTTCTTTAGTGGGTAAGGCAAATAGAGGCTAAGTGACTTGCTTAAGGACACAAAGCTAGTAAGTGTCTGATTTCAGATTTGAACTCTAGTCTTCCTGACTCCAGGTTCAGAAATCTATCCACTGTGTCACCTAGCTGCCTCTAGCCATTAGATTAGATGACCTCTAAGGTTCCTTCCCACTCTGATATTCTGGATTGAATGAGTTTAATTCATTTATTTCTTTTTCTTCTCCCTGAGATAAGATGATTAGCATTATTCATTTTGACTGCAACAATAACAAAACCCTTCTTGAATCATAAAAAGACTCTTTTTTAGTTTTCATTAAGACTGTTCCATTTTGCTGAAAGGCATTCATCTCCCACCTACTCTCATCTTACAAAAGACAAAGCAAACCTCCAGCTAGATGGCTTGGGAACTCTGTGATTATGGTATATCTATCTTCCCTCCCATCATTAAGTACAATACCCCACATAAGTACATAACCCCTTTACTCCATCACCCAGACATGGAGAACTTCCAAACCAATCAACCCATAAGTAGCCAGAGAAAGCAGTGAGAAAACTCATGAATGAATTAAGTTTTTCTTAATCTACTGGTAGGCATTAGCAAATTAGTCATTGGGCTTTGCTTATTGTCAATAGAAGAAGCTCCCTGTGTATTCTGGATATAACAGTCCTTTGCACTGGATCTCTCAATCCTTAAACAGGCTCTGTGCTAGGTATTGGGAATATGAAGACAAAAATGAAAGTCCCCGCCCATAAGGAACTTACTTTCTACCAGTATGCCACTTCACCATCTACAAAGTGCTTTCACCCATATAAGAGGGGAGTTACTCTTATTTTTAATTGTTTACATTCTATTTTTTTTTTTAGTCCAGCCCAAACTTGTTCAGGCTTGAGAGCTAAAAGTCCAGGATGAGCTAGTGGAATGTCTTCAAAATACAATATATTGGGGGCAGCTAGGTGGAGCAGTGGATAAAGCACCAGCCCTGGATTCAGGAGGACCTGAGTTCAAATCCGACCTCAGACACTTGACACTAGCTGTGTGACCCTGGGCAAGTCACATAACCCTCATTGCCCCACAAAAAGAAAAAAAAGAAAAGAAAAAAAAGTTTTATTGATGTATTTTTTCAGTATCTGTTATTTGTTATCTGTTATCTGTTTTTCTATTAAAGAATTTACAAGGATAAGGGCATGGGTTGAGTATAGGTGGGTAAAAGTAGGCAAGGGCAAAGGGCTATGTTTATGAAGTCACCTTCTGTCATTTTCCTTTCAGCATGCATGATCACCTACTCTCTTTGGGACCCAGCTGTGGATTGGCTGGAACAATTCAATCCTGGATGAGAAATAATATCCATGAGGCCCTGGAAAGTGACCTAACATCTATTTATATGGCATTCTTGGGCTAAGGGAGCATCAGCCAGGCCTGAGGATGCCAGGAATACAAAAGATTTTGGTGCAGCGGAAAGAGCATTGAAAGTAGAGTCAATAGATATGAACTCAAACCCTGATTCTGCTATTTACAATCTCAGTTTCTTTGTCTATAAAATGAGTGGGTTGGACTAGATGACTACTGATGTCCTTCCAGCTCTAGAGCTATCATCCATCTCTTTGAGAAAATTGAAGCTCTGAGAGGCAAAATTGAACTGTCTGATGTCATAGGGTTATTAAGGGGCCCAGATCTAGGACAGTAACCCATGGTGGTGGAAGGGGGTGGGAATGGTAAAAGTAGGAGGGTCTTTTTAGTTTAGCATTTCTCAAGGAGGTCTCATTCATCGATTTGGTGTTATCAGCCTTTTTGTTTAGTCATTTTTCAGTTGTGTCTAACTCTTTATGACCTCTTTTGGGGTTCTCTTGGCAAAGATACTGGAGTGGTTTGCCATTTCCTTAGAATGAAGTGACTTGTGCAGGATCACACAGCTAGTAAGTATCTGAGGCTGGATTTGAACTTAAGTCTTCTAGCATCCAGGTCTGCCACTCTATCCCCTGCCCCACCTAGCTGTCCTAATTATCCCCCTAGTGGAGGAGAAAGAGCACTGGGAGCAAAGTCAGGAACCTGAGTTCTATTCCTGGGTGCCAACAACACATTAACTATATCACTTAATCTCTTTGGGCCAAAGTATAAGTGGGATCATAATAAGATTTTCACTATCTACTTCACAGGGTGGTTGGGAGAAAAGTACTTAGAAAAATGTAAAATGTCATATAAATGTGAGCTGTTAAAAATAAAAGATCTGTGACTCTGGGCAAGTCACTTAATCCTCATTGCCCCACAAAATAAATAAATTAATTAATTAAAAGGTCCATAAGGAAGGCTGTGTACCATAGTTGATACAGAATGGGATTCAAGTCTTTCTTCTGACAATTTGACCCTGGGCAAGTCACTTAACCTTCAATCAATCCAGGCAATTCTCTAAGATTTTAACTTGTCAAGAAGGTACCGACCTGTATTAGAATTCCTCAGACAAGAGCTCTTTGTAGTCATGAAACCACAGGCCTAGTCCCTGTGCCTAAAATATTCATAATAAGTTATCATTACATTATGTCTAAAATGCAACTTTCTTTTTGTCCATTTATCTCTATGCATTTTTTTCCTTTTAGAGCTGGCGGGATCTAGTCTAACCCTCTCATTTTACAGATGAGAAAACTGAGCCCCAGAGATGGCTAAGTGACTTTTCCAAGGTTACAACAAAGACATCTGACTCCAAATCCAGCATTTCTTCCATGATGCCATGCTATTTTTATATCTACAGAGACACACAGCAAGGCAGAGTAGATAGAGGGCCAGTGATGGAGTCAGAAAGAGCCAGCTGGGTTCAAGCCCTGACTCTTTCAAAGTAGACCTTGGTAAATGACTTAACTTCTCTGTGCCTCCAGACAACTAAGACTCTGAGGGATGAGTTGGCAATCTGCTTGGTTTCCATAGTGGGGATTCCCCATGAAAATAAAACCACAGATCCAGCCCAAAAAAGAAGGGGTGCTTTAGCATTGTGGGTAACTATCTATAGAGGATTTATGGAAAAGAAGTCATGGACAGAAATTTCACAGGATGAGAAATCATGGATGGAATGGATGCATTTGCTTCTGGGAAAAGTACTCTAGTGAATGGAATCTAGCTCCATTGAAAAGTTGAAGTAACCTGGGATGTCCATGTTCTTTGGGTTCTGTCTTCTCTTTGCATTATTTCATAGATAAATTTCCAGATTTCTCTATATGCTTCATACTCATCAATCTTAACTGCATTTCAGTGTTTCTTTATATCAAAATAGCGTAATCTCTTCAGTCTTTCCTCAGAGTTGGACACTTAGGTTGTTTCCTGTTTGTCCTTAATACAAGTCATATTACTATGAATACACTGATGCCATTGAATAAGAAGCAAGTATTGGGGGCAGCTAGGTGGTGCAGTAGATAGAGCACCAACCCTGGATTCAGGAGGACCTGAGTTCAAATTTGACCTCAGACACTTGACACTTACTAGCTGTGTGATCCTGGGCAAGTCACTTAACCCCAATTGCAAAGAAGAAGAAGAAGAAAGAAGAAGAAGAAGAAGGAGAAGAAGAAGAAGAAGAAGAAGAAGAAGAAGAAGAAGAAGAAAGCATCACCTTGTGCCTTAGACAAAGATAGAAGAAACCCTTAGAAAGTCTACCTGGTTCTCTAGGTGCCCTCCCTCCCTTGAAAGCAGCAGAACCAAAAATCATTGCCCTAATCTTTTTTTTTTTTTTGTGCGGGTCAATGGGGGTTAAGTGACTTGCCCAGGGTCACACAGCTAGTAAGTGTCAAGTGTCTAAGGCTGGATTTGAACTCAGGTACTCCTGAATCCAGGGCCGGTGCTTTATCCACTGTGCCACCTAGCCACCCCACCCTAATTTATTTAAACCATGACCCCCCAAAAAGTTCACAGCCAAAATTCTTAGGTTTCCCTTCATCCAGATACTTGAACCCCTACCCACTAAAGAGAAGATCCCTGGAAGTCTGTTTGGACCTTCACCTAGAGCCATTCAGCTGTCTTCTTTGAGAGTGACTGTCCAGGTCCTCCAGAAAATCCTTCCCTCTCCTTAGGCTCTGTCATGTGGGCCTCTGACAGGTAAGCCCCCTGATCTCCACAGTGCTTTTTCTCTTACTGCTCCCTCCACTCCCCCACTGAGCTGTACTTAATAAAGAACTATAATCACTAAAATAACTGGTATTGGTCTAATACCTGTCTCATATTAGAATAAATTCTAACTCAAAGACACTGTAGTTTTCCCAAGAGATGTTTTCTAAACATATTCTTCTTGTTGTTTAGTCATTTTCAGTCTTGTCTGACTTAGTGATCCCATTTGGGGTTTCCTTGGCAAAAATACTAAAGTGGTTTGCCATTTTCTTCTCCAGCTCATTTTACAGATAAGGAAATGGAGGTAAACAGGGTTAAGTGGCTTGTTGGGGCCTCGGTTTCTGAGTCCAGATTTGAACTCAGGAAGGTGAGTCTTCCTGACACTGGGCCAGGTTCTCCATCCACTGAGCCACTTAGCTGCCCAAACAGATTTAGATACTCCCAATACACAAATAATTTATAAAATGGATTGTTTATGAAATCATACATTTCTATGGTTTGTTTCTAAAATATATATTGACTTTAATAAGATAATGACACAAAATCCTATTTGCTACATATCCCCTTATGTGTAACTTTTGACACTGGTCTTTACTTTGTCCTAGTAGTTTTGTTTGTGATATAGTAGGTAGGGTGAGTGGAATATATCATCAGAAAGATGACAAAGAATTGAGGAGTACTAGACAAGAAGCAGTGTATTAATGAGATACCTATAAGCAGCCATTTTAGTGGTCTCACTCCTGGAATACCAGAAAAGGCCCCTACCTCCAAAAATTTCCCTTCCATCACTGACCTATTGCTGATGCTTGATATTCCACCATTAGATAGTTATTCCTTTGGATTAAGAAATTGCTTCCAGGGGGCAGCTAGGTGGCCTTGGATTCAGGAGGACCTGAGTTCAAATCTGGCCTCAGATACTTGCCACTTACTAGCTGTGTGACCCTGGGCAAGTCACTTAACCCCAACTGCCTCACAAAAAAAAAATTGCTTCCTATTGGAAACAAAGATCCCAGAAAGGAGTGATATCAGGTTATTATGAGGCATTACTACCTTAGTGAATTCATTTAGATTCTTCTAGTCAGCAAGTGAATTTGAGATGGAGCAGTAAATTCAAACTGTACAACAATCACCTTTACTCCTCTGACCTCCAGCCTCTGAGAAAGGCTACTTATTTTAAGGATAAGAAAAAAAATTTCTCTTGGGAATCCTGAAACTTATGCCTTTTGGCCCTGGGTAAATGAACTTTGCTCCCGGGGAAATTCTTTTAGCTTTCCACCAGGAGGGAAGCTTCATCAAGAAGCTTGCTCAGATCTTGCTGGATATATTAAAAATAGCTCTCCATGAAGGAGCCCTCCCCTTCTTGACTGACAGGCACAGAGCCAAGCCTTGGCTGACTGTGAGCTGCTAAGAGATTTCTTTAATGTATGAGGTGGGTTTTTTTTTTTTAACATTTTGAAAGAACCTTCACTACTCTCTCTCTTTCTTTTTAAAGTTTTCTCAATGTCTTCTCTTTTGACAACATAGGCATTTCTGGATATACCCCTCTCCCAGAATTGAAACCTCCCTGGTTAAGAAAAATAGTTAAATAATGTTAAAGGAAAAATCCTGGATTGGGCCTCACCAGGTCAATTAAAGGCAAACTCAGGAGTGTGTTGATACCCCAAGGCATGAAGCAGTTAGAGTGAGATCAGCAGCCAAATCCAAGCTCTATCCTGCATTTATAGATAGTAGTAGAACGATCTTAAATGGTAGACATTTTAATGAGGAAGTGGGATAAGTATCATCTCAGTTCCTCTCCATTAAGGCATCATTGGGAGATGAGATTACTTCTTAGGTGCCAGGAGTAGTCTGAAGGTGATGGGGCAGTCTGGTTGAGCACAGTACCCAAAGGTTGAGCAAGGTTAAACTATGGGGCTCCTTCAGACTATATTTTGCCCAGTTTACTGACTTTGCACAGTAGAAACAACCAATATGATGACAGTACCTGATAATATATGCATATCTCTGCCACTATAGTCTACTGAGAGGAGCAAGATTTGATATTTCCTCTTTTTTTGGGGGGGGCAATGAGGGTTAAGTGACTTGCCCAGGGTCATACAGCTAGTGTCAAGTAACTAAGGCCGGATTTGAACTCAGGTCCTCCTGAACCCAGGGTCAGTGCTTTATCCACTGTGCCACCTAGCTGCCCCCTTTGATATCTCCCTTTAATAAATTCCATAGTTCATAAAGGGGGGGTTCAAGAGGGATCAGATACCTGCATGAATGTGATGACCTTGGGGGCTTAGAGAAGCCCGCCCATTCCATCCCCAAATGCCTCCTTTACTTCTTTGGTGATGCTTCATATTCTTGTAGCAGGGGACACATCTTTCCTTCAGGAGGAAAAAGAGGACTCTAAGGGTTGTGATATGCAGAAAAGCTGATACACAGTGGCTGCTCATTTAATCAATCAGTTAATCAATCAACCCAACTTAATAATGACTATAAGATAAAGGACTACAGTGACCATAGACAAGATACCTCTCCTCTGTGCCTCAGTTTCCTCCTCAGTAAAATGAAGGAGTTGGACTAGAGGAACTTTCAAGCCCTTTTCAGCTCTAAAGTTCTATTATTCAAAATGTCATAATTCTGTGATCAGTGGCTGCAAGTTCCTGCCAATGTCCAGTCTCACCCTTGCTCCTCTTCCGAGGGAATGTTCAAGTTGTCAGCTTGGACTCAATAGTGTGGCTATTGCCTCTTATTTATCTATCACCTGCATGTCATTTCTTGGCTTCAGCAACTACCTTAGAGGAAGAAACAGATGCTATGGAGCAGATGGACAGGAGGAGAAGGTTACCAGGCCAAATTCTGTTTCTTACCCTGGGTAAGCAGAGACATTCCTACCCAAATATGACAGTGCAAGAACTCAGCACAGGAATGGATATATAGTCTACATCAATCAGCAAGAGAAGTAGGAGTGGGAGGAATGAGAAAAATCTAAAATACCTCATGTGGAAAAGTACCCTGGAAGAGAATGAAAATAAATAAATGGGGTGTGTGTGTGTGTGTGTGTGTGTGTGCGTGCGCGCGCGCGTGCGCGCACACGCACACTTAGATCAATTAACAAGTATTTATCTTTTAAATAACATTTTATTTTTCTAACAATTACATGTAGAGGCAATTTTTAACATTCTTTTTTTTTTTTTTTTGGTGAGGCAATTGGGGTTAAATGACTTGCCCAGAGTCACACAGCTAGTAAATGTTAAGTGTCTGAGGTCGAATTTGAACTCAGGTCCTCCTGAATCCAGGGCCGGTGCTCTATCCACTGCACCACCTAACTGCCCCTTAACATTCATTTTTTTAAAAATTTGAGTTCCAAATTTTCTCTCTTCCTCCCTCACCTCCTCTTCCCTGAGATAGTAAGTAATTTGATATAGGTTTTACATATTCGGTCATGCAAAGCACATTACCATATTAGTTATACTGTGAAAAAAGACATATCCAAAGCGGGGAAAACATGAAAAACATATAGGAAATGGGGAAAAAGTATCCTTTGATCTGCATTCAGACTCCATCAGTTCTTTTTTTAGAGCTAGATAGCATTTTTCATCATGAGTCCTTTGGAATTGTCTTGTATCATTATATTGCTGAGAATAGGTAATTCATTCACAGTTGATCGTTATACAGTATTGCTATTACTATGTGCAATGCTTTCCTAGTTCTGCTCACTTCGCTTTGCATCAGTTCATATAAGTCTTTCCAGGTTTTTCTGAAATCCACCAGCTCATCATCTCATAGCATAGTAATATTCCCCTGCAATCGTATACTACTTGTAGGGCAGCTAGGTGGCACAGTGGATAGAGAATTGGCCCTGGATTCAGGAGGACCTGAGTTCAAATTCGACCTCAGACACATGACATTTACTAGCTGTGTGACCTTGGGCAAGTCACTTAACCCTCGTTGCCCTGCCTCCCCCCCCCCATCATGTACTACTTGTTCAGCCATTCCTCAGCTGATGGGCATCCACTCAATTTCTGAATTCTTTTCCATTAACAAAAATGCTGCTATAAATATTTTTGTACAAATAGGTCCTTTCTCTCCCCACCCCCCCTTTTTAAAAACTCTTTGGGATACAGACCTAGTAGTGGTAATTGCTGAATCAATGCGTATTGAGGTTCACAAGAAGGTGGGAGAATGAATAGCACCCCCTTGTTTTCTGTTGCAATAGGGCTAGTCCATAACAATATTCAACTAGAAGACAGGGTAGATCTGCTATATAAATATTTTATATTAAAATATGAATTTTCAAGCACATTTTTTAAAACCATATATACATATTTGTGTCTAATGGTAGCCATCTCTAGGGCAAGGGGGTGAGAACTGCAAAATTTACTGAGAACTGATTCCCCACCCAGTCCCCTCTTTCCCTGGCAAATGAATTGCCTGGGGCTGACTGTCATTTCCAGACTCTGGATGAACTTATGGACGGTCCCCCCAGCAACGTATCCCTTCCCAATGTTCCCCACCTTACTCCACGGACTTTACATTATGTAAAAAGGGTCCACCTACATTAAGTAGTTTCTATTCAGAGTCAGTAACGCCTATACTTAACTTAGGAGAAGTTCTATTATTTCTTTTGTCAAAGGTTCATTTACATTAATTAGCTATCACTCTGGAGCAATCTTTTGGTTCCCTTTTTGTTCAGTTACCCCATTAACTCTGTGCTCTGTTCCCATCTTTGGGTATTCCTAGCTTCCAAGCTTTGTGATACCTACCATGAGCTATAGTTCCTCTGCCCCGTTAAAGACCTTATTTCTCCTACATTGATTGTTTCCTTCATTTCCAGGTTGACAGGGGGAAAGGAAGAAAAAGAAAAGAAAACAATTTACATGATAATTTTGTTGTATATTTGAAAGGAATAGCAAGTTGTACATAGTAGGTTTGCAATTTCATATATAATTGTCTCTTTTATTGTACTATGTTATAGAAATTTTTGTTTTATTCCATAAATTTAAAATAAAATAAAAGGGTATGAACGGTTTTATAGCCCTTTGGGCATAGCTTCAAATTGCTCTCCAGAATGGTTGGATCAGTTCACAATTCCACCAACCGTGCATTAGGGTCTCCTTCAACATCTATTATTTTTCTTTTCTGTCATATTAGCTAATCTGATAGGTATGAGGGGGTACTTCAATTTTTTTTTTTAGTGAGGCAATTGGGGTTAAGTGACTTGCCCAGGGTCACACAGCTAGTGAGTGTTAAGTGTTTGAGGCCGGATTTGAACTCAGGTCCTCCTGAATCCAGGGCCAGTGCTCTATCCACTGTGCTACCTAGCTGCCCCTTAATAAATACTTTTTAACAATACTTTTTAACTTAACCCTCACTGCCCCGCCAAAAAAAAAAAAGTATTTATCAAGAGCCACTTGTGTATGTGCCATTCACTGTGTTAGATGTTGGAATTATATAAGTATGAGACTAAATATCAGTCAGTCAACAATTTTTTATTAAGCCTGACTGTATGGCTGGCATCATGCTAAATTCTGTGGATACAAAGACAGGCAAAAACCCCTGCCCTTAAGCAGCATGCAATTTAATTGCAGCCTGATATCAGTTAGCTGCATACAAAATATCCACAGAATAGGTGGAAGGGAATCTGGGAGGGGAAGGCATTCGCAGCTACTGGGTGGGGGGGATGGGGAAAGGACTTGAAAGGTGTGATTGCATCTATGTTTGGGTGTGTGGGTGTGAGTGTGAATGTGAATGTGAATGAATGTGAATTCGAATGCTAATACATAATATGGGAGTTCCTAAATTCCTTTTTAAGTTGAAAGTGAAATTTGATCTTAAAACCACTTTCCCTTGACTCCCTTCCCCTCTGGCTACCCAGAAGTAGTGCTAGGAACCAGGAAATTGTGGATACTTGGGATACATTTAATCATGTGTATGTTGTTGTTTTTCAGTAATGTCAAACTCTTAGCAAAGTCATTTGAAGTTTTCTTGGCAAAGACACAGGAGTGATTTGCTATTTCCTTCTCCAGCTCATTTTACAGAAAAGGAAACTGAGGCAAACAGCTAGTAAGGGTCTGAGGCCAGATTTGAATTTAGGTCTTCCTGACTTCAGAGGCCCAAGGCTTTATCCACTTTGCCATTTTGATGTCCAAACAATCAGTATACTAATGTAATCACCAGGAAGAAGAATGAATTAAAGAAAAAAAGATTAAAGTTGATGTGCCATGCTTTTAAGAAAGTCCAACATATAAAAATGCAATTTTATAAAACATAAATCCAATTTACATAAAATTTCATTATCGATTCCTTTAGATAATGAACTTCATGAGGGTATTCATATTTAACATTTAAAAAATGTTCATACATGGACATACCTAGTACAAAAAGGAAGGTATATATCTATACCAGGAAGTACATTTCTTTCAAGGCAATAAAGCATTCATTTGTAGAGGTGACGGAGGTGGTGGAGGGAACAGTTTACTAGAAAGGGACAGAAGCAAATAACAGCTAGTAGATTCTCATAAGAGAAAAAAATGGAAACCAACAATTTAACTGGCAAAAAATATTTTTTTTCTCAGAAGTTGCAAATATGCTACTGATTAGACAAGGAAAATTTTTAAAAACCACAGAGTCAGAAAAGATCAGGATTGCTATCTTGTTCAACTACCTCATTTTATTTTATTTTATTTTATTTTATTTTTGGTAAGGCAATTAGGGTTAAGTGACTTGCCTAGGGTCACACAGCTAGTAATTGTTAAGTGTCTGAGGCCATATTTGAACTCAGGTCCTCTTGAATCCAGGGCCTGTGCTCTATCCACTGCACCACCTAGCTGCCCCCAACTCTCTCATTTTAGAGATAAGGAAATTGAGGCTTTGAGATGTTACCTAACTTACATAAGGCTATACAAGGTAATAGGTGACCAAGGCTAGAGTTGAATACAGCTCCTCTGATTCAAGATCCAGCATACTATTTTGGAGGGGGGGGGAAGCACTGCCACACTGTTCCTTCTTTCTGAGCTTCAGTTTCCCCATCTAAAAAATTAGAAAACTGAACTAGATAGGAATGACACTCCGTGAAATCTAGCTGGTTTTGGTTCATTTATTCATTTCAAGAAACATTTATTAAGCACCTAGTATGTGCAAAGTCCTGTGTTGGGTGCTGGCCTCTACAAGATGTGTAACTCTATAAACTGGGGTTTTGAACCCATTCAGTCAGTCAGTAAAGATTTACTCAGTGCCCAAGTTATGGGTCTTGGAGTTAGCACTACTGAACAATGACAGAATGTGTCAGGGACTCTGCTAAGTGCTAGAGATATAAATGGAAATAAAAACAGACAGTCCCTGCCCTCAAAGGGCTTACAATCAATGGGAGAAGACAACCCATAAAGGGAAGTTGAAAAAGGAAGAGGGGGTGAGAAGGTACATTCCAGGTAAGTCCAAAAGCAGTGTAGTTGGTGGAAAATAGTGAGAAAACCTGAGCTGAATCCAGTCTTTAAATAGAGACCCTGGAGCCTAAAGCCCTGCCAACCAATCATTGGATTCATTTCGAGATGCAGAAGGTACTGATGACACCTGAGTACCAGGCACACTTAATATTGCAGCTTGATGAGTTTTCCATTCAAGACCCCCATGTCCACCTCCCAAGCTACACTCCTACTTCCCAGAGTTCCCTCACTATGGGGCCTCCACAAACCTCACTTGGAAGCATTGAGATTGAGACTGAATCAATCTACAGCAATCTACTATACTTGCTTTTCCCTTTCTGTTGGTTTAGCAATGTGAATGATAAATCCACATTTAAGAGATGATAATGGACTTCATGAGGGGTAGTTAGGTGATGCAGTGGATAGAGAGATAACCCCCAAGTCAGGAAAACCTGAGTTCAAATCTGGCCTCAGACACTCACTAGCTGAACAAGTCATTTACCTCAGTTTCCTCATCTGTAAAATGAGCTGG
Source organism: Dromiciops gliroides (assembly GCF_019393635.1). Classification (NCBI taxonomy): domain Eukaryota; kingdom Metazoa; phylum Chordata; class Mammalia; order Microbiotheria; family Microbiotheriidae; genus Dromiciops; species Dromiciops gliroides. The sequence continues at coordinate 409,650,844 of NC_057862.1, read as the reverse complement.
AGAAGGAAATGGCAAACCACGCCAGTATCTTTGCCAAGAAAACCCCAAATGGGATGATGAAGAGTCAGACATGACTAAAAAAAACCAAACAAACAACAAATAGGCTCAATGGATTACATTCTTACCCCTGGAAGGGACTTCTGAGGCCTCTTGTTTTACAGATGAGGATACTAAGGCTTGGGCAGGTTAAATGACTTGTCCAAGGTTACACAGGAAGTGACCCAAAAAGTCAGAATTTGAACTCAGGTCCTCAGACTGAAAAGTTAAAATGTGCCTTCTTTTACTATACCATATTTGGCTTCTAAGAGGAGCTTTTGAAGGGGAACCTTTAACTGGAGCATTTGGGGGGTAGAGGGACTCCCCAAGACTCTGAAAATCATGTGGTAGTCTGTTTACTGTTGAGTGATCTCCTTGGAGTAGACTGGCCTAGAGGGCCATTGCACCCCTGTCCCAGAACAGAACTCTGGCCCCTTGCACCAGGTCTCTCTGCAGTGTTTTGGGAATATTCACATTTGTGGGGGCTGTTAGGTGGAGGAGGCAATATTGACAATGGTCCAAAGAGGACAGGCTTTTATTTCTTTTTATTAGCTGATGAATCTGCTTGCAGATGACCCTTTTTCAAGAGAATTGTTTTAAATCACTTAGAAATATTTCTAGGGCAGCTAGATGGCACAGTGGATAGAGCACCGGCCCAGGAGTCAGGAGTACCTGAGTTCAAATCTGGCCTCAGACACTTAATACTTACTAGCTGTGTGACCCTGGGCAAGTCACTTAACCCCAATTGTCTCACTAAAAAAAAAAAGAAAGAAATATTTTCTTCTGCATTGAATGGCCAATTGTGACTTTAATCATATATTGGGTTTTGAATGAAGCAGAGCCTGGTCAAATGTTTGTGTATGTATCTGCCTAACCCTGTAGTCTACGCAATGAGTTTCAGAAGGAAGATGACTTTTTTTTTTCTTTTCTTCAGGGCAATGAGGGTTAAGCGACTAGCTCAGGGCCACACAGCTAGTAAGTGTTAAGTGTCTGAGGCCACATTTGGACTCAGGCCCTCCTGAATTCAGGGCCAATGCTTTATCCACTGTGTCACCTAGCTGCCCCCAAAGGTGACTTTGTTTTTGCTTTGTTTTTTAAAAAAATTTTTTTGTGGGGCAATGAAGTTTAAGTGACTTACCCAGGGTCACACAGCTTGTATGTGTCAAGTGTCTAAGGCCATATTTGAACTCAGATTCTCCTGAATCCAGGGCTTTCACTCTATCTACTGCGCCACCTATCTGCCCCCAAAGACGATTCTTAAACATTACATTTTGGTTTGGGGGTAAGGAGAAAAGTAGAAAAGAGAAGGTCCTCCTTTCTATCTGTGAACCTAACTTCTTCCAGAGGTGACCTTTACCGAGTGGCCACCTTTATGAATCTCAAGATTCCTGTTCAGGAAATGAGGATGATAATGTTTTTTATGATCCTTCCTGCTCCTTTCCTTATGGAGGGAGATTTGGTGGAAGACTTATGAGAGGCACTGAGACAAGATGTAGAAACTGTGCACCTCCATCTGATAATGGCGTCAAACTATCCCCTTGTTTGGAAGAGACTTTTAAGGCTCTCGGGCTAAAAGAAAGTTTTCCTCTTTTTGTGTCCCACACATCAGCTACAGTTAGAAATAAATGAAAGAGCCCCTAAGAATTATGGTGAGGTTCACTTTCCTTAAGGGTCTTTCTCTGTGGTTGTAGAGATAAGATTTAGAGACAAAACATTTAGAAACACTGGACTGCATGTGGTTATGGGTACTCCATGATGCAGATAGTGAGTACTGTGGGAATGAATTCAGAAGGAGCAATTAGGGAAGGTGTCCTGGAGGATTGCAATAGGAGTGGAGAGCAGGACTTGCTGAGGAGGGGCAGTGCCATCCCTAGCTTCGCTGCCATGAGAGGCTACAGAGAAGGGGCAGTTGGGAGGAAACATGGGCATAGAGGCCCCTCCTGTGGTCCAGCTTCACACTTGCCTAAAAAACTTTGCTCACCTTGATCCTGGTTGTTTTAAGGCCTCTAATAGTTCAGTTTTTTCAGCCTTTTTTGACAACCACTAATTGTACTAATTATAGTGTTGTCTTGTTTTAACTTTTCATGCATATATGTGTCCTGCCTCCCCAAATAGTTAACTGTTCAGTCATTTTCAGTCTGTCTGACTCTTTGTGGTCCATTTGGGGTTTTCTTGGCAAAGATACTGGAGTGGTTTGTCATTTCCTTCTCTAGCCCATTTCACAGATGAGGAAACTAAGGCAAATGGGGTTAAGCGATTTGCCCAGGGTCACACAGCTAGTGTCTGCCCCTCTGCCTGGTTTCAACTCCCTGGATAAACATCAGTTCTAATCTCATCCCCATGCTGCTAACTCAAGCCTTGGATATATATGGCCTCCTTCAGTTTTACTGGCCCCTTAAAAACCAGTCATTTCATTGTGCTGTAAGAAATGATGAGCAGGAAGAGTTCAGAGAAACCTGGAGGGTCTTACGTGAGCTGATGATGAGTGAGATGAGCAGAACCAGAAGAACATTGTACACAGTATCATCAACATTGAGTGTTGACCTACTGTGATGGACTATATTCTTCTCACCAATGCAATGGTACAGAAGAGTTCCAGGGAACTCATGATAGAAGAGGATCTCCAAATTCAAGAAAAAAAAAAGAAAGAAAGAACTGTGGAGTATAGATGCTGATTGAACCATATTATTTCTTTTGTTTTGGGTGCTGTTGGTTTTTTTTTTTCTATTTTGAGGTTTTGCATCACTGCTCTGATTCTTTCTCTTGTAACAGGATTAATGCAGAAATAGGATTAATGTTATTATGTGTACATATATATGTGTGTGTATATATATATCTATATGTATATGTATAGAGATATATAGATATAACCTATATCAGATTACCTGCTGTCTAGGGGAGGGGGGAGGGAGGGGAGGGAGGGGAGGGAGGGAGAAAAATCTGAAATTGTAAAGCTTGTATAAACAAAAGTTGAGAACTATCTTTACATGTAACGGAAAAAATAAAATACCTCATACATTAAAAAAATAAAAAATTAAAAAAAAAAACCAGTCATTTCGGGCAGGTGGGGCTCGTCAGCCTTGGTAGGCAACTCGCCTAGGGGAAGGAAAACCCTGATTTTAAACCTCTGCTGCCTTGTGGCTATACCCATATATGGGAAAAGCTTCGGGAGTTAACCCCAAGGAAAAATCAGAAGTTGGAGTCCCTTAGGCAGTGGGATGTTGGACATCACATCCCTCTGGCAACTCCTGCGGCAGCACTGGTGCCAAACTGTACTGGCTCTGCCTTTCCTTTGGATCCACCAATGTCACGGAGAGGGAAAACCTGCTGCATGGGCAACAGCTTGTTTACCATGTTGATCTGCCCAGGCCAGTGCCCTGGAGAGGATACTCCAGCTACTCCTCATGGGGTAGATATAACACACAGCCACACTGTGGTCTGTGGCTCTTCAGGGGACTGATCCATGGTCATCAGCGACTGGTGGAGGCCTACTACTACTACTAATCCCCCAACTCTGCAGTGACAGACAGTGTACAGCTGCAAAGTGATCTAGTGAGGCAGGAGAGGATGAGGTAGAGGATGATAATACCCACAGCTGCCCCCAAAGCCAAGTGGGGAAAGAAATAACCTCTTGATTCTGGCCTTGAGAACCTGTAGCAGGAGAGAGAGACCTGGAGTGTCTTCCTCCCATGGCTGCTGGTTGGGGCCTTTATCCTGGGCACATCCTCCCTGGTTCCCTCTTAATTAGCAGGGCTAAGAGTTGGGGATCATTTGCTGGTTCTCCAGAAGGTCTGGAGGCTATGAGTCAGTCCCAAGAAAGCCAGCTTTAGGCCACATTTCTGCTAACACCCAGGGTGGATGCAGTGGGACTGATGCCCAGGGACAATATGAGAGGGGTGGGCCATAGATCTAACGTGTTTCCTTTTTCTAGTGGACTTTCAGGCACTGGTATGCAGTAGGGGTAGGAACTTATGGACAAGGGAGCCCCTTGAGTCATACTATGTAGGCAGCTGCCTATTCAATCTATGCATAAAGCTGGCCTGATACCAGTTACTTAAGAAAAATTATTCTAAACTTAGTAACCATTGATAGTAGCTATTAAGATACACAGAGGCAACCAGACTGTGGACATTGACTAGGATTCTGCCTGCAGCTGCTTTCTGCTGTTGACACAGTATTTACTCCCTTTTCTCTTGCTACCTCCTCCACAGCCTCCTTGCCAAGAAGCTCAATGCTGCTGAGCATTTCTCCTTTCCTGTCTACCCCTTCTCCAGTTCTGGAACCATGAATGTGATCAAATGAGCTTTTCCATTGTTCCTGGATGGGATGTATCCCATCTAGCAGATGTGGGCTGGAGCCAGTTCCTCCTGGCTCTCAAAATCTGATTGTTAAATTTTCAGTGTGAGCATTGCCTTGGGAATTGGCAAATGCTACACATAAGGACTTGACTGTTTTCTTGATTGTCTAGACTTAAGAAAGTGGTGAAGAAAATTATAATAATACAAATCAAATGTAAAAGCATGTCATGTATACTACCACCCCCTCCCCCTCCCCCCAAGCTGGTTGTTAAACATGTACCAGCATACTACTGTTATTGTTCAGTCCCGTTCAACTCTCTGTGACCCCATTTGGGGTTTTCTGGGCAAAGTTACTGGATTGGTTTGCCATTTCCTTCTTCAACTCATTTGACAGGAAACTGAGGCAAAGAGGGTTAAGTAACTTGCCCAGCGTCCCACAACTAGTAAAGTAACTGAGGCTGGATTTGAACTCATAAAAATGAGTCTTTCTGGGGCAGCTAGGTGGCGCAGTGGATAAAGCACCAGCCCTGGATTCAGGAGTTCCTGAGTTCAAATCCAGCCTCAGACACTTGACACTTACTAGCTGTGTGACCCTGGGCAAGTCACTTAACCCCAACTGCCTCACTAAAAAAAAAAAAAAAAAAAAAGAGTCTTTCTGACTTCAAACCTGGCACTCTCTCCACTGCACCATCTAGCTGCCAAACACACTACTAGGTGTATTAAAACACTCTCCTCAAACTCCACTCACCCCATCCAATAGCTTTTCAGACCAAAGTGCCCCACCCTGGCCACCAATTTTCTACATATTGTTACCCCCTTGGGAATGTAAGCTCCTTGAAGGCAGGAACTGTCTTTGTTTTTGCATTCATATCTCCAGTGCTTAGCAAAGTCCTGGGAAACATAGAACTTAATGAATGTTCATTCATTCATTCATGTATGCATTCATTCATTCTTGCTATTTCTGGGCTTAAAAAGATGAGGGGGTGGAGCCAAAGGCAAACATTTTCTACTTAGCTGGTCCTCAGAGGAGACTTCATAGTTTTCCATGTAAGGGGAAGGAGGAATGATGAGCAACGGAAATCTAGTTCTTGTGAGCATGTGCAACATGATTTGCCTGCTGACAATCTAAGTGGAGGTTTGAAGAGCCTGCTTTTGGAGAGGCCTAGTACTACATTAGGGAGGGGTCCTCCTCTCTATTCAGCTCATACTCATTCACTGTCTTACCTGTGTTCTTGATGAAAAGACTTTCAATTGGCTGCGGAGCCAAAACTAAGTGTGCAGGAAAAAACCCAATTCAATTCAATAAACATTTATTAGGCACCCACTATTTGCTGGGGGCAGCTAGGAGATGCAGTGGATAGAGTGCTAGGGGGTCAGCCCTGGGGTCAGGAAGCCTCCTCTTCCTGAGCTCAAATCTGGCCTCAGATACTTCCTAGCTATGTGACCCTGGGCAAGCCACTTAATTGTGTTTGCCTCAACTTCTTCATCTGTAAAGTAAGCTGGAGAAAGAAATGGAAAACCACTTCAGTATCTTTGCCAAGAAAGTCCCAAATAGGATCATGAAGAATTGGATGCAATTGAAAAATTGAAAAAAATTTTCCAGGAACTGTACTGGAGGGGGCTCCACACTTCCAATCAGAGAGATGAGGCTGAGGGAGGCGGTACTCAAGGCTTGAGTTAGTAAGCAGAGGTGTAGTTGCAAAGTGGTTCAGTGGTCCGATGATACTGAAGAGTTGGTAAGTGATCAATTGCTATTGGGGAATAGACAAGTGGAAGCAGGCTTATCTCTAGAACCCTGATGGAGGTAGCCTTGATCTGGAGCCCAAGTCCTCAGTACTAGTGGGGATTGAAAGAATGAGTACAGACCATACATATATACTCACACATGTATGTTTTTTTATCAAGCCTCCCTTTGTAATTAAGACAACTTCCTTTCCCCTCACTCTCTTCTTGACTTTATACTATGGCTTCTGACCTCATTGAATCAGAACTGCCCTCTTCAAAGTACTAATGATCTCTTAATTGTCAAATCTAATGACTTCTTCTCAACCTTCTTGACTTCTCTGTAGCCTATGGCACTGTTGCTCACCCTCTTCTTTAGTATCTTTCCTCTCTAGGTTTTTGTGATACTGTTCTTTCCTGCCTCTCCTTCTACTTATATGACCTTTCCTTAGTTTCCTTTGCTGGATCTTCATCCTGGTCACTCCTGCTAACAATAGGTGTCCCACAGGGCCCTGCCTTGGGCTTTTTTCTCTTTTTTCTCTATATTATCTCACTTGGTGATCTCATTCATTCCTATAGATTCAATTAAGGGAGATTAGGAAAGACTTCCTATAGAACTAGGACTTGGAGCAAGCCAGGGAATGAATTCTAATGCCTTTCCTTTGTAGATTATTTCCAATTTCTCCTGCATAAAGTCTGTTTATACATGATTGTTTGCATGTTATCTCTCCCATTAGACTGTGAGCTCCTTGAGAGCAGGGACTGTCTTTTGCTTTTCTTTGTATCCCTGGCACTTAGCACAGTGCCTGTTACATAATATGATCATTACTTAATAAATGTTTATTGACAAATTGACTGATATAGATTAACTGATATATTAGCATTTTAGGGATGGAAGGAGAAATGCCAAATGAGGGGAGTGACCCAAGTTAGGGAATTGGCAGGATTTAGACATCAGTAGGACAAAGGGAAAAAGGAATCTAAGGACTGAGGACAGTGCATAGTTGAACTGATTTATTATAGGGTCACAAGAGGAAAGCGAAATCAGAATAGGGATGATAAACTGGTAGAATTAAGGCAAGGATAAAGAACAGGAATAGAAAGAGTGAGACAAGGGGCAGCTAGGTGGGGCAGTGGATATAGCTGTAGGGGCCAAATTTAATATGTAGAGAGTTAATTGGGTGGCTTGCCATAATATTGGGGTTCAGAAAATAATGAGGGACCTCTAGGTCCCTAACTCCCTTCCCTCCAAACTGCCCTTTTTAGATATTTCTCCCAGTCCAATAAGAAAGGAGCTTAACAGCCTCTTTTCCAAAAATGAATCAGGTTTTATTAATGGGAATAAAATGCACAGCAAAGCTGAAATTAATAAAGGCAAAGACAAGGGAATAGAGAAAAAGAAAAATGGTTAATCCCTCTAGCTCTAACAAAAAGCCTATACAGAGGAGAATTGGGCATTCTAGGTGGAAGCTGGAAAGTGACAGGTGTTCTGCTGCATATTTTCAGCTGATTCCTGGGTGGTGGTATTTTTCAGGTATTATAATTTCCCTTTCCCCATTTTTATTTCCTTTCCCTTGATCCTACTGATCCTGTTTGTGTTTTTTTTTTTAAGTTTGTTCTTGGGTTTTTTTGTAAGGCAATTGGGGTTAAGTGACTTGCCCAGGGTCACACAGCTAGTAAGTGTTAAGTGTCTGAGGCTGGATTTGAACTCAGGTACTCCTGAATCCAGGGCTGGTGCTCTATCCACTGCGCCATCTAGCTGCCCCTTAAGTTCGTTCTGGTTAAAATAAATCTTGTTCTGTTTTGGAAAAAAAAAAAAAGCCTATACAATCCCCAAACTCCCTTCCAGCTCAGCTAATTCAAAAGAGCGGGGCTTGTTTATTAACTCACCACCTGGGGTCCATAGCTTCAATGGAAAACAGCTATGCAGCCAGGGCCCACAGGAGAAACTGCCAGGAAAAACTTCTCTCTCATCCGCTCCCACCAGCTTACCCAACTGGAAAGAGACTGATACCAGAAAGAGACTGAACTCCCCTCAGCAAGCATTTACTCTCCCTCCCCCAAAAGGGGAGGTCCTTCAAACTGCCTGTGGAGAGTGGTTTCTCCTGCTGACATCAGCAGCATATGTCACTCAGGACAGGCCAGGTGTGGCCTATCCCAATCAGTCTGCCAAATTCCATTATTTTACCACAGAGCCCTGGATTCAGGAGGACCTGAGTTCAAATCCAGCCTCAGACACTTGACACTTACTAGCTGTGTGACCCTGGGCAAGTCACTTAACCCCAATTGCCTCACAAAAAAAAAAGAGTGAGACAGAGGGAGAGATGGAAGGACAGGAGATTTTGATGAATACAGAGATGAATCCCAGACTTCAAGGTTATGGAGGAAGAAAAGTTTTGTTGATGAGTAATGGTGAGACTTAAGATATACCCATCCCTGTAAATGATTTAGGTTGAGTGGAGATGTACAGTAATTAAGGAGGTTGATAAACTTTGAGACCAAGACTTTTCAAAGGGATATCTACACAAATATTGGAGTCTTCAAGGAAAGGGGAAGGTTTGGGATAGAGAGAGACTGTGATCAGGTACTGAACTCTGACAAAGAACAGAGCATGAACTAGACATTGGTAGATTCCAGCAGCAATACTCTGAATAGGATGATGGAAATGGATGAGGTGGACCTCAAAGGAGGAGAGGTTGCAAAGTGATGGTGGCAGAGACAGTGGCAAGAAGTGGCAGTTGGGAGCAAGGAATAAGTTGATTCTTTTGCCTACTCCAGTTTGTCAGGAAGTAAGGCCTGAGAAGAGAGCCAATACTGAAGAGAGTTGAAAGGGGTGATATATTCAGGGGAAAATCCAGGTTTCTATTGGTAACAGATGATGGGAATAGTATAAAGAGAAGAGGTTAGGATGAGGAGATGGCAGAAGTAGATAAGGTTGGTGAGGGGAAAGACTGAATTGGGTAGAGAAGGAAATGTGAGGAGAGATCACAGGGTAGACAATAATTTGATAGATATGAGTTAAATGGCAAAGATCATGGGGAAGATCTTATGAAGGAGGCCATTGCTCTTAATCAGTAAATCTCAGAGGCAGGCATTTAACTTTTTTTTCATTTTTCTTATTTTAGCCACATGAGATACATTGCACATTGTTTTAGAAAACAAAGCCAAGTGTTTGTGTATCTTCTATACCTTGAGTATTGGGTATATAAAATAAATATTAAGACTCATAGGATGCTGAGGAAGGAGTGCATGTACATAGGGACTAATATAATGAGATTGGGCCACTAGGTGGCACCATAGTGCACAGAGTGCTTGGCCTGGAGTCCGGAAAACTCATTTCCCTGAATTCAAATCTGGCCTCAGACACTTATTAGCTGTATGACTCTGAGCATGTCAATAACCCAGTTTGCCTCAGTTTCCTCATCTGTAAAATGATCTGGAGAAGGAAATGGAAAACCACCCTAGTATCTTTGCCAAGGAAACCCCAAATGGGGTCACAAATAGACATGACTGAAAAAAAACCTGAACAACAATATAATGAGACAAAATTTTAAAGCATCTATATATCTTTCAAAATACTTACCTTGTCAATATACTTTAGTGATGTCATTAATTCAAACATTTTTGGAAGTTCCTTCAGAGTTACATAAAAATATCTACACACCATTACTTTATAGTCACTCCTAACTTTTAATGCCAAATGGGTGGATTGCCAATTTTATTCACAAGATTTCAATAACTTGTCATTTCAAGGAGAAATATGAATTCTATCCTTTACGAAAAAAGATTTGCTGCCACTAAGGATAATTTTAAAGAAATGTGTCATCACTTCTGAATTAAATTTCCAAAAATGTCTTGAGCAAAGGAATCCATCAGTGCATTCTGTGTAGAGCATCCAGAGAAACTTGCAAATGAATATTAGAGTGGTTAAACACTGACATCTGTCAAAAATAAACCAATCACATTACTTTGTTACCCCACCCCCATCAAAGGAAACAGCTCATCAGCCTCCATCTGAATGAGAATTTGGAGTACATTAATACATGATTGTCATTAGCTGAATCTCTGTGTGAGAGATTATTATTTTCGTAGGTGAGGTTTATTGTTATTGTTTAGTCGTGTTCCAGTCTGTGTGGACATATGACTCTGTGGCCTCATTTGGGGTTTTCTTGGCAAAGATACCAGATGGTTTGCCATTTCCTTCTCCAGTTCATTTTGCAGATGAGGAAACTGAGGCAAACAGGGTTAAATAACTCGCCCAGAGTCACAGCACTAGTGTCTGAGGACATATTTGAACTTTGGAAGATGAGTATTCCTGACTCCAGGCGTGCCACCTAGCTGACCATATGAAGTTTGAACAGTATTTTAACTGGTGAGTCTTCCAACTGCTGGGCAGTCCTTTTTCCCAAGTTTCACTAATGTCTTATTAAAGAACTTGGTTACTATCTTCCATAAAAGACCACAGCTGCCTTTCTGATCTTTGTGGTTCATCCATCACCATTTATCTGCAGTCAGATATCTCATTCTGGTGCACCAATATTTTCTGGTACTTAAGTTTGGTACTAAGAACTTCACTCTACAATGACAGAAGGTACAAAGTCATTTTGGGTCATTTTTGCTTTCTCTAGCCATTTTCTGGTGATGCAACAATTATTGATCCCAATTTAGACACTCCAAAGAAAGTCTTTTGAAATATTCTTTTATCTCTGTCACTGATGCTTCCAAGACAAAACCTGTTCACTGCATATTAGTTCTTCAAAACATTTTGGTGAAGTATACCATTCAACTTTCCCATCTCTCTACCACAGTCCTTGGGAAGAGTATGTAATCTTTAATTGTCCCATGCTGAAGTCTAGGCCTGAAGTGATTTCTTGGCCATGCTAATGGATCTAATCCCTTGTATGTGTGCTGCCCTTTTAACATTTCAAAGGCAGAGAACTTGAGGTCCTGAGACATATAGTTAATTGTTCAAAGTCACAGTGAATTAGTGAAAGGACAAGAAAAAGCATCCAATGCACAATGCATTTTCCATTGTCATGCTATTTCGGAATTGGGTTACCAAATTTAAAAAGTAGTCACCTTCTTCAAGAAAACTGGCCACTTCAGCCACTTTCTGGCCATTCAGTATTCCTGTTAGGGCTCATCTGGCCCCCACACATGTAACTGACAGACCTCTCCCTAGAATAAAGTACCTCTCTATCAACACTGAGAAAAAAGGTTTATGTGGGGATGTGATTTCCTTCTGCTGATCTCATAGAAAATGGAGCCTTCTTTGGATAAATCTGATCCAAAGAAAGTGTGATTTTAAGAATGGAAGAAGAAAAAGAATTTTGGGGTTAAAAAACCCTGTCTTTGAGCTGGGGTCTCCTCTTGATCTTGGAAGAAGCAGTGGCCAGGACAAAGCCACTATTCCCCAACCCTCACATGCTCTTAGGTAATGGTTTTTTTTTTAATTAATAAAGTATTTTATTTTTTTTCCCTGTTACATGTAAAGATAGTTCTCAACTTTTGTTTATACAAGCTTTCCAATTTCAGATTTTTCTCCCTCCATCCCCTCCCTCCCCCCTTCCCTAGACAGCAGGTAATCTGATATATGTGTGTGTGTGTGTGTATGTATGTATATGTGTATATATGTATGTATGTGTATATATAGGTATATATATACATATACACATAATAACATTAAACATATTTCTACATTAGTCATGTTATAAGAGAAAAATCAGAGCAATGATGAAAAACCTCAAAATAGAAAAACATCAGCACCCAAAACAAAAGAAATAGTATGGTTCATTCAGCATCTATACTCCACAGTTCTTTTTTTTTCCCCCTGGATTTGGAGATCCTCTTCTATCATGAGTTCCCTGGAACTCTTCTGTACCATTGCATTGGTGAGCAGAATATAGTTCTTAGGTAATATTTAAACCCCAAAGGGCTCTTGTTCTTTAAGCTGATGTCACAGTAGCCAGATGTAGCATTTCTGAGGTGACAATTGGATAGGAGAAAGGGTGTTAGATGCATGATAAGCTCAGTGGGTAACAAATGAGGTAGAGTCTATTCTTTCCTGGTTCTCCTCCTATCTATCTGATTTTATCTTAGTCTCCTTTGTTGCTCATCATCCCATCATGCCCCCATCTGTGGGTGTTCCTTAAAGGTCTGTCTTGGCCCTATACTTTCTGTACACTTTCTTGGTAACCTCCATGGGTTTAACCATTATCTCTTTGTAGATGACTCAGATCTATGTATCTAGTCCCAGCATCTCCTCTGAGTTTCAGTCCAACATCACCTATTGCCTATTGGACATTTGCAACTGGATAACCCAGAGACATCTCAAATTCAAAATGTCTAAAACTGAACTCATTGTCTTGTCCCCAAATGCTTCTCTCTTCCAAGCTTCCCTAAGTCTGTTGAAGGCATCACTAACCTTTCATTCTCCCTGGTTTATAAGTTTGTAATTTTCAACTAATCACTCTTTCTCAAAGATATCTGATAAGTTGTGAAATTTTGTCATTTCTACCTACAAAATATCTCTTGCATCTGACCCCTTCTCTCTACTCACATAGAGAGTCCTCTCATCACGTTTTGCCCAGACCATTGCAACAGCTAGAGATCTCTGGCTTCCTCAAGTCTTTCCTTTTTAGTCTATCTTACACATTGCTGCCAAAATATTTTTGCTTAAGCACAGATCTTAACATGGGACTCCACTCCTCAACCAACTCCAGTGGATTCTTGTTACCTTTCCAATAAGATATTACTACCATCAAAACCCTTCACAACCAGTTCTTGACTTGTCTTTCCAGCAATATTCCATTGGTTATTAACTGCATCTCAAACTCTTCAAACCAGCTAAACTGGATTTCTCTTTGTTCCTCACACATGAGCCCCATCGGGGCAGCTAGGTAGTGCAGTGGATAAAGCACTGACCCTGGATTCAGGAGGACCTGAGTTCAAATCCGACCTCAGACACTTGCTGCTTACTAGCTGTGTGACCTTGGGCAAGTCACTTAACCCTCAGTGCCCTACCGAAAAACAAACACATGAGCCCCATCATCTCCCACCTTCATGCCTTTGCACTGGTTGTCCTTCATATATATCTTTCTATCCTCTGATTCACAGAATCCTTATCTTCCTTTAAGATATAGCCTATGAACCATCTTTTCCCCTACTTAATAGTATTTTATTTTCCCCAATTACAAGTAATGATAGCTTTTGTTACTGTTTAGTCATTTTTGTAAAATTTTGAGTTCCAAATTTTCCTCCCTCCCTGTCTTCCCTCCTCTCTCCCCAAGGCAGCAAGCAATCCGATACAGGTTATACATGTACCATCATGTTAAACCTATTTCCACATTAGTTATGTTGTGAAAGAGGATCAGAACAAAAGGGAAAAGCCACAAGAAAGAAAAAACAAAAGACAATGGGGGCGGCTAGGTGGTGCAGTGGATAAAGCACTGGCCCTGGATTCAGAAGTACCTGAGTTCAAATCCAGCCTCAGACACTTGACACTTACTAGCTGTGTGACCCTGGGCAAGTCACTTAACCCCCATTGCCCCGCAAAAAAAACAAAACAAAAAAAACAAAAGACAAAAAAAGTGAAACTATTATGCTTTGATCTGCATTCAGAATCCATAGTTCTATCTTTGAATGTGAAGAGCATTTTCCATCATGAGTTATTTGGAATGAACCATCTTCTGCATGGATACTTTCCTGATCCCCCAAATGGTAGTACATGCCCTCTCAAGCTATATTGCACTCAACTTTGTATAAATTTGTATTTATTCTTTTTATACTTATGCTATATGTAAGGATGTATGTGTATATGTATGTATATAAGTATTGCTAGTTATTCTCCACTCCCACCTTTTCACCCACCATTAGAATGTCCTATGGCATTATTTTGATGTTTTTTTAGAGTGATTGTATCACAAGTTTGAGAGCTCATTGCCTTTCCCAAAATATTTATAGTAGCTCTTTTTTGTTTGTTTGTTTGTTTGTTTTTTGGTTGGGCAATGAGGGTTAAAGTGACTTGTCTAAGGTCACACAGCTAGTAAGTGTCAAGTATCTGAGGTTGGATTTGAACTCAGATTCTCCTGACTCCAAGGCTGGTGCTTTATCCACTGCACCACCTAGCTGCCCCTCCACCATTAGAATGTAAGCTGCTTCTGAGTAGAAATCTTTTCAGCATTAAAAAACATCTGGGGGAGGCAGAGCCAAGATGGCGGAGAGTAGAAATCTTTTCATTCTTTGTACTTCTGTTGACAGGCCTGGCACATATCAGGCACTTGATAAATGTTTGTCAATTGATTATTGCCTTACTGTATAGGCCTCCATGGTACTGAAGTGATCTGGCCATATCAGACCTATGTTATTTCCAATGCTCAGCTTCATGATAGTATAAATGAGAATTTGAGTGTTGCCTTTGGTTATATTATAATTGAGTTTTCTGCCCCACTGGAGTGTCATGCCATTGCTTTCCAGCTGAGAAGGTTTTCCCTACACAACTGATTGCTTTTTAATCATGCCCCTTAGAAATCTCTGTATGGGATCTGTTGGCCCCCGAGGACTCCATCATGGAGGCCCATTCCCAGCAGCTGGTGTCAGGGGGCTTAGGTTCTATCTCAATCAACCAAAAAACGTGCACTGAGCATCTGCTATTCATGAAACACTGTATTGTGTGCCAAAAATGAACCCTTCTTGAGTGTCTAATAACAGGCCCCAGGGCTCTGTCATGAGACCATAGATTTGGACCTGGAAAGAGGAGGAAACTGAGTCCAAGAGAGGTTGAATGACTCCTCCAAGGTCAGGAGGGTAGGAAATAGCAGAGCCTGTGTTCAAACTGAGGTACTGACTCTAGATCCAACGATTGGCCCCCACTGCCCATTGTCTTTGACTTCATTCTGTTTGCTATAGCAAAGACTTGGATGAAAATATAGATAACAAGCTTATCAAGTCTGTGGGTGACCCACATCTGGGAGAGAGAGAGTTAACACATGGGATGAGAGAACCATCACCCAAAGAAATCTTCAAAGGCTAATAGGATGGATTGCATCTAATGGAATGAAAATGAATACGGATAAATATAAGGTTTCCTACTTAGCTTCACAATGAGTAGCCTATCTATAATATGGGGCAGAAACTGGATGACCACCTCTCGGGAATGCTGAGGGGATCATTAGTCCTTCAGATAGGGTTTGGATGACAACCCCTATGGCCCCTTTTTGCTCTGAGAACATAGGATCTTGGAAGGCAGAGGGATTTAATGACAACCCCACTGGGTTTAGTGTAAGAAGATCCAGGCTTGACCTCTGGCTCTGATATGGAGTACAAAATGTGAGCATGGAAAATCAGTGTGGTGTCATGGTAAGAGGGCCGGACCTAGGGTCAGGAAAGATCTGGGTTCAGATTGATTCTGCAATTTATTATCTTGTCAAGATCTTTCTGGATCTCTGTTCAGTCATATAATGTGTCAGCTATCCCTCTTTGCTTTGTGTCAGGTATGGTTTCAGGCAAGTCAGTGATAAAGATTTTAAACTGTCCAGGGCCAAACACACATCTCTGAGGCACTCCACTAGAGACCTTCTTCCAAAATAAGATCTTATCAGGGACTAGGAGCTAGACTCAGAATTTCAGAACTTGAGGGGAGTTTAGATGTTATCCACTTGCTACCTACAGGCCCACACTGAAAGGGAACCCTGGAACCCAAAGTTGCCCAATTCACTTTTGGATAGCACTAACTTTTAGGAAGTCTTTCTTTATATTGAATTTAAATGCAATCTTCTGAGACTAAGAAGAAAAAGCTTAATCCAGGTGTTTTACTCTACCAGGTCACCAATAACAACATTAACTCAGGAAAAGTCTCTAGTGGAGAGCTGGTGGGATCTGTGTTCGGCCCTGAGTTGCTTAGCAATTTTTATCACTGACTCGCCTGTAGCATAATATTAAATGAATACATACTTGTCAGATTTGCACAGTATACAAATCCAGGAAGGATTAGAGGGAGCAAGAAAGAGGGAAAACTCTGGATGACTGAGTCAAGATCCAAAAATAACTTGATGAGCTAGAAAATTAGGCTGGATACAACAAAGTGAAATTTAAAAGGGATAAATGCAAAGTTGTATGCTTGGGTTCAAGAAATTAACTTCATAAGTACAAAAAAGGCAAAGGAGAGGTACTTGAAGAGAAATTCACTTTAAAAAGTGAGGATTTTTTTTTTTTTGGTGAGGCAATTGGAGTTAAGTGACTTGCTCAGGGTAACACAGCTAGTAAGTGTCATGTGTCTGAGGCTGGATTTGAACTCAGATCCTCCTGACTCCAGGGCCAGTGCTCTATCCACTGTGCTACCTAGCTGCCCCAAAATGAGGATTTCAATGTTCTGCAAATACAATAAGGATTAAGAGTATGATATGACATTAAAAAATAATCCTATGATCACAGGCACCTGGAAGAAGATCCTGGATTCAGGAAACTTCTTTCCTGTCTGTGGTCTAGAGCAAAGCTACCCTTTCACCACATGACTAATGTGATAATAGGTTTAATATGATTGTACATATATAGCCTATATCAGATTGCTTTCTGTCTGGGGGAGGAGGGAGGGAAGGCAGGGAGGGAGAACAATTTGGAACTCAAAATCTTACAAAAATGAATGTTGAAAACTATCTTTACATGTAATTGGGAAAAAATAAAATACTATTAAGTGGGAGAAAAGATGGTTCATAGGCTATAGCTTCTCTTTTTTTTTTTTTTTTTGGTGTGGGGCAATGAGGGTTAAGTGACTTGCTCAGGGTCACAAAGCTAGTAAGTGTCAAGTGTCTGAGGCCAAATTTGAACTCAGGTCCTCCTGAATCCAGGGCCAGTGCTTTATCCGCTGCACCACCTAGCTGCCCCCCATAGGCTATATCTTTATTTTATTTTATTTTTTTGTGCAGGGCAATGAGGGTTAAGTGACTTGCCCAGAGTCACATAGCTAGTAAGTGTCAAGTGTCTGTGACTGGATTTGAACTCAGGTGCTCCTGAATCCAAGGCCAGTGCTTTATCCACTGCTCCACCTAACTGCCCCCATAGGCTATATCTTAAAGGAAGATAAGGATTCTGTGAGTCAGAGGTAGGAGGGTCTATATGAAGGACAACCAGTGCAAAGGCATGAAGGTGGGAGATGATGGGATTTGTGTGTGAGGAACAAAGAGAATATTTACTAGCTGGGTGATCTTGGGCAAGAAAGGAAACAAAGATTAATTAAGGGCCTGTTATGTGCCAAGTACTGTGCTAAGAGCTTATGTTCATCTCATTTAATCCTCACTAGAACCCTGGGAGGTAGATGCTATTATTATCATCTTCCCCATTTTACAATTGAGAAAATTGATTCAGCCAAAGGTTAAGTGATTTGCTGAGGGTCACACTGCTCATAATCAGTCAATAAATATTTACTGAGCACCTATTATTTGCCTGTTGCTGTGCTAAGTGATGGGGGGTACAAAAATAGGCAAAAGACAGGCCCTATCCTCGAGGAGCTCACTTGAAGGGAGATAGCAAGCAAACAAATTTGTACAAGAAAGCTTTATACCAGATAAATAGGAAATAAGTAAAAAAGAGAAAGCTCTAGAATTGGGGGTGGGGATGGGAAAGGGCTTCCTGTAAAAGCTTCCTTCTACTATATTAGAAGAGGAAATTGCAATTTCAACTTAAAGGAAACCAGGCATGAGGAGAGAGAGAATTTCAGGGTAAGTATCTGAGGCTAAATTTGAACTCAGGTCTTCCTGACTCCAGGCCCTGGGCTCTGTGCAGTGCACCATCTAGCTGTCTCTTGTCACAAGACTTTCTAAATCTCAGATTCTTTCTTTTTAAAATGGGGATAATAATAGCACCTACCTCTTGGAGTGGAGCGTTGTGAGGATCAGAGAAGAGAAGGTGTGTCAGTTCGAGTTATTATTATTTTTTCCTATCTGGGAGGTTTGAGACAAGTCCCTTAGTTTCTCTGGGTCTCAGTTTCCTTAGCTGTAAAATGACTGGGTCAGATCAGATGATCTTTGAGGTGTCTTTCAGTTCTAAATTCTATGACCTAAATTGGTCCTCCTCTCACTTTTTTTTTTTTGCGTGGGGCAATGAGGGTTAAGTGACTTGCCCAGGATCACACAGCTAGTAAGTGTCAAGTGTCTGAGACTGAATTTGAACTCAGGTCCTCCTGTATCCAGAGCCGGTGCTTTATCCACTGCACCACCTACCTGCCCCCTCCTCTCACTTTTTAAGGCAATAGACTCATAGATAAGACCTTTGTATACTTCCTCGTAAGCCTAAACAGTGCCTAATACATAGCAGACTCTCCAATGGCTTTAGGTGACTCTAAGTGGCAAATAAATGGATATCATTTACTTCTATCCTTTCACACCAGCCAGAGACACTAAGGCTAAGCTGTTAATAGCAGCTTCTCACATGTTCAGTTTATAAGAGTCCAGATCCTAGAAGGGGGTGGGGGTACTAAGTCCCAGGCATGTAATCCTGGGATCTCCATCTATCCAGGATGAGCTCAATAAATGCTATGGCCTGATTATGAAGAGACAGCTGGAAGGAAGGCTCCTATGGTTCTTGCTTGCCTTTCTCTAAGGATGACCGAGAGAGCAGGGACCCATATAATCTTATTAGTTTTACAAAACCTCATAAAAAAGAAAACAAGAGTGAATATGCCCATTTCAGACACACATATACTCACAGAGTCACAGATGGAAATGTTCCCTTATTGGCATTTGCAAAACAAATGCCTAATATTAGTAGGGGAGTTAAGAGGTCTCCAAACCAGAGGTTCTTGGCTGCATAACACTGGACAAGGAATGGCAGTAATGGAAAGTCAGTTTGATGATAGAAGTTCTTTCTATCTGATATATCTGGGCTCTTGGATAAATGCTTTTAAAATGAAATGGCTGGCTGTCTCCTGAAGTGTACTTTAAAACATATTATTATTTACTTCACTAAAGAGGGCAGTGCAGAATTGGGGGCAATTATTATAAATTGTTCAGAACCACTTGATCTGTTCCCTTTCTAGGGAAAAAAAATAGCCAGATGCAATTAGTGACTGTGCCTATTAAAAACTCAAATGTTAAGAGTGCTGGAGCTTCCTCTTAGTATCATTACCTGGAGTCCTCACTGCAGCCACTGAAGTTGAATTTCCCCAGGACCCAGATGCTGGGATAGATGTACTCAGCCATGCCTTTCCATTGCCCAGAAGTAGCAATGCCTGAAGCATAATCGCTGTAGGATTTGGTTGTCTGATAAGCAACCAAGGCAAAGGGATTAAAACCTCCAGGCTTCCCTAAACCTCCCTTGTCATTTCTGGAGCCCAGAAATGGTCAGCTGGAGCAATAAATCTCATTAAGCTGGAGATTTGCTCAGCTCTAAAGAGATGCTGCTAGGGCAGCTAGGTGGCACATTGGATAGTGCCCTGGGCCTGGGGTCAGGAAGACTCATCTTCCTGAGTTCAAATTTGGCTTCAGACACTTACTGGCTGGGTGACCCTGGGCAAGTCACTTAACCCTGTTTGCCTCAATTCCTCATCTGTAAAATGAGCTGGAGAAGGAAATAGTAAACCTTTCCAGTATCTTTGCCAAGAAAACCCCAAATGGGGTCATGACGAGTTGGACATGACTGAACAAGAAAAAGAGATGCTGCTGGAAAAATTCTCTGACAGACCAAACACTACCTCCTCAGAAGAGAGAGCTCAGGGGAGTTTCTTGTGGCGAACGATGGGTGCCTCAGTTGGTCCACATTTAACACTTTATTTCCTTTGACTTGAGAGTTCTGGGTTTGCTTCTTGTTTTTTCCCTCTCTTAAAGTTTCTTCTAGAAAATATATTTTCTCATGAATTGGATTTTTCTTCCCTTTCTTCCCCATCCCCTTAAGAAGGAAATTGAAATCCATTTTGTAAATCAAGAGAGGCAGAAATGATAGCTTATCCCATGGTGGCTTAGTTCATATCCTTCCCATGTACATAATTATTTCCTGAAATTGAAAAATGCTTTGTACTTCTTGGGGAAAGGCCCCAACCACATAAATGCACAGTGCTATTAATATTTTAAAAAATCTCCAGAAAATTCATTTACTTTTGGCTGGCTGATAAGGTGATGAGAGCAGAGCCTTGGTTATCGTGGGCTCCTTTTAACTCGGGTTTCTTGATGAGCTAGTGTTTCCATGGGGCAGTTAATTGCTTTCAGGTTCTCTATCTTCAGGAAAGGAACAACAGAAAAAAAGATTACTGAAAAGTAGCCGAGTCTGTGTTCCTGTTGTCCTATTTGTGGTGTATTAGCATTCAAAAAGTGTACTGCACTAAACTCTGGGGCTGTTGCTCAAATGCTGCCATTAAATCCTGATGTTCCACATCTGGCACGTTGCCTAAATGTAGCTCAGTTGTGTGAAAGTGCAGGCTGTAGTTCTGGGAATCAATACTCCAAACGTGTATGTTTCTGTAACCATGTAATTATACTCAATGGATAATCATGTTCTTTGCCCACTTGATGGAAGTTTTTTTTTTTTTTTAAGTGGTCTTACTTTTATATAAGTGAGGAATGGAAAGTAAAGTTAGTTTAAAATGCCAGTGATGTTGTTCACTACCTCAAGTCAGTCCCCTGTGCAGGATACAGTTCTCATCTGCACGAGGCAACGTGGTGTGGCAGAAAGAACGATGGATCCAAAGTCAATGGAATTGGGGGCAGCTAGATGGCGCAGTGGATAGAGCACTGGCCCTGGATTCAGGAGAACCTGAGTTCAAATCCAGCCTCAGACACTTGACACTTACTAGCTGTGTGACCCTGGGCAAGTCACTTAACCCCGACTGCCTCATCACAAACAAACAAACAAACAAAGTCAATGGAATCAATCGGGTTTAACACCTAGTTCTGTTACTTACAACTTGTGATACTAGATAAGTCCATTCCATGTGAGCCTCCATTTTTCATCTACAAAATGAAGATAATAATGTACTATCTAGCTTACAGGTTCTGTGTAAGGAAGGTATTTTGCAAAAAATGAGATTAGTCATGCAAGTTGCATTATTAATGAGTCATTAAAAAAAGTGTTTGCTGCTGATCCATGACCATTTCTGGGATGATCTCTTATTCTCATCAATAAGATCTTGAACACTCCTACTTCCTTCCAGTCTTCACACACTTCTCTGGGATTTAATCCTTTGCAAAAACATCTAGAAGCATTCATGCCCCACAAATTCTTTACTTGAAATGGTTTAGACATCTTATATTTTACAATCTCATGCTGTTTACATCACTGAATAAAGTAGGAGTCACCAACCACAAGCCTTGAAGTGAAATGGAGGACCACGAGGCCTTACCAACTACAGAGTTCTCTAGGCCTTTATCATATTCCCTACCAGTCTGCCCTCCAGACCCCCCTGGACAATGTCATCTGACCCCATGATCCATCCAGAGAACTCCTGGGCTTTTCTGTCTTCCCTGAAGCTAAACTCCTTTATAGTCATTGCCTCTCCCAATTAGCCTGTGAACTCCTTGAGGACAGGGCCTGGTTTGTTTTTTCAATTTTTATACCCAGTGCTTGGTGTATGTAGTGCTTGGCACAGAGCTTTATTAAATGCTTTTCCAATCATTTTCATTTATTTATTTTATAGCAGAGACTCAATGCTGCTGAAAGACTGAGGAGGTGAGAACATTTTGCATAGTTTCAGGGTTTTGTATGGGGATGTCCTAACATTTCCTATTTGTAGAACTTAAATGAAAGCAGAATGGGTAAGAAGGATTCTCAAGAAGTGTAGACTAGACATTAATTGCTATGAATCAAGAGCTTAGGAAGGGCTGACCTGACACCCAGGAGCTAGAAATAGGGGCCCACTTGGGAGCAGGGCCCATGAGTAAGGAAGCAGAACTACAAAATCAACATGTCCTATAAATAGCGACAGAATTCAGGGTAGGAAAGCTTTTAGGTCGCTCACTCAAGTCATTACAGGAGTAATGACGTCAAAGGTAACAGCTGACTTCAAAACCAAAGGGAAAATACACACATTCACAGGCACAAGTGAAGATACAATTAAAGAAACCATTTTTTTTTCTTTAAGAGAATAACTGTGACTGTCAGCTCTTCACCAAATGTCATAGTAACACGTAAAACCAATCTGGGCTGGCTTTTGATCTTTCTGGTCAGAGCAAAGCAAACAGAACATTGTCTTTCCAGCAAATTATTTTTCGTCACAACCAGAAAAATCTCCTTGCTTTCCCCTGGGCCAGCTCCCCAAGGTGGGAAGCTGCTTGTACAATATACTCCTGCCCCTTCTTTTCCCAGTGATTGAATGAGGTTGGGACTAATTCCCCATCCTAGCAGTGGAATTTTTCAGAGTTGACCAGATTTTTCTCCATCAGATGTTGTAATCCACACTGCAGTCTAGCAACTCAGCTTTGTTTCTGCATGATTGGAAACCATCGAGGTGTTGGCTTAATTGTGGGAACTCCAACTAGGGAATGAGCAGAATTATATACTTTATTACCTTGCAGATAATTTCTTTTGATTCAAAGGAGAATTAGTGAGAGGCTCAAAAAAGAAAATATCCTAGGGTTAGGGCTTCATCTAATTTACATTTTACATTTTTAAAATGTTGTTCCATATTCCTTCTCTGGAGTTAACTTTGGGGAGTTTGTTACGTGAAGGGCTTTTGTCTAGGGTTGGAGTGCCAATGGGACTAAGACTGTTGTAGTTGAACATCTGTGTAATGATCAGTGTTTGGTTATATGCTCTATATTAGCAAAACAGTTCTTTGAACTTTGCTAGTGCAAATTGAAATTCTGTAAGCAGTGCTTCCTGTTGGATATCTAATGATAAACTACAGTCTAAAGTGTACATAACATGCGCCAGCTCAGCATATAACAGGATAACCAAGTTTGCAGATTACTAAAAAATTCTAGAGTTTATTGGATTTTAAAGGTATCCTGCAAGTAGCTAAAACAGTGTAACGTGTATTAGTAAAAATAACTAGCATTTCTTTAAAAAACAAACAAACAACTAAGTACAAAATTGAAACACTAAACTTTTCACTAATTCTTTGTCCTTTGTGGTAAGTTGCTATTTATATGTAACAATGTTATTGCTTATGTGGCCCACTATTTATAGCTAAACACTTTACAAAACTATAGTATTAAAATGCAGTGGTATGTGACATTCTGTACATATCCTGTGAAATGTGGCATCTTAATTAAAAATACCTGTCTTTAAAAAAAAAAAGACTTGTAGTTGAAGGTACCAGCTTGTGAGAAGTACAGCCAAATGGAAAGAATTCTCCTTTGATTTGCTCCATCCACAAAGATGGCAGATGTATCCCAGTCCACTCACTTCTATTCTAGCATTTTGTAAACTATGAGGTCTTTTATGTGAACTATCATTATTTTCATAGGAAAACCAGCAGGTTTTCTAGTACTTTTGCTGAGGACCTGACATGTGGGAATAGTTACTTTTGCTTTTCTACCTCCCTGTAAAGTGCTAGTATTGAAAGCAAATTCTTCTAACGCCAGTGACAGTGGAGGTTGCTTGACTTGGGATTCACTTTCTTATAGATTGTAAGATTTAGAGTCAGTCCAATTCTTTCATTCTATAAATGAGAAATTGAGCCCCAGCAAAGTTAAATTACTTTCCCAGGGTCCTACAAGTACTAAATAGAATGAGGATTCAAACGCAGGGCCTCCAACTTCAAAGCTCACACTCCTACTAGACCCTCTTGTATATTGTACATAGCTGTTGGCATGTTGTCTCTCCCTTTAGACCACATGTTTCTTTTCCCTTTTTGGGTATCCCCAGCACTTAATACAGTATCTTGCACACAGTAGGTACTTAATATTTATTGCCTGAAGCCATATCTGAAGTAGTGCTGCTCTATAAGGCAAGAACTTTCAGAGATAAATTTTATATCCATGGGATGCACACACCATTGAGTGATTTACAAGGTTGTAGCCAAGAACCCTCAGCAACTGCACTTAGTTATTAGAGCCAGAATCAGGCTCACTCTTCTCAAGTGCTTGTGTGTCTTTTGTGGTTGGACACAGGTGATTATTCAGAGAGGCCATCTTAGCTAGGATCTAATGAAAGTTCATATTTGTTTTTTCAAAAACAAAGTTTTCCCATCATTTTTTTCCCTTTTTTTTTTTGCGGGGCAATGAGGGTTAAATGACTTGCCCAGGGTCACACAGCTAGTAAGTGTCAAGTGTCTAAGGCTGGATTTTTGAACTTGGGTTCTCCTGAATCCAAGGTTGGTGCTTTATCCACTATGCCATCTAGCTGCCCCCCACCCCAAACAAAGTTTTCAAAGAAAATTTAGTGGGCAATTAGCAACTACAGGAAATGTTTCATTCAAATAGGGCCTGTTGTCTTTCTATGATCTAAGTGCAGAGTGAGTGAGGTTTGGAAGGTGAGGTTTGGGGCATTTCAGAATAAAGCATTCTTCTTTATTCTCAATACAGACGATAAAACAACCCCATAACTGTCTTTTTATTTGCAAAAACATGCCTGGAGTGAGCTCCCTCATAGCTTCTCCTCCTTCCCTCTTTGTTGTCTTATCAGTTTCCTTTTAATAGAGGTAAGTCTCCTCAGGGGAAGTTCTTGCCTTCTTTGCTCCTGCATACATACCTTTTTTTTCCCCCAGCTCCATTCAACAGACCTTACTCCAGGCTTGTGCAAACTGATCTGTGGCTATTACACTCAGCAACCTTGCTTTTAAATCTCACATAGCCTGGAGTATGACAGGATTGAATAGCTCTGACATCCCACTGTGTAATACACATAATTGTGGCTTCAGTGATTAGACCCCAGTAGACTGGATGCTGTGGAGCTGACTGTGCCTGCTTGGTACAAAATGGATCTGGCTTCTTCGGATTTTACATGATTTTTTTGCACTTGAGGCAATTAAAAAGCGATGTTACATGCAGTAATGTCACTGTCAAGCATCAAAGGAACTGAATTTTTAACACAGTCCTAATTATAACCTAGTATTATTTTGGAGGTTGGTGACTATTCAGTGTCTTCTCTGTGAAATCTTCTGAAATACTCTCAGAAGTGAGCAAGATGAAGACCTAGCTTTGTCATTTGGACCTCTACGTACTAGGAGATAACATACTATCATTACCTGAGCCCACAGTTCCTCCAACAAGCAGACTATAAAATCCTTGAAGACAATTGGTGTCTTGTTTCATTTTTTTGTATTTTCTTAGTTGCATGCTCTGTTCACAGTAACTAGGTATTTAATGTTTGTTGATGTGTATTTATCTCACTTGGTGACCTCACCAGTTTCCATGGATTCAATGATCATCTCTACACACACACAGCTCTGGTCTCTCTCCTGAGCTCTAGTATTGCACCATAAATTGACTATTAGACATTTCTAACTGGATGTCCTATAGGCATTTCTAACTCAGTATGTCCAAAACAGAACTTATTACCTTTCTTCCTAAGCCCATCCCTGTCCGGGACACCATTATCCATCAAATCACCTAAGTTCACGACTTTGTTGTCATCCTTGATTCTTCATGCTCACTTCACATAGTCAATCAGTTGTCAAATCTTGTTTCTATTTCTACAACTCAAACACACACATATGTATAACACATGCACAGTGTATATATAATATACATAACATATATACACATTTATATATATGTGTGTGTATATGTATGCCTTCTCTTCATGTTTATCTTCAATTTATCCTGTTTATGTCTTGTTTGTATATAGATGTCCCCTTTAAATGGTAAGCCCCTTGAGAGCAGGAACTGTTTTGTTTTTCTTTGTACCTTCAGTGTTTAGCATGATGCCTGGCACATAGCGGACACTTAATGTTTGTTGGCTTGATTTGACATATGCTCCTTTCTCTCTACTCACACAGAAACCACTATAGTTCAGACCCTCATCTAGACTGTCCTGGACTATTGCAATGGTCTCCTTTTAAAGCTTTTCTCAGCCTGGTTTCTTCCTACCTTTCTAGTTTCCATACATATCATTCATCTGTATGCTTTATATGGTTGAACCATCCTGTCCTACTTGCTCATACACTATGCTCCATCCTTAATCCCTGGGCCTTTGTACTGGCTTTCCCCCATGCCTGAAATACTTTCCTTCCTCACCTTTGCTTCCTGGAATCCCTGATTTCCTTCAAGATTCAGTCTAAGTACCACCTACTGTGGGAAGCTTTTCTAGGTCACCCTAATTGCTAATGCCTTCCCTTCCAAGATTACTTTGTACTTGATCTATATGCCATATGTGTGTATGTGTGCACATGTAGTCTACTTGAGAGAATTCTTTTATATTAATAATCAGTTATTGAGATTAAGATTCTCCATTTCCTCATTCAAAAATAAATCGCTTTAAGTTATACAGCAAGTCTTTGAAAGACTTTACTGACCTTGACTAAAAATTTACTCTACCTAGCCCATTTTATGTAGGTGAAATTGTTATCCCACCCAACTAGAAAACCTTACAAAGAGAATTTAATCAAGGGGAATTCTAGCCCACTGTGTTCTACTCAGACAGGCTTGGGTGGTGCTGCTGGTGGTGCTGGTGTTGCTGGCAGTAGTGGTGGTGGTGGTGGTGGTGAGATCCCTTTGTCTAGATTGCCCAAGGCTGGAGGTGGTCTGGGTAGAGAGGAGTAAGAGTGACATAATCAAAGTCAGTCCCCTAGCCCCTCATTAAAATAGGTCCACCTTTCATTATAATATGCATTCTCTCATTAGCTGTTGATTACCTCTTTTTGGGAGCATCCACTCTAAGGGCATATAAGAATTGAGAAGCCTCCATGACTCATTTTTGGTTTATGAGAGAAAGCCAAATGACCATCCTTTTATTATTTGTTAGCCATAATTAATAAAAGGATGAATTACCCAGAAATTATGTCTAACTTTTCATCTGTCACATACTTCATTAAAATGTAAGCTTCTTGAGGTACATGATTATTTTTTTGGTTTTGGCTTTGTATCACTAGCACTTAGCACAGTGCCTTCCACAGAACAAATACTTAATGAATTTGGGAGGAAAACAAGAGCTTTCTCTAAGGTGTTTATATACTTCCGTGAATATAAAGGTTTCAGAAATCAGATAAACAAGGGAATTGTCTTGCTCCATAGCAAATTTGCTAAAGGGTCAAATATTAGCTTTTCATTTCTAAGCTGCCAGTATTAGACTAAGCACTGTCACCTTGAAGGAGAACCAAGGATTCTGCTATACTGTCTGGATGAATCAACCAGTTAAAAATGTCTCTGCCAGGCAGTGGATGAGGCTCTGGGCATACAGAGACAAAAATGAAACTGTCTTCACTCTCCATGAGCATCCCATTTGATTGAAGCAGGCATGGACATATATAAATAAAAGTCTGGGACGGAAAAGTACTAATCGCTGAGGTAGAGAACAGCAAAATTCTTAAGAAGGTGGTCCTTGATCTGAGCTTTGAAGGAAACCAGGAGTTTTCGGAGGCAGAGGTGAGGAGGGAGTACTTGGGGGAAAAGCCTGTTCAAAGACTGGGAGATGGGAGATGGAGTATCATGTAAAGAGCAACAAAGTCAGTTTGGCAGGATTGTAGTGTGTGAAGGGGAATAACATATAATAAGGCTGGAAAGGTAGGTTTGTGAAGGGCTTTAAATGACAAGCAGCAGTTTGTATTTATTTGGCACACTGATTATATATTTTAAAAAATCCGCTTAAAAAAGCCATCCTAAAGATACAGGGGAACACCATAATCTTGAACTTCTTAGTGGGATGGGCTTTAGTCTGGTCATGAGGATCATAGTGATTTAGCAGATTAAGCTGTTTGAAGTGGCTGAAACCTGAATTATATTGAGCTGGATAAAGGAAAGCTTGGAACTCTGAAGGAGTTATTAATGGTGACATATAAAACAGATGGAAAAAGATTTCTCTAAGTGGATTCTTCCCTAGTTTATAGAACATGAAACCCAATAGCAGCTTTCTACTTGCATTGCTATACAACTCAAGATAGCCTTCTGAAGTTTATAAAAGATAAGACATACTAGTATTAGTTCTTTTTTTTTTTTTGCAGGGCCATGGGGGTTAAGTGACTTGCCCAGGGTCACACAGCTAGTGTCAAGTGTCTGAGGCTGGATTTGAACTCAGGTACTCCTGAATCCAGGACAGGTGCTTTATCCACTGCACCACCTAACTGCCCCCTATACTAGTATTAGTTCTAAAGTGAGCTATGCACTATTTATTCTCTAGGGCTTAAAAGATATCACCAAAGCAAAAACTCTGCCTTTTTTACCTGTTACTAAGAATGTAACTTAAGAAACACTTGTCTATTAAGAATTTATGGCAACTATTTTATAGAAGAGTACAAGATATTAAATCCACAAAGAATTGAAAAGTAACACTTTTGAATAAAAACTACAAATGGCCGAGTTAATTACTTAAAAATCTCCAACTAACTTTAGCAAGCCCTTGGATGAGATTTTTGTGGCTGTTAAAAAAAAAAAAAAGATAACATTTTTGCCTCACAGGGAAGGCATGCCATTTTTTTTTTTTAGCACTTAAGGTAAACAGAGCAATATAACATACACTGTTTGTTTTTTTGGGTTTTTTTGTGGGGCAAAGGGGGTTAAGTGACTTGCCCAGGGTCACACAGCTAGTAAGTGTCAAGTGTCTGAGGTCGGATTTGAACTCAGGTACTCCTGAATCCAGGGCTGGTGCTTTATCCACTGTGCCACCTAGCTGCCCCCACATACACTGTTTTGAAATGACAGCCAGATCTACTTTGATTCAGAATAATTTCTAGAATGGCAACTAGTCTTTCCCTCATTTTGTCTCAACAGATGACATGCTAGTAAAACAAGGAAGCATCCTTCTCATGAGACAATAGCAGAATCACAGAAAGGTTCAGACACAGACATTTACAAGAGTCTTTTAATGCCTGACAATTATATGAAACATGACAAAGACACCCACAGAAGAGCTGTTAAACATTCAGTGTTAAAGGGGCTTTCATAATCTCCTAACAATGCTGAACATAAGATCTCTTCTAAGGTTTGGTGAACCACTGAATTGACTTTTCTCCCCGACGAAAAAAGGAATATCATGCATTTTCATATACATTAGAAGTAAGACTTCTGGAATTCTGTAGAGTTTGAGATCTGAAGTTCTATCAGATTTTGGTTAATTGCGTGATAGGTGGATGAATGGATGGATGGTGAAAACATTCAATAGCAAAATACAACACTAAATATTCTCCTGGTAGCCTTCTGATTAAATTTGATCTCTGATTCTTTAATATTTTAGGTTAAATGACTTCAGTTCCTGACTATGGGATATATTTAACTCTTGAATGCATTTCAAGTGAAGTAAATGTAGGGGGGTGGGGGTGGCAATAAAATTTTTTGTGGGTTGATTCAAATACTTAAAACAGTGACTTCCTCACTAGAACACTATCTTTATCTGAGTAGCTAAATCTTACAGTTTTCATTTTAATTTACAAGCAGAATATTCTACTTTATGGTGATCATGATATCATGAATCAAATGAGATCCTATGCCAAGGCCAAAACCCACTTAAGACACTTGATATTTGAGACTGCCTAATTGATGTGTTAACTATCTATTGAGATCTATTTCTGGATCAAGTTTAGCCATTAAAAAACAAAGTACCTGGACTACATTATTTCAGCTCCATGAAGAAATACCTTCAGTGACTTACTGTTTCACATTCTTTGACTTTAGCAGAAGGTCATAATGAGAACCATCTGGTTGAAAAATGTTTCTGTATCTTTTATAAAACCATGAAGAGCCTGCCCTTTACATAAGGACCCATTCTTTATTCTAGTTTCATGAAAAATGTCATCTCTACAAACAAATCTCTATGCTTTCTTTAATAAGGAAAAGAAAACTATGTAAGCCGATGTCTTCCTGCCAGGAAACTCATGGCCAAGTGTCATTTTTTTTTTCACCCTACGAGATTGAAAAGATCAATGCCTTTTGCTTTCTTCAGAGAAGATCTGATTGACCTCTCCTAAATGCTTTACTGTACATCATTTTAGTCTGTAAGCCTCTGAAGTCCTTTTCAAGGTGGAGGTAGGGAGGGCAATTGTGGTGAAGTCAGCTTACATTTGAGTAAAGCCTAAAAAGTTTAATAATGCATTTAGTAGCTCTTAAAAATAACAGATGAAATTCTCATACTTCACAGATGCTAATTTTCTTTCCTGCATCATTGAAGCATATTATTAGTTACTAGTATTAGAATGAATATTCTGCATAAAGCATCATGTTGTTTGATTAAAATGTATGCTCTTTGAGAGCAGTAATAGTTCTTATTTGTATCCCCTGCTCCCAGCACTGTGCCTGCTACATAGGAGGTATTTAATAAATACTTGCTCATTGATCAATTGATATCTAATCCTTGCTCTGCTGTTAATCAATGAATACTATAAGTTCTTCTAAATTTTACCTTTAAAAAAGGGGTAATTACACTATTAACTTAGGTACAGACTAGGAACAATGAAACTTTATTATAAGAAATAGGATATATAATGAACATCTTTTGGGCATCTTCAACTTTTGTACAGCTCTTAATAGTTCAGCTTAAAAAATGTAGTCCCTGGGAAAATGTCTATGTAACAGTCAATACACTGGACATGACTGGAAAGCACTGGAATGTTTTCTTGGATTTGCACACTTTCTCATTTCATCGGAATTTTTAAAAAATCAGCAATGCAGAATGAAATTTATCTTATTATTTAAAGGGCATGTCTGTGATAGTTATGATGCTATAAAATTATGTGAGGTAATTATTTCCTATATTAGCTCAACTCAAGCTGCAAAACCTAATCAATGCCAAAATAACATGATTTGGGCATGATGTATTTTTTAATACAAAATGTTTAGTGATTTAGAACAATAAATGTTACAAGAAGTTTTATCATAAACTAAACAAGAACAAAAGGAACTAAAAACTAACATAGATTCCCACATTCTTTACAATAAATTATAATGAATAACTCAGACATAGAATGTTGTATATACAAGCTGCTAGTGTGAGCACAGAAATAAAATGGCCACAAATGTCTTTAATCTTGATTTAATAAAGTTTGTACAGTATCAAATTATATCAAAAGTCTAAAAAAACACAATGAAAGTCTTTTTATCATGTTTACAAATTATTTTATATACCATAAAAAACAACCAAAAGCCAAAACTGAAGTTAAAAAGAAAACTGAAGGTTGTAATTCTTTATCAGCTCTAGAAAAATGTGACTGTCTCGGGTGAGAAGCCCTCGGTTTATTATATACTACAAGAGAAATCACAATGTATGGAAGCAAAGATACCATTTTCCCCAAAAAATGAGGAGCACAGACTTGGAGAATTAAAAACATTTGACTATAAATATCACAACAATGAATTAAATAATGTTCCCTTCACTAAAATTAATGGGTCATCCACTGATGGCCAAACATTGGATGTGACTCAAAGTTGGGAATTTCAAAGACCTGTTTAATTTCAGAGTTTCTACACATAATTTGCAAAGGCTCATATATCTCAAGGTTCTAAAATATTCTATTATAATAATGTAACTAAGATAAAATATTCTTAAAAGGCAATAAACCATTTCACCTACTTCTCACAGAAAACACAGGCTAAGAAACCAGTAATTAAAAGGCAGCAGTATAGAAATTAGTTCAGAAGAAACAGATGGATGCAACATAACTCTGGGTCATAATTGGCACTGAACCACAGTTACTCTAGCTTTAATTTGACAGATTCAATAACAAATGTCCATATCAAAATATATGCAGTGAAATAATCACTTTTATGTAACTGAAATGTTAAAACCATTTACTTGAAACACTTAGTGGAAAGAAAAAGAGAAGGAATGTAAAAATATGATGGAAACCTTATTTTAAAATTTATTTAATGATCAAAACTTGTTGGTATATCTGTAGATTTTTTAAAAGTCAGTGTCATTGTTCCCATGCATTCCTTCAGTTATGTTGGTAAAAGTCAACAGGTAGCTTATAAACCTATGTTTACATGACATCAGAACAACCAGTTAAAAAGTGAATTCAGTCATTTAACTGACTTGTTTTTTGTTTACATGTTATTTGTTTACATGACACCAAACAACAGATGATTGTTTCCCCCACCCCTGCTGAACTTCCTAAGTTCACCAAGTGATTTGACATCAGTTAGGGAGCACAAAGGAATGAAATCTCCAACATTATAATAATTAATGACAAATGAAGATGTTTCTAGTTTGAGGGGGGAAAAGGTGCTTACTGCAGAAAAGCTTAAAAACATACATATGTGCAGTGTGTGTGCTGTGTATGCTGCATATATACATACTAATGTGTCAACTTCATCTCTAGATGATTAAAAGTCAATGGACATTGACCCTTGTGCAGAATCCTCTCGTCCTCTCACATAAATTTCACAGGGAATCTCCTCCATCACTCTGTCTTCTATGGCCTGTTCAGAACATTCATGTGACTGTTTGAAAGTGTAACTACTTTTTTTGAAGGTGCTATTGAATGTCTTCATTGGCTGAGGTTGTGCAAAATCATTACGGAAAGGAAGTTCCATGGAACTGAGGTTGGTCCTGCTTTGTTTTACATTGGAGGCTTGGGATCCACAATGATGATCATGAATGCAACGGGAAGCAGTGGAAGAACGTCGCATTTTCTGGTAGTTGTCCAGTTCTTCTGATAAGTCAGCCAAATCTGCGGAAATCTCTTTGTCCCTTAATGAAAACAGTTCATAATGAGGAGGATCAAACACTTCTTGGAAGCCAGTTTTGTTAAAAGCAGTTTTGCAAGCCATGACCTTCTTTCGAGGTTGCTTGACTTGAACTAAAATAGAAATAATGAGAAGGACCAAGACAATCCCTGATGTAATGCCAATGATTGTTCCATGTGTTTTGGTGATCTGTTCAAAGAGACCTGCTTTTTTCTTCTCTGTAGAAAGAAAAAGGTTAAGTCTATTAAGATCAATGAATATGTCCTTGTTACAAACAAATTTGGTTATGCATTTTTTAATAAAAAGTGTCAAATACCTTGGCAAAATACACTGCAGATGGCACAATTTGAAATTAGATTTATAAACAAAGTAAGCTAGGAAGCTCATGAACAATAATTACTATGAACATTTGTCAACTTAGCCAGAAAGCATGTAGGATAGGCAAAGGTAAGATGGTCTCTGTACTTAGAGAATGCACACAAATGCATGCATTTTGCAAATTTAAGTAAATGTAATAATGCAAATTGTGCCAAATTCAATATCATTGCTTAATCTCATCTAGTTTCTTACTTCACATTACTAATAGCTTTGGTCAAAAATACTTCTGATTCTAAAGTTTATCTCTTAGACATTAGGAATAATACTCAAACTATGAATGACATACTAGGATATAAACCAAGATCAAATTTTTTTTTCAATGACTAACTTATGGCACTTCATGTCAAGTACACAAGATGGCAGTATCAGATTATAGCATATTATAATGATAAGGTATTTGCTGTACTTCTCAAATAAAAAAAAACTAGGCAAATAATTTTGATAGTAGGCTTGCACACATCTGACCAATATCTAGTAGAAAAGAATTTGGAATTTAAAGAATTCTAAAACAAATAATAAAAAGGGTTGTTTTTATTTTGCAAAATTGTCATGATTTTATTATATTTGTGAATTAAAAATCCTTAGTCTCAGAAATTCAAATGTGATGGAAAACAATGGCTACTTTAAAAATACTTTTGAGAACAAAATTAGATTGCCTTTAAAGAAAAACCAATAACTACCTCAATATCAAAAAACCAATCTGGTGATATACTTCTTTTTAAAAAATTTTTTTATTTTTTAATGAGGCAATTGGGTTAAGTGACTTGCCCAGGGTCACACAGCTAGTAAGTGTTAAGTGTCTGAGGCTGGATTTGAACTCAGGTACTCCTGACTCCAGGGCCGGTGCTCTATCCACTGCACCATCTAGCTGCTCCTGGTGATATACTTCTAAAGTATGTTAGTTAAAATTCTTTTAAAGGTAAGAATGCTTTAATTACAAGGCAAAAATATTGTTCTTTCTTTTGCCTCTACTCCAGTGCAGGCCAGAGGAAGTCAATGATCCATTAAAATGAAACAGAGCATATTTCTCCATTTCTGCCCCAAAAATTATGATAAATTCGTAGAAAGACAAGTGACACTCTTCTCTCAGAGGTTAGACTTTGCATTGTATTCACCTTTGCAATGATTTTCATCCCAAGGGTATGCACAGTTTTGAACACCATTGCAGACCAGAGAATTATTGATGCACATATTACTATGGCAAAAGAAAGTGCTGCCTGTGCAGGGAGCTGTAGGGAAAAAGAAAGCTATCTGAATTGTCAAGAAAATACAGAGAATGTTTAGATTATTAACTTTTCCCTTTTAAAACCAGTTTCTGATTTCAACAACCAAGGGAAAAACCACCATAATGCATGCAAATATCATGTTGGCAAAAGTAATGACAATTATTTCCATGGATCTTAAATTATTAAGCCATAGAAATGGCCTGTGTTACTAGAAAACACTATCAAATTAGGAGCAGTTTTATTAATTGATTTCTAGGAATACAAATATTTACAGTTAACAAATACTTTTTTTCATTTACCTTCTTTCACCATTAACATACCTTGGACCAGTCAAATAATTAAGTAAAAACCAACATTTTAAATTTCTGAACCATTGTAAATATAAATCATTGTTTGATATAGTGACAGTATGATTTTTTCCCACTGTTTTAATGGCGTTAATACATAGCATAATAAAGTTTTTCAAGATATTAAAGGATGCTGGTACAGGATTTACTCTCTAACTTATTAAAATACAATCAGAACAAATATAGGCATATATGCATTTGCCAGAAAAAACCCTTGAAGAATATTGTTTGCTATATAATAGATAAAAATATGGCATTAAAATTGCAAATATAGACATTAAAAGTAATGGTTATCAGAAACTTAATCAAGACTACAAAATTTGTAAGGAAACTATGGAATTTTTTAAGTTGCTGAACAGTTTAGGTCTGACCTAACAACATTAAGTTTTTGAGACTGTGGGAGAAATCTAGTTCATATGAAGATAGACATTTAGTTCATATGAAGATAGCTGTTTTTTTTTAACCCCGAACCACAACTGGATCATTAAGGTCTCACACATTTTAAAGTGAACAGTGATTCAATTTTGCGTTGCAAATGCACACAGAACTCTTTTTGGGAAGATAAGCCCAAGGTCAGAGCTGAGAGTTACTGGTTTATTAAATCTGGAGGCCTGCTTAGCTTAATAGACAAAAGAATCTGAAAATCAAGAAGTGAGAAAAATTAAGTGTTTTCCAATTGAGATAAAGGCTTAAAATATCAGAAAGGAGTCTAGTGGTAGCAGCCAATCATTTTGGCACCTTCTATAAAAATTATTAGGCGAGATGTATTTTCTGGGAGGCCAAAAAGGCAGAATTGTTTCTAGAGAGAGAATACCAGCTTTATTAAGTAAAAACTACTGGACATGGTATCATATCAGAAATTGACGTAACCTGAAATGTTTTCTCTACCACATCAGTTTGAAACAAAAGGAAATTTAAAATTTACTAGAGTCACTGATATTTCTAAAACAGGACTTCAGATGTCTTCTTATTTTCCTTCATTTAATTTCCTTTAATAAAAATATGATAATTGCATACTAAAACCTCATTAAAAGCAATTTGCTAGAGAACATAATTTGGTATAAGGTAGGTCCACTATGGAACCCACTGAAGATAAAGTTTAATAATTTATAAAAATGGCCTTGTAACAAAGCAGTCTGATCTATAATCTTTCTTAAGACACTAACCCTAAAGATATACCAAGAGTCTAGTAAAAAACAAAGTAAATATTTGCAATTAACTCTCAGCCAAGTTTTGTTAAATTCTTTCCTGGGTCAATCTGAATTTATGCACTGCACATTTATTGACATACAATAAATACAAGTAGGAAGCCTTAGACTTCTCTTTGGCTCATAGAAATGTCTTATATCACTATTTACATTCCGTTATAGTCTGGTTGTAGTGTACCTTTCCAGATGTATTTCGCATTACTCCCAGCCAAACTGGCTAACTTGCTGTTCTCTGAACTCACACCTCTGTGCCTTTGCAAAGTTTGCAAAAACATACTCAGAATGCACTTTTCCTTCATATCCATCTTACTACCTTTACCATCCTTCAAAGTTCAACTGAGGTAGTTACTCTTACGGGAAATTTCTCCTGACCTCCCTTCCTCCTCAGGATTCTCTCTTCAGTTGATGGGCATCCTCTCAGTTTCCAATTCTTTGTCACCATGAAAAGAGATGCTGTAAATATTTGACTGTACACATGGGTCCCTTTTCTCTTTCTTTGATCTCTTTGGGGGTGGGGTAGGAGGAGAGAGCATTTGGAATTGAAAATAAAAGAAAAAGATAGCACACATCCTACCAAAAAATTACTTTTTCAAATTACCTTATGCTGAGTTATCTATGTAAATATTGTAGCTGTTCTCTTCTACTCCAAGTAAGTTCCTTGAGGGTTCCTATTTCTTTGAATTCCCAGTTTTTAGCACAGTATAGTACCTAATTGGTAGCAGGAGTTTAATAAATGTTCCTTGAATTATTTTTAATTTCATCACTAAACACTTAAAGTATTTTGTTGGTCAATTATAAGTGAACTCATTCTTTACTGAGCACTGTACTAGAATTACAAAGTGGCTTTGAATTCCAAGAGTCTGATCAGGCAAAGTCAGACACACCTTGTAGCTGAAGAATGTTTTATGGCAAGGACATGTGCTGGGGCATCAAGAGCCAAGGCATCTTCAATCTCCCAATCCTCCCAATCATTTATCTTGGCCAAATCATCTCACCTTTGTGTGCCTCAATTTCTTCATTGTAAAATGAGGGAGTGGAACATATGGACTCTAATATCACTTCCACTTCTGAAATTCTACAATTCTATGATATTATCATTATGTGTCTGTCATGACGGCTTTTTTCAACTTCATATTTTATTTAACTAGTGATTATTGTCCTTATTAGGGGTTGTGAGAGTAGCAAAATGATGCTTGCTTAACCTAATAAAGTGATAAAAAGTATTTGTTTCACCTGCTAAAATTCCTGCTTGTAACGATTGGAATGACGCCACCTGCTGGAGACTTACTGTAGAAGAGTTCTGCCCATGAAGTGAAGGTCTTTGAGGGCAAGACCAGGAGTCTTTTCTTTGGCATCAGGAAGTGACGCCAGCTAGTGGGAGGAGGAAGGAAGAGACTGGCGCTCAGTCTCGCGCTCTTTCCTTGGGACTCTGGTGGAGAGCGGAGCTAGAAATGTGCTCTCCCTTTAATAGATAGGAATCTAGGCCTTTCTCTCTCTCTCTTTACCAAATTCTTATTCTCCTTAATAAATGCTTAAAAGTCTAACTCTTGCTAAAGTTTATAATTTATTGGCGACCACTCATTAGATATTTTAGACAGACTAGCTAGAATTTTAACCCTTAACATGCTAGATCCACAACCTTTAAGAAGAATAGTAGTAACTATTCCTAAACTAGAGTCCATGGAATTTTGTTTTTTAATATTTTGTTAATACAAAATTGTTAAGAACCTCTGCTTTAGTTAAATACATTCAGTACCACTAATTTGAACATGGAGTTTCAACACAAATGTAATCTATTACTTTTCTCATTGGTGTAATGACATTAGCCTTTTGGCTTATTAGTCCTATGTAGGTGTGACATAAATATTTTAAAACCAAGTTACTTGACCTAAAATACACATTTTTAAAATAGGGTATTCCCAAAACTGGAGTATTTCTTTTCCATGAATTATGTTGAAAACATTTCATGATTATACTTTAAAAAATAATGCTATGTAGCCTGAATAATAAGTCTGTTACTAATTATACCCAATTTTATATTCACTATGTAAAATATTTATTTCCATGAAGAGACAAGAAGCTATTTTCCAAGATGTGCTGATTGGGGATGTAACACAGCAGGACATCTTCTTGGTGTTTTGAATTTTTATGTCAATTTAACTAACACAAAGTTAGTGCCTACTCTGGGGCAAAGCCCTGGTGATATAATCATCATTACCATTCAGTTTACATACATAATGATCTCAAATAAAGTTGATCTCGATTGTTCTTTCTTTTTGTCCCTTAAGAGTAGTTCTCTGCTTAATTTTTTTCCCACTGTATTTAACATGTTGGGAGGATTAGTATTCTAATTCCATAATTCTCTTTACTCTGAAAATAATTAAAAATACTATAAATTCTTTGCCAGATTTTGACAATCCCAAAGATGCCCTCCAAACTCCACAGTTGGTGGCATTAATTTTCATAAGAGCAACAACATTGATTGAAGTCATGTTTCTCCCCAAACCATACATACTGTGATCAAGTTATAAGTCCATATTTTAATATAAATAAATACTACAAGCACATACCAACAACAGTGATATATTATTCTCCCCTTATGGTCTCTCAAGACTCCCTATATTTCCTTTCCATTGATTTCTGGGTCACAAGATCAGGGAGCAAAGTAAAGCTGGGGTTTCTGTTTTAGTTCCCTTATGACAAAATGTGGCAGCAATGCTGCGAGGTAGTTATGCCCTTCAATTGGGCCTTCAGGGAGGCCCTCAGGCAATATGCTACTAAAAATCACATTTATGGATTTTATTTTAATGAAAATATCTTCTGCTGCTTTCACAATTCTAGTCCTAGAAATTATTTTCCTAATACTGTATCCTTTCTTAGAGTCAGGTGTATATTAGTATTCTGTGCCTGGGAAGAAGCCAAACATCGATTGCTATTCTGCATTGTCCCCTTAGCTGAGTTATGCTATTTCAGTCACATCTGCAATCTGCAATGGGTAGGCGTGAAGTGAATCTGTCATGCAGAATTAGTCCATTTATATAAACCTCTTCAGAAATATTGATTTGTTTTCATGGATGGATTCATAACAATTACAAATCATTAACAGTTTAAAGAAGTCTAAAAATAGTCCAATGACTTGAAAATAATGATAAGCATGTAAATTCATTGTTTAGAGCTCTGAAAGGTGCTTATCGCAGGGAGATTTTCAAACTGGAAGTCTTGTTTCATAAAAATCCATGAAATTCCCTATTGATCTACACTGCATGCTTCTTTCCCCCTTCCCTGCTACTATGCCCCCTACCTGATTCATTTTCTGGTCCTTTGATTATTCTGTTAACAGTCTAAGAGCTTCAAGCTCTTAGACTTGAGCAAACAAATGCTCAATCAGTAGCAGTCTAACAACTTGCGTTTAAATTGGATGATTAGCTAATATATAAAAAAGGTTCTTTCAAAAAGAGATCTCCTTATGCCTTTTAAACTGAGTTGCTAGCATGTATGTAGACAGACCTACCAAAACATATATAATTCATATAAAATATGAATTAATATTTATGCCCTGTGAAGGTATCGATGAATGGTGTGCGTGTTTGTGCATGTAGAATTAAATACACTAAGGTGGCTATTTTCTGCTTTAAATACTCATTAAGTCCATTTTAAATAGTTCTTTGAGTAGTATGAAAAGTTTATGAAGATTTTAAAATTCTAAACTTCTAGACACAATATTAGATCTTGTCCAAAATAGCAACAATAAGAAGCAACATTTATGGAATGACTTGATTCCCAATTCCAATGGACTGGATTTACAATATATAATACACACACATACACACATATATAAATACACAAATATGTCCACTAACATTTTAAGCTCAAAGTTTCCACATCCAAATTACCATCTTCCCCTCTTACTCAAACATGTTTCTTCCCTTAATCTTCCTAATCATTTTACAGGTACCACCAACCTCCTTGACTAGAAGCCTCAGAGTTAACTTTACCTCCTACCTTTCCATTTTCTTTACCTCCACTAAGGCACCAAATATTGTCAATTCTACTTCTGTAATGTCTCTTTCTTCCCTCTGCTACTACCCTATTTTAGACCTCATTGTCTTTTGTCTAGATTATTCCAAAAATCTCACCCTTATCCAACTCTTTTCTCCTTCAATCCATCTTGTACAGCATTGCTAGATATACAATTCTAATCATGCCACTCATATATTAAAAAAATCATCAGTGGCCCTTCATTTCCTACTGAATAAAATCTGAATGCTTTAGCCTGACATTCAAGGTCTACCATGTTCCCTTTTCTACTAATTTGGAGAATTTCTGAGTTGGAAAGGGACCTAGAGGCTATCTAGGACAACTCTGAAAAAATCCTTCCCCTACAATATACTCAATAAATGGTCATCCAGCTTTGGGGGAAGGAAGATAATCTATTACAGTGGTATGAGAACTACTTAAAACAATTGATTATTTTTATGTACCTACTTTCATTTTGTGATGGGATTGGCCATTTGTGTACATTTCTGCAGACACTAAGCTGACACAGAACATTGAGCAGATGCAACTAGACTGAGCTATTTCCCCCACTTTAGTTAGTTTTATCACTCGCCTGCTGGATGCAAACATGATGCAAAGACATTTCATTGCTTTATTTTGTTGTCTTTTTAATTGTGATTTTAAAGAATGGATATTATTCTGAGGAAATGTGTAGAAGGTATAGCTCTGAAATGGCACACTTCAATGACTTAGAGGTTAGAAATGTTGCAATAGTTGGTGTGAAGAAGTCAAGGCTTTTAAGAATCATTGAGAGGGCAGCTAGGTGGCGCAGGGGGTAGAGCACCGGCCCTGGATTCAGGAGGACCTGAGTTCAAATCCGGCCTCAGACACTTAACACTTACTAGCTGTGTGACTCTGGGCAAGTCACTTAACCCCAATTG
Source organism: Dromiciops gliroides (assembly GCF_019393635.1). Lineage (NCBI taxonomy): Eukaryota > Metazoa > Chordata > Mammalia > Microbiotheria > Microbiotheriidae > Dromiciops > Dromiciops gliroides. The sequence continues at coordinate 409,609,996 of NC_057862.1, read as the reverse complement.
CCTCACCAAAAAAAAAAAAAAAAAGAATCATTGAGGCCTACAATGAAACATTATCAGTTGCACTGAAGTGCAAAGGAAAATGCAGTCAAAACCAAAAAGTAATGCCAAGAACTGATAAACTATTGCTGCAAAAGTCTGATTAATCCTTTGGAAAACAACTAAAGGGGCAGCTAGGTGGCACAGTGGATAGAGCACCAGCCCTGGAGTCAGGAGGACCTGAGTTCAAATCTGGCCTCAGACACTTAACACTTACTGGCTATGTGACCCTGGGCAAGTCACTTAACCCCAATTGCCTCACCAAAAAAAAGAAAAGAAAAGAAAATAACAAAAACCTTTCTCAGGGACCTGGAAGCTAAAAAAGTTGCAATTTTTTTTTTACATTGTGGTGTAGGCTCCCTAAAGTTGGAACAACAACAAAACCACCATTTTAAAAAATCTGCTAAGATCTTAGAAGAAAAAAATGCTTGTCATGGACAAAATAGCACAAAAACTGTAGTACTGAAGATGAGAAAAAGGCAATTTTTACTGAAGAAACTCACTTTTTCATTTAAGACTTCAAAACCATTGCAAGAAGAAGTCCAGGTAAGTCTGTAAAATCTGAACATCTTCATTAGACTGTAAAATATTCACCAATAAAATGTTTTCCATCATCTCACATCCTCCCCCCAACTGAGATTACAAGAAAAACAAAACCTATTATGAATATATATATATAGTCAGTCAAAACAAATTTCTACACTGACCATGTCCAAAAAAAATTTGTCTCATGCTGCACTGAGTCCTTCACTTCTCTATCAGGAGATGGGGCAGCATGTTTCATTAGTCTTTTAAAATCCTTGTTGGTCAATACTCTGATAAGTGCTCAGCACAGTAGTATTCCATCATATTTATGTACCCAAACTTTCCATAACATTCCTCCTCAGATGGGCACCCCCTCAGATTCTCATTCTTTGCTACCTCACAAAGAGCCGTAAATATTTTTTGTATATCCTTGGTTTGTTTTGCTTAGGACTACTCCATCTCTTAATCTCTACCCCCCCAAGTCTTTCACCACCCTCCTCCCTCTTTCCCTATTGAAATGTATTTCTGTATCCAAATCTCTCTCTCTCTCTCTCTCTCTCTCTCTCTCTCTCTCTCTCTCATTTCTCTCTGCTTATCCTTCCTTATTTTGACCAATTCAGATGAAAGAAAGGTTCAAGTGTCAGCCACTTCCCACTCCCCTTCTTGTTTATATAGATGTATACTTTTATACTTGATTATGTGAGATAATTTCCCCTACCCTTCCTTTTCTATACCTCCCCTCCAAGTGTATTCCTATTTCCTTCTCTTTTCTTAAGCTCATCAAGGCAGCACCTCTTCCAGGGCATGTCGATTTAGACTCCCTCTATGAATCCTGATAATGATAGGGATCAGAGGGGATACATTTATCATCTTCCCATATTTGAATGTAAACATTTTGTCCTTTTTTAGTCCTTTATCATTCTTCATTTATGTTTACCTTTTTGTTTCTCTTTACTCCTGCATTTGAATTTCAAAGTTTTTCCACAGCCTTAGTCTTTTCATCAGGAATGCTTGGAAATTCTCTATTTCATTAAAGATCCATTTCTCCACCTTTAAGATTATATTGAGTTTTGCTGAATAAATCATTTTTGGCTACAACTCTATATTCTTTGCCTTCTAGAATATCATATTCTAGGTTCTCCATTCCTTTATAGTAGCAGCAGCTAAATCATTTGTGATCTTTCCTGTAGCTCCTTGGTACTTGAATTCTTTTTCTGTAACTGCTTGTCATATATTTTTTGGAACCTGAAAGCTCTGGATTTAGACTATGATATTCCTGGGAGTTTTCATTTGAGAGTTTTACCTCTTTAGGAGGTAAACAGTGAATTCTACTTCTACTTTGCCTTCTGATTCTAAGATAACTGGGCAGTTTTCTTTTAAGATACTCATATCGAGTTTGTAGTTTACTAAACTCTGGAGATCTTTTAGAAAACCTTCTGTTTAGTCACATTAGTTTCTTTAATGTCAAGCATTAGACTTTACATTTATGTATTTCTATTAAATTTAGTCTAGTTTAGTCTGTTGAGATCTTTTCATATCTTGACTTGTCCAGTTTAACTTTCTCCCAGGTGTCATCTGAAAATCTGATAAGAATGCTATTTGTATCTTTATCCAAATTAATGATGAAAAGGTTTAATAGTATAGGGGAAGCACAAATCCTTGGGAAACTCCACTGGCGACCTCTTTTTTAGGTGACATTAAACTCCTAATAACTATTCCTTGTGTCTAGCCATTTAACCATTCAGAATCCTAACTGTACTATGTTAGCTCATCTAGATCTCTCTATATTTTCCATAAGAATAGCCTGAGATATTATCAAAAGGCTTTGCTAAAATCAAGGCAAACTATATTTATAGCATTTTCCTCATTTACTTATTTAGAGGTCTTGTCCAACAAGAAAATAAAGTTGATTTAGTATGACTTCTTCATGATGAAATCATACTCTATGATCATCACTTCCTTTTCTGTATGCTAATTAACATTCTCTTAAATAATATATTTTAGAATTTTGCCAGGAATTGAAGTCAAGCTTACTGGCCTATCATTTGCAGACTTCATTTTCCACCCCTTTAAAAAATCAGGATATTTGTCCTCTAATCCTGCAGTACTCATCCTTACATGATATTTTGAAGATCACTGATGGTGGCTCAGTAATCGAAACCTATCAATTTTTTAAATACCTAAGGAAATAGTCTACATGGGTGAGGTGATCTGAACTTATCGATGACAGCTAGCTACTATTTATTTAATTAGGCCAAAGGAACTTGAGCAACTGATTTTCAATTGTCCTCAAGTGCCATATCCCTTGGTGGGTACCACACATTTTGGGGGCTTTCCTGAATTTGTTTGAGGTGGTTTCCAATTAATGCTGAATCCCAAGTCCCAAATCTATGTTGGGAGAACCCCACATATCTTGGGAGCTCATTTGGGATTAGACTTTCCTCTTGAGCAGGTAAACTTGGGTTTCCCCCCCTCTTTTCCTTTTTTTTTCTTTTAAAATTGTTTTTGGCTTGGGCTAGGTCTTTATAAGTACCAACACAGGTATGAGTTACAGGAATAATTAAAAATTTTATATTTAGAATTTGTATATCTCTGTATTTGGGGGTGAATATAAGCTCTAGGGGGATAATCAGCTATGGGAAATCTGAACCCTCAAAAAAGACATAAATCTGGTTGTATCTAAAAACTCTGCATCATGGACTTTGTTAAACTCAGTGTATAGCACTGTGGAAACAGTGAAGAATTGTGCCTAATGAATAGTTAATAGAACCTTACTCAGTCATGAGAAAGCTATCCAGGATTAGGTTCATGGACCAATGTGCCCCAGAGCACACAAATTCGATTAGGGAACAATGGCTCACTTCCCTGTAATCTTGGGAAGTTGAGAGGGAAAGTTTAATTCAATCCAGGACTCCACTGATCCAACCCTTTGTACCTGTATTATAATTGTTTATATACATGGCTTATATCCTTCACTAGAAGTGTGTGCCATATGCATTTTTAGATTCCTTGCAATGTTGAACACAGTGCCTTAAATAGAATAGTTTCTCAATAAGTGTTGAATGAAGGTATGTATTAATGGCAAAACTGGTTAGTTCAGGTTGTCATATCCTGAATTACAACCTAAATCACCATGTGGCAATTCAAATGGATGATTTAAACTGACAGATTGAATAGTTCAGTCATATTTTAATATGTTTTGCCATATAAATATGCAATCATAAAGCAGCAACATGAAATTACTAAACCTAAAGTCACTATTAATGAAGAAGTATCACATGAAGGCAAAAGCTACCAATAGAAATGGTTTATTGTTTCAAATTTCATAAATTATACCCATATTTTATATACAACTTTATTTTTTCTAATGGTTCAAATAGCTTTACAGAACCTATGTAGTTCATCTTCATACCATCTTCATGGAACAGGCAGAAAACAGAGGTTAATATTTGTTTCTCTCATTTATTATATGCCACTTCATTCTAGCATTCCTTGATGAGAATGTAATAGAAACTAATCACATATTCTTTGATATGGAACATAATTTGGTATAGGATAAATTAATTTTTGACCCTGTTCGATCTATTTTTTAGCTAATAATCTATTAAAAATGATCATCCTTAGTTAGATTTATCAGCTTAGTTCCCAAGAAAAACAGACAACAACATTAAATGTTAAGGTCAATTGAAGTGTCATTAATTTCAAAGATCTATTTGCAATGTCAATGAAACTTTGTGAGGTTCATGGGGCATTCAGACTTTAAAATTTTGCTTAAAGAGAATAGACAGAATTAGTGGGTTAATTTGAATACTTTATCAATCTAATATCAGAGTCAATAATAATCAGAGTTAATAATTTTGACTAACCTTTTGTGATTCATCACTTTTAGGTATGGTCAGATTCCTATAGGGGCTATGCACAAATAGTAAAAAAAAATATAATGTAAGACCTGGTGGAATCACACCAGGTCAAACATAACTTTTGGTAGATTGATCATCTACATTTCTTAGGGGCCTAGTTGGTTGTCCAAAGATCATGAACAAATCTCTCACAGAGGTTTTGCTTCTGGGAATGTATTCTTTACTTACGATCCACAAATGAAGTAAACAGCATTCTGAACCTGCTAAGCCGGCTACCTTCATCAGCCCACATTCGGATCACTCCAATTCCTGTTTGAAGCATTACGTCATTGGCTACAGTGCTGCAGAACTTGGCCTTCAAGTTTTCAATAGAACTGCTTCCATCATACACTGCAACAAAGTTTCTCTTGCATTCATTTGAATGTTCCATTTGGTAGTCTAGGAATCTCAGATAAATCTGTTAATCAAATAGATGAAATTTGCTTTTGACTGGAATTGCTCAGATACGTATTTCTGTCTAACTCTGACCTGAAGTCAATGTGCTCCACTCAACTAACCAATAACCTAAGCCAATTGATTTTGCTTATTCTATGGTGATGGTTGAAGGCAGTGAATGGTTCTGACCAACCAATTACTAAAATAATTGAAATATGTATTCTTATTATTTTGGTTATTTTAATGTCTGAGCAACAAATTAAACTTAGTGCTTATACCTTAGAATGGTCTAGCTGATTAGCTACAGAAACATAGTATTTGTACCTTGTGGAACTCAATACAACTGACTTTTGATCTTATGAATTTTATTCCAGATAGGAAAGAGATTGGATCTATAATAGTAAAGCAGGGGCACCTAGGTTGTGTAGTGGATAGAGCACTGGCCCTGGATTCAGGAGGGTCTGAGTTCAAATCTGGCATCAGACACTTAACACTTACTAGGTGTGTGACCCTGGACAAGTCACTTAACCCCAATTGCCTCACCAAAAAAAAGTAAAGTAGTTGCTATGAGTAGACTTTTAATACCCCATGTCTCTCTTATTTCCAATTTTGTTAGCATCTTGTTTGTCATCTGACACTTTGCTGCTTAAAAGACCTGCTTTGTTGCTCAATCTTGTTTGTGAGTTTTCTACTTTTGTTCTCTAGGCTGCTTATTATATACGGAATAAGATTTTTCTTATTGATGCATAAGTGATATGGGAAATTTCTGCCATTTTGGATATTCTTAATTCTGAATGGTACTACTTAAATAGACTGGAAAGGTTATAGATATGTTACAAGAAAAGGAATGTGCACATATGATAATCTTTGGTAACTGACAAGCAATCTGGACAGTTTCAGTGTCATGGGCATTAAAATATAGCTTACAATAAATTATTACATAGAATGACCTGATTAAAAATCTATGAATGGGTCATCCCATGGCTTTAGCTCAGATTATGATTTGCTTACAGATGGTTTAATTTAGAAAATGCTTTAGCAAAAAAACCCAACAACCAAAAAACCAATTCTCTTAGATTTAATGGAGTGGATAGCTAATGTTTTACTCACTGCTTGATTAATTGGAACACAATATTATGGTCCGTAGATAGCATACTAATGCCACTTCAAGCCCACAAATTCCAGATGAATCTACAAATCAAATCTCACAAAACTGTAGGTATTTCACTCCCCAAGTATATTTTAATGGCAAGGAAAAATTACTTCTATGAATTAAAAGAATGTAGCTTGAAGAGTTTACTTTGATAAGGTATATTGTGTTTCCATTTAATGTGAACAGTTTACTATTACTCTTATGCATGACAGTGGTGATAGATGATAATCTTGTAGTGTAACAAAATCTAGTGTTTTGATTATCTTTAAAAATAGTATATATCTTCATGAAAGTGTTATCTGTGTTAATTATCAGGTGATGTATTACACTTTAGAATAAAACCAACTGGGGCAGCTAGGGGCGAAGTGGATAAAGCACCAACCTTGGATTCAGGAGGACCTGAGTTCAAATCCGACCTCAGACACCTGACACTTACTAGCTTACTACACTTACACTTACACACTTACTAGCTGTGTGACCCTGGGCAAGTCACTTAATCCTCATTGCCCCACAAAAAAAGAATAAAATCAAAAAATTAAAATTATGAAATTTAAAGTGTTTATGTTTTGTGTTATTGTTATCAAAAATAAATAAACATATGCCAGTGTGCCAAAGCAGTGACTTGCCCAGAGTCACACAGTTAGTACTTAAGAATCATAATCCTTATGAAATTAGTTATAAAGAAAAATGTTGAGGCACATGAGAACAAGATAATCTATTTCCACTTATGAGTATAGCTAAACTAATCTTGAACATTATAAACTAGCTATGGGTCTATCTTCAAATAATATTCAAAACAATATTGAAATACTTAAGAACAATATGACTAATGACAAGTGGAAATGAAAAGAAATCCTTAGAATAAAGCTAATCAGTATAGATGAAAGGGCAATTTACCTAGCATTCTGGTGTTATACATTTTTTTAAAAATGGAATTAAATATTGCCTTAGAGAATAGTATACTGGATGCAGTGCTGTACTGGGAGGTAGGAAACCTTAAAGAAAGCCTTGGATCTGTTGTTTACTAGGTATACAACCATTTGCAGGTCACAACCTCCTTAAGCTTCAGTTTCCTTACCTGTAAAATGGTCTCTATACTCTCTTCCAACTTCTAACATTCCCCATGGATGTACTTTCTTTTATATTTCTGTGTTCCTTCCTACTCTTGCACCTGTAGGCAGATGTTTTCTAGTCTCTAGAGTTTTATTTGGATTATTATAAAATCTCCCTCTCTTTGGTCTTTTGAACATCAATCATAAAGGCAACATTTCTATTTTTATTTTGATTAAGTAGTTTGCCTCATTCTAAAAAACTAGGGGCCATTAGCATTTTATCCTTTAAATTTTTAAAAAGGAACTTGATTACCATTTCAGTTTGAAATGAAGACTCATCAAAATATATTCAATTGAGCAAAGACACTCTAGTTTCTATGATTCTAACTCTAAAAATGTTAAATAAGCTTCCTACTTTTAATGATTTTAAGACAATCTACATTCTAAACAGATAAATTACTGAAAAATCTATAACCTATATAAGTTGTTAAAGATGAATTATATGAGATAACAAATACTGTTAGATATAATTTCAACTACTTACATATTCCTAGAAGTATGAATTAAATAAACTCAATTAGAAATTTGTAAAATTAGATCATTTTCAAAACTATAACTTGGTTATTGTGTAATAAATAATCCATGATATAGCATGCTGTTCACTGATTTATACTTTTAAAGTTTGGGGGCATCTAAGTGGTACAGTTGATAGAGCACTAGTCCTGGAGTCTGGGGGACCTGAGTTCAAATCTGACCACCAACATTTACTAGCTGTGTGACTCTGAGCAAGTCACTTAACTCTAATTTCCTCCCCTGAAAAAGTTGGGTATTTGCAAATTTTAAAGTTTCAGTGGGCGGGTAGCTAGGTGGCACAGTGGATAGGGCACCAGTCCTGGATTTAGGAGGACCTGGGTTCAAATTCGGCCTCAGACCCTTGCCACATACTAGCTGTGTGACCCTGGCAATTCACTTAACCCCAATTGCCTCACCAAAAAAATGTTTTAATGGATTTGTATTATTCCTTCACTTTCAAACTTTACATTTGGGACAATTTTATGATAACAATGGCAGGCACTCAATAAAAATCTGTTGACTTTTTTTTTTTTGGTGAGGCAATTGGGATTAAGTGACTTGCCCAGGATCATACAGCTAGTAAGTGTCTAGTCGACTGAGGCTGGATTTGAACTCAGGTCCTCCTGAATCCAGGGCTGGTGCTCTATCCACTACACCACCTAGCTGCCCCTGAATTGACTTTTTTAAAAAGTTGTCATACATATTAATAGATATAATAGTCCAAAACAGTCTATTTAAACCAAAGTAGCATATAATGGAAATTATAATTAATGTATTTTACTTAAAATGACTGATTTCAAGTGGATAAAGCACTGGCCCTGGATTGAGGAGGACCTGATTTCAAATCTGGCCTCAGACACTCGATACTTACTAGCTGTGTGACCCTGGGAAAGTTACTTAACCCTCATTGCCCTGCAAAAAAAGGCGACTCATTTCATAGAAATACCTTGGCTTTTGGAGTAGCTTTAATTGTCCAGATGCAGTCAACTGCTTGTCCAGGCTTTGTTTTGTCTTCCTGCTCTACTTGACTAGAGCGTACTATTCCATCAGCCCCTGAGAGTTCAAACTGGCAATCTAGAAGGGACATATAAATGATGTCAATGGAAAATAAGCCTCATTACAAATGTCATTAAGTAAAAAAAGTGACAATATAATACTAGACCTGGGATGGGATTTAAAATACCTCCTAGGTAAGTAAAGTCTGGATCTGTAACAGAAAAGAAGACAATCACTGGTACTGAAAAGATTTTAGAAGAGGCTCAAGGTTTAGCAGACTTAATGATATAACTGCATTGGTTATTGATCTATTCACATACCCTATGCTTATCTGCCTATATATGCCTTTGCTTACATTGTTCTCTATAATATGAAATACCTTTCCTTTCCTTATTCTCATGGTTAAATTTTATCTATCTTTTAAGATCCACTTCCAGGAAACTTTCCCTGTTCCCTCTCCCTCTAGTTGATTATTTCCCCACTTAGACTTCACATAGTAGTTTGTACCTCTTTTATGTATTGCTTCTATTATTTTGTTTTATGGCCATTTGTATATGTGTCCCATTCTCATAACTATATTTTTCGCTCCATGAAGTTAGGATCCATTTAAAACAAGCTCTATCTATACCAGTGGTTCTCAAAACATGATCAGTGTAGACTACTGATGGTTTTGAGAATCCTTTCCATTTCCTGTAGGCTGGTACCATGGCTGTTCGATGGTACCTTGTTATGTTTGTATTTATTTAATAAAAATAGTGTTTTTAATTATGTTATTAATTAATAATGAATTTATATCTCATAGAACATGACATCATCTTGTCATCTCAGTAAACGTGGCACCAGGCATCTCATTCTGCTGATGTGTAAGTTTGTTTTTACAGTGGCAAATAGAAGTTGACAGGGTAGATCTATAGGATATTTTGCTTTGCTGATGTGGTCATGCTACACAGGTATCTAAGAACCACCATTCTACAAGACACAGCATATCTGAGCAATTTAATCAAACCAGTTGTTTGGTATCTTATAGAAAAAACACCCAAATGAATGACTAAACTATGAATAAATTGTCTGAACTGGCAGATAATTTGGCACCATGTTGACACAGGCACAGATTTGGTTATACATAGACCAAATATTTATAAACAAATATTTTTACTACTTTGAAAAGGTATCAATAAAGAAAGCTGTCAACTAACAAATCAAACTATTCGAAACCCCAATCAGTTAACTTCATTTGTATAAATTAATATTACATGGAATAGGAATAAGGGCTAAACCTATAACTTCACTGATTTAGGGAACTTCTAGATAAAGAAACTCTTACTAATACAGGTGTCAGTTTCTATCTAACTTATACTCTTAGAAAGTTCCTGAGAGCATTGAAGGGTCAAATGACTTGCCCAAGATCACACAGACAGTATGTGGCAGAAGCAGTACTTGAACTCTGACCTTTCTAAATAAAGGCCAGTTCTCTATCTACTTAGCAATACTATAACTTAATTCTGAGAATATGAAAACATAAATTACCTAGGAAAGAACTTCTTATTTGATAAAATTGCTGGAGAACTGAAAAGAAGTCTGACAGAAAATGGGTTTAGACCAACATTTTGCCAAATATGCCATAATAAAATCAAAGTGTGGGTTAAAGCTAAAATTTAACAAAATGAGGGAGATAGCAAACACAAAGTTTCTGGAATAATTTGTAAAATACAATTTTTAGAATAAGAATCAGAATTATTAGAGCTAGAAGAGGCCTCAGAGAACTTCTAATCTAACTTATTTTGCAAATAAGAAAACTGAGTCCCAGAAAAGTGAAATAATTTGCTAAAGGTCAGACAGGGAATTATCAAACACTAAAAGAAAAACAGGGACCAAACAAATCAACTGGCAACATATGATTGTGCCCCAGGCAGAATTAGCTGTAGCTATATTTTCAAAAAGACATTAAAAATAAACTTTGTTTTAGAAGAAGACACATTTGGCATTAGCTTATGTTATTTTGTAAAAGAAGTTTTTCAAAGCTAAAAGGATTTCTGAATTTATATAGTAAAGTACTCATGATATTTATGACCCAGATTTTCCCAATACATTTTTATTTACTAGGAATAACTAGGATACTTTTTTGGGGGAAGGGGGAAAACATGACAGAGACAATTTTATTAAATAATTATAATTCTAAACATCTCAGCTTAGAGAGAAAAAATCCAAAGAGATAAAACCCTAACCTGCCTTTGAAAATTTCTCTCCCCCAAGCTATTTTCAGGTTACAATTTATAGTATTCCCAAACAAAGACAAAATTCTATAATAAGATAAGCCATAAAAAGCTCACATGCAAGTTTAGTTGAGCTTTAATTCATAAATAGAAAAATAGTGGGGGCAGCTAGGTGGCGCAGTGGATAGAGCGCCGGCCTTGAAGTCAGGAGTACCTGAGTTCAAATTCGGCCTCAGACGCATAACACTTACTAGCTGTGTGACCCTGGGCAAGTCACTTAACCCCAATTGCCTCACTAAAAGAAAAAAAAATGAGAAAAATAGTCACTTAAAATGTGATTCATGGGATACTCTCGGATGCTTCAGTCCACTAAATTGTACCCCATTGGCCTGCAGTTCTTCCTTTTAATGGTATCCTTCTGAAATGTGGAGAGATTCTGGTTTATTCTCTGTTTTGTGAGGTTCCTAATATGTTAGAGGACTATCTATTATCTTTCCAGAGAAGTGTTTAATTTAGAAATTTCTTATATATAAATTCTTTAAAGAGTGAATGGATCCAATTAGTTGTTTCTCCATTGTCCCCTTACTGACCCAAAGTATTCTCCCTTTGGGAACATAGGATTTTATGTCATTAGGTAAAAAATTAAGAGCTGATAGAATATAACAAAAGACTAAAGTTTTGGGGAAATATTGTCCTTTTAAAGGTATTGGCTTGGGAATTAAAAAACCAAAAGTCTAATTCCAGCTCTAACTGCTATTGCTTCACCTTTCTGTGCCTCAGTTTTCTCACCTGTAAAATGAATAGATTGACCTAGAAGACCTCTATGATCTATTCCAACTGTAATATACCAATGACTTAAATTTTTTAATACCTTGAAAATAGCTTTCTATATATTATATTATAAATCCTTTTATTTCAGGGTTCTAATTTGCTTTTATAATTTCATCATGCCCAATAGAGTGCTTTTTTGGTACAGTAAGTGACCAATAGTTATTGAATGATCAATCCTAAAGATAGTGGTCAATTCATATAATAGGAAAAAAACATCAATTAATCTAATTGTTTGGAATCATGGGGATAAAGAAACCGGTTGGGTGAATTTTTTTATTTCATTTGGATTATTTGCTACTGTGAATCCATGAAAAAGAGTCAAGAAAGCTTTTTTTTTTTTTTTTTTTGGTGAGGCAATTGGGGTTAAGTGACTTGCCCAGGGTCACACAGCTAGTAAGTGTAAGTGTCTGAGGTCACATTTGAACTCAGGTCCTCCTGAATCCAGGGCTGGCGCTCTATCCACTGCGCCACCTAGCTGCCCTCCAGGAAAGCTTTTATACCATTTTTCTGATGACACTGAATATCAAAATTTTGAAGCAGTATAGAATCAGTGATAAAAATTCTGCTTTTAGGTTTTCTTAAGGTTTCACAGAGTAACTTTCTTTAGGTCCTGCCTAATTTCTTTATAGTCCTGCATCTGTGCTAATGGATATAGCTTGACTAATTGACCTCCTTTCTACCCTTAATATTCTATGTTGAATAGTTAATCATTGAAAAAAAATAATAAACCCTTACCTGGAATAAAAGAGTATTTTGCTCGAAATCCCAGTCCTTCTAGTTCTTCATCAGAACTAAATTTAATCCACATAAATCTGCCTGTTGACCTAATTAATGAAGGGCTTTTTACACCACAGTAACGATCTATAAGTGGAGAGAAACCAAATGGCCCATCTCGAATTTCCAAGTGATCAAATCGACATTCAAATGAAGGTTCTATATAATAATGTTCATCAAAGGTCAGTTCTATTCTTTGTCGTGGAGCAGCTGTAACACAGAGAGTCAATTGGGATAGTTTTAAAAGAAGGAAATATGTAATGTACAAACACTGAAAAGATCTAAAGAGAAAAAAATGGAAATAACTGCTGAGTCAATACTTTACAACTAAGGACATCAATATGAATGAAATAACATGCTCGGAGCCAACGTGAATAAATCAAGAGGAATTGGCAGAACCACAGTTGCATTTATTAATAACTTAAACATTATGAAGGATATAGGTCAGAATACATAGCTTATATTTTATTAACTATAACATTATTCTTTATAGAACAATAATTTTTCCCTTCAGCATATATTATTTATTACATTGGTTAAGTATATATTTTATTGGAATCAAGATTTCAAGAAGCAACTATTCCATTCATGAAGTATAATGGATCAATGAAAAAGAAATAGGAGAAAATATGAATAAAAAAGTAATGTTATAATAATGAGGATTATGAACAGAAATTTGCATAAGGTCTAGTAAATTATTTCAGTAATGCTTAAGGAAGTTTCTCAGCAACATTTCTCATTAATATTGATACTTGAGATGAAAAGTTGAATATTTTTACTGGTTTGAAGGTTCTTTTAAAGAATTTTTAAAACCTAGAAATTTGTTTGTTGTTGTTCAATTGTGTCCAACTCTTTGTGACCCCATTTGGGGTTTTCTTGATAAAGATACTGGAGTGGCTTTGTCATTTCCTTCTCCAGCTTATTTTAGAGATGAAGAAACTGAGGCAAATAGAGTTAAGTGACTTGTCCAGGGTCACACAATTAGTAAGTGTTTGAGTCTTCTTGACTCCAGGCTTCACACTCTATCCACTGTGCCACCTAGCTTTCTGTACCACATAGCCTATCATTGTATTCTTATGAATGTTTCAAGTTCAGAGGCACTTATTGTTACTTGTTTGATCAAAATTTTAAAATTAATTGGATTCAAAGCAGTTAAAATGTTATTATGTCATCAACACTTTTAATTTTATAATCAATAGTAAAATTCAAGAGGGAAAAAGACATTTAAAAATACCTTCCAAAATGTAGATACACTCTTTGTTTGGTGGGTATGATTCAGGATAATTTGGAGAAGCAAAATGACCCCCATTGCTGGTTCGAACCCAAATTCCACACTGTGTAGCTGGAACATGTTTAATTCCAATATTCTGCCCATCTTGAAAAAATTACATTAAAACTTATGAAATAAAGCAAATCAAACACTCCCAACAACAACAATACCACACACACACACTTACACACTTCAACCACTGTACATTCAAAGAATTATTATATACTTAATATAATCCTTGGCAAATTTGACATACCTTAGTAAGAGTGAGGGGGATACAGGTTTCTATATACTATGTTAGGAGCATTGAAATGTACTATAGCTATAGGAGAAAGGGAAAATAAGATGTTTGGGGTCTTATGCATTGCCCCAATTTACCTGATAGTGTGCCATTTTTGGTCCTGAGAAATAGTGATACATTTTTTTCCATTCTCAAGAAAAAAGCAATTGCTGAGTCACTACTTTACAACTAAGGACATTATTATGATGCCTGTGGGGGGCATCTCATGTATCAACAGAGTTCAGTTATTCAAAAATTTAACTAAAGTTTTCTGCAGTTATTTTCATATTCTATTCTTATGTATATTTCAATAGTAAATTAAGATTAAGAGCTTTTATAGGAAAGGGCATGCCTTCCATCATGAAAACCTGATCTAAAGTAATTCAGCTGGTTTACTTTCATATCCATGAAGATTTGGAAAGGTTTACAGAGCTTTGAGTATTATAGAGTTCTTTTGTGCTCATACGATTGAGAGTTGGAATGGATCTTAGAGACAGTTTAATTCAATCTCCTCATTTTACAGATGAAGAAACTGAGGCCCAGAGAGGTTAAATGACTTAAGCAAGGTAACACAGGTAGTAAATAACAGAGTTGGAATTTTGGCTAGGCTTTTTTGCTTTGTTTTTGCTTTTTTTTTTTTTTAGTGAGGCAATTGGGGTTAAGTGACTTGCCCAGGGTCACACAGCTAATAAGTGTTAAGTGTCTGAGGCCGGATTTGAACTCAAGTACTCCTGACTCCAGGGCTGGTGCTCTATCCACTGCGCCACCTAGCTGCCCCAGAGTTGGAATTTTAAAAAGGGTTACCTGACTTCAAATCATGAGTTTTTTCTAGTACACTATGCTGCCTTTCTGTCTGCTCATATTGCAGACATGGGTTTCTCTTCCTGCTTTATGTTTAAGCATGAATCTTATTCAGTTTTGTGCTTATTCTCACTGTGAGCCAGGAGCCACTAGTAATAGCAGACTACTGAATTAACCAGGACAAGAATAACTATTGACAATTTACTTTGCTTAACTGCAGCTGAACTCAGTTAACTGAGGCATATATGTTGACAGAATGCCTTAGGTCACTTGAACGACCCAGAGGGATTGTGGAAATAGCATTCAGTAGCTAGACTACTTTCTATTAACCCATTCTACTGTCTTGTATATGTTATAAATTGTCACTATAAATATCATACCTTGGGTCTTCTGGGCCACAGCAATGCCTTCTACTACAAGTACTGTTATTAACAACACTAGTGAAAGAACAGAAAACACATATTAAAATAAAACTATAGTTAAAGATGCATTATATTTCCAAGGAAAAGCTGATGGTAAAACATAGAGAAATAAAAACATTATTCTTAATTATATGGCCTTCAACTTCAAGATTTCAAAAAAAAACTTACTTTGGTTTCTTATGTTAGAAAAATCTCTAAAAATTCTGATTTGTGCTTACTTATATCTGAACTTGAAATATGAATTTAAAATTATTATTCCTTAGCTATGGATGGAAAAAGCACAAGTTTTAAATCTTTAAAATGGATATTGCTCATACACTAAAGTCTTGAATCAAGTCTACCATATTTCAAACAGGTTTCAAAAATAGAATATTTTACATTTAAACTTAATTTTAACTTTGGATTACAATACTGTCTTTCCATGCACAGGGGGCAACTTATGAATGTGTTATGTCAGTGAAAGTTCAATTGGATTCTCTGACATCCAAGCTTCTACATGATAAAAACAGAAAGAGGGCAGCAGCCTCAAAGAAATCAATTAAAGAAGTTTCACAGCTGTGCAGAATCCTATGCTAGAAAATAATCTATATTTAGAAAATGAAACCTAACATATTTTTCGTTATAGTACAAGTGAACATTTTAAAGGTCAAATGGACA
Source organism: Dromiciops gliroides (assembly GCF_019393635.1). Taxonomy (NCBI): domain Eukaryota; kingdom Metazoa; phylum Chordata; class Mammalia; order Microbiotheria; family Microbiotheriidae; genus Dromiciops; species Dromiciops gliroides. The sequence continues at coordinate 409,594,118 of NC_057862.1, read as the reverse complement.
CTACATCATATTGAGATGGTTTTTGTTGTTATATGAAATTCTATGATAGTCACCTTTATTTTCTATTTCTTTCAGTATTGATGCCATCTTTCATAATTTTCTCCTGAATGGAAAAATTCTATCCCCATAACCTAACATTCATATATGGATGTGAGTTTTTATATTATCCATTCACCCATCCAATAAAGTTCCCAAAAAATAAAATGTATAAGTATGGTTTGGGGGAGATTTGACTTAATAGTAGTTAGTGTACAAGACATAGAGGTTTTGATGGCCTGCAGGCTCAAAGGGAGTGAAAAATATGAGGTGGCTGCCAAAACATTTACATTAAAATAAATATCTAGTTCTTCCATATCATTATTTAGTCAGACTCCATCCAAAGCACTACTTAGTTTTGGATATCATACTATAAACATACTTCATACAAATTTAAGGAACTGAGGAGATTTAGCTTTGAGAGAAAACTTAGGGAGATATAATAGCTGGCTTAAAACAGTCTGAAGGCCTGTCATTGGAAAAGGGATTAGATATATTTGATGTAGCTCCAAGGACTTAACTAGGACCAATGGGGAGTTGTTACAAGGAGGCAGGTTTTGGCTTAATGTAAGGAGGAACTCTTACAATTGAAGTTATTTGGTAATGAAATAAACTTCCTCATGGGGAAAGCGAGTTCTCTGCCACTAGGACACGTTAAAAAGAGGCTGAATGTCCAAGTGCCAGGGAAACCATAATGGGGATTCTTACAAGAATGAGAGATTGGTCTAGATTCCCTCAAAGGTCCATTTCAATATGAAACACTAAGTATGCACTATGTGGAAAGTAATGTTAGGTTTGGAGGACACAAGAATCTTTCAGGAATAGTCTTTGACCTTGTTAAGGAAGTTGTGATCTAGTTTTTCAATTTTTAGCCTTTGTATTTTTGGGGACTTACTCTAGTTCACTCCTCAGTTTCTTACTTTCTCCTCTTTTTTTGGAGGGTAGGTGGGGTGGGGTCAGTGCTGTTGTTGAAGACATAATATGCCACAAAGGAATTACTCTTCATAAACTGTAACTGAGTTAGAGGGACTGACTCATGGGATAGAGATACCACTACATTTCTTAGGACAGATTTATTCACAATGGAAATATGGTAATTCTTTAAATAGCATTTTCTATCTCTATCAATATGAAATCAATGCATCATGCTACAAGAAAGACTACTGCAAAGGCACCACCTTTTAGAGAAGTAAAATTAGTAGCTATTGCACCCTTTTCATCTTAACTAATCTAATGAGTGACAGAGGCAAATGGGCATATTTATGAATAAACAACTTTCATGTGCACCACACATAGTAAGATGTATAAGTAAGCATGGTATGAGGAAGAAAAAGTACAATAAGCAATCACAAAACTGAAAACAGGGGAACACCAGTAAAACTGACAGAAAAATGAACTGAAGAAAATTAATTGAGTAGTTATAGACAATGCCTACTAAAGATCTGGCTGTGCACAAATTTGGTTTACTGGTGCTATCAATCATATTATTCACAAGTGGGATAGAATGTTTTAACTAAAGCTTTAAGGATGTACAATGCTTATTACATTTGATGCTACATTTCTAGGATTGCACAGAAATTAGTTTGCTGAAACTGTGCCATCTAAAACAAAGATATTATAAAAATATAGAAAGGAGGGACTCTAGTGCACCTAGAAATATCTGTTTCTCTTTCTCCTAGTGGTAAAGCAGTGACTATTAATCATCCTAGTAACATGTCATAACAAACATATGAGTTTAGCTGAGAATTTAATAGATTCTTTGTAATGAAGTAGGGTTTTAAGCAGACTGAATTATTAAAAACAAATGCCATGGATGTCCAACATCATGGAATACCAATGAATAATTAGGTTAGGATGTATCTCCCTGCTGCAATTTAGCATTATGACAAGATAATAGCACTTAAGTTGTTTGTAACCCTAGTACTGAACAAATATAATTTGAATGGAATTATTTAACATATAAGACACTTCTCTGTTTTTCTGTCCTCTGTCTCACCAAAACTTCTATTGCTTTTTTTGCCTTCTGACTAAATGGTTCACTAATTTTTCTTCCTCATCTCTCATATTCAATTAGTTGCCAAGTCTTTTTAGTTCTGTTGACATTACATTTTTCACACCTTCCCTTTCTTTCTGTTCATTCTTCCAAACTGCCTTATTTCATGCCTTTATTGGTACTTTTGCTTGTACTATCATAATAATCTTCTAACCAATCTCATTGCCTTTTACTAAGTGCTGAAGATGATTGAGAGTAGTGTTCTTTAAGTGTGAGTGGCAAGGAAGGTAGCTTACTCTTCCCCAGGATGCTTTAATAATATCAGGAAGTAGTCCCAGTACTGGAGAGGTGTGAGCATGGGGACTTGGAGCTGAAGGAGTTCAAAGAGAATCTAGTGAATGTTTATTGGAAAGTATGACTGAGTTGCTGAATGCCCAGCGCAAGCATATAGTTAGAGAGAGACCAATAAGGATAAAGCAGGATGACCGGTAACTTAGGCCCAACTGTCCCTTTTATACAGAGTAGATACCAGTGAAATGAACTGTGATAAAAAGACTGCCAAATCAGATTTTGTCTTAGATTGAATTGTGTGGGTTTCTAAGTTCCTCTTAGTTTAGTTTTAGGAAGATCTCATCGGGAAATAGGGTGGAAGTGGGAGGAAGGGGACACAGGGTGACTCAAGGCTGAGATGTTCAGGGGAGTGTGTGGCACCTTCAGTCTCTTCCCCTCTCCAAACCATCTTTCATACAGATGCTAAAATAATGTTCCTAATGCACAGACCTAACTATGCCACTTATCTGAACAAAAATCATTATTCTCTATTGCTTATACAACAGAAAACAGATTCTTAACTTGGCATTTAAGATCTTCCAAAATTTGGCTCCATTCTAGCTTTATTTCACATTACTTCCCTTCACACACTCTTATGTAGCCTTCACATGCTCATGTTCTGGCTGACTGGACTACTAGCTTTTCCCCAAATTTGATATACCTTTCCCCATATCTGGGCATCTAAGTAGGCTTCTCTCATGCCTGAAATGTATGCATTCAACTTCTCTAACTTTCAGAATATGTCTTTTCCTTCATGGTAATTCAGTTGCCATCTCCTTTGGGAGGCCTTCACTGATCATTCCAGACAGGGATACTCTCTTCTTTCTCAAATTTTCTGGATCTCTACTTTGCTCTCTATATTAATCCCCTTCTCCAGTAGAATATAGGTTCCTTCAGGGTAAGGATTGTGACATTTTAAAAATCATTGTATCTCTGATACCTGGCATATGTGTTGGTTGAAATGAATTTTCAACTCCAGATATCACCTAAGATAATCCATGCTTTGAAAGAGTATGTAAAATACCAAACCATCAGCATAACATAATGGATAAAGGAAGGGGTTTGGAATCAGGAAGGTTCACATTCCACCTCTGACACTTCCTGGCCACCTCTAACACCTTGGGGTAGCCAAATAACTTCTCTTGCCCTCAGTTTCCTTATTTGGAAATGGGAAGAATGCTTTTCATACCAATCTCAAGAATTTTTGAGGCTCAAATGGGATAATGCATATAAAGTGCTTGGCACATTTCAGAGCACTATATAGATTTCAACTGTTATTATATTAAGGCTGAAGATCAAGTCTAGACCATGTTTCTCAAACTTTGTAACCTTAGAGGCTTTATTGAAAGGGAAGAATTAAATTTTTAACAACCATCTGGGTGAAAAGCAAGTTTTTTAGACATTTTGACTCTGGAATTCAGGTGAACAACAACAAAATTCTTAGTTATGGCTCACTTCTTTCTAATAAAGAAGGATGTTAGGATATGAATTTATATTATGCTACTATAGGTAGAAGGTATACCTTTAACATCCCACCAAAATGACCAATATTAGCTTTTAACCCTACATTCTTCTTGTCCTTATTTAGGCTTTGCAGTTAAAGGTTCTTCCCAATTATACTAAATGAAAAAAAAGTAACATTTATTTTCTTCAAATTAAATTTAAACTCCAAATCTTGGGTGTTAAACCCCTACCAACTTCAATCTGCCTCCTTTAGTCAATTGACTTTATTTCTCACAACAATCATACTATCTTAAAATTAGTCAATATCTATTGATTGCCTAGCACAGAATACTAAGCCACTAGGAGCCATACTGAAGGCATATTCTTTTTTTTTTTTTTTTTTTTGAGGGCTGGGAAGAAAGAAATTGAGATCTCACTCACCATTTGCCTAGTCACAACTTTGGGCCAATCCCACATTCCATGAGTCAGATATAACAAGGGATCTTCAGTGAAAAACAGAGTGAATTCCATCTATAGCCTAGTCTCTATTTTTAAGTATCAGGAATTACAAATATTCCGTTATTAAAACAATTTTTAAAAATAGGAGATGTTGAGCCAAAAAAAGTTTTATTATGTACCTGATAACAAGAAGGTGCTTAACCTTAACAACAACCAATCTTCCTTATGGTAGTTAAACATCTACTTATCAGAAAGTATACAAGGCTTAGTGAACTTTAAATCCCTGGGTCCTAGCATATGCTTATTAATCACACTGCCAATCACTTCTTCCAGGAAAAAAGTAGCTTGTAGCAGTAGTGTCTTCTCTTTTCTGAAAAATATGACAGCCTCCTTGTCAAACCCAAACCACTGTAGGAAATTAAAAGTGCTCCTGAGAAGACAATTATGTATATCTTCCTACTGTAATTACCACAGATTCCTCCTCAGACACCCTTAGTCAAGAGTCGACTACCTTCTCATTATTATGATACCAAATCTATTTTAGAGAACATTAGCCTTTCTTTTCCTCCAGCCTCCAGCTTCAAATTTTCTGGCAAATCACAGAAGTCATATGTAAATGAATTTGTTAGTTATTTTGAATGGGAAGAAAAAGTTGAGGTTTTAGATTAATCTCTTTCTCGCTCTTGTTACCTATAGCATAACAATGTTAACAGGTTACCTTTCAACTAAGGCAATCAAGATTGTATACACCAGGGTCTAGTGCAGTGTGCTGCAAATTGCAGGTACTTAGTGAATGATTATTTAATTGAAGTTGTGTCCCAACAATTTTATGGTAGATATGGCTCTTATATAGCTGACTTACGCTTCCAGGTCCTTGTTACAGGTTAGTTTTTTGTTTTTTTTTAAAATAAGACAATGTTGTAGAAGTTGTAATGTTGTAAAAGTTTATTGTCTATCACATTCCAAGGTGGATAGTTTTTTTTTTTAAATAGTGCCAATGAAAAGTTGGTTTTCCTATGTAACATCAATATCACAACTATAACATTCAACTAACAACCTATAAATTGAAATCTAGGATTTAGCTGACTTGCTATATTTGGTGGGAATCTACTGGATCATAAATGGTTTAGTAGGACAAGAACATATCTAAGCATGTGGCTCAGAGGTTGACCATGTATTTATATTCCCGTTTTTATTTGTGTGCAAATCTGACGTTTACTTAATTTGTACTTGCAATATTAGAAATCTAGTGAAAAGTTTTTGTCAGCAGGAACAAGTTGGAGAAAATTACTTAATAATCCACTTTGCATAAGTTTTCATAAAGTCTGATACAATTCTCATCAAGTCTGATCTTCAATCCCACAATCTAAATAAAGAATCAGTGGTTCATTAAACTACTAACATTTGCTCTCTACTTAAACTCTTTATTACCTATTAGTATCGGTGATTTTTAATCATTGAAGTTTTTTTTATCAGTATCTATGATCATGCAAATTTTCAGTAACAACTTTTAGAAATAATATACTTCAATGTAGAAGCAATCTACCTTAAAGAATACTTCCTCACAGCTTGGACACTGAATTGTATTATACTTGCCCCACCATTTAACAGCTGAGGAAACTGAGGCACAGGGGTTTTTTTTGAAAGAAATTTATTCAATGTCAAACAGTAAGAAAATAGCAGAGGTGGGATTTGAACCCAGACTCTCTAACTCTAGATTCAGAGTTCTTTCTATTCTACCATGCTGCTTATATTAAGTAAAAATGGCTTAAGCTGGATAATTAAAAGAAATAGCAGGTACTATACCTGATAAGGACTCCCCTTTTTCTAGTGGCCCAAGAGGACAGAGTGCATTGGCACAAGGTAAAAGCATCCCTGAAATATGGGAAAACTAAAGCAGGTAGCATTATGGAAAACCTAACAATATTTTTGGTGGGGAAAGTGAATTTTGTTTTCTGGTAATATTTCCAGATTCTCATTTATGAGGAATACCATTGCCATATTAGGTTTTTCCACATGGAATGTGTGCATACATGTATGTATATATACTACACACATATACATATATAGATATACACATATACCTATTCATCCATCCACAGACATACAAATAAATGTGTAAACATATACATATATGTGTGTGTATACGGCATACCTACAAAATGAGCATATCTAATTTACTACCATCCCATCTAATTCTATCTTATCTCATTCCATTCCTAATTTTCTAGGCCAATTTTAACTCTTTATCTAATGTTTTATTGTTGATGTCAATTAATAGTAGTTATTAATTTTGCCATAAGCTTGCAAGGACTTGTTCCATGCTGCCTTAATATATATATGTTAAGTGCCTCTTAATTACTTTAAGATGATATAAAAAAGCATTGTTTAAATTAATCTATGCCTAAATTTGCAAATAATTTAAGTTCACAGCCTCTATTACAAAAAAGAATACAAGTAAAATCATAACACTATTTTATAAATAACTCCTACTTAAGTTAGTAATAGATTAAGCAAATTTTTTAAACTATATAATCAAATTACAAGTGATTATTATAGTTATTATAACTAGAACACAGGAAAAATAGTTAAGAATCTAGGGAGTGGAAATGAACATATGGTTTACATACTCTCAGAATTCTTAATATCAGATCATGGAAGATAAGTAAATATTCACTATCCAAAAAGTCTTGCTTGTTAATTTATTACAAGCTTCTTGTGAAAGAAGAAATTAAGTGTAATTATTTAAATTTGGTAAAGAGATTTCAATTGTTAATTTAGGAAACATTTAGATAGCTAAATTATTAACTAAGTTAAAACATTGAATTTACTAATTACTCAATATCAATTTGACAAAAGTTTTGCTAATTCAAAGGTCATTATAAAGTGAAAATTTATCATGTTTACATTACAAACTAACTTTTATCTTACTGTAACTTGACTTGGAAAAAAAATTCCCCCAATTTGGCACAAACTTCTGATGGAAACGGATACTGATGAAAGCACTGATATAATGATGCTCAAGTTTTCCATGAAATGTAAAAAGGTTACAACAGTGCAAGTAAGGCAAAATCCACTTTTTTACTTAAAGCAGGTGGAGAGAGAGACCCTTTGTTTCACTCTACTGTTTTCCTCTGAGAATTAAAGAGAAATTCATAAGCAACTTTGAGGTACAACTTTAATTATTAAAAAATAAACCTGCACATGACAAAAACCCCTTACCTCTTGGAAAATTCGAAATAACTATGTTTTGTCTGAGCGTACTACTTTTGGCAAGGAGACAATTTTAATTGCAAGTATCAGAACGAGGAAGACAACTAAACAGCAACAGCGGTGTTTTAAGATCTCATTCAAATATAGGGATGATTATCACTTTGTCAAACTGAGATAGCATCTGTGGAAAAGTCCAAAGCAAAAGACTGAAAGAAGCCATACTCCCTAGAGACATTGTACATCATTAGAAAACGGGTCAGCATTGGCTGAGCTCCACTTCAGGAAAGCCTGCAGTGGTGTCGCAGCCTCCCAACTCTCCTCCTCTATCACTATTACTACCACCACCATCAAGGAGTGTTCTTGTGATTTGATACATGAAAAGGAAGGGCAAAGAAACACAAATAAGAAACCCCTAGTACTTTAAAGTGCGACCAGATTCTCTAATGTTATACTCATAAGCCACAAGTGACAATATGACTTTGGCTTTAAGTCAGTCTTTGAAAATGTTATTGTCTGTCAGTTGTGCATGGCTTTCATCAACATACGACACTCAGAATTGAGATGCTGAGGATCGAAAATTAAAAGCTCTACAGGTTTGGCTTTACGTATTTTGCTTCTGTCTGGAAGTAAAACACAAGAGCATTTTACACACAAATACAAGAACATTGTGAATACTATGAATTTCGCACATCAATGCCATGTTCTAGACCTCAACTAGGAAGCTTACTTTAAAAAAATTACTTATCTATGGAACAAAGTAGTGCTATGAAAACGTTTTTCTTAAAGAAAATTCTTTAGAATTGTGTTTATTGTTTTTACTCTGGGTAAGAAATGACCATAAAAACTGCCTTGGTTCTACTTACATATACGCATTGCACTTGATTTTATAACAAATACGATGTATTAAGTACAGAATTATTTGTTTGATAGTATGAAAACACAACACAAAGAAAAGTGATCTGAAAGGCACATCAAAAATCAGGATAAATGGAACATCTAAGATTACTTAGACACGTATTCCTAGTAGTTTTGTATATTCAAATGAGAAATCTCATGAAAATCAAAGACATTGAAAGGAGTTTTAAAGACCTTAAGGGTAAATCATGGAAATGACACAATCACTCAATAATCTAGTTTTTCTCAAAAACAACAACAATCCTTTTCTAGACTAGGAGTTCAAAAATGATTGCTTTTAAATTGCACAGGGACACTTTGGTACAAGTAGTTTTAAAAGAAGCAAACATTTTAGGTTTTTGGGGGTGCCGCTACAGCAGCCCAAGCGCATTTCAGCCAGGGTAGCTACAGCAGCGCCGCTCTGGGCATCGTTTCTAGCTGCACTAAGAATGACAAAGGCGGCTTGCAGCAGCAGCAGCGGCGGCGGCGGCGGCGGCGGCAGGGAGGGAGGGAGGGAGGGAAGGAGAGCAAGGGGGAGCTTAGTTGAAAGTCTCGGTCCACTGAGCGGGCCACCGCCGTCCCTCCCTTAGGCAAACGACCCAGGACAAGGAGAAAGCAGCCGGCATCCAGTGCCTCCCGAGAGGGTACAAGTGCGCGCTGCGGGGGAGCGGAGATGGGCGCAGAGCTCGGACGCTCCAGGGCCACGGAAGCGAGCCCGGGGTCGGGGGTCTGGAAAAGGGTAGCGGAGAACCCGGGGTTCGGTCAGGGACTGGGACTGCCAGGCGGGGCGCGGGTCGGGGAAACGGCTGCTCCAGTTCCCGGACGGGTCCCGCAGACCCTGGACAGCTCCGGCGGCAGGCGGCGGGGTCCCGGCCCGACCCGGCCCGGCCCGCAGGGGGCGCAGTTTTCCGTCCGGGCTAGGCGGGCTGGCGCTTACCTTTGAGGACCGAGCAGAGCTTCTCCAGGGCCATATTCCCGGCCGGGTCCCAGCCCCGGGTCCCGGGGTAAAGAGGGGACGAGGGCGGGCGTAGTGGGAAAGCGCCTCACGGCCCGGCCCAGCGGCAGCCCCGTGCTTTCCCCATCTGCCGGGCGGAGCCGTTTCCCCAGTCCTCAGGTTCGCGAGCCAGCCATGCCTGGGCTCCTCGGAAGGCTAGGGGGCTGCCGGAGCAGCCCCTCGACGGGCGTCGCCTCCGGCTCCGCGGCGTTCAGTCCCATCGACCAGAGGAGCCGATTCCTAGAGTCGGGGAGTGGTTACGAGGGAGTAAGCCTGAGGGGGGCTAAGCGCTCCCGTAGGTCCCAGGGAGCGTCGGTTGAATGCAGGTCCTACTCGGGCACTAGGAGTCCCTGGAGCTTCTCCCTAGTCAGCAGCCGCTCCGGCTGGAATGAAGTGGCGGTCACCCGGAGCCCAGGCTCTTTTAAGAGGGGAGCGCGAGCGCCGCGTGCCGGCTGTGCCACTTCTGCGCATGTGTCCTTCCCCCGCTCTCCTCTACCCCCTGTTTCCCACTCCCCCTTCTTGTCTCCTCTTTTAACTCCCCCTCCCCGCCAACCGCCTTCCGAGCCCGCGCGCGCTCCTCTTCGGGCAAATAAAGCCTTTCAGCGGCTTGCGCTTAGCCAGCCGTTAGCTTATTATCCTCCCTCCCTCCAGTCCCCTCCTCTCCTCTCTACCCCCGCCTATCCCACAGAGTTGCGTGCGTGCATGCGTGTGTGTGTGTGTGTGTGTGTGTGTGTGTGTGTGTGTGTTTACACGTTAGATGGGAGCGGGGAGGGGGGGCACTCCTCCGCGCCTCGTGGGGCTGACCGTTAGGACTGAGAGGGGGTGTGGGGGAGGGGGGTAATCTTCCGTCACGCGCCCTCCCCTTGCTCCTGGAGGCGCAGGGCTAAGGGCCGCCAGGCAAAGTCGCTTCCTCCGCGGTCGCGGCCCGGGGAGCTGTCCCCGAGTTAGCTTCTCGGCTGGCGCCGAGCCCTCCTCTTCTTATCCTGTCTACTCCTCGGGTCGGACAGCTTCTTCTTGAGGGACAGAGGTAGAGCAGGGCCCGGCACCTATCTCGGCACCAGCGGGGTACTCGGAGGATTCCCCGGGGGACAAGAGTCAAACCCCCCACCCGCCCCCCCCACATCTGCTCCATCCCTGCCCCCCCCGCCCTGCGGAGAAGCGGCCACCAGTCTCGCTCCTGGGAAAAAAAACCCGCGTGGTGGCGGGCTAGCCGCGGCTCCATGCTCTCTGCCGGTCAGTCTGACCTCTGAGCCCTTGGCCGCGGCCCCCTCGCGGCCCCCCCACCCCCACCCCCACCCCCGGAGCCTCTTCAGGATTTGGCGGTTCGGGCTGATTTCTGGAGGCATCCGGATGCCCGAGCGGGACCGGGGAGTCTGGTGTTTATACCGGTGTCTAGGCTCTCAAAACAAGGGCAAAACTTTCCCGATTCATGTCTAGTTTCATGAAAGTCCCCCAATGGCCAAGAATTCCCCGAGAGAAAAAGCAACACTGAGCAAACTGGGAGCGTGCATTATACACAGCCAAGACCTCGATATCCTTCTTGTAAGGCAAATAACGGCTCCTGGTTCTTGTCGGTCCAGCCTCAGACACATAATATGATATTAAATGGATCACTCAGAATGTAGAGCTGGAAGAGACCTTAGAGATCATTCCATCTCTGGCGCAACCCCTATGTTGTATTGAGGTCGAGGAATTAAGTGGCTATTCCAAGGTCACCAGGAAAGCAGAATGGAGATGAACTTAGCGACTCAACTTCACGCCTTCACCTTCCACTTATTTTTCACTTTTAGCACAGGAATAGGGACTGGACCTGTGATTTTACTGAGAGTTTCCAGATATGTGCAGTTATTCAGTATTAAGCAATATTCTTACAAACAGGCTTGGTTTTTATATTTTAAATAAGGTAGTCTACATCCCTTTAGCATAGCTAGCAAAGAGTTTCAAAGGGTGGCAGGCTGCTTTAGCTTTATCCCAAATAGACAAAATATTATGAGGTCACCTGGTAAGTATTTGAGATACTTAAAGATGATAGACATCCCTAGAACATTATGAATAAGGAATTAGTTCACTTCTCAAGGATTCCATGCTAAGTATTTATTGTTGCTAGATGGTGTGGAGTACAAAGGGAGAAAAAGATAAGCTTTCAGCTCACAGGGAATCTACAATATAGGCGGGCCACTGAGGTACAAATAGTTAGTGAATAAGCCAGCATTGTGTTCAAGACCATTTCTTACTAGAGAATAGAATCAGGGTCAAAGATCTAGAGATGAAAGTGAATTTAGAAATGTCTAAAACTTTAGTGTTACCACTAGATGGGTCTTGAAAACATTCCTCTTCCAAAGAATTACTTGCCCGGACAATCCAATCAAAATTTAAGTCACAGTTTTTATTATTTGGCACACAGAAGCATGGCTGGGAGAAGAAGCCTAGGTTTTAACCCCCCAGGGAAGTACAGGTTTATGGCATGTTCCTTAGACATCCATAGAGGTATGGCTGGGAGAAGAAGAGTAACTTCAACTCCTGGGGAGGTTTAATCAGACATCTATAGAGGTATGGCTGGGAGGAGAAGTATAACTTCAACTCCCTGAACAAAAGAGTAGATGACAATGTTATAGAGGCGAAAAGGGGGTGGTGGTAGGGACCTAAGACTAAAAAGGTACAGCAGTTTGAAAATGATGATGTTAGCTATTTGGATATATGAATAATAAAAACTCCACATTTCTAAAGAGATTATTGTCACTACCTGGTCCTAATCATATAGCAAATACGACTGGCTCCCAACTAAGCTCATGTTGTAAATTCAAGGAGCCCAGCTTTCTGGGTGGCTGTTTCATTATCTGTTTGACCAACCATTATCTGCTTAATTAACTACTTTGTTTCTCTAAGGAAAGAGTAATCTCGAACTGATCCCAGCAAGCTGATCAGCTGTATTTCTTCATGGTCATAGTGTCCCCCTCAGGGCCAGAGCATCCCTAACTGGACCCAGGCCCACCAGGCTGCTACTACATTTCATTTTACAAATGAAGAAACTGAAGCCCAGTTAGTATTTAGTGCCCAAAGTTACACATGTAGTAAAATATGTATTTTTGTTTGGATCTCAAAGTATCTTAATGGGCATTTTAAAAAGCTATCACAGGAAGCTAGGTGGTACAGTGGATAAAGCACCGGTCTTGGATTCAGGAGGACCTGAAGTCAAATCTGACATCAGACACTTGACCCTGGCCAAGTCACTTAACCCTCATTGTCCTACAAAAAACAAACAACCCAAAGAATGACTACCTGGGTGTTTTTGTAGGCTTCGGGGAAGGAGCCAGTAGCAAGGTAGAGAATGCAGAGTAGAGAGAGTCAGCTGGTAGAAGGGGAAAATCTGGTGTCTGACAAGAGAGGATGGGGTTAAGAGTATAAAGTAGATGGGTTGGCCTTGGCAAAAAAAAAGCTACCTCTTCATCAGGGACTAGCAAAAGAGGAAAGAATGGAGAGTGATATTGAAGGGGTTATAAGGTCTAGAATGAGAGAAAACATGATTGATGGCCTTCATTTTCTTAATAAAATAGGCTGTACTCTCTGCTGAGAGAAAAAGGGGTTAGATGGTTTAGGAAAATTGGGAAATGAGTGATTGAAATGTATTAAATAAGTATTAAGCTATGTATAAAGTACTGGGGATACAGATAGAAAAGCAAGATGTTCCCTACTCTCAAGGAACTTACATTTTCACAGGGAGAGATGATATATGTAGCAGATTTCAGATGCAAGTTAAATGTAAAGGCCTTATGCCATTAGTGTGTAATAGCAAAGCAGATGGTAATATGTCTTTAATGTCATTCCCACTAATAAAATATCAGTCCCTAATATTGAACCATTTGAGAGAAGATGTTTGGAATCACCACTGTGTGGGGAATAAGATATAGTTAATTAAGGAAGAATAAAAGGATTTCTGTGCAGCATCAAGGGCTGCAGTTGAAATTACATAATATGAATTTATAGTGGATTCACTTGGCATAGTTGTGTGACTTCCTCCAGTAATGCTCAGCAGCATTCAGTTAGGAGTGGAGAAGGTGGACAGTGGGGTAACTCAGGGTTGGTTGGGGTTTGGGAAAATGTGAATATCGATAGAACAAGGGAGCAAGGGATTCAAATATAGAGTACTATATATAGTTGAATTGGATAATCATAGGGTCAAGTTCATTAAAGAGAAAGGGAGAGCAGGGTTGATGGACTTACCTAGGATAGGAAGAGGTGGAATGTCTGGTGCTTATAGTGAGAAACAAGACTATATTTAGAAGTAAGGCAAAGGGAGAGATGGAAGGTTTAGGAGGTGATGGTCAAAAAGAAATTTCAGGTTCAGATCATGCACATAGAATATTGAACTCAATCTGTACAGTGTCTAGAATATAGTAAATAAATATTGATTGATTGATTTTACATATTATTTTAAAATGTAGGTTGCTTGATAAGTTCCTTGCACTTACATTTGTCTATTTAGACAGTTATTCATTTTCATCTTCTTCAGAATTGTTTATCTTTACAGTTTCATTGAGAGTTTCTCATCCCTCCTAACATGACAGCTTCTTATAGACTTTTGTTCCATAGTTTTTTTTTCTCTGAACACTTTGGTATTTGTTCTCTCAAAATCTAGACTCTGTATCAATCAGTACTTGGCTTTCCTTTCTTTATCACAAATTTTAAGTTTCAGTGGTTACTTTTTCCCAAGGTTCTTATCATTTCCACTTCAGTAACCATTTCCTTCTTGGTGAGAATCTTTTCCTTATTGATTCCTCCACCTTTTGAAGAATGAAATTTCATTATAGTATGTCAAGAAATGATCAGCTGTTCTACTTTGGCCAGAGAGACCTTATGTTTTCCAGCACATTTCTAGATAGTTGAAGCCCTTCTTTAACTTTATAGCATAATTCCATGCCAAGAATGTGATTTGTTTCCTAAATTACTCATCTATTTCCTTTATCTAGGTGGTCTCTAAAGACAATATTGATTCTGTTTGTGACTCTGATGATCTTCAACCAAATATTTTCCATCATCTTCATACTTTCTGATTCCTGAATTTCCTCACATAACTGGTATTCATATGCTTTATGTCTATTATCTCATTTGAGACTCACAATGATTCTGTGAGATAGAATACCCCCTATCTCCTTTATAGATGAGGAGATTGAGGATCAAAGAGTTTAAGATATCATGCAGAAATACAAATCCTCTTTTTCAGACACCAACTTCTTAACCAGTTCTTTATATTGCACATCTGCATTCCCCAACCCCAAACTCTTGTTTTGATTGGCAGCAGAGATGAAAACACCACCTGTGCTCCTAAATTCTTCATTTTCCTACCTTAAACATCATAATTTTCTTTTGCAATACTTTCTGGATTCTTCCTGACAGTGTCATTTGTCATCAGCACTTTGGAATGAAAATAATTAACATTAAATGCACAAATGAGTTTACAAATCAAGAGCCAGAAATGTTGTATTTTATTTCATTGCATTTGTACCTTTACAGGTTTTATTCTATTAGGGTTTATTTTTAAAAATTAGTGTTTTGATCCCATTATTCCTTGACTGCCATCATAGCCTTCTAAAGTCAAAAAGTAGCATAGAAAAAAACCCTAGATTTATCTAAGAACCTTACAACCCATCTAGTTCTGACTGGTAGCTCTGGGAGATGGGCAAGAGGAAACATTGCCAACATTCTAACTTTTAGAAATGCAGAACTTCTCAGTCAGCATATCATCTCCCCTCTCCTTTGACCTCCAAAACACTGAGGTACACAAAATCTATTTACAGTGAAATGGAATGGGGTTCTCAAAATTTTTATTGCATTATGATGTACAAGTTATAACTACAATGATGATGACAACAGACCCAGAAAATATCTTCTTTCTATAAAGGAGTTTTATTGGTTACTACAAAGACATAGATTTTTTTGGGGGGGGGTGGGAAAAAGGCAGAAAATTCCAGAGCTTTTCATGTTGCTTATCTGAATTATTGCTGCATCAATAGAAACAAAAGAAGTAATTCTCATGGATTAGTGCCCAAAGACCCAAGAACAACAAAAAGCATTTCAGTAACTCTGTCACTTAATTTCCAGCTTTCTGGTTAGGTATTATTCCATATACAGTAAGCTTGTTTTTGTTGTTGTTGTTGTTTGCGGGGCAATGGGGGTTAAGTGACTTGCCCAGGGACACACAGCTAGTGTCAAGTGTCTGAGGCCAGATTTGAACTCAGGTACTCCTGAATCCAGGGCCAGTGCTTTATCCACTGCGCCACCTAGCCGCCCCCTGTAAGCTTGTTAATAACATTGTTTATCATGAGCACTTTTATGTTAAAATTGTACAAATTCTCAGAAAACCTTCTATTAATCAAAGTATTGAAAATGATTGGGAGGGGGCAGCTAGGTGGCACAGTGTATAAAGCACTGGCCCTGGATTCAGGAGTACCTGAGTTCAAATCCAGCCTCAGACACTTGATACTTACTAGCTGTGTGACCTTGGGCAAGTCACTTAACCCCCATTGCCCAGCAAAAAAAAATAAATGATTGGGAGAACAGATTTTCTAATTAAAATTATATTGAGACTGAAATTAGTAATGGGTATCAATTATATTTTGAACTGGTAAATACACAGTTCAGTCTGCAAAATATCAGTTTCATACTTGAACATAGAACTCTAGAATGTTAATATTGAAATTTGCTTAGTTCTTTGTCATAATTATTATTACTTAAGTATTTGGAAGCACACAGTGAGTGCGAGAGGGTATATATTGTTTCCATCTTATCCTGTGTGATTCTCTTTCATGACCTGTAAATCCTCTATAGAGGAGTCACAAAGTGCATTTGAGATCTTTAGTCCTTTCACTATCCTGAGTACCAATAGGACATTTGAATGGTCTACCTGTAGAGTCTCTAATAATTTTTGTTTTATGTCCAGCCCATCTCTTTTTCTGTTCTTACACATCCTTAATGATGCCATCATCGACATACTTTTCAAACTTGTTATTTTTCATAGTATGCTACAACCTACTTAAAACCATCATGAACTTTTCCATTGTTCTTTAATCACTTGCTTGAAAAGCTTGTTTCTTTAATGCCAATATTTTCCTTGTGATGCTGTATAAAGGGGGAAGGGGATGTGCCAGTCTCTGAAAGGGGAGACAAATATGGGCAAAAATACCAAGACAGCTCCTGCTCTCAAGGATGTTGTATATTTATGTCAGTCAGTCAGTCAGCAATATTAAATACTTGATATGTGCCAGGCACTGT
The DNA here is from genome assembly GCF_019393635.1 of Dromiciops gliroides. Taxonomy (NCBI): domain Eukaryota; kingdom Metazoa; phylum Chordata; class Mammalia; order Microbiotheria; family Microbiotheriidae; genus Dromiciops; species Dromiciops gliroides. The sequence continues at coordinate 409,577,487 of NC_057862.1, read as the reverse complement.
ATTAATATGTATGACAATATGTAAATAGGTATATTGTACACAATATATACAGGGTAGAAAGAAGGTAACCTAAGGGGGAAGGCTCAAGTGACTGGGCAGGGTGGGAAGGCTTCCTTCACAAAGTGCTATTTAAGCTGAGTCTTAGAAGAAGTCAGGGTTGTCAAGAGGCAGAGGTCAGGAGGGAGAACACTCCATATATGGGACACAATTAGTGCAAAGGAATAGAGCTGAGAGACAGAGTGCTCTATGAGAGAGACTGGAAGTAGGCTGGATATTGCTAGATTGTAGAGGGAATGGAGTAAAGTGGAAATGTAGAAAAGGGGCCATGTTGTGAAGAAACAAACAGAAATCTTCATATTTGATGCTGGAGATACTAGAAAGTCATTGCATTTTATTGAGCAAGGCAGGAGGGTGATGTGGTCTGACTTAAGCTTATGGAAAATCACTTTGGCAGCTGTGTGGAGGATGTAATAGAATAAGGAAAGACTTTAGGCACAGAAACCAATTAGAAGGCTATAGTCTTGGCAAGAAGTAATGAGGGCCTGAATTAGGGTGGGGATTATATGAATGGAAAGAAGAGGCAGTTATGAATGATATTGTAATATGGGAATTTTTCCATGACTACTCATGTATAACTTATTTTGAATTGTTTGAATTAGGGTTAGGGTTAGGGTTAGGGGTGGGAATGGAGCGGGGAAGAGAAGTTGGAACACAAAGTTTTAAAAAAATTGATGTTAAAATTTTGTTTTTACATATATTTTGGGAAATAAAGTTCTATTCAAAGAAAAAAAAGATAGAAATGAACAAGATTTGGCATACATGGGGTTGGATATGTGGGGTGAGTGAGAGGAGTCAAAGATACCTCCTAGGTGACTAGGAGAATAAAGAATACCCTCAACAGTAATAGAGAAGTTCAGAGGAGGGCAGGAGTATGCTATAGCCAACTTATACTGACTCACAATAGCTATGTTTTTTAGTGTTATCATTTGCACTTTGGAATGGACAAACACAATAAACCACGGCTTGATTTATTGTTTTATTAATTGTCTAGACTTAAAGTGATAGAAAAATGTTAATAATGCAGATTAGGTGGGGCGGCTAGGTGGTGCAGTAGATTAAGCACTGGCCCTGGATTCAGGAGTACCTGAGTTCAAATCTGGCCTCAGACACTTAACACTTATTAGCTGTGTGACCCTGGGCAAGTCACTTAACCCCAATTGCCTCACAAACATAATAATAATAATAATAATGCAGATTAAACTTAAGCGTGTTATGCATACTTTTTTCCTTCTGGAAAGCATGCTTCTGGAAGAGTGGAATATTTGGAGGAATTGGGTTGTGGACATGTTGAGTTTGGTTGCCTCTGGTGTGGTTTGAAATCTCTAATAGGCAGTTGGAGGTGTGGGACTGGCTTTAAGAAAAGAAAACTAAGGCTAGATATGTAGATTGAGGAATTATCTTCATAGAGATGATAATGGAGCTAATCAGATCACCAAATAGAATAGAGAGAAGACAGAAGACAGAACCTTGAAGGAAGTCTACAATAAGGGCAAATGACAAGGATAAAAATCTAATAAAGGAGACTGAGAAAGACAGGTAGCATGAAAACTGAGAGCACTTTCACAAAAATCCAGAGAGGAGAGAATGTTTAGAAGGAGAAGTGATCAATAGTGTCATATACTGCAGAGAGGTCAAGAATAAGTAGAATTGAGAAAATACCATTCTATTTAGCAATTAAGAAATCATTGATACTTTTGGAGAGAGCAATTTCAATTGAATTTTGAGATTGCATGCCAGTTTGCCATGGGTTTAGAAGAGAATGAAAGGAGGAAAGTATAGGCACTGGCTATAGATGACTTTTTTCAAGGAACTGATCAGAGAAAAGAAGAGTTATGAGACATTAAATAGGAGTGATTGTTGAATCAAGTGAAGGTTTTTTTGAGGATTGTGGAGAAATGGGCATTTTTGTAATCAGGGAAGGAGCCAATATATAGTGAGGGACTGAAGAAAAGAGATAATGGAGATGATGGTGAGGACAATCTATTACAGAAGATAGTGTAGATGGAATCAAGAGTACATGTGGGGGGGCAGCTAGGTGGTGAAGTGGATAAAATACCAGCCCTGGATTCAGGAAGACCTGAGTTCAAATCCAACCTCAGACACTTGAGACTTACTAGCCATGTGACCCTGGGCAAGTCACTTAACCCCCATGGCCCTGCAAAACCCAAAACAAAACAAAAACAAATTAAAAGTACATGTAGGGAAAAAAAAAAGAGTACATGTAGAGAGATTGGCATTGACAAAGAAATGGGTTGCCTCTTCATAAGAAATGTAAGATGTGATGGGGAGGAGTTCTCACCAGATGGCCTCAGAGTTTTTGGTGAAGAGAAAAGAGAGGAAGAGATATGAGATTTGAAACATCTGCCATATTGAATATGATAGAGATTCAATTAGAAGTAGAAGGATTGCCTTGCTGATCCAGGAGTCCAGCTGAGATTAGATAATACAAAATTTATAGTGGACTTGATCAGTATGGTTTTGTGCCTTTCTCTAGCTCTCTTCAGAAGCATATGAATAAGCCTGAAGGAGAAAGTTAGTGGAAACAATCTAGGGGTGGGTTTTTGGCAATTGGGTAATGGGGTGGCAATGGATTTGAGTTCAGAGTTGAATTGGCTCACTATGGGGTTGAGATTGGGAAAGGAGAAGAATGTAGACAGTGCAGAGGTGATGGCCTGGAAAAGTACTGAGGGTTTGAGGCTTTGGAGGTCATAGTGAAGATGCAGAAAAGGGTTAGGGGTCATAAGACAAAGGGAAAATGGGATGACAAAAGATTATGATCAGGTAAAGGAATTTTGGATTTCATGAACAGAGAAATGCAACATTTCTGGGTAATGACAAGATCAAAGATATGACTATCTCTATGTATAGCTGAGGTAGAGTGAAGGAGTAGTTTATAGAAATTGAGTGGATTTGAGGAACTGAGAAACGGGTGTATCGGAGGGAACATCAATATGTAGAAGTCCCTCAGTAATTTTGTGACTTTGTCAAACACATTATTCCAGTTTTATATTTGTTATTCATTATTATTATTATTTTTTATGAGGCAATTAGGGTTAAGTGACTTGCCAAGAGTCACACAGCTAGTAAGTGTCAAGTGTCTGAGGCCGGATTTGAACTCAGGTCCTCCTGAATCCAGGGCCAGTGCTCTATCCACTATGGGGTTGAGATTGGGAAAGGAGAAGAATGTAGACAGTGCAGAGGTGATGGCCTGGAAAAGTACTGAGGGTTTGAGGCTTTGGAGGTCATAGTGAAGATGCAGAAAAGGGTTAGGGGTCATAAGACATTCTGGGTCATTACCCAGCACCTAGCTGCCCCTTGTTATTGATTATTAAAAAGTATTAAATGAAATTCCTACCTCCCACATGAGGCTATGTCAGAATTAAAATAATTTAGGCAAACTCTAGAACGAGGAAGGATAAATAGTTATGCTGTGCTTTACTATAGTCAGAGCATGTCTGGAATACTTGGTTCAATTCTGGACACATTTTAGAAAGGTTGAATGAATTGTGGATGTTTAGCCTGGAGAAAGAACATGGGGGAACCTGGCATCAATCTTCAAGTTTTTGAACTATTGCGATGCAGAATAGTGATTAGATTTGTTTTGTTATGTGTCAGAAAGCCTAAGGCAGAGCTAAGAGTAGTGGCTGTACTTAGGTAGATTTTTTTAAAAAGTAAATTTTTGTTCATATCTCTTTTTTTTACTTCACTAATTTTTGTCCCTGTATCATTCGCCACCATTCCTCCCAGAGAACCAGCCTGTGTAACATTTTTTTTTAAAGGAAAAAAGAAAAAGAGGGGAAAAACCAGTAGAACTAATCAGTATATTGAAAAAAATCTGGAAATAGGTACAATGTCAAACATTTATCAAGTACTATATTCCAGGCACTGTGCTAAGTGCTGGGATACAAATATGAAAAAGAAAGTCCTTGCTTTCAAGGAGCTTACCATCTAGTGGAGGAAAAAACACACAAAGCTGAAAAGGCAGGGGTGTTCTCAGGATGGGGACATGGTGAAAAAAACCAAAGATGTCCAAAATGAGTGCTGCCAGAGAAGTCTAAAATGAGTATAGAGGGCATTAAGGGGAGAAAATGAGATATCTGAGGTGTCAGTCCCCTTTCTTTAAATGGAGGAGTTTATGATTTCATGAAATGAGATGAGGTGTGAATAAGAAAGTTGGGATCTTTCAAGATAATTTCCTAATGATAAGTTTACTGGGGGGTGTGATAGAGAAGCCAAACAAGGAAAAAATGAGTGCAGATAGGTAGGAAATGAGATTTCTGAGGAACTACCTGTACCATATCTATGAACTTTTCACCTCTGAAAAGGAGTGGAATGGGGAATGTCTTCTTGTATCTACTCCAACTCTGACCTGCCTGGCTTTATGTCCTAACTAAAACCCTAGTTGTTTTTTTTTTTTTTTTTTTTTTTTTTTTTTTTTTTTTTGGGGCAATGAGCATTAAGTGAGTTGCCCAGGGTCACACAGCTAGTGTCCAGTGTCTGAGGCCAGATTTTAACTCAGGTCTTCCTGAATCCAGGGCCGGTCATTTATCCACTGTGCCACCTAGTTGCCCCCAAACCCCATCTTTTACAGGGAGACTTTCCCAACCCCTCTTAATTCTCATTTATGCAGTATATGGCTTATTTATATATGTTTGCTTACATATTTTCTCCCCCATTAGACTGTGAGCTTCTTGAAGCCAGAGATTTTATTTTGGCCTCTTTTTGTATCCCCAAGCACTTAGCACAGTACCTGGCACATAGTAGGCACTTAATGTTTATTGACTCAACATTGTAGCTCTGAATTCATATTTGTTTTTTCTTATATCACAGCAACATTACATTATGTTATGTACCACAATAATATGCCATTCTTGAATTGATGGCCATCTGCTGAATTCTAATTCTATGCTATCACCAAAAAAAAAAAAAAAGCTATGATTATTTTCATGTTTACTGGGATTTTCTTACCAGTGGGCCTACTTTGGGTATAAGCCTAATAGCAGAATCTCTGGGTTGAAAGGTATTAATTTTCCTAATGATTATCGCTCTCCAGAAGTGAATATGGAGGGAGTGGGGTCTTGCACTGGAAATCTTTAAGCACAAAGTGGATGACTACTTTGAAGGATACTTAATGGGTAGTCTTGTGCAGGGAGTTTGTTCTAGATGGCTTCTGAGGACCAATATTTTGGGTGGATGGGCCTGAAGGTAAGAAAAGGCAGAACTGTTCAACTCTTTTCCTTCTATGTCTTTCCCTTTTTTCTTTTTGTGAGGCAATTAGGGTTAAGTGACTTGCCCAGGGTCACACAGCTAGTAAATGTTAAGTGTCTGAGACCGGATTTGAACTCAGGTCCTCCTGAATCCAGGGCCAGTGCTCTATCCACTGCGCCACCTAGCTGCCCCCCCCATGTCTTTCATCAAGGAGATAAGAAAGGACAGAATAAAAAATGTGTAAGGGAATTTATATTCAAGATAAATAAGGAGATATGAGAGTACATTACTGTTGATTAGTTCAGGTAAACTTGTTCAGATGAACTGTATCTTAGGGTACTGAAAACTGATAGTATGATTGCTGAGTCATTGTTAATGATATTTCAATGCAATTCAACAAACATTTCTATGTACTTAACTGATTGTTGAATGATAACTTACAGTGGCTCAGCAATCACATCTGCCAGTTCTCCAGAATAAAATATAAGCTCTTTAAAGCCCTACACAATGAAGCCTACCTTTCCAACTTCACTGGACATTTCTCCCCCTCCCACATGCTAAAGTCCATCCAAACCAGTCTTTTCTCTGTCCATTATTGTTTTACTTAGAGGGCACAGGCCTTGTGTTGGCCACAGTAAAGGAGGAGTTCCCTACCACTGGGTCACAGGAGACCTGGAGGCCTATCCTGGTTTATGAATCTAAGAGTGTAGAATAGAATGGGAATTCTCTGAACCTGAAGTATACAGATCAGGCTCTGGTCCTTTCTTTGGAAAGGGGGCTATTAGGGGCTCTGGGCACTGACTTGGTCAGCACTTATAGGTCTAAAAGAAGAGAGAAAACCCTTCTAGGAAACATGAAATTCCTCAGGCAAGCTTTTGTGTTCAAGTCCTGAATCATGGTTTCATGCTTATCAGGATATTAGGGCAGCTGTTACATGGTCTCACGTTTAAGCAATGTTTTATGAGGTAATGGCAAAGAATTCCTTATTCCTAAAGCATGCAATTTAGAGACCTGGCCCTTGCTTTCTTCAGAGAAGATTGGAAGAGGGAGGCTAGAAAGAAAAGCTGGCAGTCCTTCTTAGCAGAGCTGTTGCTACCAGGAACTTTGGTCAGAGACTCATGAACTAGAGAGGTACTTGTGACCCAGTCTTGGCTTGTTTACCCGATCACATGGTTTGTTTGGATTCTGTCAGGAAGAGATGATTCCAAGGGTTATTATAGGAAGTTTTATTAATGGTGCATTGACATTTACAAGCACATCAGTGTAGGGTGTAATGGTCCCAGAGACAAGCAGGGAAGGGGGAGAAAGGCAGAGACTGAGAGGTTCCTGTATAGGGGCTTAGGTAATCCCTATGGTATGGGAAAGCTGATCCCCAGGTATCAGCAAAGGGAGAGAGAACATTCTGCAGTCAAGGGACTGGCAATGATTGTTCCACTGACTAGGTATCTGAGTGGAATTTTTATATGGTTTCTCTAGGGTATTCTTTTGACCATCTGGACAGCGATAGGACATTCCCCCTTAGCTTCCAGGAGAGGATGAGACATCCTCACTTGAGCATCTGAGTGGTAGTACGTCTTTTCTCTATATGCAGAGTAGGTGGAAGACCACCCAGTGTTCTAACTTGGGACAATCTTGACAGTGATGACCTTATGCCAAGGAACAGGGTGAAGGATGGTAGCTTATCAGAATACATGGTCAAAGGAGGACAAAGTATGGGGGATTTTTCAAGCCAACTAGTAAATTTCCACATCTGCATCATAAATCAGTTTTGAGATGGGCCTTAAATGACAAAATGGAGTTTGAGAATCATCAGAGTTTCACAAATATATTGTCATATCAAAATACATTACACCACACTTACACATGACGCTCCATTTCCCAGATGTTCTTTGCTTTGACTGTTTGCCATGCCTGGAATGCTTTCCCTCCTCACCTCCAACTTATAGACTTGAAGATGCTGCTCAGGCACCAACGTCTGCAGGAAGCCTTTGCTAATTTCCCTAACTTCTAGTATTGCCCTTTCAGATTTCCTTGTGTTTTACTACTGCATGTATGCATGTATAAATACATGTACTAACTTTATTTTTTATTATTTATCTGTTTTCATTAACTTTATGCTGCATATACATTTTTTAAATTTTTATTTTTTTAGTGAGGCAATTGGGATTAAGTGACTTGCCCAGGGTCACACAGCTAGTAAGTGTTAAGTGTCTGAGGCCAGATTTGAACTCAGGTACTCCTGACTCCAGGGCGGGTGCTCTATCCACTGCGCCACCTAGCTGCCCCCGTATATACATTTTTATATGTCCTTCTTTTCTTCCCCAGCTCATTGTGGGTCAAGATTATTTTATTCATTAAATCCCCAGCATCTCGAATAGTTTGGGGCAGATAATAGGTGTTTAATAAATACTTGATTGATTCTCTCAGTACTCTAGGACATCAGTGTTAAAATCAAAAAGGGATCCCTGCAGACTGCATAGTAACCAAAAATTAATATCATAGGGGGCAGTTAGATGGTGCAGTGGATAAAACACTGGCCCTGGATTCAGGAGGACCTGAGTTCAAATATAGCCTCAGACACTTGACATTTACTAGCTGTGTGACCCTGGGCAAGTCACTTAACCCTCATTGCCCCATCCCCCCAAACTAACATTATGTTGTATTTTTATTTGGCTAAACGTTTCCCAGTTACATTTTAATCTAGTTCTGGCAGCTCTCTTGAGGGTGAGTTAGACACTTCTGCTCTAGGGCATATAATTCATCTGACAAATTCATAAAGGGCAGATAGGTGTTCTCTTACTTCCCTCCTTATTTTGAGTGTCAATTTCTTGTTAGGCTTCCCCCCCTCCCCCCAAGAACATTGAGAATAGAAGAGTACCAGAGAGTTGGATAAGAGTAAATATCCTGACTTTTTTTTTTCTATTTTAAAAATTCATTTTAAACAAATAAATAATGAGAAAAAAGAACATTTCCATGTACATAGCAGAACATAGAGGATTCATTATAAAACCATAAATTTCCATTTCAGACTGTTTACTTTTTTTTTTTTTTGGAAAAACTATGTAATAAATACTACACATTGTTTTCAAAACTACCCAGCTTTTTTGTGCTTCTTTCTAAGTTTTCTTTTTTTCTGCGCTGTGTACTTTTTTTTCTCCCTTCCTCCCCACCTTGCCCTAGAGAAGGCTACAATTAAACACACAAATACATATACACATATACAAACATAGGTATATACGCATATATACACACATATACACATATATAAGACTGCACTATACATATTTCTATTTGTCATTTTTTTTCTCTGGAGGTGGATAACATCTTCCTTCATAGGTCCAAATCTTTCCATATTTTTCTAAAGTCAGCTCATTTCTTTCTTTCTTTCTTTCTTTCTTTCTTTCTTTCTTTCTTTCTTTCTTTCTTTCTTTCTTTCTTTCTTTCTTTCTTTCTTTCTTTCTTTCTTTCTTTCTTTCTTTCTTTCTTTCTTTCTTTCTTTCTTTCTTCCTTCCTTTCTTTCTTTCTTCCTTCCTTCCTTCTTTCCTTCCTTCCTTCCTTCCTTCCTTCCTTCCTTCCTTCCTTCCTTCCTTCCTTCCTTCCTTCCTTCCTTCCTTCCTTCCTTCCTTCCTTCCTTCCTTCCTTCCTTCCTTCCTTTCTTTCTTTTTTTTTTGGTGAGGCAATGGGGACTAAGTGACTTGCCCAGGGTCACACAGCTAGTAAGTGTTAAGTGTCTGAGGCCGGATTTGAACTCAGGTCCTCCTGAATCCCGGGCCTGTGCTCTTTCACAGCTCATTTCTTATAGCATAGTAGTATACCATCACAATCATATACCACTTGTTTAGCCATTCCCCAAATTGAAGGACATCTATCATTTTAGCCAATCTGATAGGTTTGAGATGATATCTCAAATCTGTTTTAAAAAAATAATAAATATTTTTATTTAAAGTTTTGAATTCCAAATTTTATCCCTCTTTCCCACCTACCCCCCGCGGCAGTAAGCAATCACATATAGCTTATACATGTGCAATTATGTAAAACATTACTATATCAGTAATTTTGTATAAGAGAATGAATAAAAGAAGAAAGAAAGTGAAAAATAGCATGCTTCAGTCTGTGTTCATTCAATATCAGTTCTTTCTTTGGAGGTGGATAGTATGCTTCATCATTAATCCTTTGTGATTGTCTTGGATCATTGTATTGCTGAAAATAGTTGTCATTCATAGTTCCTCATCAAACAATATTGCTGTCACTGTGCAAAAACATTCTCCTGGTTCTGCTCACTTCACTATACATCAGTTCACACAAGTCTTTCCAGGCCTTTTCTGAAATCATCCTGTTTGTCATTTCTTATAGCACAATAATATTCCATCACCATCATAAACCACAGATTGTTTAGCCATTCCCTAATTGATGGGTGAATTCCATTGATGTCCAATTCTTAGCCACCACAAAAAGAGCTGCTATAAATATTTTTGTACAAATAGGTCTTTTCTTCTTTTTTGGGATGTCTTTGTGATATAAACCTAGTGGTGGTATTGCTATATCTAAGGGTATACACAATTCCATAGCCCTTTGGGCTCCAGAATGGTTGGATCTTTTCACACCTCCACCAACAGTAGATTAGTGTCCCAGTTTTCCCACATCCCCTCCAACATCCAATATTTTCTTTAAAAAAAACTTTTTTATTTGTGATATATAATTATATTTTATATATATATCAAACAGATATAATATATACACACATATATGACATATATAATGTAAATTTTCTACATTATTACATTTAGATAAACCTAGATATATTCTAATACATATAACATTTTAAATCTTTAAATAACTGTTTTATAAATAAGGTATACATATCAATTAATAGAAATAATATATATGAGAAATTTGTTTAAATATAATTATTACATAAATAAGACCTAAATAACTCTTATATGTGCAACATATATATTTATGTGTGTATATAAATACATATATACCTCCCTAACCCTTCCCAGCATACCCTTCCCCCACCTTAAAATGTTTTTTTCCAGATTAAACATTTTTATTTAGATTTTTCTGTTCCAATCTCTATTCCTCCCTCCCTCCCTCCCCTCCCTCCTCCCCGAGGCGGCAAACAATCCAGTATGGGTTATACATATATGATCATGCAAAACATCATCATATTTGTCACTTAATGAAAGAATGTGAAAAATAGCCTGCTTCGATCTGTTCCATCAATATCAGGGTTTTTTGGTTTGTTTTATTTGCCATTCTTATAGGTGTGATATGATACCTAAGAGTTGTTTTCATTTGTACTTTTCTGATCAGTAGTGATCTAGAGCATTTTTTCATATGACTATAGATAGCTTTGATCTCTTCATCTGAAAACTGCTTGTTAATATCCTTTGACCATTTATCAATTAGGGAATGACTTGTATTTTTGAAATTTGACTCAGTTCTCTATATATTTGAGAAATGAGGCCTTTATCAGAGATATTTGTTTCAAAAATTCTTTCCCAGTTTGGTGACACATAGTATAGTTTTCCTATTTATCTCTTTTAATTAAATATATTTTAGCTTTCACTTTGTCCGAAATCATGATTGCTAATCCTGCTTTTCTTATGTCAGCTGAAGCATAATAAATTCTGCTCCCTTTGTAATCTTGGCTACATTAGTTTTGTTTGTGCGAAAATCAAAGTTGTTTTAATTTGCATTTCGCTAATCAATAATGATTTAAAGTATTTTTATATGATTATATAATTATCATTTCTTCACTGAAAAACTCCCTGCTCATATCCTTTGACCATTTATCAATTGGGGAATGACTTGTATTCTTATAAATTTGACAAAGTTTTTATGTATTTGAGACATGAGACCTTTATCTAAGAGACTGTCTATGAAATCTCTGCCCCCTCCCCAATTTTCTGCTCTCCTTCTAATCTTGGCTATGTTGGTTTTATTTGTATAAGAACTTTTAAGTTTAATAGAATAGAAACCCATTTTATACCTCACAATGCTCTCTGTCTCTTGTTTATTCATAAGTTGTTCTCCTATCCATGAATATGATAGGTAATATGTTCTAGGTTCTTCTGATTTTCTTATGATATCTCCCTTTATATCTAGATCATGCATCCTTTTTGACCTTATTTTGGTACATGGTTTAAGACACTGATCTATGCCCAATTTCTGCCAGACTGTTTTCCAGCTTTCCCAACATTAAAAAAAAAATCCCTAAATAATGAATTTTTATCGCTAAAACTTAAATCTTTATATTTGCCAAATACAAGGTTACCAAAATCCTTTACTATTGTGTATTGTATGTCTATTTTTGTTCCTGTAATCTACCTTTCTATTTCCTAGCTAGCACCAGATAGTTCTCATATTTACTGTCTTATAATATAGTTTGAAGTGTGGTACTGGTGAACCTCCTTCTTTTATACTTTTTTTCATTAGTTTCTTTGAAAATTTTGACCTTTTGTTCTTCCAAATGAATTTTGTTATTTTTAAAAATTAATTCAGTGAAATAATTTTTTAGTAATTTAATTGGGATGGCAAAATTGTCATTTTTATTATCTTTGCCTACCTGTGATCAATGAATATTTCTCCAATTATCTAAATCTGACTTTATTTGTATAAAGATTATTTTATAATTATGTTCCTGGGTCTGTTTTGAGAGTTATATTCTCAGGTATTTTATACCATCTATAGTTATTTTAAGTAGTATAAAACAATATTGGATAATATTGATGACACATAGTATAGTTTTCCTGTTTATCTCTTTTAATTAAATCTATTTTAGCTTTCACTTTGTTTGAAATCACGATTGCTTCTCCTGCTTTTTTTATGTCAGCTAAAGCATAATAAATTCTACTCCAGCTCTTTCTTTTAACTGTGTGTATCTCTCATTTTTTATTGTGTTTCTTGTAAGTGACATAATGTTGAATTCAGATTTTTAATCCATTCTATTTTCCATTTCTGTTTCTATGGGTAAATTCAGCCTATTCACATTTGAAGTTATAATTACTCTTTGTGCATTTTCCTCCATCCTATTTTTCCTCACTATGCTTCTCACCCTATTTACTCTATTCCTCATGCATTTATTTTACTTCTAACCACTATTTTGTCCTCCTAGTCCTTAATCTACCCATCTTGGCAAGAATCACTCACTTATCCTCTCCCTCACCCTTCTAATTCTTAATCTACACACCTTTCTAAATATCCCTCCCACATCCTAACCTTTGCACTCTTATTTCTTTATAAAATTACCCTTTTCTATTTATTTATTTCTATTTATTATTTATAAAAATACCCTTTTAAGATGTATATCTCCCCCTCTTTAACCCATTTCTGATGAGAGCAAGGTTCCAACACCACCAGACCTTCACCCCCACTTGTTTCTTCTGTATCATTTCTTCCTTTCATGCCTCATTTGTATAATTGCTCCTTTTTACTTCTCCCTTCCCAGTTTTATTTTTTAGACTCAGCCCATCATACTCAGCTCAGTCCAAGCCTTTCTTTCAAACTACCCAATTTTCACATGTAAGAAGTAAACAGTTTGACCTTATTGAATCCCTTAAAATGGGTCTTTAATATTTACTTTGTAATTTCTCTTGGATCATATATGTCAAAATTTCCATTAAGTTCTGGTCTTTTTTTTTTTTAATCACAAATACCTGAAAATCTTTAGGTTCATTTAATGTCCATTTTCCCCCATTCAGAATTATGCTCAACTTTGCTGGGCAAGTTATTTTTCATTACAAGCCCAGTTCTTTTGCTCTTCAAAATACAGTGTTCCAAAGACGTACAGTTTTTTAATGCTGAAGCTGCCAGGTCTTATGTGATCCTGATTGTAGCTCTATAGTATTTAAATTATTTTTTCCTTGACACTTGTAATATTTTCTTCTTAACCTGGAAGCTCTGAAACTTGATTATGATATTCCTATAAATTTTCTTCCTGGGATCTCTTTCAGGTGGCTATAAGTGGAATTTTTTTCCCTATTTCTGCTTTACCTTCTTGCTCTAGAACTTCAGGGCAATTTTCCTTAATAATTTATTGTAATATTGTATCAATTCTTTTTTCAATCATAATTTTCAGGTAGTCCAATAATTCTTATATCATCCCTCTTTGATCTGTCCTGCAGAGCAATTATTTTGTAATGAGATATTTCACATTCTCTTCTATTCTTTCATTCTTTTGATTTTATTAGTTCATGGTTTCTTATTATAACATCTTTAGCTTCCCCTTGCCCCAATTCTAGTTTTCAAGGAGTTATTTTCTTAAGTTTTTGGATATCTTTTTCCAGTTAGTTGACTTTATTTTCATAATTTTCTTTGATTGCTCTCTCTCCCCCACCTTTTCCTTGATTTCTCATATTTGATTTTTGAACGCTTTTTAAAACTTCGCTATCTTCCTTTGAATATGAATCCTGATCTTCTCTATCCTCATGGTAGCTGTCTATGGTATGGTTCTCTTTTGCTTACTCATTTAAAAAAATTTTGTTTTATTTTTAGCAGCTTATTATTATAATCAGGTTCTAGTCCCTAGGTGTGGGGAATGGTTCCTCAGGCATCAGGTCCTTCTTCTTCTTCTTTTCTGAGCTCCTAGGTGGTGCAGTGGATAGAACACTGGCCCTGGAGTCAGGAGGACCTGAGTTCAAATCTGACCTCAGATACTAGCTGTATCACTCTGGGCAAGTCACTTAACCCTGATTGCCTCAAAAAATAAATGCTTATTGGGGCAGTTAGGTGGTGTAGTAGATAGAGCACTGTCTCTGGAGTCAAGAAGACCTGAGTTCAGATCTCATCTCAGTCACTTACTAGCTATTTGACCCTGGGCAAGTCACTTACCCCCAATTGCCTTAAAGGAGGGGTGGGGGGATCATCTCCAGGCATCCTGATATATATCTTGTCACTGGACCCAGATGACTCTGGAGGAGTGATGTTGGTGACCTTGCACAGCCCTCCCTCACTTAAATCCAATTCAGTGCAAGTCATGACATCACTTCTTGATGTCATGGTCCTCTTTCAGAATGAAGGAGAAACAACAACAATTCTGAGCTCTATTCAGGGGCCCCACTTCAGGCATTCCTCTCCACCCCTAAGCCATGGCTAAGGCCCCCAGTCACACTGACCTACAGATGCTCTTGCTGCCTGTAGTTCCTCCTGACCTGCAAATTTCAGCTTTCTTTCTGCCCTGGAATTGAAACCAGGCACTCCACTCTCCTTCAAGTGCCCACAACCAGCAGGGTCTCTGCCCCTCTGCTACTGCATTAACTATGTGTACTCTTTCTTTTTTGCCAGAAGCTGCAGCGTGGGATCATGTCTGGCCAGCACAGCCGGGCCTGGCATCTTTTGACAGCAGAGGGTCCTTCAATCTTCCTCTACTGAGCTGTCTGACCCCCACAGAGTCAGTGAGGAGAAAGTTCCCAGAGGCCAAGGCTGCCTCCCAATCTAGTTGCCCCCAGGGCTTCTTGTTTGTTAATTCAACAGACTCTGACTGGAACTGTTTGCACTTCCTTCTGGTCAAACCACCACCTCTGGAGGGGGTTGAATCTTTACCAAAGTCTTCTCAAGTTGTTTTAGCACAACTGCTTTACCTTAACTTTTGTTTTTGCCACTCTACTTTAACTTTAAGGCAATGTTCTGACTTTTTTTGTGGAGGAAATCTGGAGAGCCTGGAGTTTTCTGACCTCCTGTGCCATCTTCCCAGAATTCTCTTCTAAATATCCTGATTCTCAAAAGGCATGACATATTTTGCTGTCAGTTAATATGCATTTATTAAACACCATCTACCAGCTACTGTACAAATCATACTTCTACTCCTAGAAAAATTCCAGAATGTGTCATAGAAATGGTTAATGGACATCATGAGGGACCAAAAAAGAGTCAGCATGATTTCAGGAACAGATCATGCCAGCCTAGCCTCATATCCTTTTTATTTTTATTTTTTAACAGCTAGAGACTGGTAGATTGGGGCAATTTAGTAGACATGGTTTACATAGATTTTAGCAAAGCAGTTTAGTCTCTAATGTTATTCTAAGGAAGATAAAGAAAAATAGGCTTAGCTAAGAATAGAATTAGGTAGTTTGGAACTGACTTAATGGCCCGGCCCAAAGAGTAATGTCACCTTGCAAGGAAGTCCCCAGTGGAGGGTGCCCCAAGTGCAGGGCTCAGTATTGTTTACTATTTTTTGTTAATGAATTACATAAAGATATATATGGCTTGCTTATCAAATTTGTAGGGGACACAAAGCTGGGAGGAAAAATTAACAGGATATAATAGTCAGAATTTAGAACAGCTCAAGCTGAATTTAATAAAACAAAATTTTAATTTTTAAATTCTGAACTTAAACACCAAATAAAATGAATATTTGCAAATAGAAAGAATAGGTTTTTCCTTTTAAGTACATAATAAACTCAGTGTGTATCTTTCAAAGTTGTCTTGTTTTTGTTTCCTTCTGTTCTAAAAAAATGCTTGAATCATTCTTGTTCTTTTTTTTTGGGGGGGTGGCAATCCAATCTTGAGCCCCCTTCTTCCCACCTCCCTAAATGAAAAAATAAAACACCTGTGACAAAGATATATATATATTCAAGCATAACAAATTACCAAACTGGTCATGTCCAAAAATGTCCATTTCCTCCACCTTGAGTCTGTCACCTTTCTGTTAGGAGGTGGGTAGCATGCTTACTTAATAAGATTAAATTGAATAAGGTTACATGATAAGTCATATATTTAAGTAAAAAAAATAAACATCTGAAGTGCAATGTGGGGAGGAGAAAGGCATGGCTAGATGAGGTTCATCTGAAAAATATCAGGGAGGTTTTAATGTACTGAAACTCAATATGTCAACAACTGAGATAAGACAAAAAGAAAACTAATGTTATTTTAGACTTTTTTAAAGGAAGAAGAAGAGGTCCAGGCTGTACTCTGGCCTGATCAGATCATATCCAGAATATTGTATTCAGTTCTGGGCACACTGAATTATAGGAAAGACATCAATGAACTGGGGAATGTACAAAGAAAGGGAACAGAAACCATGACAGCCAAAGGGCCTCAAGTTCATTTCCTATTATGATCAGTTGAAGGAATTATGCATGTTAAGTTTGAATAGGATTTAGGTGCGGGTAGAATAGCTGTCTTAAAGCACTTGAAAGGCAGTCATATAGAAACGGAAATAGATTTGTTTTGCTTGGGCCTAACAGGGAAGAACCAGGAGGAAGGAGTAGAAGTTGCCACGGCAAATTTAGTTTTGATGTCAGGAAAAACTTCTCAACAGACACTCCCAGGAGGAATGTGTTACCTCAGGAGAGAATGAGGTTGCCCTTCACTTGCTGTCTTCCAGCTAATGTTCCATACTTGTCAGCTATGTTGTGAAGGTGATTCTAGTTTAGGTATGGGTTGGATTTGAAGTCCTTTTTAGCAACTTTGCAACTCTGAGAATCTATAGTTCTCTTTCAATTCTCAGATTCTTCTTTCTGGGCCTCAGTTTCCTCATGTACAAATTTGGGAGGTAGGCTAATAATCTTCGAGTTCCCTTTTAGTTCTGGATCTGGTGGCCACCTAGTCTTCTACCTTGCTATTTTGTGACTAGCTCACAAATTGCTGGAAGATAGAAAAAAATTATTATTTGGGTTCAGTTGTATTTCACATATAAAAATCACTGAGCATCATCTATGCTACTAAATACTTTGAAAGGGAGTAAAAAATATATATAGAAAATAATTTTTCTAAAACTTTACACATAAGTTTAAAAATTCATGTAGTTTTAGTTCAAATTAAATCCAGTAAATTTCCTTCCTTCCTTGTGATATTAACAGTAATATGTATTTATATATGATGTAGGATAAAACAAAAAGAGGGGTCCAAATAGGTTCAAATTCTACCTGACACATATTGGTTGTATAACTCTGGGCAAGTAGCATAACATCTCTGTACCCTGGGCAACTCTCAAAGACTTTAAGTTGTAGAACAGTTGTTGCATTGGTAGAAGAACTTTTCTCACTAGGAATTCCCTATACTGAAGTCATAGGTTTGGATTCCTTCTTGCCAAGAAATTTATATACAGCATTGACTTGTTTTTTTTTTTTTTTTTTTTGGCGGGGCAATGGGGGTTAAGTGACTTGCCCAAGGTCACACAGCTAGTAAGTGTCAAGTGTCTGAGGCCAGATTTGAACTCAGGCACTCCTGAATCCAGGGCTGGTGCTTTATCCACTGCACCACCTAGCTGCCCCCAGCATTGACTTTTCATTTACATTGTCTTTAATGATGACCAGATCTTGACTCATTATTTCAAAGCTTCTTAAACTGTGGGTCACTGACCCCATATGGGTCACTGAATGTGAGGAGTCGCGAAAAATTTGACAACAGTAAAAGGTCATGTATACCTATTCTATATACTTGTAAAAATTTCTTGGGTAAAAAGGGGCCTCGAGTGGAAAAAGTTTAAGAAGCTCTGCTCTATTTCACCTTCAGGAGAGGTGAATCAAATTCCTCTAGCTATGTGATAGACTTGTCACATGTAAGGTCATTGCTGGTTATTGCAATATGGAAAATTGTTTCATCCTTCACAAGTACTGCTGAGGTCTAGGTCTTTGATTATTCATTTTGTGTCCAATCAATAGGCAGATATATCAATATAACACAGAGGAGAAACAAAATATTTTCAGGCTCATAAAACATCACTGGACATTCCCATACCAAGTACAGTTGTTGTTGTTGTTGTTTTTTAGTGAGGCAATTGGGGTTAAGTGACTTGCCCAGGGTCACACAGCTACTAAGTGTTAAGTGTCTGAGGCCAGTTGTGAACTCAGGTACTCCTGACTCCAGGGCCGGTGCTCTATCCACTGTGCCACCTAGCTGCCCCCCAAGTACAGTTATAATGAATTTCACTTAAGCGGGCATTAAACAACCCACAGAAAAATAGTAGTAGGCATAGATTTAAAAAAAATTAATTTTTCATTAAAGTATTTATCTTCTCATAATTTCTATTTAGGCCTAGTTTTCTGGGTTTCTTTTAGAAATGAGGTGCTGGAGAAGACTTTTGAGAGTCCCTTGGACAGTAAGGAGATCAAATGAGTCGATACTTAAAGAAATTAATTCAAGCTGGAGCACTGGAAGGACAAATATTGACGTTGAAGCTTAAACATTTTAACAGAACTCATTGGAGAAGACCCTGATGTTGGGAAGGATTGAAGGCAAAAGGAGAAGGGAATGGTGGAGGATGAAACGGATAGATGATGTCATGGAAGCAACAGCAAACACAAGTTTGGACAGTCTTCAGAAGACAGTGGAGGATGGAAGGGCCTGCCATGTTATGGTCCATGGGGTCACGAAGAATTGGACATGACTGAATGACTGAACAAGAACAATAAAAAAAAAAAAACTACGTAGTTGATCACTTTTTTTTAAAGCCATCAAAATTTAAAGAAATTTTTTGGAGAAAAACTTACAGATTTAGACAAATGAAATGGATGAGTCATCCTGTGAATTAAAGGAACAGATCTAACAGAACAAAACACAATTTTCAGTCTTTATTACAGCAACTACATTTCCATTTGGATGTAGTAGAATCATTAGCATTTTTGAACTCCATGTTATTTTCACTTGTCAGTAAAGACTTATAAAATAGTTTTTTGGGATGTGAAGTCTAGAATATGACATTTTACATGAAAGCCTTAATGTGAATTATGAGTTACTTTAAACCTTTTTTATTTTGGAACATTAGCTTGGGGTACAGGCTGTCGGATCCAATCCCTGGATGTGAGTTTTAATAGTTTACTTTGTATCTCCTATTAGAAAATCTAGGGGCAGCTAGGTGGCACAGTGGATAAAGCACTAGCCCTGGATTCAGGAGGAACCAAGTTCAAATATGTTCTCAGACACTTGGCACTTACTAGCTGTGTAACCCTGGGCAAGTCACTTAACCCCCACTGCCCCACAAAAAAAAGAAAAGAAAAAAGAAAAACTAAATGGTCTTAATAACTTTTTCATAAATTAATATGCTTATAAGATTTATGTGATAAGAACATGCATTTGAGTAAAAGTCCTTAGAAAATATTATTTCTAAGAGAGTATTATAACATTTTTAGTTAATATGAGTTGTTAATAAATCTTTAAAATAACAACTTCCTAAAGTCAGGCTCTAAAAGAATGATTCATGCTGAAAAATACAAAAATATGCTCGAGAAGCAAGAGGGATATAGTAAACAGAGGGCTGGCCTGGATTCAAGACCTATCTCTGACACATAGAAGCTGTGTGACTATCAGCAACTCACTGAACCTCTAAGTGCCCCAGACAACTATTTAAGAATATGACTTATCTTGCATCAGTGGAAAAAGTTTACTACATCAAATCACAAATCTTCCCTATATACTGTGTATAAATAAACATATTAACTAAGATTATATATACATATATATATATATACATACACACACACACACACACACATATATATAAGCACTTTGCAAACTCATAGCACATATAAATGTTAGCTGTTATTACATATGTAGGTAGATGTATATATTATATATAAAGCACATACATATATATGCTTGCTGACCAGATATATTGCTTCATACTGAATATTATTAAAAGCTCAATATTAAATAGTAATATAACAAACTAAAAATGCTTGTAACTATCTGCATTTAAGTGAATTAATTTATACCCCATAAAGTATAAAAATTTTTCAGTCACTCCCTCTGAGGGCCTATCAGGATTCTTTGCCAATTCATTTGCATTCACTTTTCCTCTTCACTATGGTTGTAGTTAGTATATATTCAGTTCTTCTGGTTTTGATTTTTAAATTTTGCTTTTTTTCCTAAATGGCTTTAAAGATTTCTTTGTATTTCTTATGCTTGTCAGTCTTAATGTTTTATAGTATACCATTATATCAATGTACCACAATTTACTTAATCCCCCCTCTATTACTGGACATTTAAGGTGGCTTCCAGTTTTTTTTTTTTTTGCAATTACATAAAATGATGCTATGAAAATCTCTGCTGTGTATTTTTTATTCTTAAAGTAGAGATTTTACTGCATAGGTGGATTTTTTTAAAAAAGGAAAGAGATCAAATTGATATGTCAGAACTCCTTAGATTACAGCTATCATAATGGATGTGGATCCTTTGATAATGCTTTACCTAAGAACCATTTATAAAAATATAATTTGCATCACAGCAATATAGATTGCAAGGCCAATACTCAGACACAACAATTACTCATTTAAATTATTTTTATTTACACATGATGCCTTTTCTGTCATTATTTTTGGAAGATTTTCAGTTTATAAATAGCACAGTACATGCAGGACCCTGACCATGGAAAAAAAAGTACAACTTTATTTAACAGAGACCAAAAAATTATCTCATACAAAGTGCTTACCAAAAAGACCTTGTGACACATTTACACCTTAATACTTAACCAAATAAATACTAAGGAATGCAATATTTATAAATAGATCATTCAAAATAGCCTTCTTCCAATTTCCTTCTTCAAGCTAGCAGTTAGTATTTTGATTAAGCAAATGAACAGCAGCTTCATTATCACATAACTTAAGGCAGGTCACATAGCATCAAAGTGAAATCGATGGGCTTCCTGGCGTTTTTCTCTATCATCTGCTTTCTGAAAAATAAAAGTTTGTAGAAATTTAGATATTTCATTTACCATTTTGAATCTTCCAAACATGTTAATTGTAAGTCCAAGAAAAGATCTTTTTTTTCCTCTCTCATTTTTGGTATCTTCATCATTAATGACTATTAGGTGAGTTTATATTATGCTATTAATTATAGCAAGTGGGGATTTTAAACTGCTACTTTAGGAAATATTTTAAGTACCTAAATTAATTTGGTAACTAATTTTATTACATAATAAGTAACATTTGAACTGTTTATATATTCTTAATTTTAAGGGAGAGGTGAACATGCAACACAATGACTCAATCAGTGATTTCTCTTATATCTCTTGAATCATCATTTCTTTTATATACTTAAAATTAATGTTAACAAATTAAACTGGGTAAATATATATCCTTTTCATCATTCTTTGGTTAAATGATGAGTAGATATACAGCCATGAGTATGTTTTACTTAAAAATCTGTGATTTTCTGACATAGCATTACTGCGGCATATATATGCTGGTAATCAGTTATCTTGAGAAATTCATACACTCGCCATTCATTCATTCATTCATTTGTTTATTTGCTCATTTGCTTTGCTAAGGAATTTTGATGGCCTTAGATAATGTTTCAAACCATTTGCTTTTTGCTATTTTAGAAAACAAGACAAGTTAAAGACAGGCTGTCAGCCTGACTTTTATCAGTCAAGTTAAATCTCAATCTCACTGTTACTTGAATACAGGTTTCATGTTAACATT
The DNA here is from genome assembly GCF_019393635.1 of Dromiciops gliroides. Classification (NCBI taxonomy): domain Eukaryota; kingdom Metazoa; phylum Chordata; class Mammalia; order Microbiotheria; family Microbiotheriidae; genus Dromiciops; species Dromiciops gliroides. Next base: position 409,555,855 of record NC_057862.1, on the reverse strand, counting down.
TCAGATACTTAGAGGAATGATAGTTTTTAGGAAATAGAGTGTATGAAACCTAGACAGTACAATGACTATATTCTATTTTTTCCCCAGAAGAATGAAAAAGTTATGCTAAGCAAAAAATATTGTAATTTAAATGGACAATCATGATTATAGTTAGGGCCGGCAGTAATTCTCATTGCCTGCTTTGTCAGGTGGAGATGATAAATAGAACAAGAGCAGAAAAATGAAAATTCTGTGTGTGTGTGTGTGTATGTGCGCGTGAAATTGGAACTGAATAGTTATGTATGTAATACATATCCATACACAATAAAGTAGTAGTCTTAGCTTGCATAAACTTGTAATACCTATTAACAAAGAATTCACTGGTGATCTCATTTTCCCTTTATATTAAATTGAGCACAAAAATCTTCTTTCCTGTCCTTCCCCACTTAAAAATTTTTTTTTCTCTAGCAGATGGCACTGAAAGCACAAAAAATAATTTAGCTTAGTGTAAAGAACTGCAGATAAAAGAAAGAGGCTTGCCACTTAATCTTGAATAAAACATTTAACTTTCTTGTGCCTTGGTTTTTTCATCTGCAAAACAGGGATAACTTATAACAATCTTATTTTTATTTTTATTTTTTGGTGAGGCAATTGGGGTTAAGTGACTTGCCCAGGGTCACACAGCTAGTAAGTGTTAAGTGACTGAGGCCAGATTTGAACTCAGGTACTCCTGACTCCAGGGCCGTTGCTCTATCCACTGTGCCACCTAGCTGCCCCTTTAAAAATTTTTTTTGTGTGAACTTACAACAATCTTAACCAGCGGAGGGAAAAATACATATTTGAGGGTATTATAAATTTTTTCAGGTTACCATAGAAACATTTACTAATAAAACTTTTTAAGGCTTAGTACACTTTCATAAAATAAGCTATGGAGAGACTCTATGTTTCTAATCGCTTTAATATAAAGTAGTCATCCTCTAGAACTGTGTTGATTTCCAAATGGTTCGACTAATTAGAAAGATATAAATGAGAGTTTTATCAAGGAAGGTAAGATTCTGGGCAGAAGTTATTTTTAAAAAATCAGCAATTCCTAGACACCATACATTTTGAATGAATGCTGTTCTATTTAGTACTCCTGTGCCAATTAATAAGCATGATACTATCTAAAATTAAACTTTCAATGAATCGAACATACCTTTTCCTGCCAATGTAATATGCCAATTATTGCCAAGATGAAAACACAGACACCGATGAGAGCTATAGCAGTCAGCAGGACGATGTTACTAGGAGTCAGATACAGTTTAGCACTCCAGCTAAAGACCAGAACAGAGAAAATTGTAAATTGCTTGTTTCCATAGAATCAACCAACATGTGATCATTTTAATTAGGCAAAAAGCACAATAAAGACAGCGCAGATATTGCCAAGCATGGGGGAAGCTAGGTGACACAGTCAGTCAGGAGGACCTGAGTTCAAATTCAGCCTCAGACACCTATTAGCTCTGTGATCTGGGGCAAATTATTTAACCCCGATTGCCCCCACCCCAAAAAGATATTGCCAAGTATGATTTGCAGTGTAAGATTTAGGGCTTGAGAATTTTTATTCCAACACAAAATTCAATTTTTAACCTGATAGTTTACTTGTTTTCTCAAGCCCCATCTTATGTGAATTCCTGCTCCCAATGAGACCCAGCATAGTGTCGCTGAATTGGGTTTGGACTCTAGCTATTCCACCTACTCAGGATGTGATTACAAGGAAGTCATAGAACTTCCTTGTACCTTATTTACCTCAGTGGTAAAATGGGAATAATGATGTACTCCCTACATCACAGGGTTGTTGTAAGAAAAATATGTAAACCAGGAAGCACTATATAAATGCACACCAGTTTTATTTTATTTATTTATTTTTATTTTTTAGTGAGGCAATTGGGGTTAAGTGACTTGCCCAGGGTCACACAGCTACTAAGTGTTAAGTGTCTGAGGCCAGATTTGAACTCAGGTCCTCCTGACTCCAGGGCCGGTGCTCAATCCACTGTGCCACCTATCTGCTCCACATACCAGTTTTATTAAGGAAGCATTCAGAGGTACTTTGGACAGTCACAGAATCACAGCATTTCAGAGCTGGAAGGGATCTTAGAGATCACACAGTCCATACTGTCCCTAAAAAAGAATCCTTCTACCTATCCCTGATAAATGGGCACATGGATCTGCTTGACTTCCAGCTGCCTTGTGGGAATGCCAATTCTACAGCTGGATAGTGCCAATGGGTAAGATATTTTCCTTAATAGTCTATGTCTATCTCTCTGCAAATCTTCCATGTTACTTCTAGTTTTGCTGCTTGGAGTCAAGAGTTAATACATTTAATCTCTCGTCCACATCATGACTAATAAATGCTTGAAGGCAGACATATCTCCCGTAAGTATTCTTTGGGACAAACTCCCAATTTCTTCTACTGATCTTTCTACTGGCTTGGCATGGTCTCCAGTCCCCTCACCATTTTGGCTGTCCCCTTTGGGCATGCCCTGGTTTGTCAATATTATTTCTGAAGTGTGGTGCTGGGAACTGAACATGGTATTCCAGATGTCAAGGAGGCAGCTTTGTGACTCTATTTGGAATTTCCTTGGCAAAGATAATGGAGTGGTTTCTTCCTTCTCCAGCTCATTTTACAGATGAGGAAACTGAGGGAACCAGGGTTAAGTGACTTGCTCAGGGTCACACACCTAGCGTCTGAGGCCAGATGTGAACTCAGGTCTTCCTGACTTCAGGCCTAGTGCTCTATCTACAATGCCACCTAGGTGGGCTGAGATATCACTAAAAGTCCTAGATCACTTTCTCTTTCTCCCTCAAAAACATAAACTCTTCTTTAGCCAGGCCTTGTATATACTATCCTTGTTAAATTTTTTTTTGGAATTAAGTACTTTATATTAATCCCCTATATAAAATTTCAATATATTAGATTTAATCCATAATTTTAGCCTACTAAAGTAATTTTAGACCATATAATCCAATGTGTTGGCTTATATCACTTGTAAATTTAATAAGGATTCTATCCATGCCTTCATCTAAGTCACTGATAATAACATTAGATGGTAGAGGGCCAAGGACAAATCCTTGGGGAATTCTATATACAAATGTACTTTTAAAAGTATTTTATTGATGTGGTAATTTCCTCCATCAGTGCAAATGGCAATCCATCCATAGTCTTCACATCTTATATGATTCAAGTCCATGTTTTTCCATTGATCCTCCACAGAGGATACATTCAAAATGGTGGATTCTTTCCTAGAGGCCTTTTGTTATTTCTTGGGTACCAGTCAGGTGTTTGGGCCATCTATCACCTAGCCCACGATCTTGTCATATCACTAACTCACCACATTTTATGATCATATAATTCCTTGTTTATATTCCTCATGCTCCATTTTGAGCATTGGTCATCAGTGGAAATAAGCTGCAGCCTACCTATACCTCCTTGCACCTCTCCATTGCCACTTGAGATCACTTTGATTCCTCTGGGATCGGTTAGCCCCAAATTTTCAATAACAGATTATTATCAACAGAACACATTTGTTTTATCCTTCTCCTCTTTTCCCAGGCAAACTGAGAAACCCTATATTTTGGTATTCACTTTCTGCTATGTAAATATTCACATGTGTATAGGTACATATATATGTATATGTGTATGTACACATACACACAAAAATTTCTTGTTTCTTCCATTAGAATATAAACTCTTTGTGAGTAGAGGTTGTTTCATTCTTTGTCTTTAAACATGTATCCCTAGTGCCTGGCAATGTACCTGGGTCATAGTAGATACTCAATAATTCCTTGTTGATTGACTGATTGATTGTTGAAGGGAATCTTCAACTGAGCAGGGAGCTGCTCAGGATCATTAAAATTAATGAGCAGTTTCCCAAATGCAATCCAGGCTGCTGCCCTCTTCTTGGTCAATTCTGGGTCCAACTCATTGTCCATATTCAGTGTCTCTCCCAGATATATGTATTAATGTACTAACTCAATGTGCTAGCTATCTAATCACATGCCATAATCTTGATAATGAACATTTTTCATAATGAATAAACAACAAACACACTGGGATCTTTTATTCTCTGTGTCTTTTAGTTAACTGGGTGACTTTAAAGATGTAGTTGGCTATAAAGAATGATTTGCTAAATCCTTATTTAAACTAAATGCACCTTACCTAATAATTTCACTGCCAAATTAAATTCTTTGAATGCTAAAGCTGAAGTTGAATGATTTCTTTAAGACTTTACATGCTGTATGACTGACATTAAGAAGGCAATGCTTTGTTGATCATTATCTAAATATGTGAAACACCTTTTAAAATAATCAGATATGAAAAACCTCTAAAATACTTCATAAAATGCTATCTAACATTAGCTGGTATTTACATTTATTTATTATCTCCTTTCATTGATTTCTGTCAAAACTAGGTAGGAAACATGCCTTGGATTTATGTTGAAAACAATCACAAAAAATACTGAAAACCCAAGGCCTAAAGCATGATTAAAAAGTCCACATGATACATCCTAGTTTAACATGCAGTGCGATAAGGCACAGCTCATAGTTTATAACCAATCCTGCAGGGACCGATACACAGAAAAAGAACTTTCTGTTCTCTCTGAGAACAGTTATATATTCATTTAAAAAGTTTAATAAAGTTAAGATCATTCTGATGAATAGCAAGTAGTTATTGACTTCTCAGAGGACCATAATTAAAATTTATTGACCAGTAAGGTTAGCCACTAGTCAATATATCTCAAAATATACTGAAAGGTGAAATCAATGTGCGTTTTATTATGTACATAAATTTCAGAAGATAATTTATTCTGAAACAGCAAAATGATAAAAATGTTTAGTGGTTTGTAAGCAGGAAGAGATTTAACAGAAATGGAAAATAAAAATCCTGTGAAGAAGCACCTGAAGAAAATAAGTACTATTAATTACATCAAGGTAATCCCTCAAATTACCTAATTATGAAAATGGGCAGGGTATTTTTTCCCCTAGTTCCATTTTGATTCAGTTGCACTATAGTATATCTTTTTTTTTTTTTTACTGGACTAAGCAGAAGAAAAAAAATCTAGTTTAAGGAAAAAAATTATCAATATGTTATGGTGTTTACAAAGTACAGGCCACATAGCAAACCTTTACTATTTTCCTCTCCCCCTCAAACCAAAACCAAAATCTCTAGCCATGTCTATTTCTTGATCACACTAATAATAATAATGACAACCACCACCAATATCAACTAGCATTAATATGATGTTTTAAGGTTTGCAAAGCACTGTATTTTCTGTCTCATTGTATTATATATAATCAACTATTTACATAAAGTATCCATATATCCATATATAATATATGATTAATGATAGAGTATATATACATATATGTATACATATACATATATATACATATACATATATGTGTGTGTGTGTGTGTATGTATTTATTTATTTATTTATTGTGGGCAATGAGAGTTAAGTGATTTGCCCAGTCACACAGCTAGTAAGTGTCAAGTGTCTGAGGCCGGATTTGAACTCAGGTCCTCCTAAATCCAGGGCTGGTGCTTTATCTGCTGCACCACCTAGCTGCCCCCTATATATATTTTTATACACCCGTATCTATCAGGCAGCAGGATGGTTCAGTGGATAGAATCCTGGGCTTGGAGTGAGGAAGACCTGAGTTCAAATTCAGCCTTAGATACGTACTAGCTGTATGACCTTGGGTAAGTCACTTAACCTCTGTTTGCCTTAATGCACTGGAGGAGGAAATGGCACACTACTGCAGTATCTTTCCCAAGAGAACCCCATAGACAGTATGGTCCACGGGTTCATGAAGAGTCAGACACAACAGAACAAGAACCATCTACCTTTCTGTCTGTCTCTTAGAGTGTTTTGCAAACCTTAAATATGTTATCTCATTTGGCTCTTTCAACAACCCAGGCAGTTGGGTGCTACTATCCTCATTTTACAGAAGAGGTACATAGTAAGTAAGTGACTTGCCCAGGGCCACAAAGCTAGTAATTGCCTGAGGCAGTATTTGAACTCAGAACTTCCTGACTCCAAGACTAGTACTTCACCATGTCAGTAGGATCCTACTCCTAGTTGAATACTGTATTACAGCACCCAAATCCATAACAAAAAGACTCCTATTCCTTTAAGAATTAGATTTCTTTAAAAGAGGCAGTATAACATAGCAGATAGAATGCTGGTCTTGGCATCATAAGGCCTACGTTCCAGTCACACTTTTGACACATACCAGCTTTCAGAACTCCAGGAAACTCTAAGTCTCTAAGTTACAGATGAGGCATAGAACTTTTCTATAACAGACATTCCCCACATAGATGAGATCATGGGTCCAAATGAAAAAAAAAATAATACCACTATGGCTATGATCAGAACATACGTGTGGTAGAACTATAACATGTAGGACTTGCTGTGCTTCCACAGATCTATGTTCATTGTACAGGGGATGGAAAAAGCTTAGTCTGTGTACTTTCCCATGATACCAGACCTGGCTAATACCTACTTTTTTTCCCCCACAATGAATTTAAAAACTTACATCAATAACTTCATTATTTTGTACTTTAAAAAGATAATACAATTAATATGGTAAGTTAAAGGAAAGAAAATGATAACCACCTAGGATTGAAAAATAAATGGTTCAGTCCATTGCAAATCGAATACAAATAAACAGCAGTGCATATTTAGAAAACCATTTCTATTAAACTATTATTACCCTGAAATTCCAGAATATGCAGTTGTTGAATGAAGAGCAATTTATTTAACTAATACATGTGTAAATTTCAAATTAGTTAACCTGCTGTTCTTCTAATAGAATTTAATTTGTTCCCCATGAAAAGTGTCAGAGACCTTTTCTGTAGGCATGCTTAGTCTTTTAAGGTTTCCTTTAAAGAAATTAAGTAATGGCGCTCATACTGGAGCCCAGCGGGAACTAGAGAGGTTTTCTCTGAGATGTAACTGCATCTCTGATTTGCACAGTTGACAGTATCATTTGACCAAATTTAGTTCAAGCACTGACATTACCTCCGAGGAACATTGTGTGGGTATGGAATGACGATGAGTTGGGAGTTGGGGATGATTGCTGTCCACTCCTGTTTTCGTATAGCCTAGAACAAGAATTTAAGGCAATTTAAACTTTCAGGTAATAGAATAAAACAATACTATTCTAATTCATTTTAAAAAACAACCCTCTAAAACTCAAATAATTTGCCTGACAAGTAGAATGGCACAGTACCTTACAACAGTAGTATCCAACTCATATAGAAAGAAGGCCACTAACTGGTACCTAAGGAAGTTTGCAGGCTGAGTATTGACTTAGAAAACCACATATTAACACTATCTATGTTTTTACTACTTTTTTTTTTTTTGGTGAGGCAATTGGGGTTAAGTGACTTGCCCAGGGTCACACAGCTAGTAAGTGTTAAGTGTCTGAGGCCAGATTTGAACTCAGGTACTCCTGAATCCAGGGCCAGTGCTCTATCCACTAAGCCACCTAGCTGCCCCTACATTTTAATTTATTTAGATATTTCCAAAATACATTTTAATTTGGTTGTCATTGAAAAGCAGCATGTTTGACACCTTTGCCTTACACTAATAAGTGCTGAGTAAATTTTTCTTGCTAAATTGAACTGAAAGGCATATATTATTAGTATCTAGATTGACTCATGGATATGTATTACTAAGCTACTAGTATGTTTATACCTTTATGTTAATATATTAACATAAAAACTAAGGCTATTATCCCTATGCTAATTCTTGGCAAAAAGTTATACCATCCTTTTCAGGGAGGGATTGTTTTTGGTCTCACTAAATGCTACCCTTTATTCTTTAGTGATTGTGTGCTTGAAGTATTATAACTACACAATAGGCTCTCAACTAGTTATTTTAATTTGTCTTTAAAAGTGGAGTAACTTTACAAAGTCAGATTATTTTAGAAACAAAGAGATGATGGTGGCCAGCAAAATAAACTCAACTTACCTTTTCTCCTAATGGACGGGGAATGCCAACATAAAGGTGGTCAAGAAAATTTGCACTTCGCCCTAAACCCAGTACATTATAAGGCAACTGGAGAGATAAATGGGCTGACTGGCTGAGTTGCCCAGCTAGAATGAAATACAAAAAAGAGAAACATTGTTAATATTGCTTTGTTTGATGAAATGCTGGTGAAAAGTGAGATTCTTAAAAACATTTTAAATGCACTTAAAATGCCCAATTACTCCAACCAAATTTCCAGAAAAGAACAGACACCGAACAAGGGCAAAAACCATTCACATAGTGATGACCGCAGCCATAAACACCCCCAAGTTTACATCACGATGATGATGAGCAGGAGGAGCAGGAGGAGGAGGAGGAAATGGAAGGGTTTATGATGGCAATTCAGGACTAGGTCACTGCCATGAGAAACTACAGAAAGGTCATCATCCTTTTGGAGTCTGGACTCAGTGATCAATGTAGGTTATGTCAGGGATTAGTAGAAAATGCAGCACATCACTGCAGGCTGTAAAAGTTTAGCACCTACCACATACCTAGCAAGACATAACTTGATGGCTAGAATTATTTATCAGAAACTACCTCTCACCAACTGACATATAACAAATCCAGACCTGTGGTGGAATCCTTCCTCTGATGGACACTCTCTCTGTGACCCTGGACAAAATCACTTAACCTTTCTATGCCCTAAGCAATTTTCTAAGACTCTACCTTTCAGAACAATTGTAGATTTGCATGGGTAGGAGTTTTTCTCACTGGGAGCTCCCTACTACAGTTATTCCTGCCACATCTTGACTTTCCTCATCATCGTTTTGTTATATTGCAATTTTCTGGGAGTTTTTTGGAAGCCAAAGATGACAGAGAATAAGTTTAGAAACTCAGAAATGCTTAACCCAAATTTTACAATAAGGTAAACACCCCATAAAAGAAAAAGAAAAAATTCAGACTTCTTTGGTACGAAGGGTGGGCCAAAAAATTTTGTGTGGATTTTCCAGATCGCAGGGGCACCACACCCCTAACCCCCACAATGTGGAAGGGATAACTGTATAATGAAATCACAGTCTCGGACAAAGATAAAGGAGACAATGCTAGCTGTCACTAATATGTTATACAGGAATGAGAAATCCCCAGAATGTATGCTTGGTAGTGACTTTAAAAAGTGACTTTTTTTCCTTTTAAAATGTTGCATTGATGTTCTTTCTTTAATACTGCTGTCATCCCACAAACCCTCACTTGTAACAAGTTAAGTACAGCTAAGCCAAACAAAGCAATACAATGGATGGGTTTGAAAATGTATGTTTCATCCTGCACCTGAAGCCTATCAGCAGGAACCATATTCACCCACAGTCCTCTAAAGTTCGGCCTTAGAAAGGATTTTACTCACATATAGACAACTCAGCTGTGTGGATCTTACCTCAGTTATAGGATATATGGGCACAATGTAAAGAAAACATTTCTAGACACCATTCTATCACAACTAATGCTAGCCACTGCAGATGCCTTCGAAGGCTCAAATGCTACCTACTTCATAAGGTCATAACTTGATCTACTAGGTGGAAATCATTCCTTCCTTGGAATTCGAATAGCATTTTGTATGTACTTCTCTTACAACATTCTGTTTCCCAGTATGTTTGTGGCTCTCATTTTTTGGGGGGGAGGTGTAGGTTATAAACTCCATGGGGGAAAGATTATTTCTAAATTGTATTTCTTTACATTTCTAGTTGAGTGCTCTCTATATAGCAGGTGATTAGTAAATGGTGACAATGGATGGAAGATGCCAAAATATATAGCAGCTACTGGGGGCAGGTAGGTGACACAGTGGATAGAGCACTGGCCCTGGAGTCAGGAGGACCTGAGTTCAAATCCAGTCTCAGATACTTAACACTTACTAGCTGTGTGACCCTAGGCAAGTCACTTAACCCCAATTGCCTTGCCCCCCCCCCAAATATATATATTGCAGCAACTGAATCTGTGGATACCTAACTGAAAGAACTAAAAATGCAAATTTTTATCAATAGGTAAGTAAAAACTATACCAACTATAAGTAACTATGGAGTACCTGTCAAAGTACAGTACAAATGCTAAGTAGCAATAATTCATTCAACCCAAGTGGGGAGGATAATTTGCCTTATATTCTATATTTCTATTCTTATACAATTCTTATAAAATTATTGTAATTTTTGACCCCAGTGAAGTAAGAATAGTCTTCTTAAAAAGCTCTATAACTTTATAGAACATCTGACCACATTTTTTTTGGGGGGGTCATAGTGAACAGGGTGAGGGGAATAAACAAGATTTGTGATTTTATTGCTATATATAGGGAACTTCAAAGCAGGTTGGCATTTGCTCTGCAGTTTGTCTGGTCTTAAGGGAGGAACTTGGGACACTCAGAAATTAATTGACTTGCCCAACGGTTCACACTGACAATATATGTCAGAAGTTAACTTGAATTTAGTTCTTGACTTCAAGGAAGGCTATCTGCTATAAAATACTGCCTCTCATATCCACTATTATGAGAGTGTAACCTCTTTGGACTTCATCAAAGTTGAAGATTGGAAAGACAAAACAATAGAGATGTTGAAATGTAAGACCCTGCAGATGTAGAGGAAAGGATCTGAAGTTTTACTAGCTCAGCTACCCATGAAAAAGATCAGCAGAAACAATTAACCTACCCCTAGGGCAGTGTCAAACTGAATCAGATTAAAATGTAATAGGGAAATGTTGAACAAAATTTAAAAAATATAATAAAAAATATATGATAAATTTGTGGTCTTCTAAGTCAATAGGAACAAAAGGGAACTATTTCTAACTGAGTCTGACACCATTGCCCTTGGGGTATAGCTTACTCTCATACCTTTATCGCCAACCATTCATCTGCATAAGACTCTACATGAATATGGGAAGTAACTGGTGGTTCCCTCTTAATGTCTATATGTATACATACATACATACACACATATCTATATAGACATATACAGGCATTGTTCTAGGTACTTGGTATACTTCCCAAAACAAAACATTTCCTGTTTCCTCCTCCTTTACATTATTTCATAAATTTTTTTTGGTAACTTGACAAATATTTTAAAAAGTGAGCATTTCCATATATAAAGCACAGAAAGAGGATAAACTGCGAATCTTATGTATAGCTTTTTTGTTATGCATACATATACATGTATAAATATAGTAATATGTATACATACATGCATATGAACTTAATATGGTAGTACCAACATTGACCTGCTCATCCATATACAATTCTGAACTTTCTTTTGTTTGCTTCTGTGATTTTAAAAATGTTTCATAGATACTTTTTATTTCCTTCTTTCCTTCCTTCCTCCTCCTCTTCCTTTCTTCTTTCCTTATTACGGCATGTATGAGGATAAATATAAATAAGGCAATTTGAATAGGAAGAATATATTGTCAGTTTGGGTGGTGGTGGTGGAAGAAGATATGGAAGACTTTATGAAGGAGGTGGCATGTGAACCAAAACTTCAAGGAAGACAGAAATTCAGAGGCACAGAGTTGAGGGTACATTCAAGGTGTGGTAGACACTTTAATGAACCCATGGAGGCAAAGAAGCACAATTCAAGTTATCTAGTTTGGCTAGAATTTAGAAGAGATGAAAGGGAGAACTCTGAAAGGTTAAGTAGGTGCAAGATTGTGGAGAGCTTTGAATTTTGGTCTAAGGAGTTAGGGAGCCACTAAAGATTTCTGAGCAGATGAGTGATATGGTCCAATTTATGTTTCAGGAATTTGGAACTATGCCCAAAGAGTTATAAAACTGTGCATACCTTTTACTCCAGCAATACCACTGCTGGGTGTATATTCCAAAGATATCCAAAAAGAGACCAAGGGACCTGTATTTGTACAAAAACATTTATAGCAGCTCTTTTTATGGTGGCTAAGAATTGGAAATCAGAGAAATGCCCATCAATTGGGGAATGGCTAAACAAGCTGTGGTATATGATGGTGATGGAATATTACTGTATCAAAAGAAGTGACAAGCAGGATGACAAGGATGATTTCAGAAAAAACCGGGAAAGACTTACAAGAACTGATATATAGTGAAGTGAAAAGAACCAGAACTTTGTACACAGTAACAGCAATATTGTTTGAAAGAACTGTGAATGACTTAACTATTCTCAGCAATACAATGATCCAAGACAATCCCAATGGACTATATCCACCTCTAGAGAAAGAACTGATATTGATTGAACACAGACTGAAGCATGCTATTTTTCACTTTCTTTTTTCATTTTTTCTTTTATTCAAGTTTTCTTATACAAAATGTCTAATGTGGAAATGTTTTACATAATTGCACATGTATAATCTACATTTGTTTGCTTATCACCTCAGGGAAGGGGAAGGAAGGGAAGATAGAATTTGGAACTCAAAATTTAAAATAAAAATGTTTATTAAAAAAAGATTTGTGCCTCAGGAAGATTAGTATTCTATGTGAAGGGTAGACTGGACAGGCAGGAAGAGTGGAGTTAGAAAGACTTCTTAGGAAGCCATTAATCCAATCCAGATGAGAGAGTAATAAAGGCTTGAATCAGGGAGTGTCTTTTTGAGTAGACATAAGGGAATGGATGTTGAGTGACATAGCAGAGGGAGAATCAATAGGATCTGGCAATCCATGCTTCTGTATCCCCCTCTCACAGCTAAAACCCAAGAAAAAGTTAGCAGTTCAATTCGCTGTCTCTAATTTCTCACCTCATAATCCCCTCTTAACCTCTTGCAATCTGGCTTCCAACCTTACCACTCATCTGAAAATTCTTTCTCCAAGGCTACTAATTTACTCAGTTGTGGAATCTGAGGGCTGTTCCTCAATTCTTATTTTTCTCAACCTCTTTAAAGCATTTGTCTTGGGTAACCACCCCTATTTCTCCTCGGGTTTTCATGATAATATTTCCTCTTGGTTCTTTTCTGGTTTTTCTGGCCTCCATTGTTTCCCATGTGGGATCATCATCCTTGTACCACCTCTTATGTATGCATTTAAATCAGAGCTCTGGATCATTTCTTCTCTCCTTACTCTTTTCTGTTTTTATTTTTTTGTTTGTTTGTTTTGTGGGGCAATGAGGGTAAAGTGACTTGCCCAGGGTCACACAGCTAGTAAGTGTCTGAGGTGAGAGCTGAACTCAGGTCCTCCCGAATCCAGGGCCGGTGCTCTATCCACTGTGCCACCTAGCTGCCCCTCTCCTTACTCTTGATTATTTCATCAGATTCCATGGGTTTAATGATCACCTCTAGGTAGATGACACTCTGGTCTATATATTCAATCCTACTCTCTCTCCTAAACTCTCATCCTGTAATACAAATTACTGGACATTGCCAACTGGATGTCCTCTAAGCACTTGAAATTCAACATGTTTAAAACACAACTTATCCTCTTTTGCACCCCTCCCCCCACCTTATACTTGCCCTAAATTCTCTATTTCTATGGAGAATATCACATCACTTCCATACCCAGGTTTACAACTTTAACATTATCCTGGACTCCTCAGTCTCCTTATCTAATTAGCTGCCAAATCTTGCTAATTCGTCTTCCATGATATATTTCATCCCTGTCCATTTCTCTTCACCCACATGGCTCTCAACCTTTTCACCTCTCATGTGGACTGTTACAATCACTTCCTAAGTGGTCTCCTTGCCTGCAGTCTTCCCCTCTAATCTATTTTCCACACAGTTACCAAATTGATTTTCCTACAGTAAAGTTCTGTGTCTCCTTCTTGTCCAATAAGCACTAGTGAGTGGCTCCCTCTTGCTTCTATAATAAGATCCCAACTCACCTTTTAAAATACTTCACAGTCTGATTCCAGCCTAACTTTCTAGGTTTAAGGAACTTTTTTTTCACACATTCCTGACTGTTGTCAAGCTCGTGAATCCCCATATGTGACATTCCACCACCCACCTTGGTGCCTCTGCATAAACTGGAATGCAAACCCTCTTCATCTCACTGCTTAGAATCCTTAGCTTCCAGCTCAGCTAACGTACCAGCTCCTATAGGAAACCTACGCAGATCCTCAAAGTTCTAAGCCCCCTATCCCCCAGAGATTATTTTTTGTGTGTGTGTATATGTATATATTTTTAGTGAGGCAGTTGGGGTTAAGTGACTTGCCCAGGGTCACACAGCTAGTAAGTGTCAAGTGTCTGAGGCCAGATTTGAACTCAGGTCCTCCTAAATCCAGGGCTGGTGCTTTATTCACTGCGCTACCTAGCTGCCCCTATTTTGTATATATTTTACATTTAATTTCTATGTACATGTTATTTCCTTCAGTAGCACAAAAACTCGTTGAGGCCAGGTACGGTTTCATTTTTATATCTGTATCTCCAGTGCCCAGCACCATGCTCACTTGATAGAAGGCACAATGACTGCTTAACTGCTTGCTGAATGGATGAATGAATGGATGATATACAAAGTGAGGGCAAGGGAAGAGTCAAGGATGATTCAGATTATGATCAGGTGACTGGGAAGATGGTAGCATTCTCAACTGAAGTTTGCAGGGCAAGGGTTCAAGGAGAAGATGGTAACTTTCATTTTGGACATGTTCAGTTTGTGATACTATTGTGACATTCAGGTGTAATGTAATTTCCAACAGTCTGATTTTTTCAAGACAATAAACACAAATTATATTGTTTCTACAACTTCTCAGCACAATTTTTTATGATTGGCCCCTTCATGTTCTATAGGAGAATATTGTATTTCCATGTACTACCATTTCCTGCTACATCATAATGGATTATGCTGTAAATCAGGATCCTAAATTAAGTAATAAGGCAGGACAAGATGTGAATTACACTGCAATAATTCACACCTTATGTGTTAGGCAGGAGGCCGAAAGCAGATTTCTCTCTGTGAAACTAGACGAGTTGTTATACCATAATTCAAACCCTAAAATATACGTTAAACAAAACAAAACGAAAAAATGCATATGTTCTTGGACAGAGGATCGGCAGAGCAGAAGGAGGACATTCAATAGCCTGGATTGAAAAAAAAACACACCCCGAGATTTCTTTCATGTTTCTGATTTTCTCAGAGTCAAAAGCACAGTGGTCTTCAGCTCCCTGCAGGGCATTAAGCCACAGGGAACTTTCATTTGCAACAGGAGTGCCTGCTAGTCCTTTGGCACTGCCCTGGCTTGGAAAAGGACCAGCATCTCTCTGAAGAGAAGATAAGAGGGGACATTCAAACAACCAAAGTTTTGTTTCCTTTCAGAGGCTGTGTCTCTTCCGAATTGGTTGGAGAAGCATTTGTTGGTCTAAAAATGGCTGTTCCCCTCAAAAGCTGTGGCATCTCTATAAGAGACCACATGGATTCCAATTAAACAAAAGAGAGGAAAGCACCAGAGAATGGAACCTAAAGAAAATACCAATGTAAGCACAAAAAGAAGAGATTCATCTGCTTTAAGACAAGGACCCTTAAATTGTGTAAAATCATTCTATTCTTTGCTTTCTAAAAAAATGGTAATAGTAGCTTTAAACTTTAAATATAATATCTCATTTAAGACTCACAACCATCCTGTGAGGAAGGTATGACTGATTTGGAGTCTTCCTTAACTCTTTCCTCTCCCCCACTTCTCATATTTCCATTTTTTTCCCTTAATAGTATTGTATTTTTTCCAGTTACATGTAAAGATAGTTTTCAACATTTGTTTTTATAAGATTTTGAGTCCCTCCTTCTCTTGCTTCCCCCCTCCCCAAGACAGCAAACAATCTAATGTAGGTTATATATTCATATTCCCATTTTACTGAAGAGGCTAGTAAGTGTCAGAGGCAATATTTAAAACCATAACTTCCTGACTTCAAGTCTGGCATTCTATCTATTTGTAGGTATATGTTTAAATGGACCAAGGATTCTGCAGTATTTTAATACTTTCTCAGGGAAGTGTATGCCAATTTGAGAGTATAACCAGGGGCACTACCTGCACCCTATTGTCCGGTATTTGTACAACTTTGGTATTGTGGCTCTCCAGGTGTTTGTGATTTTAGAGTAATTTCTGGAGACCACTCTGGATCCAGGTTGACTCTGGTGTTTTGGGATCATGAACTCCTTTGCTGATCCTGATTCCAACTGGGGAGTCTCAGGTACTTACTTTGATCCACAGCTATAACCATTCAGGCTGAAATTCCAAGTAAGGCAGAGTGTCAGAGGGGGAAGAGGCTTTAGAGATCATCTAATTCAAATCATTCAGGAGTGGCTCCTAAGTAGCAGAGGGAGATGGGACTTAAACCTAGGTCATCAATCACAGATAAGAAAATTATAGATTTAGTTCGGAAAGGGACCTTAGAAAGTATCTAGTCCAATTCTCTCATTTTACAGATGAGGAAACTGAGATAGAGAGAGGTGACTTGCCAAGGTCACTCAGGCACTAAGTGACAAAGTGACTTGATTCTAACCCTAGTCATCTGATTCCAAACTCAGCATTTGTTCTGGATTGAGTCCTTGCCTGGGCCAAGGAGAAGGGATATTTACCAGAATGAAATTCCTTCTTCCTAAGGGATGCTAAAATAATGCACCATATCTTGGTACCACATGATTTCCTTAATAAACTAACAAATTACTTGAAAACGTTTTCTACCAGAAATATAATGGACTATAAAGGTTTGAGACAATATAGGGGTGAGACATCCTTGTGAGCAGAAATGATGATTGTGTTACTGAATAACATGTTTATTTAAGTGAGACTCAGAGGGAGACAAAGATAGAAAATATTTGGTTCAACTTAAAGAGTATATGCATACTCACAAAGAAGAAGGATTAAAGAGATTATGATATCTAATTCTTTCAAAAGAAGCTTTAATCCAGGACTCTGTTTAAGCTTGTTAACTGAATATTTTGTAAAAAGTTATACCTAACACATGCTTTGAAAGGAAATAGTGTGATTTAGTTATTAGAACCACTGCTAGGAGTCTTTGATTTCATATAAGAATATATCATTATCTATTATCACTGTTAGTAACAGAAATAACCTATAATATTGGGTACAATTTTTCCTAGTCCCTACTATACATTTAAAACATATACTATTTTTTACACCACTAAATTTGGTTTAGTACACTCAATGTCCCTTAGTGCCTTGTAAAAGTGATTGTGTCTCCTTCCATTCCTGTTATTAAACTCAATATTACAAATGTACCATTACCCAGTATGTAATTAATTAGCTAGAATTCTTTGTGAACTGGCACATCAGAATACCTACCATTTAATGACAAATTATGTTCATAACCATTTCTCTGAAGTATCTTTTGGATTAAAGAGCATACTGTAAGATTATGAAGTACCTTCTAAATCAAAGAAAAATTATGTTGCGATTAGTATAATGTTAAATGAAGTTTATTGTGAGATTTTTTTTTTACATGTGAGCACTTAAATTCTGAATGATCTGTACATATGAACAATTTGCTATTCCCTTGCCAGTTGAGTTATTTGTAGAGAATGGTAAATGGATCTTATCCCACCAAACCAATACACTTAACTTCATGATGTACATTCAAAGAGTCAGGCTGACTATGTCACTCCCATACTCAGTAATCTCCATTGGCTCCCTATCACTTCTAGGAACAAATATAAATTCTTGTTTGGTGTTTGAAGCCATTCATAATATAGTCCCTTCTCCCCCCTTCCCCCAATCTCTCCCACCCCCAATTCTTCTTAAACCTAATAATACCCCTTCACATACTCTGAGTCAGTGACATTGGTTTCCTGGCTGTTCCACAAACAAGACATTCCATCTCTCAGCTTGTAGGCATTTTCTCTGGCTGTTCCCCATGCCTGTAAAGTTCTTCTTCCTCATCTCTACTTGCTTCCTTCAAGTCTCAACTAAAACCCTACCTTCTGCCTTTCCCAATTCCTCTTAATTCTAGTGCCTTCTCTCTTTCCTATTTAACTTGGATATACCTTGTTTGTACCTGTTTGTTTGCAGGTTGTCTCCCCCATTAGAGTTTGAGCCCCTTGAGGGCAGGGACTATCTCACGGGTTTCTTGGTATGCACAGCATTAGCACAGTGCCTGGTACATAAGTAGGCATGTGTTAAATGCTTATTGACTGTACACCAGTGGCAGCCTGGTCCCCAGTGATACGTGGTTCCCTTTTTATGGACTGCCCGGGTTATGGTGAACATAAACTCGAGCTGCCAAAGTCTCTTATTCTATGCCCCAAAATACATTTTCCCAGAGAAATAAAGTTATACATGGAATTCACCTTCCAGGCTAGCCCAAGAGTTATTTTGGGCCAACCTACTAACCCAATCACCACTTATAAAACTGCTTTTATGGGAAAATGTTTCCCAAGTCTCAAATAATGATGTCAAAAGGAACATGACCCATTTGTGAAGTTAGGGACTGTTTTTATTTTTAACATTTAAAAAAAAATTAAGTTCTTACTGCTGTCTTTAAAAAAAAAATCATCACAGTCCCCAGTATCTCTCTTACTCTCCCTCCCAGAGAGCTATCCTATATAACAAATAGCAATTTTTTTGGGAGGAGGATCAGCTGAATCTGCTGACTGCTTGATTTTTAGTTATTTGGACATGCTAACAGACTATAGGATTTAATCAGGACACTATATTCCTTAAAATATGCTTATAATTTACTGTCCCTTGGTCAGATGAGACACAAGGACCCCAAATGTCTTAATTAGGAAGATTTTTATTAGTACATCTGTGACCTATATATATTTAATTAACTTAGCAACAAAAGGAAGCAGGTTGATAAAAATAATCAAATGTGATGATGATTTTATCACATGAATCTATTATTGAAGTGTTTAACAAGCAATATTGAAGAAAATTAATCTCTGGATAAGAAATGTCACTAAAATATTAAAAGGCTATTTTAAAATAACGGGTCAAATTCACCTGTAACTCTCTCTCTTTTTTTTTTTAATGTATAAGGTATTTTATTTTTTCCGTTACATGTAAAGATAGTTCTCAACTTTTGTTTATACAAGCTTTACAATTTCAGATTTTTCTCCCTCCCTTCCCTCCCTTCCCTCCCTCCCCCCTCCTCTAGACAGCAGGTAATCTGATATAGGTTATATCTATATATCTCTATACATATAGATATAGATATAGATATATACACACACATATATATACACATAATAACATTAATTCTATTTCTGCATTAATCCTGTTACAAGAGAAAAAATCAGAGCAGTGATGCAAAACCTCAAAATAGAAAAAAAAAAACAACAGCACCCAAAACAAAAGAAATAATATGGTGTAACTCTCAATAGTACATTATATCTGGGGTTCAAAAGTGAGAAAAGAACTGAGTAAAGAGGGAAGAAAAGATCCAAAATGAATCTTATGGTTTTAAGAACATGTTAAATATTCACAAGTTTTAGAACTTTGATAATTTTCAATGTATAAAGGACTGTTTTTTCATCATCCTTTTTTAATACTTGAAAGTTCCTTGGTTTGAAATAAATTACCTTTTTACATAAGAAAGAAAAATGCTCAAAGGGCTATAAAACCATACATACTCTTTGACCTAGCAATACCACTACTAGGTCAGTATCCAAAAAGACATAAAAAACAAAAAGCAAAAGGACCTATCTGTACAAAAATATTTATAACAGCTCTTTTATGGCGGCAAAGAATTGGAAATTAGGGGGATGCCCATTAATTGGGGGAATGGCTGAACAAATTGTGGTATGTGATTATGATGGAATACTGTAAGAAATGATGAGCAGGGGGGCAGCTAGGTGGCGCAGTGGATAGAGCACTGGCCCTGGATTCAGGAGAACCTGAGTTCAGTTCAAATCCAGCCTCAGACACTTAACACTCACTAGCTGTGTGACCCTGGGCAAGTCACTTAGCCCCCATTGCCTCACAAAAAAAAAAAAAAAAAAAAGATGAGCAGGATGCTCTCAGAAAAGAAAAGAAAACAAAAAAAACCCCCACCAAAACCTGGAGTTACATGAGATGATGCAAAGTTAAATGTACTGTGTACAAAGTAACAG
The DNA here is from genome assembly GCF_019393635.1 of Dromiciops gliroides. Taxonomy (NCBI): domain Eukaryota; kingdom Metazoa; phylum Chordata; class Mammalia; order Microbiotheria; family Microbiotheriidae; genus Dromiciops; species Dromiciops gliroides. Next base: position 409,535,885 of record NC_057862.1, on the reverse strand, counting down.
CAATATTATAAGATGGTTAGCTGTGAATGTCTTAGCTATTTATTCTCAGCAATACAATAATCCAAGATAACTCTGAAAGACTTATGATGAAAAATACTATCCATCCCCAGAGAAAGAACTGATGGTGTCTGAATAGATATTGAAGCATAATTTGTTTTAACTATTTTTTTTTTGTGGGGCAAATAGATATAGAGCTATCAAATAGATAGAGCTATCCACTAAGCCACCTAGCTGCCCCTTGAGTTTTTTTGTCTGTTTTCTTTCACAATATGATTAATATGGAAATGCTTTGCATGACTACACATGTGTAACATATTGAATTGCCTGCCTTCTTAAAGGGGGGTTGGGGAGGGAGGAAGGGAGAGAATTTGAAAAATAAAGTTTTAAAAATGGATGTTAAAAATTGTTTTTTATGGAAAATATTGGATGTTGGAAAGATGGGACACCAATCCACTGTTGGCGGAATTGTGAAAAGATCCAACCATTCTGGAGAGCAATTTGGAACTATGCCCAAAAGGGCTATAGAAATGTGCATACCCTTTGATCCAGCAATACCACTGCTAGGTTTATATCCCAAAGACATCCCCCAAAAGAGAAAAAGACCCATTTGCACAAAAATATTTATAGCAGCTCTTTTTGGGGTGGCTAAGAATTGGAATCAAAGGAACGCCCATCAACTGGGGAATGGCTAAACAAACTGTGGTATACAATGGTGATGGAATATTGTGCTATAAGAAATGACAAGCAGGATGACTTCAGAAAGGCCTGGAAAGACATATATGAAATGATGTATTGTGAAGTGAGCAGAACCAAGAGAACACTGTACACAGAGACAGCAATATTGTTTGATGAAGAACTGTGAATGACTTGACTTCTCAACAATATAATGATCCAAGACAATCCCAAAGGACTAGTGATGAAACATACTATCCACCTCCAAAGAAAGAACTGATATTGATGCAAGAGACTGAAGCATGGTATTTTTCCACTTTCTTTCATTTTTTTCCTTTTAATAAAGTTTTCTTGTATAAAATGACAAATATGGTAACATTTTACATAATCATACATGTATAAACCATATATGACTGTTTGCCACCTCAGAGAGGGGAGAGGGGAAGCAGAGAAAGAGGGATAAAAATTGGAAATCAAAACTATAAATAAAATGTTTATTATTACAAAAGATAAAACTAAACTAAACAAATTGTTTTTACATGTAATTGGAGAAAAAATGTTAAAGTAGGGGAAAAAAAGAAAAAAGAAAAATGCTGTAACCAAAGTCTACTCGAAGGTATAATCTGACTGGCTTATATGATTTTGAAAAACCATGGTATAAGGACTTGGAAAAAATTGTAAAAGTCTTAGAAATATAAGTGGATTCTCAGCAATCAATATATAAGAATATAGGGCCAGAAATGTCATGTGCCACAACTTTTAATTCAAGCCCTGGTTAATATAGATTTAATATACATAGAGACTTCTGACTGTCAAGCAAACCTGGTTGGTTAGTGGTCAGCTTTTTGCTCATGAAGTTATTCAGTATCGACTTCTTACCTATAAACAATTAGTCTTAAGAGGCTGCTTTCACAGAAAAAGATCATGAACTAAAGTAATGCATATTAAAAGTGTGTGGTTCTGTGAAAGGACACAAGACTCATCAAGAAGGTCATACTGCTACAGTGAATCCTGAAGGCTTCTCAGTCAACGGTCTGTAGGAACTAGGTGCAAATGCTGAAATTCTGCTTTTTTTTCCCAAATGGGAAGAGTAGCTTCTATTCATGTCTGGGTATAGAAAGGAGGAAAGGAATACATTTAAGCATTTATATAGCACCAACTATGTGCCAGGCATTGTATAAAGTGCTTTACAAATATTATGTCATTTTATCTTCACAACAAACCTGTGAGGTAGATGCTGTTCCCCATTTTACATATCAGGAAACTGAGACAGGCAGGGGTCAAGTGATCTACCCAGGGTCACCCAACTAATGTCTGGTACTGGATTTGCACTCAGGTTTTCCTGACTCCATGCCTAGTGCCCTACCCATTGTGCTGTCAGCTGCTTGGAGGACCTTTGTTTTTTTCTTTGGGTGGGAGGGGATGGCTCATGATGAGGGAATACAAATTGTGGAATTTTGCAATAACTCTCACAAATTGCTTCTCCTTGTTGATCTGGTACCATCTTTGGTACCATCGTTCTGTGGAGGTATGGATCTCAAGGGTGCCTTGGGAGGTTGATTCTTCAGATTAAGGGTCACTCTGAATGACCATTCACTTAAACTCATATTTGGGACTTTTAATTTTGCCTTATTTAAAGTCTCAGCTCTGGCAACCAAATAGAAGGTCTTTACCTGAGCTTGCTCCCAACATTTGGGAGTCAGTAAATGTGCAGGAAGGAGACTTTCAGTTTATATTTGGAGAGCTGTAGTATAAATTATCCTTACTTTTTCCTGTTCTCTCTGTTTAATATGGCACTTATATCATGAAGAAGAGTAAATCTCCAATTTCTTGTGTTCTCCCCCATTAAACCATGAGCTTGAGAGTGGGGGCTGTTTTTGTTTTCCTCTTTGTATCCCTAGCACTTAGGAAGTACTTAAAAAGGGTTTTGATTCATTGCTGACTGAGGATGGAAACAATTTTCAGCTTCCCTTTTGAAATTAGCTTAGGTGGATTGTAAGCCTGAGATGAGCCATATCTACCAATCTGGTTCCCACAAATATGTCTTCTGAGGGATATGAATACAGTTTGTCTTTGGTGCCTGCTCTTCTGTATCAAAGACATTGCTTAATTCATACAACTGTTATTTGAAAGAATAATAGGTGTTGCCAGTACATGTCAATGATAATGCAGAGCAAAATAATAAGAGAATCTGTAGTGCTCACTAAACCAAATGGCTTTAGGTGATGTGGCCTGTTGAGTTCCAATTTAATGGTCATCACTCCTTACAGAGCTGCATTAGTGAAGGATGCTGGTTTGAAAGTTACATGAGATTTTGTTTCTATAATCATGCCCTTGCTTAAAAGAGAAGCTCTGGTTCTCAAAATGGGCAATGTGGTATGAAAGAGCTAAACATGGAAGCAGAGTTTATGCCTCATTGTGTTTTATTTGTTCACCATCAGTTTCTGACCTTTTGTGAGAGGCAAATCAGTAGGCTCTCTCCTTGCCACAGGCCTCCATTCTTAGTGTCCTGGATAGATTCAGACTAAAGCACTGGAAAGGAGATAAAATTCTACAGTCCTGAGACTGTCGGGAAGACATATGTTGGTTTTACAAGTCTAAGGTAGAAGCAGGATTCTTAGTTGTAAAATGCAAGGGAGAGGATTATTTTTGCTAGAAGTTGAGATTTTGCAAGTGAGTATTCATCTGATTAGGGAGATAGATATCACATGTTCCTCAAAATGGAGATACATTGAGGCAAGGTCATTTGCCTATGAGAAGAAGTTATACAAAACAAAAATATCTCAAACTTTTCCAATAGTAGACTCATGTCTCACATGTACCTTTAAATGAAGGAATAAGATTAGAGTTGTGATTAGCAGTGAACATATGAGCCTTTTAAATGCCAGGTTTTCACCTTCCATTCCCTAATCACACCACTTACTCATTACCTCATTTCTTCCCATTTTCTACCTACCTGGGCTGCACTGGCCATGTATATCTTTTATCAGGGTTGTTGTTTCCATTTTTGTGAATTCTTTGCTGTTGCCCCATATGCCTTGAACTATTTGTCACTTTTCATCTGTCTGGCTTCTGTCACCCTCCTTTCAAATCCTCAGTCAAGTGAAGCTTCTTCTGAAATCATCAGTCATACCTTTAAAAGCAATCCTTTCTAAAGGTGACAAAGGCTCAGAGCCATCACTGTTTCTTTGTCTCTATCATTCCTCTTGCCTAAACATGGTCCCACTCTTTCCTATCTTCTGGTGTTTTTATTTGTTATGTTCAATGTTCAGGGCAGGAACAGTGTCTTATTTGATTAAAAAAACCATTTTGGGTGCTCGTTTGTATTGATACTTAACACCAAGGTGCAAGAGTTCAGAACATAAGCTAACAACTAAGCAGGAAACATTCCTAGTGTTTGTCTTTTTCTATCTCCCTTTTCTCTTCTTCCCAACTCTGGTGATTATAGAAATATTTTCTCCAGAACATTCAAGTGATTGAGTTAGAATACATCACATCATTGTGGGATTATATTTACTCATTAAAATTTCTCACTGCTGGCATTACACTGACCTGGTATGTTTTCTTTGCTACTATAGACTTCACTAGCTATTGGTACCAAGCTTCTTTTGTGTTTCATGCTATTCAGTTGTTACATGTCCCAAAATGAATGCATTTTTAGTGCCACTATCATTTTATGTTCATAAAATCACCCTTGTATTCATCTTTATTAAGAATAAGGTTAATATAGTTCAACTCTAGAATTTGAAAGACAGGGACTGGAGGATTTTTCTTTCTCTAAAGAGAGAGTACAGAAGATTATGCCTCTCTTTTCTCCTGATCTCAATTATATTTTCAAGCATATTTTTAAATTTTCTCTGGAGGCTCACTCTTTATTGGAGGGTGCATTGTTGAGTGGGCTTGGTAATATGATGTTTTTTGTGTGAATAGGACCAAACAATTCAGATGACTATTATCATTATATAATGATTATATCTACTAAACTCCAACAATAAACTCTGGTGATTTAATGCTACCTTTGTCCTTCATCCATACAATGCTCCTTATAAAGTAGGTATAATCTTCTCTTTTTGAATTTTTCAGATAAAGAAATAGCTACAGAGAGAGATTAGGTGATTTACCCAAGGTAACACATCCAGGTAAAGACTGAACCTGAATGAAACCCCAGAGATTCTTAACTATCACTCCTTTTAAAGTAATGGTAATGTAAATTGGGAAAGAGTCTCAGATGGGGCAGCTAGGTGGCGCAGTGGATAGAGCACCCGCCCTGGAGTCAGGAGTACCTGAGTTCAAATCCGGCCTCAGACACTTAACACTTACTAGCTGTGTGACCCTGGGCAAGTCACTTAACCCCAATTGCCTCACTTAAAAAAAGAGTCTCAGAGAAAGTTTCTCTTGGATTTTTTTTTTTTAAGTGAGGCAATTGGGGTTAAGTGACTTGCCCGGGGTCACACAGTTAGTAAGTGTTAAGTGTCTGAGGCCTGATTTGAACTCAGGTACTCCTGACTCCAGGGCTGGTGCTCTATCCATTGCGCCACCTAGCTGCCCTTGGATATTTTTGATAATGAAATATTGAGAAAAATCCAAGTTAGAATATATGCCCATTTCTTCTTAACCGAATGGGGGAGTCAAAGCAAAAAGATTTTTAAAAAAAGATTTCAAAGGTTTTTGTTTCTGATTTACAACTGCTCAATTTTCCTGAAATCTTTGCTTCTGTTTGTATTCATAAAATGATATTTCGTTTTGGAAATGAAGTAGCACAAGTTGCAATTGTCTACGTAGTTAAAGCCTCCTATGTTTAGATATGACGTATAAAAAAGCTCTACCTTATTGTAGTTATTTTGCAGAGCTGCAATGATTTTCTGTAAGGAATCTGAAATGAAAATTAATTGGAACTAAATGGTCTAATCTTGTGATGTGGAAAACCATTTAAATTTATTTTTTCTACAGGAAAAATGTTTGTTTATCAAGGTAAAATTTAAGTTTTTCTCAAGAGACATTTACTTGATTTTTCATATATTGCAAGTTCTGGGAAATCAAGCATATTTTAAATTGTTTATTGATTTCCTTACACAGCAAGCAAAGTCAAGTAATGAAAATGCAAAAAGCTGAAAAAAAAGTGGGATTCATGTTTTCAAGCACCATTATTAGTGAAACAAATATACTTTGGTAAAATGTATTCTGACAGTTAGGAGACGGCCCACTAAACTACATATAACTGTTTGTTAATATTAACAGAAATACTGAAACATCTAGGAACTCAAGGTCATTAGATTTCCATACATAAAAATCACTGGAAAAGGTATGCAGTAGCACTAGAGTTCTTCCTTAATTTCACTGAAAAAAACCCACAAAACCATGAAAAATACTTTTGGAGCTTTCGTTTTTTCTAGTTTTGAAAATTAAAAATAGAATCCCATTAAACATAGCCTTTTCTCATTGTTGTATGTCAAATTATTTTAGGTTGTTGCTTTCTGTCACTAGTGAATGAACTTGGAAACAATAGCTGCTTCTCATTATTATTATTTTAATGAAGCTGAGCCATTTGGAAACTACTAGCCTTACCCTCTAACAAATCCCCATCCAAATTCACCCCTCAAGGTCAACCAGAAGTTTTACTTTTTTCAACAACTCCAAAAGCCACAGTAATCATGGATTCTTTAGAGTTGAGGATATTGGATCTAGTCAAATCTGGTCCAATTCAGTCATTTTAGTGATAAGGAAACTGAGGCCCAGAGTGAAAAATGATTTGCCCAAGTTCACAAAAGAAGTGACAACTGTAATTTGGACTAAAGTCCTCAGATCTCAAAGCCAGAATTCTTTCTATTTATACACTAAATATCTTCATTTTGGTCTTCTAACCATCTAGAGTACCTACTATTTATGCTTTTCATTTGTCAAATATATGTTGCTTAGTATTATTAGTTCTCTCTCCATATGTAGGTTTTATCTGACTATAAGACTTTTTAAAGCAAACCTCCATGCTTTATACTTCTTTGTTTTTCCTGTAATTAATGAGCACAGGGGCTTACATACTAGAGGCACCATTTTTTTTTTTTTAGTAATTGATTAGTTCTCCAAAAAAGATCTAGGATCTCAGACTTCTAAGAAGCCTCTTGTGAAAAGCTGTTAAATGATCATTGGGCTGTGAGGAGCCCTAAGGCCATCTGGTTTATCCACAGGCATCTAGTTCTTCAAGCCCCATAAGTCAGAGGAAGATCTTTAAAACATCTAATGATGGAGTCCTCTATTTAAGGTATATATAATATTTTTACAAGGTATGGAAGTATCTTTTCCAAAAGCTTCTAAATTTTTAATAATTGTTCTCCTTATACTCTTGAATTTTGACTTAAATTTTCATATACATACATATATACATGTATTGATCTATATATAAATATATGTACACAAACATATTTCATTTCCTCCATTAGATCATAAATTTCTTGGGAGCAGGGCCCATGTCTTCTTATAAGTCCATAAAACCTAGAACAGTGAATAATAGGCACTCAATAAATATTTGTGGATTAGGGAGAAAAATCCCAAGTCTTATAGATGACACCCATATCACTTTAGGGTATGCCACCTTAAATAGTATGAATGACTTCCCTGGTCATCAATCTTTCAACTTCTCAATATTTTGTCATTTTCTTTTCTATTCTTAGGTTTGATCTTTACCTTTATCCTTTCTTCTACTTACTTCACAGACATTGCCTTTCTTCAAGGCAGAATTTCCTCTCTTCTGTTTTTTCCTTTATTTAACCTTAATCTCTTAGCTCTACATACATCTTTGGGGGAGGGGGCAAGGGAAGTCACTCACCTCACCTTTTGAAGGTACATTAATTTTTACAGTCCACTTGTGTTTCAGTGTAAGAGGTCATCACAAACAGCATTTGACAGAAAATCTCATCTCCAAGTCAAAGATTTCACCTTGACTGTGACCATAAGCAAAGTACTAATTTCCATAATTCCTCAAGAAAATTCCATCCTGTGATCTTACTTTGCCACATTGCCACTTGACTATGGTATCTTTCTTATTTTCAATTTTAAACAGTTTTGTCTTAATAGACAAAAAGGGGTATTTCTAAGCACTCAACTATCCCCACAGAAATATTTACTTAGGAATGTCAGAAATGAAAAAAAGGAAGTTTCAGAGAAAAATGGGAAAATAATTTATAGAGTCAACATTATAAAGAAAGGCAACTTCAAAGAATTTATAGCTAAGTTCAATAACAAACTACAATTTCAGGGGACTCATGATGACGCTATATACCTCCTGTTAGAAGTGACAGACATAAAATACAGAATGAGACATATATTATAGCACATGGTCAATGTGGTAGTTTGTTTTGCTTGACTGTATGTTTATTATGAGGGTTTTCTTTTTTATTGTTTAATGGAGTGTGAGGTGGGTGGGGAGGGAGTAGGAGAGAAAATAAGTGCTTAAAAAAAACAAAAAAGAGGGAAGGTTAAAAATTGGGTGATTTGCTGGTCATGGTGGTACACATCTGTAATCTCTGCTCTTGGGGAAGATGAGGCTGGCTGATTGAGTACAGGAATTCTGGGAAGCAGTGGCCTAAAGCCAGTTAGGTGTTCTCACTAAATCTAGCACTGTTGTGAGTGCCCTGGTGTAGGAGGCCACCAGGAGATCTGATGGGAAAAGTGGCTGAGGTTGGAAATAAAGAGATAAGGCCTGTGAGTGGCTGCTGCACTTCCAGCCTAGGCAGGACAGGGAGACCCGAGTCTCAGGAAGAAAAAAAACAAAAACCAAACCCAAAAAAACCCAAACTAAACCAACCAGGGTTATCTTTCTAAGACAATTCTGTTTCATAGGGCTCATGGTTTACATTTCTGAAGTTAGCAGAATCAAATCAATTACTGATTTAGACTTTAAAGAAACATGAGCTATTGGTTCTGTCACAGTGATCAAGTCTTTCAAGGAAATGGCAAAATAATTGCCACCAACCACAAAATTCTTCACAACTGTAGTGTATCTTGATTTGTAATGCTTGTAAGGTGACGTCTTGATCTTGGAAAATTATTTCTTAAATTTCTCTGTGTAATAGGGTGCCATATTAAATTACATAGAAAGTTTCAAATGTCCAGTTTATCACACATGAAACTTAAATTGGAATTTATTGCGATCATTTGTTATAATTCACTTGCATAAATCTCATATTTGATAGTTGTACTTAGGAACAATTGGTTTATGATCAGTTTTTTATAGGTATAAAACTTATATCCTCTTAAGAGTTTTATAATAGGCAGAAAAAATGTGATAATGACTTTTAGTAATAATAAATTGATTTTCCTTAATATCTTACTTTCCTGAGTTCAGAGCATTTGATATATGTCTGTATAATCAAGTAGAGATGAGGAACCCTAGACATAGAGAAGTTAAATGACTTATTTGGGGTTTCCTAGGCAAATTTCTGCTGGAGTCAGACATCGAGACATACTTCTTCTAATTCCTAGTCAATGATTTTTAGGCTAAATTATTGTACTTGATTTAGAGACAAATTTTTCTATGGATCCTTGATTTCAACATTACCCTAACATCCCCACCTTTTCACATGGTACAAATTCTCGTCAGTCTTTCCATAAATCCTTTGCAAAGGTTTCTTTTTTTAAATGTGTGTGTGTGTGTATTAGAGGACTGAGACTACATTTGCTGTCCCTCACTCACTATGTGACTGCCCCACTTCCTTTTCTCTATCTCTATGATCCAGGAAATAGAAATAAACATTTCCTTAACTTTGATGCTTTGTTGGATCCATGATCTCATCAGCATGGTGTACCCTCTTCTAGAACAACTTACAACCAATCCATGCCTTTTCATCTCGTGTGATTTTTGTTTATGTCTATCAAACAATGCTTGATGGTTTTCTCTGGATCTTTTAATATTTGATAGATGGTAATGGAAAACTCATTTTCTACATTCCTCATTCTTGTTAATGATCGATCCATTTAATTTTCTGCTCATATATGATTCTGATGATGTCTTTTATACCTTTTCTTGTAACCAGGCCAACACTGTTTGCATGTTACATACACTATGTCCTTTGGGTTACTTGCAATTATGAATTCTCTAAGACTGTGATATTCCATGATTTGTAGTTATTTAGTACCACCAAAAGAACAATGATATTAAAAAGATGAGCTTTGTGACACTACGTTGCTTGGGATCATTGGAAATAGTATTTTGTTTCTGAAATGTGATCTAAGCCAGCTCCCTCCTCTGTTTATCGTCCATCAGTAGTGCCTACCCAATACTGACACATGTACTAATGGACTAATGCAGTGGGTTTCATCTCAAAGTGGACAATATCCTCTTTGCCCTTCAGTATGGATGGCTAGGTAGAAAACTATTTTGACTATACATATCAATGAGAAGATCTTTTAGGCTCAATGCAATTAGCGCAATATCTTCTGCAAACAGGAACATCTAGAGAATCTGTCAATGGCGAAAGCTTCAACTTGGATTTTGTGAAAGACATCATCTGCCACAGAAGCATGCACTCATTCTTAGTTTTTGTTGAATGGCAATGGTGATCACTTTTATGGGAATTTCTCTTCCTGTTTGAACCTCCTTTGATGCTGATACTCAGAAGATTACTGAATGAAATTCTCTTTGTGTTTATCCCAAGTCCTAACTACAGATCTGTACTAGAGTGCTTAGCTGTGTCTAGTCTCCTATTAGACTGTAGGATCCTTGAGGATAGGAGCCTTCTCTCAGCTAAATTTCCATCCCCCTTCCGAACCCCTCCCTCCCAACCCTGGGCCCAGACTTAGCTTAGCACAGAGTAGGTGTTTAGTAAACATATGTCATGTTGTTTCTAGTTAGTTCACTAAGAAGCTGGAGTTTAAGTATGGGCACAGCTAAAAAAAATAACCATTCCCCAAAATATTCCATTTGCTTGTTCACCTTAATATTCATATGTATGTACCGGTTAGATTTGAACATGTTTCTGAAAAAAAAAAACACATCAAAGGATAGGGAGGAAGGGAAGCAGGGATATATGTTTAGGGTATGCTGTAGTAGCTTACTTTGCAGTGATATGGTGGTATGGCAGAAAGTTGGGCCTCATAAAGAGCTGCTCATCAGCAGCAAGGGCAGATAATACTTGTGTAAAACAAAAATAATCCCTCCACCCCCAACTAGATTCTAAACTGGGGAAAGTCAATTTATGGGGAAAAAAGTCAAAATTGTGTACATAATCTTTAAACTTCTGCTATAGCATCAGCTCTAAAAAGCATAACCAAGACAAAAAGCAAATCATAGGAAAATACCATATGTATGCAGCGAGGAGGAAAACCTGCAGCCTGTAGGTACTACATTGAGCTTATTGCTCATTTTCTCCGTACTGAGCTTTAAAAAGCCCACAAGGCAGTCACAACAGTGCCATAGGCTAACGGGTGATTCAGCTGATTTTCTACCTGAGTGCTTACTCTCCCATCATCAAAGCCAGGGCACAAAGAGGTGCTTTCCTCTTTGATTGAACTTAAAGTGAGACAGTAGGGGGGATGTTTGTTCTCAGGAGATTTAATGACATCTGCACTGTGTGCTAGGCTTCGAGGCCAAAAGAGTATGATTATTTCCATAATAACCATCTCCCACCATGCTTCACTGCTTTACTGAAATCAATAAAGTTATTTGAAAGGTGACAGCATTTACATTGAAGAGTAACACTTTTCATCTTCCCTTTTATAATGTCTATAAACTATTGAATTCAGGAATAATTCTCACCAAATTTACCTAGAGCCCCAATACTTATCTGACTGTATGTAGACATAAAAGAGATACAGTGGTGTGCAAATTAACTAGGACAAAATTAAGTTATTGATTTATATAAGGAAGATTATAATTAAAATATATAAAAATGCACTCTTTGTTTCGGTCACTCGTTTTATGCGATTTGGCAATGAGTTCACAAGGTTTTGAAATACATTCTTTAATTCTTCATTATTTTAATCAAATTGGATGTTAAGTGAACCTCTGATGAACAGTCTATTTTTCCAATTCTAGCTTTGATTTCAGTCCTTAGGTTTTCAAGGATTTAAATTAGGCTTCACTCATGTTGATAATTTTGTTTTTATACCAACATACTGTGTTGGTACATTCTTTTTTTATCCACCTTCTATATAACTTTCTTAACTTTTTGTATGGCATGGGTTGAAGTCTACGTTGCAGTATTCCATCTCCATTTCTGAATTTTCTGTTATTCTAGAACTCTGCTTCTAAGTATATCAATATATTTATTATAACCTGGCCCCTTCTTTTATACCTTATTCCTCTCCATACGCTCTGTGATCCAGTGATACTGGCCTCCTTGTAGTTGCTTGCCCAAGACGCTCCATCTCCCTCTTGACTCTTGGAATTTTCATTGGCTGTCCCCTATACCTAGAAATCTTTCCCTCATCTCTGCTTCTTGGCTTCCTTCAAGTCTCAGGAAAAAAAAAAAGCTACCTGTTGCAAATTCATCATTCTCTCAATTGGGACAAGACTTCCCAGCCCCATTTGGGAAAAAAAAATCCCTAAAACATATTTTTTTGCGGGTGTATGTTTACAATCTAATGAAGAAGTCTAGATCTTACAGGATCATCTAGCCTTCTTCTAAAAAGGTTTTGTATAGCTTTGAAGGGAAGAGTGAGTTTTATCAATAAAAATTACATTTTTTTTTCAACCTTCCAACCTGGAATACGCCAACGCAGACTTCAATATTTCCATTTTTTACTCTCTTGCCCATGAAAAGAATTTTTCATTCATTTCTTAGTGGCTTAAAAATTAATTTTTTTACTGATCTTGCTGCTCCAACTTCAAGAAGCCTACACTATACAATGTAGAGGAATCAGTAACAACCTCTAAAGTTGCCAGGTCTCTGCAAAGGTCTTTGCTTATTTCTGGAGGATTAATTAGCAACAGTTTGTCAGTTCTTGGCATTATTTTTTTGTTTTAGACCACACTTTCTTTTGTGCTTTAGTGAAACTGATTCTGTTTCATTGTGGGCTTGAATGATACTTGAAATACTTGACTTTCCCAACAGTAGTGGCCTCTGCAATATCTCAAATGGTTACTGAAATTTGCTCTTTAAGACCTAAACCTTATGTATATTTTCTTGGAGTAATATCCATTCTTAAAAACCACCGATTAAGAACACTAAAAACTGAAATCTGTCCATGGCACAAAATCTGGCACTCAATTAATAGAAGCAACTAAAAATGGGCAAACTAACTCAGTCTAGCTTCATCTGGTCCAGGTTGGACATTTTCAGTTAGCCTAATCTCCACAGAAGCACAGACAAATGGCCATTGCTGTCACAAAATTATAATTAATGCTTGTCCCAAGTATTCACACACCACTGTAAACATACATAGGATCTTAGATATGTTTTGGTAGAAAGAATGTTATGAAATAATTATATACTTGATGCTTTTTTAATGATTATTTTTTAACGGTCCCTATGAAATACTTTACTGATGAGTCTACTCCCTAGTTATCTTCTTCATAGTCTCACTGCCTGAACCAGAAGTGATGCCCTTTTGGTTTTTATCCTTTTATATCTGGAACTTTGGCACTGAAACCCCACTGTCCCAAGGAGGAACTGACACATAATGGCCCATCATTTATTTATTTATTTTTTGGTGGGGCAATGAGGGTTAAGTGACTTGCCCAGGCTCATACAGCTAGTGAGTGTCAATTGTCAGAAGCTGGATTTGAACTCAGGTCCTCCTGAATCCAGGGCCAGTGCTTTATCCACTGCGTCACCTAGCTGCCCCTAGCCCACTATTTTTAGGTAGATCCCAATTTATGCTTTACTTCACTCCTACTCCCTGGCCACTTTCACGATAGCTTTGACATTCTTCCACACTGGGCATTGCTTGGGTGCAGATAATTCTGTATATTTTTTTCCACATTTGACAAGATGGATGACATTTCCAGCATAGTTTTGATCTGTCATGTAAAACACTGTATCAAAGCTGTAGCCTTTAGGCCAAACAGATACAGTTAATTTATATATTGGCAAACTGCCTTGATGTTTGAGGCATCTCATTCAACTCTTCTTTTCTGTGTCTGGTCTTATAAATCTAGTTAACATCTCAAAATGAACACAGAAACACATTTATTATTGGAATATTCAGAAGTGAAAAAAATTGTATGAATCTGGTCTGAGTTTTTTTTTTTGTATGTCAATGATCCATCATGATTGTCTTGTAGCATAATTTCTTAAATGTTAGTAATGTTTACAATAATTTTATCTTTCATATGCCCAAAGGTATTTTCAGTTATTTATCCCATTTACTAAAGCTAGGGGAAAATGTTAACAATAATACAGAATTAGAATATTAGAGTCATGGCATTTCTTACATTTTTTGCCAGGGATTAGGTCCTGGGTTTCCCATTAGGCACCAAAAGATTCCCTGTCATACAGGTATGATATTTCATTTCAAGAGCCAAATAATAAATCATACTCGTATCAATCCCTTTTGGTTTTCCAAGTTAAAAATAACAAGACAGGAAAAGATATCCTGAAATGACTTCTATGCTTTGAAAATTAACTCATATAAACTATCTTTAGGATTAGATTCTAAATAGTTTATTTAAATTAAATAAATAATTACTAAAAGAGCTTTAAGTTTAACCCAGTGCCACCATTCCACTACATACTTCATGGATTTTAGGCTACCTTACAGCTGCAGCAGAATTTAAGTATGATATATAATAAAAAAATTGCTTCTCTGTTTGTGGTATAATATTTCCTATTAACTTCTCATTGCAAAATAAAGTTATAACTTCATGATACCAAGAGAAGTGGTTACTTTTGTGAGGAAAAAAAGAGAAACCAGTTTTTGGCATCATAAAGAAAAATGTGCCAATCACTTTTAACCAAGTCACTTTGTATGTATATAAGTATGTGCGTTCTCATAGAGAAGTGAAACTGCATTATTACTAATGTTATGTCCTAAATCAAAAAAGTCCATTTTGGGGAGGAACGTCTGACAAGGATACTAGGCATTTAAGTAAAAATCTGAGATTACCTTTTCTCTCTAAAGACATAAAGACATTCCAGAATGTGTTGGGCTTTGACATCATGGTGCAATCTGACAATGTGTTTAGCATTAAGGCTGCAAGTGGAGGAGGCCATGCAAGGGACAAGTGGGACAATAGCTTTATTTTTGCTCTGCATGGCAGTTTCACTTCATGCCACAATCTCTATGTAATCCTGGGCAAATGTCTTAACCCCGCTTAACCCCTTACATTTGTCCAACGTAACATGAAGGAATTGGACTAGATGATTGCTATTTCTTTTGATTTTCAGATGTTACATTCCAGTCCTTCCCTTAATTAAAAAAAAAAAAGGAATAGCAATGAATAAGACCTAAAAGCTTTATCATCTGCCAGGAAGAACCTGCCATCTCCTCCCTAAATGCCTTGTTACTTGTTAAGGCCCAATGAATACTGGTTGTGGTGACTTCTTCCCTTGTCACCTGATAGGACCCAGACTGTTACCCCTTCTTTTTTAGTTCTCTTCTCCATTTTCTTCTTTGCTTTCAATGTTTAAAATGCTCAATATTGTAGTTTCAAGTGAGGAGTGAAATTCTGATACTTAATGTTTAGATCCCTCACATTCATTCTACTAAACAAATAGCAAGTTTTAAATGAGACACAGTGTACCTGGCAAAGCTAAAACATTCTATTCTTGCAAATGGACTGACCCTGACTTTCTTTAGAAATCATAACTACATAGAAAGAAGATGATGTGCTTTCAAAGTCATCTTGATCTTGTAGGATGAAAAATAATACTGTAGAGAGAAGATCAACTTTTTCTGAGATGATTACCTTTTCTAGGTATATCTTTTATACAACCATGTACTGAATATTATGAGTCACACTGTTGCTTGCACAATTTATTTGGCAGACAACTGGACGATACCAAAGCAACTCTGTAGGGCTAACAATGGAAAATGATAATATCACCACCATCATCTTCTTCTTCTTGTTGTTGCAGGGCAATGAGTTAAGTGACTTGTCCAAGGTCACACAGCTAGTGTCAAGTGTCTAAGGCTGGATTTGAACTCAGGTCCTCCTGAATCCAGGGCTGGTGCTTTATCTACTGTGCAATCTAGCTGTCCCCAATATCTTATTTCTATCATTAAAATGGTGCATTGTATTATATCTGTTGTATGAAGAACATTGCTTATTTGCACAAAGAATGGTAAAAGGGGCACTTTGAAACCAAAACTTTAAGTCACACAGCTCAGAACTACCATGTTATATTGGTTCAATTACTTTACATGCTGAACTAGATATATTGCTAAAATAATCATTACAAGTCAAATACTGTTGCACTAAACTTGAAGGGGTTGGCTGCACCAATTGTTTTGTTGAATAAGAATTTTCTTGCATAGAATATTGCTTAAATATTCTTCATTTATGTAATTTTTGTTGTTCAGTTGTTTTTCTTCATGGCCCCATTTGGGGTTTTCTTGGCCAAAGATTCTGGAGGGATTTGCCATTTTCTTCTCTAGTTCCTTTTATAGATGAGGAACTGAGG
This sequence comes from Dromiciops gliroides, assembly GCF_019393635.1. Classification (NCBI taxonomy): domain Eukaryota; kingdom Metazoa; phylum Chordata; class Mammalia; order Microbiotheria; family Microbiotheriidae; genus Dromiciops; species Dromiciops gliroides. The sequence continues at coordinate 409,519,659 of NC_057862.1, read as the reverse complement.
CAAACAAGGTTAAGCAGCTTGTCCGGGGTCACATAGCTCTTAAGTGTCTGAAGCCATATTTGAACTCAGGAAGATGAGTTCTCTTGACTCTGGCCCTGCTACTCTATTAACTGTGCCATCTAGTTGCTCCTGTTTAAGCAATAGGATATTTCTGAGTAATACGATATTGCTTAAATATTCTATACAAGACATTTTATATTCCAGGAATCTCCCATCTCTTAGTCACAAAGGATTTCTTTTGTTGTAATGGGTATATATTTTAGTGACATTTGACCTTTATTTTCCCAGGACTCTTAAAATGAATTGCTTTAAAAACTCAAGAGAACTTGGCTCTCTAAATATAGGAAAATGGCAAACTTCCTTTCCTTAACAAAGTAACTCACAATAAAGTGGAAGTACCTTCCATATGGGAGAAGCAAGTGTGGAATATGTGTGTCAAAGTACAGTTCAAGTACTACTTTTTATATATAGTTTTTCCAAATGCCCCCTTATATTTAACATTCCCCTGCATTTTATTTGTATTGATTCCTTATTGTTGTACTTGTTGTCTCTCCCTGTTAGAATGGAAGCTCCTTGAGAGTAGGGATTATTTCATCCTGGGTCTGTCTCTAGTGCCTAGCACAGTGTCTGGCACATGGAAAGTGCTTAATAAATATCAGCTGACTGAATGAAAAAATGGATTCCTATGTGAAAGAAACCCATTTCTCCGTAAATCAGAGCTCAAATATGTAGAAAACTAATGGCACTGCAGTGAAGGACATTGTTGGTGTAAGGAATGGAAAGAAAATGTGTGACCCGAAGGCACAGTAATTCTAAATGGCTAATCAGCTGGATTATACATTTAAAGTCTTTTATGGCAAGAGAATTTGATTCTTTGATGAACCATTTTGAGTTAGGTATTGGCTGGTAACAAGAGCTGAGTGGGTACTGAACCTCTATAAATCTGTTGCTAAGATATAATCTGTCAAACGGTGTTACATAGGTGTTCTTTCGGGCTGCTCTCAACTTGAAACCCTGTGGGCACCCTGCTACTAGCCCTTTTCATTGTAGATTTCTACAGAAGGCTAGATATGAATGGCCTTATTATAGCAAGCAAAATAATTTGGCATAAAAGACCTTAATCAATACAAATGATCTTTCTTTTTTTAAAAAGCTTGTTAGAGATGTAGAATCCAACAATTCTTTAAAAAATTTTCCATTTATTTTACTTCAGTTTCATCCAGAAATCTAATGATAGCAAGCTTATATTGCATAGTGTTATTTTTCTGAAAAAAATCATGTTAGAGTAATGGAAAAACCTGGCTATGAACTCCAAAACACAAGAAAATCCAGAATTAAGACAGCCTATAGTTGGAATTTTGCTTTGGGCAGAGGCATGGGGGTGGTTAAGCTGTTCTTGTGACATCTCTATTTGTATTAGCTAAGTTTTTCTTAGGATTTGGTAGGAACAGTTTAAAAAAGGACAATACATAATTACACCCCCCCCCCCATTATGTGTCTATGTAATAGGCAATCAGGAGTTCGGCTATGAAGAGTTAGACAAGATATTTAAAATTTTTAAATATACATTAAGTCATCATAGTTAGGGGGAAATGAGTGATTCAGAGGCTTTCAACATTTTGAATTTTAGTGGTTTTCTGAGCCTTAGGGAGGGAGTGTAAAGTATTTTTATTTAATAAATTAATCTCTTTGGCAAGCTCAGTATGTGTGATTATGACAAGATCAATCTAAAATACAGAACTTAAAAACTATATTGGGAAAACAGTGACTTGTCTATACATGCAATTGAATAATGGTTTTAAGTAGAATACCTTGTTATTTTCAATTTGTTCTCCCCTAATACCCACTGGCTCCAATCATTACTGAAACTTAACTTGACTATATCTGAGAAAGAAAAATCTAATAGCCAGAAGTTAACACACAGCATATTAATTCTATGAGCTCACAAATGTGCTGAAATTGAAGATAAAATAGGTTTTACTCATAAAAGGAATAAAATTATTGGACCAAGAAATTATTCCAGAGGACAGCTTGCAAGCAATAGAAAATTGATAATCAATATTGGCAACTACAGAATCTCCAAGTGATTATCTTGGAATTACCACTATATATCCCAAAATATATGGTAGCTAAGTACTTTTCCATCTTTCCTCTTTCCATATAGCTACAAATGACTGCCTGGCACAGTAGCTTTTAAAATATTCACCTGGCTTACTAGCTATAAGAAGAAAAAAAAGACCAGCAAATAAAAAAGTGTTGATTATTGTTCCCAAGATAATGGGATAGATTGGTCAAACATGAAAACAAATGTATTTGAAAGGTGACTTTAATGTTTCATATTTACTTTTGTGCCTCTGTGTGTATGTGTGTGTTTCTACACTCTCAAAATCAATTATAACACTGAGTGGGTCAAACCATGTAAAAGAAAGAAGAATAAGAGGCTTACTTTGCAGGAGACATCAAAAGTCTTTCAGGTCACTTCACTAATAGACTTGAATGCACTAAATGATTCCCGACTAGGTGAAAAGAATCAATGTCCTTACTAACAGTGAACACTTTTCTGTTAACATTAAGTCTATTATATATCACTAACAGGAATTCCAAAACACTGGTGGATTAAAAACTAATTACTTAAACATCAAAGAATAACCAGAACATTTCAATAGAATATATTTCATAGATTTTTATATCAGTCTTTTAGCATAGATCTTAATTATAACCTCATCAGTTCTGCTCCTGAGTTTGTATAACATTTTCTAGCCTGTATTCCTTTAACCATTATAAATACTATAAAAAATAACAAAAATCGTCAAAATTATGTGTTGGCAAAACTAAAAAATAATTAAACTCACTTGGCAAAGGCTTGAAAGATAAAATCAAGATACTATTTAGTCAATCTTAATAAACTAGGCATTTTAATTTTGTAGGCAGTAAAAACATAGGATCATGGGGGCGGCTAGGTGGATACTTACTAGCTGTGTGACCCTGGGCAAGTTACTTAACCCCCATTGCCCTGCAAAAAACCCCCCAAAAAACCAAAAAACATAGGATCATAGATTTAGCATTGAAAAGGACCCCAGAAGTCATCTAGTTCTACCCTCTCACTTTATAGTACTGAAGCCCACAGAGGAAAAGTGACTCTAAGTTCACAAAGGTAATAAGCAGGAGAGCTGAGATTTGAACACAGGTCCTTGGACTTTAAATCCAGTGCTCTTTCCAATGCACCAAGGTGCTTCTATAAAATTAATTACATATTAAATTACTGTTGCCATTGGGACGTTTGGGTATGTCCTTAAATGAAGACATACCCCATCCCACATACATGTTAGAAAGAATTTTCAATGTGAAACTATTCTTTCCTATAAAGTATATTAGGAAAATTGAGATCTTTCATAATGAAATCAACAAAGCCACAAATCCATTATCATAATATCTACTTATTCTGTGAAATAAGTTTTTCCTTCTGAATATCTAACATTATAATTTTCCAATGTCTTCTACTTTCATATGTTTTTCATTGAAAAGTCATCATAAACCTGTGGCTGAAAGAAGTTATTTTTCAATTTTACATCCAATGATATTAAGTTATTGTTATCTATCAAAACCTTAACTTTCTGGTCTGTAAATGACTGTAGCAACTTCCCTTGTTTCAGAAGCAATCTAACCATGCCCTCTGTTAATATCTCTGTAACAAATTGCCTACAACCCAAGAGCTAGTACATTTGCAGGTCAAGTGGTCTTGCAGATGTTTCTGTTAGGAAATCCATCTGTTATATTTACTACCAAATCAATACTAAATGAGGCAAAGCTAATGATACTTCATGTTTCTATGGAGTTTAGAAAATAACCTTGTGAAGTAGGTAGGAAAAAACCCCATTATTATCTTCATTTTACATATGAGGAAACTGAGGCTTAAAGAGATAAATGACTTGCTCAATGACACAAAATTACTTTCAGAATTAGTATTTACACTCATCTTTTGATTCCAATTCCAGACTTTACTGCACAAGGATAAGAAAAATTGACAAAATCAGAGAATGATTTGTGTTTTGCTTCCAATGTCCCTGTGCTTTAGTAAGAATTCCTATGAATAACTGAAAGCAATACCATATGATATGAATTTGAGTCTGTTAAATTATATTCACTATTCTACTTTATATATGTTTCCTCTACAATAACTTGAAAAAAATGAAAGAACATAAAAAATAATTGCAGTATGATTTTAAAAATTCCTTGTAGGATAAATCTTTAAATTGATTAATTAAAAATAGTTATTATTTAAGGGCTTGAGTGGTACTAAAAAGTGATTATTACATTAAGCACTTTTTATTTGGTTTCTGTGAAATATTTCCATGGTTCTATATCAGATTCAAAATCTGGCTTAATATAATTTGCCAATAAAAAGTCAATAAACATTTATTAAAGTGCTTGAATGCCAAACAGAATTTTATGCTTGATCCTAGAGGTGACAGGGAGCCACTGAAGTTTACTGAGGTGGAGGTGGCAGTGACATGGTCAAACCTGTGCTTTAGGAAGATCACTTTGGCAGCTAAGTGGAGGACAGATTGGAGTAGGGAGAGACTTGTGGCAGGGAGACTAACCAGCGAGCTATTGCAATAGTCCAGGAATGAGGTGATGGAGGCCTGCACATCAGAACAGAGAAGAGATCATATGAAGGAGATGTTATGAAAGTAAAATGGACAGACCTTGGCAATAGATTGGATATGCAGAATGAGAGTGAGAAGTAAAAGACAACACTAAGTTATGAGTCTGGGTAACAGAGAGGATGGTATACCTTTGACAGTAATAGTGGAGTTAGGAAGAGGGGAAGATATTGGAGGCAAGATGAGCTCTGTTTTGGACATGCTGAATTTAAGATGTCTAAGGGATATTTAGTTCAAGATGTCCAAGATAGGCCTGTGGAGATGTGAGACTGGAGGTCAGCAGAGATACTAGGCCTTCATTAGTGGATCTGAGACTCATCAGCATAGAGAGGATAACTGAGATTACCAAGAGATAGGAGATGGAGAAAAAAACTCAGTCAAGGGAAAAGGAAAGGGAATCAGCATTTGTACATAGCACCTACTGTCTGCCAGGAAGTGGACTAAGTGCTATACCAGTATTCTCATTTGATCCTCACCATTATATCCCCTGGCTTACTCTAATTTGTTCACAGATATAATCTTCAAAATTTAAAAGAATTGGGAACAGCAATATTCAAATGTGATTTTCTCCATAAGTAGCTAGGTAACACTAAACCTGAAAAGTTCAGACCCTTAGCAGCTGTGTAAACCTAGACATGTCACTTCATCTCTATTTGCCCCCGATTTACTCATCTGGAAAATGGGGAGAGTATTTAATAGCATCTCTTTCCCAGCAGGGTTGTTGTGAAGATAGGATGAGATGATATTTGTAAAGTACTTTGCAAATCTCGAAGTGCTAAATAAATGCTAGCTGTAATTATTAAATTATATTGTTGGTAATGTGATATACACAATGCTCTAAAGTTTACAAAGTACTTTACATATGTTATATTAGTTCAGCTTCACAAGAACCCTGTGAGGAGGTACTATCATTATTATTAGTATCCCTGTTTTAATAAATTAATAAACTGAGATTCAGACAAGGCAAGTGATTTGTTGATGGTCACACAGCTAGTAAGTGTCAGAAATGGAATTTGAACCTACATCTTCCTAATTTGACATCCAGCACTCTAACTGCTGCTACACCTTGTTGCCTCCCAGTAATCCCTCACTATTTAATACTAGTTTAACCAGTCCTGAAGGCACCTGCATGTGCTCTGGAGAGCCTGCTATAGTGGAGCAAGAATATCATGTAATCTCTAGTAAGCTACCAAATGTTATTTTTAAAGGCTTTCATTCAACGATTAAGTAATAAAGAAAACTTTTTTATAAAGACATCCTGAATCAGAAATCAAGATTTTCTTTTTTTCATATGTAAGGTAGTACTTTCAAGAATCTTCACTATGAATGTGAATTTTTCAGCTACTAGTTATCATCCAAAACCAGAACAAGACATCGAGAAGAGAATGGGAATCCATCTAAAAAACTTATGCTATAGAGCAGCAGTCAAGTTGAGATTTGAGCCAGGACCATCCGGAAAATGTTTGACCAGGGCCAGGATCATGCATCAGGGTTTCTTCTATAATAAGAAGCACCCATGCTATGAAGCATTTCATATTTTAGCCCCATTGGTAGGTGTATCACTTGCCTTGTCTGAATCTCAGTTTACTAATTTATTGCCAAGTACTTTACAACTATCATCTCATCCTATCTTCACAACAACCCTGCTGGGAAAGAGATGCTATTAAATACTCTCCCCATTTTCCAGATGAGTAAATCGGGGGCAAATAGAGATGAAGTGACATGTCTAGGTTTACACAGCTGCTAAGGGTCTGAACTTTTCAGGTTTAGTGTTACCTAGCTACTTATGGAGAAAATCACATTTGAATATTGCTGTTCCCAATTCTTTTAAATTTTGAAGATTATATCTGTGAACAAATTAGAGTAAGCCAGGGGATATAATGGTGAGGATCAAATGAGAATACTGGTATAGCACTTAGTCCACTTCCTGGCAGACAGTAGGTGCTATGTACAAATGCTGATTCCCTTTCCTTTTCCCTTGACTGAGTTTAAGAAGTGAATGTTAAAGGCAACTCTGCTCTTCTTTTCACCTTCAGTTACCTTATGTCATTGGGCACTATACTTAGAATACTTTTTGCTTCAAAGGAATGATAAAGAATCAATCAATTGCACTGCTTTGGGGTCTGGATTATTTCCTATGTTTCTCTTTAAAATTTCAAAACTAGCCCAGAATAAGTGAACCCCAGAGGAAGTATGGTATAATGGTGGATAGGGTTGGCCTCAGAGTCAGGAAAAGCCAGGTTTGATTCTATCCTCAGATATGTCCTGGTGTGTGCCCTTGGGCAAGTCACTTAACTTCTAAGTACCTGGGATACCTTTCTAGGGTGAGAAGTTGGAAAGAAGGTGCTGGTTTACTTTCGTACTGAAAGTACCTCACAAGGAGCTTCCTTCACCAACAAAATCATAGCTCTGGTCAAAATCCAAACAAGCAAACAAACAAAACCTCCAAAATATCCCTGCAGCAAAGAATCATGCCAGAAAATTATATCTGGAAACTGGGTCTTTATTGTAGAACACAATGGAATTTTTTTGTTTGCTTCTTTTGGGTGTGCAAGGCATAAATCTTATTATCATTGGACTGACTAAAAACATGGAAACCTGAAAGTTTTATTGAAGCCTAATGAAGGACAGTGCAGCAACAAGGAAGAAAACAGCAATGGCATTAATACTTAGCAATGAATAGGATCTCAAGCAAAAGCCTTGATACCAAATGCTCTTCACTCTAAACAAGGTTTGTTGAATTATTTACAACTTGTGGGAAGAAAAACATCTGCTAGCAAAGGCTTCATAAGCAGAAACAGACAAATAGTATTCTTTCTCCCTTCCTCCCCAAGTGCTTTGGAGCTGTTTCTTACTGTGCTGGCATCTATACTGAATGTAAATACTATCCTGGAAGTCAATGTGTAAATACTATTGCATGAAGTGTTTTTGTTTGTATTAGAGTTCCACTTTCTTCTTTAGGTATTTCTTTTCTTCTTTTTAAAAATAGTTTTATTCTTAAGATTTCAGAATAGGCATTCAACTCATCTGCAGCTGCAGGGATGGGATTTGCTACTTGTTAGACAGATGGATCATTTTCAAACCCCGTGACAGTTTTCTTTGAAGCTGTATCCTTCCTGCAGTTCATTCAACCAAGCAAATGGATACATCAGCTGCTGCTAACAGCTATTCTGTTACTTGGGTTATTTATTGATTGACTTTCACAGAAGAAAAATCACTTCCCACTTGAATTTGACTTTACAGAGTTACAGTGTGGCTACATATTTGGTTGATGGAAGATTAAAGTAAGTGAAAATATGTTACCAAAACATGATTGTGGTCATGATCCATTCTATTTCAGGAAAGTAGTTAGCATAGATGGTCTGAAATAGCAGGTAATCTTAGAATTTCTCCTATTCATCTTTTTTTTTTTTAAAGCGAGGCAATTGGGGTTAAGTGACTTGCCCAGGGTCACATAGCTAGTAAGTGTTAAGTGTCTGAAGCTGGATTTGAACTCAGGTACTCCTGACTCTAGGGCCAGTGCTCTATCCACTGCGCCACCTAGCTGCCCCCCTATTCATCTTTGTAATACATTATATATGATAATGTATTATTTAGGGTAATATCAAACTGTATTTCTTAAGAATTTACATGTACATACATAAATGTATATACAAATATATACACATACATTTATGTATATACATGTTATCTTCCTTGACAGAATGTAAGCTTCTTGAGAACAGGAATTGTTTCATTCCTTGTTTTTGGGTCCCCAGGGGTCTGCACAGAGCTTAGCGCTTAATAAAGGCCTGTTGACCAATGAACAAAGGGTGAAGCATCTAAGTGTAAGAAGAAACAGAAAGGAGGTGACCTAGGATTTAAAATTTGCTGAGGATAATCTGTACATATTCAACAAGTCTACAAATGGCTGTCCAAGAGTTGGAAAACTGCAAAAGAAGTCATGGTGACCATAAATGGGAACAGTGAATAAAAGAGTCAGTTTTGCTACTTGGTATGCCTGAACTCTCACTGTATTGAGTGAGAAGGGATTCAAATGAACAAATCTGCATGTGGGCAACTACAAGATGACTTCATTTTAGGGATACACAATTACCTCAAAAAATATGCATGAGAGAAAAGAACAGAAAACCAAAAATATTTACCAAACCTGAAGTTTGTAGTAGAAAATTATTGATCAGTAGGGTGGAATATAAATTATCAGTACAAAATTTTGGGAAAAAATTTGTATGTATGCTTGAGATACATCCCTCCTCTCAGACCCAATAAACTAAAATCTGCAGCCACTATGAATTTTATTACACCCTTATTAAATGCTTCTTTGACTTTTAACATGCTGTGCTGTCAATCTGCCATGCATTTTACTGCTCATGTTTGAGTCATGTGATTATTTAATAACAGTTTTCAAAATATATGAAGGGTGACTGAGGTTGACAGTTACTTGAATTTTTCTCAGAAATGTTAACAAATAGCTATCTCAGAGGGCTTAAAATGAATAACTCCCTCTCCTTTACAATAGAGCTAAATAAATAACTTCAGTGCTCTACAAACAATGCTTAGCCCAACATACTCAATGACCAACCACTCAATAGGTCACAAAAGTTTCCACATACTCCTAAATATGGTATTCCAGCTTAGCAGATTTAAATTTTTATTTATAGGAAATCTGACTCCCCATTACTGATTACTGGCCATTTTGCAAAAGGAGTAAACAAAATATAGGTTCTAAAACCTAGGAGACCAGAGCCCTAAGGCTCTTACGACAAAAGTAGTTTCATTTTATTTTTTTCATGACACTTCATAGGGTACTACTGCCTATTTGGAAAAGTAATGAAGACTCAGTAAAATGAGCTCTCTTAATAACATTTGGCTCTTCGGTCTTTGCTGGGAAATGGAGTGAGACCATAGGGAATTTGGTAAGAATGAGAAGATCTGTTTACAAGCAAAGCATAATTAGGTTGGACCACTTTGGCAATAATACATGCTGGTTGTCTTTTCATGGGAAAATCTGGCAGTAGGTTCAGGAATCTGCATTTGGATTCTTGTCCCTTCTAATATGGTCTAGGTAGAAGATTTAGAAATTCTTCAGCAACTAAGATTGTACTGGGATTTTAATTTATTTTTAAATTTTTACCTTTTTTGTGGGGCAATGAAGGTTAAGTGACTTGTCCAAGGTCACACAGCTAGTAAGTGTCAAGTGTCTGAGGCCAAATTTGAACTTAGGTCCTCCTGAGTCCAGGGCCAGTGCTTTATCCTCTGTGCTATCTACCTGCCCCTCTGGGATTTTTGTAATGTCAGAATTATAGTTTATTAATAGGATTATCCTCAGGGTTTTTTTTGGTGGGGGGAGAAAATATGAAACTGACTTCATTGGTATGGAAATTCTCTCTACCAATGGATGCTAGCAATTTCTGGGTAACAGAGTTTTTAGAGTAACTGGGTGCTCTAAGAGGGTAAGTGACTTACCCAGAGTCATATATGTAGCATGGATCAGAGACAGGACTCCACCTCAGGACTTACTGTCTCCAAGTCCAAGACTCAATCACTGTGACATGCTCCTCTCTGTGCTGCTCTGCCAGGAAAGGGTGTCTGGCAGTATTTCTTGCTTAATCTCAAGGCTTCTGGTGAGGAAAAAAATGTGACCTTGTCTGTACAGAATAACTGGAGCAGGTAGGAAATTTCTATACAGTGGTCAACAGAGTTTTAGAGACCCTCCATCTTTGGTAAATAAGACATTTTTTGGTGTTAATGTTCTGGCAGTGTAATATGATGTACATGACAAAAAACTGATACTAAACAAATACATTTAAACACAACTACAGTGATTTGGGGGGAGACTATTAAATTTTTTGATCATTGCTAACACTAAGGAAAAGAACATTCACTCTGCCTTCAATGTTACATACTCAAGAACATGTGCAAAGCTGTGTTGCTATGGAGACTCATTAAAAGTCCTACTACTTTTAGAGTGATCGAAATTTGTTTCTCATTCTCTTTCAGGGATGAAAACTCTAATCACTTCCTTTTTTATTCCCTCAAATGCTGATACTGTACAAACTTCTGAGGGAAAATACTATAGTGGAAAAAGCACTGGATTAGAACTCTGGAACCTTATGATATATTATCAGACCTGTAACTAACTAATTGCATGTCTTTGCAGATGACTTCACTGCAATTCAGTTTTACTATCTATCAGATGAGGGTTGAATTAGATTATGTCTAAGGTTCCACTGGGCAGCTAAGTGGCACAGTGGATAGAGTGCTGGTCCTAGAGTCAGGAAGACCTAAATTCAATCCAGTCTCAGACACTAGCAGTGTGACTCTGGGAAAGTCATATAACCCTGTTTGCCTCAGTTCTTCATCTGTAAAATGAGCTGGAGAAGAAAATCGCAAACTATCGTAGTATTTTTGCCAAGAAAACCCCAAATGAGGACATGAAGAGTCAGACAAGACTGAACGACAACAGAGTTCTACTGATTCAACAGCCCTGTATGTGACATGGTAGATCACTTCATTTCAAATCCTATCACTTAAAGCTTTGCATTGTTTCTTCCTTTCTTTTCCCCATCCATTACCACCACTTGAGTTGAGGCCCTTTCTACTTCATCTATAGATTATGGTAATAACTAGGAGTTGGTCTTTTGGAATAGATCTAAACTTTGCTTCTTCCTATCCATCTAAAACTATGATTTTATAATTTCCCTCCAAAACCCATTCCTGTCTGCTCCTTATTGCTCACAGAAGTCCAAATTCCTCAGCCTTCTCCCTCCCTGTGAACTCAGTCTACTTTTCCCCTTTACATGTAATACGTTCCACTTAAACTGATGGTACTCAAATATGCACTATGCATTACTACCTTAGTTGATGCTGTTTCTTCTGCCTGGAATGTTCTCCTTCCCTTACTGAAAAACTCTCCTCTTCTTTTAAAGTTCAAGTCAGAAATCTCTTTTTCCTCCTCATGGAGCCTTCCTTGACCAGCCCAAATGGGAGACAGCTCTTCTACCTCTGTTTTCTTACAGAACTTAGCATATGCCTTATATTCCAGCTTTGGAGATTATATCTTCTTTCTTTTATTAGCTGGCAAGCTAAGAACACTTTCTGTGTCTCATACAATGTTGTCTCTCCCAGGTACCTTGCATAGAGCGGATACTTGATAAATTAAAATGCATTATTATCTCAGCATGGTCTTCCTCACTTCTTGCTAATACTATAATATTCCAATGTTCTTCATGAGCTTAAATCACTAGACCCTAATGGCCACTGAGTATTGCTGCTGCCTGTTCAGATTTATACTGTCACTGATTTGGTTTATTTCTTTAGAACATGTCATATTCAAGACAGAGCCACATATAGCTAGCTATAGTTAGTATAGTGACTTCTGACCTACCTATTCTGGGGATACATGCTCAGGGATTATAACAGACTAGCCTTTCACCTTATGGTTTTATAGCATATCAGGTCCTGAACCTTTATCATCCATCAATGGTATTCCCTTCACCCTTGCCTCAGTCAGCTGATTTGTTATCAGACCCTGTGGTAAAATATGAAAGTTTTTAACAGTCAGTTAGGATAACTGAAAGACGCCAGTTTTTCAAGGACCACCCTTTTGGGGAGGAGATGAACAGTCTGCCTGCTGCGCATGTCAGACTGCCTGCCGGGTTTTTGACTTCCGGGGTGGAGAGAACGGGAGTAGGCCTTTTTGCCTGCTTGGCGGGACTCCTGACAGCGCGGCACAGACGGTCTCTCTCTCTCCAAAGGTGGCCTTTTCGGTTTGGTGAGTTTTTATAAGGAATATAGACTAAGCCTAGACTTAAGACGATTTGTATTGTGTTTCTATTTTCCTATCCTTCTAATCAACATCACCTTGTGACTACCATACAATAAAGGCTCTATCTAGAAAACCAGAAGCTTCTTCCATTTACTAGTCTGGGAGATAAATTAGGGAAAAGTTAAGTAGGGGAGATTTATGATCTAATATCCAATTTTATTCTCACAGTTTGGCGACCATGAAGGGACTGCCAGAAATACGCAGATACTTTCTGAAACAATGTCCAGACTGGAGAAATCTCACAGTAGATAGAATTAAGGAACTTGCAAATTATGTCTTTGACTCCCACACCTTTAAGTTCTTTAAGAGCACAAAAGGGTGCTTAGCGAATCTTTTGCCTTTTATTTTTGGTTTTTGGTTTTGCTTTGTTTTTTTTTTTTACTTTTGTTTCTTTTGCTTTTCTTTAAAAACCAGATTTTGTAAACTAAGTGACTTTTCAAAGGCATTTTAAGTATATGCTATTGAATATTGAATCTTGCTAATTGAAGTCTTATTTCTTTTTGATGAATTAATCACCACTTTAAGTATCTGCTACTGTTATACTAGAGAATTCATGTATAAGATGATGTGGTCTACTTGCTAAAAGAAGATTATGTAATAATGTCTAAAAGAAGATTATGTAACAATGTCTAATATAATCAGCTATTTACATTCGTTTATTATTTATATGTCATTATACTCTGGGTATGGTTTGGAATTAATGTATATATCACTAATATGTTCTCAGTTATGCAGCATAGCACACATTTTTACCATCATACTGTCTTTGGTGAAATTAATGAGATTTTGGAAGTATGGAAACTTATCATTTCAGAGACTAACTTGCTGTGAACTCTGATGCAGGCCCTGGAGAGAATATATGTGCAACAAAAGGAGAGACAGGTATACGTAAGTCCATGGTTTGCTTATGATGGTGACTATGTAGAGCACAATTACTAGGCACAGTCCAGTATTCATCCTCTCTCCCTCCTAATTTAACTGAACTTAATTATCTTTTTATCTCACTCAGTTGAACTCACCTGTGGCCTAGCACAATCACTGGCTGTCTCGGAACCATGAGATATGGTATGATAACCTTTCCATAACATTTTCAGGTGTCATGAACACATACTAAATTTGGCTTTGATCCAGACACATGGTGGTAAAAAGTGTTACTGATTGCAAAACTACCTCAACCCTCTATTGGAAGTCTAAGGATATAAAGAAGGGAATGTAATGGAATTTATTAATTTGATCATTGACAATGCTATGCTAAGGTTTTAAAAATACAGCAATTCAAACAGTTAAAGAAGATAATCCAGCTTTCCAGACCAGAGTCCAGAGTCCAGAATCCAGACCAGAGTCCAGAGTCCAGAATCCAGACCAGAGTCCAGAATCCAGTTTTCCAGACCAGAATCCAGTTTCCTCCTGATGACATCTTACCACTTCAAGAAGACAAGAGAACTCAGAGACTTTATATGAACTGTTTTGCTTTATTAGCTTTTACTATCTCCTTTCTGTTATAATATATACTATCTGTAACATGTACTCTCTGCAGAGGCTCTCCCTTTGCAAGACTAATGTCAAAGCGTCGGTTCATGAGGAAAAAAAAAAATCGCCCCTCTGGACAAAACTTTCCTCTCTTCCTTTTCTGTATTGTTGTTCGCATATTATTAGTCAGCAAAAGTTATTATATTCTTTTTACTGTTCCATCAAGGAAACATTCCGTTTCTTGAGGAAGCAAAGGGGGGAAATGTGGTAAAATATGAAAGTTTTTAACAGTCAGTTAGGATAACTGAAAGACGCCAGTTTTTCAAGGACCACCCTTTTGGGGAGGAGATGAACAGTCCGCCTGCTGCGCATGTCAGACTGCCTGCCGGGTTTTTGACTTCCGGGGTGGAGAGAACGGGAGTAGGCCTTTTTGCCTGCTTGGTGGGACTCCTGACGGCGCGGCACAGACGGTCTCTCTCTCTCCAAAGGTGGCCTTTTCGGTTTGGTGAGTTTTTATAAGGAATATAGACTAAGCCTAGACTTAAGACGATTTGTATTGTGTTTCTATTTTCCTATCCTTCTAATCAACATCACCTTGTGACTACCATACAATAAAGGCTCTATCTAGAAAACCAGAAGCTTCTTCCATTTACTAGTCTGGGAGATAAATTAGGGAAAAGTTAAGTAGGGGAGATTTATGATCTAATATCCAATTTTATTCTCACAACCCTAATCAGGCTGAACTCTCTTGACTAAGAATCTGGAAAAGAGGAGACCACTCTGACTCCCTTTTTAGTTCCTATAAAAATATGCCTGCATGGTTAATTTTCTGGTTCCATTGTCTATCTGAGGATGGTCCATTCTATACACACACACATATGCATACATACATACATACATGTTGAATAAACCTGCTTGCTTTATTTGCTTGCCACTTTCTTGGTTCTTAATAGACTCAAGGACCTCTGGCACTGTGTCAGCTGTTTGGCTCCCTTTCCCTTGGATCTCATAGGCAGAATCAGAAGGGATGGGACAGTTATCTAAATATCCCACTATGTAAAACAGAACTGTTGGTTTTGTTATTTGAGATTAAACTCTTCTAGGGATGAACTACTTTAAAGTATTTACTAAATGCATCCACATTTAGATCACAAAGTTGATTCTGATAAATTAATTTTCCTCTAAACTAAAATAACTTGCATGAAGGAGTCCGATTTATAGATTTTGCTTTTCCAATACTTACTTCAGCACTTCATGGATCTACAATTCAACATGAGTGGATATTTTTTTCCATCAATATACACAGAACATTCCTCCATATCCCAACACATTTTAAAATAAGTTTAGTTTTAAAAAGGACTAGTAATTTTTTCTTCTGTTATAAGTCTTCTTTTGATTTATGGACACAGCATAAAATAGATCCTGGGATCTTAGGGATGTAGCAGGGGGCTGCAAGTTCTGGCTATAGGCTTCAAGCATTGGCTGGAAAGGTGGCTTTATGACGCTTGTGGATCAATCTAGCTAAGGTGAGAGGTTCACGACCAGACGGCTGGCTACCAGGTGAGGGGGTGAAATATTTGGATCTTTGGGTGAATGGGTGGGGATTTTTTTGTCCCTCAGGAGTTTCCATGTTTTGAAATTATAATGACCAAATATCATAGCACCCAATTTTAGGTGGGTTACTATGGCTATGTTCCCAAAAAAGATGAGTTCAATTAAATAAGCACAGCTAGCCTGGCTAGAATATACATGTATGCATGGAATATAGCATGAGTTTGCTCGAAATATTTGATCTATTACTATAAGTTTATGCTGACTATATTATCATTCAGTAGTGGTTGTGTGAGTGAAAGCTATCCTGGATAAAGTGACTGTCCCAAATGAGTGCAATTAAATCCAGAGGATACTGATGTTACAGCATATTTGATTTATATCAGACCATAAGACAAAAATAATGATGACCTGACAGGTAATTTTTTTCTAACTTATTTTTCCTGCTCACCATGAAAGAACCTTTCAAGGTGCTGAAAAAGGATTATCTACAATTCCAGTTCTCTGAAGACAGGACTATACCTATCTATACCTCCATGTTCTTTGGTCTTTGGGAACTCTCCAAGTTGTGTATTAATAGTTTAGAGCTGTTTCTCTTATATATTTAATTGAAATAATCATTACTGCATCTACTATGCCCAGGGTCTCAGTAAGTTTTAACTTCTTAATAAATATAGTCATTCCTATATCAGGCCTGGGATAGCCTGTCTCATTTATTTTCTATAGCCTAGACTGCTTTATTCCTTATAATGTCTCCTCCCTTCAGATGACTTTTTGGAATTTATAACTAGAGTGTTTTTCTTAAAAAAAAAAAATAGGTCTAACAACAGATACTTCTAAATGATGTTACCACTTTTCATTCCAGTTTTGGGAGGCTAGGAAGAGGTAGCAGATTAGATTTTGGTGGTACTTGTTACTTTGATCTTAAGGTGATTTTGAATCAATCTGTATCCCATGACAACAATGCCATAGATCCAGGAGAGATAATTTGAAACCCATAAGAACAACATTTAGTTTGGCTTAAGGGCCTTGTACTAGCTGAATGTCTGATGCCAGGCAAGTCAGACAACCTATTAGTCCCTCAGTTTCTCTAACTGTTGAATGAAATGACACATTTTCAGCTCTCTTATTATTAGTTGTTGTGGAGATCAACAAGAGGAAAAATCCTTTTAGATATCTAGGAAGACATATATATGATTTAGGAATTATTGTACCTACTCTACCTTGCCAGTATTGCACTAAAAACTCCCAATCTCAAATATTCAATGATTCCAACTTTATTTATGATAGTCACCACAATCATGGAAAAATAACATGACAGGAATAGTCATGTTCAAGGATGGTGACAAGTTATCCTATTACAGAGGAAGAAAAGACAGTTTTTCAGAAAGCCTCAATCATATTAAGTAGATAGTAATGAAGAAGAAATGTTAGAAGTTATTTGCTTTTGTCTGGTCTTACCTGAACCATTTTTCAGATAGCCATTTGCATCTACAGTTGTGTACATGATATAAGGTCCAGGCTGATTCACTCCAAAGGGCTGTAAGAAAAAATGGAATATACTAAGTTTCAGAAAATAAGGAAATATGTGAATGTCATTTAACTTGACAACCATAATTAAAAGAATTTTGATGAAAATAAAATAGCCCCAAAGAGCTTTAAGCTATTTTAAAAAGCTACTAGAAATTGATAAAACTTTAAAAGAAAAACTTATTAGCAGGGAAATATTAATGCTTTAAGTTACTTATGGTTCAATCTTTAAAGTTCAATGAACTAGTCATTATTAAAAGCTAATTGTGTTACTAGTGGAGATAATTCTATAGTTTATACAGAAAAGTGGGTATATGTATTTCAAGCTAAATTTGCTATCACACTGTTGGTCCAACATAGAATAAAACCCACAACAGTGTGATTAATGACATTTATTTCCTGCTAAATGCAGCATTAATTTTCTTTTTGTGGGGTTGCAGGGACTGTTTCAGGAGAGATGACTTTCTCCTATTAAAATATCAAAATAAACAAAATCCATTCATGCTAATTAGAAAAGGAAAAGGTTTGCTATTAGTTCCAGCACATTTGAAATCCTGGACTCAACTTGGAAACATGTATTATCATCCTGCAGCTTAGGCAAATCTGATAAGGCCAGAAGGGATATGGGAAAGCAGTGAGATGAGTCTCCAACTAGTGCATCACTTCCCATTCCTGAAATACTCCTGAAATGATGAATTAGATGACAAAATTTCTTCTACCTACAGAAAAGGTCTAATTAAATAGGACACCTAGGATTTGAATCCCATGGAAAGAATTGTGAGAAAAACCCAAGCAGCAATTTATAATGTAAAAAGTCTTTTGCTTCATAGATTTATAAATTCATAGTCAAAAAATCCCTTTTCCCTGTCCCAATCATGAAAATATAATGACCAAGACTGTCCACTCACTGCTCCCCCTATCATTTATTATCAGAGAATCTGATGTTTTACCAAAATAATATCACCTCTTAGGGTGATATTCAAGAAAGAATTCAGCTGCATAGATGTTACAGTACCTTATCTAACACTGTAAGAACTTTGGGAATCAATATATTCTTCAAAGAAAGAGGTAGAGAGGAGAGGGAAGCAAAGGCTAAAATGAAAAAATATACTATTCATAATAATAGCAGTAAGGGACAGAAGGACACTGAACTGGGCACTGGATTAAAAAAGGATGAGAAGATTGGGCTGGATTGCACTGGGAAAATTTTGCAATGCTTTAGTGATTCAAAGGTGTCCCTATCACAAGAGTTCATTTTTAATCATCAATAGTTTCCTAGAGATGTTATGACTGTCAATCATGAGAAACGACGATCTTGAAGAATCAAAATAGTAGGTAACCCAAAGGTCAATGAGATGATCCAGAGTAAATGTAAACAGATGAATCGTCTAATAACTTCAGTGAAAGACACTGGATAAAAGACATCATCAAGGGTATGTAACCAGAAAAGAAGGTAAGTCAGGCATGAAATAAGACTGATGAATAGGCTGCCTGAATGGTGTACTGGAATGCACAGTTTATTAAAGGACTCAGAAGAAGAAGGAATCTAAGATTTGGGAGAAATCATCTATGGAGGATTTACAAAAAGGCACTTGTAATAATTGCACAGGCTTCAATGGGTTGTTCTCAATACCGGTAGAGGAACTACCCATGGATACCCTGAATTAAATAATAAACAAGCAAGTAACTAACTAACTAACTAACTAACTAACTAACTAAATAAAGAGACAAATGAAATAAATAATTAAATAATGGCAATAACTCAAATTGACCTATCACCTTAAGATTTACAAAGTGCTTTTTTTCATAGTAATAGAGGGCTAACTGTAATTAATAAATTTCAAGAGACCTGTGTTATCATCCTAGCTCTACCACTTAGCAAAAACTTTTGAGCAAACCACTTATCTCCTCTGGGCTTTAAATTTTATATTTAAAAAAAAATGAGGGACTGGGACTGAATGATTTTGAAAAATCTATGACTTGAGAAGTTGACTTGGAAAGAACACTACCTAAATAATACAAAAATAGTGTTAAAAAGACTATTTTTAGGTAGGAAGAAAAATACTTAATTAGCATATCTGATAAAAAGATTCTAAAAATCAACCTACTTTTCTTGAACATTAAAGAATATAATTATTACTTCAGCTGTCAAAAATTTTAGAAAACCAGTGACATGCATGACTGATATGTATAAAACTCATGGTGTGTGTGTGTGTGTACAATACATATATATTTATCTTTGTATGTATATTTGTATATGTAATATATATCTACAGATATATGTATATATATCTATATATCTATATATAAGAGATATGACCAGATCTCAGAAATCGTCATCATATGCTTAAGTAAACTTTTAAAATAAGCACGTACAATATATTAGTTCTGATGAAATAGAGTAACAAAAATTGTTTCCATATTATAATTATATTTATAATCAAGAGCTCAGGTCAATATTTTTACTTTTCATGCTACACATATAGAGGGACAGTGACAAAGATTGGATCTATGATTTCAATGATGCAGGAAATTCTCTGCTGAGTAAAAAGCCTTCTATGTTGAATGAATCAGTGAATGTAGTAGGCCTCCACCAGTCGCTGATGACCATGGATCAGCCCCCTGAAGAGCCACAGACCACAGTGTGGCTGTGTGTTATATCTACCCCATGAGGAGTAGCTGGAGTGTCCTCTCCAGGGCGCTGGCCTGGGCGGATCAATATGGAAAACAAGCTGTTGCCCATGCAGCAGGTTTTCCCTCTCTGAGACACTGGTGGAGCCAAAGGAAAAGCAGAGCCAGTACAGTTTGGCACCAGTGCCGCTGCAGAAGTTGCCAGAGGGATGTGATGTCCAACATCCAACTACCTAAGGGACTCCAACTCCTGATTTTTCCTTGGGGTTAACTCCCGAAGCTTTTCCCATATATGGGTATAGCCGCAAGGCAGTGGAGGTTTAAGATCAGTGATCAATCAATGAATGAATGATAAGGGGAAGGCAGGTAGGTGGTACAGTGTATAGAGCACCAGGGTTGAAGTCAGGAAGACCTGAGTTCAAATCCAGTATCTCTGCCAAGTCCATGGAGTCATGTAGAGTTGTACAAGACTGAAGGATAACAACGTTGTCAGGCACTGTGTTAAGTGCCAGGGATACAAATGCAAGCAAGATAGTCTCTATTCTCAGGTAGTTTCCATTCAAGTGGGGGGATTGTTGGAGTTGTTCAGTCCTTTCAGTCAAACTCTATGACCTCATTTTGGAGTTTTCCTGGCAAAGATACTGGAGTGGTTTGTCATTTCCTTCTCCAGCTCATTTTACAGATGAAGAAACTGACGTAAACAGGGTTAAGTGATTTGCCCAGGGTCCCAAAGCTAGTAAATGTCTGAAGCCAGAGTTGAACTCATGAATTTGAGTCTTCCTGACTCCAGGCCTGGCAATTTATCCACTGTAAAGAGGAGCTTGAAGGGGCAGGTATACATGTAGTTGCATGGTCTGGAAATGACTGAGGTGTGATGTGGACATTTGGATTCAGGAAGGATGAAGTGAAAGTTCTCTGGTAGGGCAGAGTTCATATTCTAGTGCAAGGTGGGTGAGGAAGAAACCCAGGGTGCGTAAGGCATGGTATGGAAATCAAGGGAATTTATAGTCTTAGAGACTACAAATATGCCACAATTAAAACAAGTTCTACCTACATCCTTCAGCAAATACATCATAATTATAAAGTTCTATTAGCAATCTGTTCATCTTTTCAATGTTATTTCATTCATGCATAGTAATACAACTGCCCTTCCAAGATAATTTTGTTCCCTGTACTATGCTATAGGAAAAGCTGTGCTCTTTGGCTCTTTCCCAATCACAAAGTTCTAGAGACTAGTGCTCTGAAATACTTTGCTAGAAATATCTAAGCTAGCAACTAGCACAATACTAACAGGATATCTGCTGTATCTACTGTTATTATGAATGTATGGATCACCTGGATTTGATGGAAGTGCCTTATTATCCAAAAGTATTTTTTATGAAACCCTGGGTTAATAGGAGCAAAATGTCCTTCAACTGAACTCCAAACTGAACCCAGATAGCTATCAGATAAAAGACCCTACCTGGTGACTTTTCCCTAAGGATAGCAAGTCCCTATCTTATGGGCAAATCTGGGAGTCTTCATCCTTGCCAAACCCTTTTTTGGAATCCTGTAATTTTATCATGATGCTTCTGTATTTCCTCCATACTTGTTATAATCGAAATTGTTAAACTGCTTTTGCTTCTGGGTTGATTCTTGTCTACTACTGAAACTGACAACGCCCTATAACTGTTATGGGAATACAGTGGGACTCCAAGAAACCTAAAGATCCCAACCCCTAAGACCAAGGGAAAAGCAGTTCTCTCTCCCAGGTCAGGTATGAGGGGTGGCAGGACATGACCTCAGCATGCTGATAAACAATACTAACGTCTGCAAGAGGATGCTGCATATCCTACTGATACCCTGTTATCAAAGATCCCCTCTTAGTTATCTGGCCTCAGTCTTTGCATTTCCCCTTACCTTATAATTCCTTTCCCTTTCTTTGTTTTGTAAAGATACAAAAGACCAGTCTTCTCTTACTCCACTGGGACAGTCACCAAGGGGATCTGTTCCCCAGCCATATTTCTCTCTCCTAATAAATCTCTTTTCATTTTATAAGATTTGTGATGAGCCTCCAATTCTTTGGGTAAGCTAGCTCCCCGAACCAGGTTGTAATTCTCCCCCAAAACATAACCAGTGGGGGAAAAACCCTTATATACATACCCTCAGAAAGAGGGAGTCTCTGAGCCCTTTTGGGAAGGGTCTCCACATGATTGTGTTTCTTTCTTCTTGGGACAAAATAAATTGGTATTGTTTTTTCTGTCTGTCTCTGATCTGGTTTATCATGTAGGAGACATTATATTCTCTGATCTGGTTTTATTCTTTGGGAGACATGCTATTATTATTAATTTTTGTAGGAGATATTATAAAATTAATTTATCTGATCTCTTTATTATTTTCCTAGGGGACAGGCAGATTAAACTATATTTAATTTTCAACACCACTTTTGGAAATAGAGCAGCTGAATCCAGGAATGTTCATTTGGGATTTGGCTGTTAAGGTTTGCTATTTAAGGTATCTGGTTTTTTGAGGAGGGGTGGGGTTTTTTTGTTGTTTGTTTTTTAAGATTTTGGACTCAGGACTATATTAAACTATGCTTTCCTATCCCTTAGAAGTCTCAAGAAAGTAAAAAGAACTGGGATACTCCCTGGGGTAACATGAATTGACTTTTAATTAACTAAATTTGGCCAATCTGTAATCTTTAGTTTCCCAAAGGGTGAGATAACAAAGCTCTTATTATAGTTTGTTCCAAATGCTAATGGTGTCACTTTGGCTGAATTAAAATTCATAGCAAGGTCATTTTGGAAAACACTTGCAAAGTTCTGGCTATCTGTTCTGTGGCCCCTTAGAATTTGACAATGGCAAACCTCTCCACCACATGGCAAAGGCTACCCACCATATCCTCAAGCTTTACGCATATTTTGTCTATTAAAATCAGTTAAGAAGCATTTATAATATACTTACATTGTACCAGTCACTGTGCTAAGTGCTGGTTATTAAGAAAAACCAAACCCCAAACCAGCCTTTAAGAGTTCCCATTTTTAAAGGGAGAGACCTAACCCTAATGCTAACCCTAACCCTAACCTAACCCAAAGGGGCTGCCCCTTTGACTATACTGCATTCCAATTGGCCAGCGTTTGGTGCCAGTGTCTTGACTTGCAAATTGTAACTGAGGAAGAAGAGAGGGGACAGCCAGTGAGATAAAAGGGCTCCAGAGTCCCACACTCATGGCCATTTCCATTAGGGAGCTGGTCCATTCGTTCAAGAATGTATAAAGACCTTTGATACTTCTCCAACACTGAGTCCCAGAAATTTTTAAATGGGGTTTCTCACAACTTGTTTCCCACAAGTACTCTGTGGGTTCAGCTATTTAATGAGTTCCAAATCCACCTAAATGTACTATCATCAGGTCCACATTTCTCATGTTTGCCAATAAGGACAGAGAAATTTTTATCAAATGCTTTACCAAAATCTAGTCCCCCCCCCCCCACGCACGTGCACGCACACACGCACATATGTATATAGGTATACATGTAGGTATATGTACATACGCATACATATGTATATGTGCACATACATATGTGTTTATGTACACATGCATATATGGCATTTCTCCAATCTACTAATCTTGAGAAGGAAATTAGATTTGTCTGGTATTAATTGTTCTTGAAAAAAAGTGCTCTTTGTAATCATGACACCCTTTTAAAGTTGTTTACTAGAAAAACCTTGAATAATACATTTAACAATTTTTCCAGGATTCTATGTCACTGGCCTTTAGTTTACAGACTCATTTCTTCTCCTTTTTTTGGAAACTGGGAAAAAATTTGCTCTTCTGAAATTCTGTAATACTTCTTCTATCCTCCATAATCCTTTCAGATCACTGACAGTGGCTTAGCAATGACATCTGGCAGTTTGTTCAATGCCTGTCTTACAATTTCCTTATTTATTTTGGTTATCAACTATTAGCCACTTTTGTTCAGAATCTTCCAATCTAAAGTTCATTCTATAAGGAAGAACAAAATAGAATTTAAAAAGAGTTGAATAACAGCTCTGCCTCTTCTCCATTTCCCCTTGTTATATTCACTCTAAGCACTGGTGCTATCCCTACTTTGATCCACCTTTTTATCCCTAAGCAGTAAACCCCAACCTTTCAAACTCTCAAAGAACCTAACAACAAATTCATTTTGTTGTCCTTAGCTTTGCTTGTCATTTTGAACTTTATCATTCATGACTTTATTCTTCTTCTTCCCCTTGTTTCTTTCTCTTTTCTTCTTTCCTTCCTTCCTTCTTTGGTGGGGTAATCAGGGTTAAGTGACTTGCCCAGGGTTACAAAGCTAGTAAGTGTCAAGTGTCTGAGGCTGGATTTGAACTCAGGCACTCCTGAATCCAGGGCCAGTGCTTTATCCACTGTGTCACCTAGCTGCCCCCATGACTTTATTCTTAAAGAAAAATGGTATTTATCTTCTATTATTGGTCCTCCCATCTTTCCTACATCTCTTTAAAAATCTAGTTGGTTGGTGAGTTCCCCATGTATCCACATCAGTCTCTTTATACAATGTCACTATTTGATCTTCATCAGAATGAGTTCTCTTTGTATCTTCATAATTTCATACTTGAGAGATTTCCATCCCTCTTAAGCTAACATCTTCAGGAGAATTTTAGTTCTTGGAGAGTCTCCCTGTCTACACTTTATCTGAATCCTCTGAAACATGTTCTCACCCTTTGACTCAGATATACCACCATAGGGCATCTATCCCAAGAAGGATAAACACGGATGGTAAAATCCTGAATATATTATAATATTTATAGCTGTAATTTTTATAGCAGCAAAACCCTCCAAAAGAAAACAAAGAAACAAAGCAAGTGTCAATCAATTTGGAATGGCTGAACTAACTGCTATGTATATTAATGGAAAATGAAGTTGTTGTTGGGAGGTGATGTCATGACTTGCAGTGAATTAGATTTAAGGGAGGGAAGGCTGTGCAAAGTCACCAGCTTCACTCTCTCCTCCAGAGCCATGTGGGTCCAGTGGCAAGATATACATCAGGACGACTGGAGATGGCTCCAGATGTTTGAAGCAATTGGGGTTAAGTGACTTGGCCAGAGTCACACAACTAGTAAGTATCAAGTGTCTGAGGCTGGATTTGAACTCAGGTCCTGCTGACTCCAGGGCCATCACTCTATTCACTGTGCCACCTTGCTGCCCAACAAAATTACCGTACTCTTAGAAATGATAAAGAATTCAGTGAAACAAGAACACTTAAATGAACTCATGTAGTGATATAAGAATTAAGAACAATATTCACAATGAATATAATAATACAAAAGATAACAAAACTAGAATATATTATAATTCATATCAAAGCAATAACTAATCTTGACTCTAGATGATGAAATATAACCTTCCCCTTTCCTTTCTCCTACCCCAGCTACAGAAATGGTAGACTACAGGGGAAGAATAAGGCTTATCTTTTCAGATACAGCCAATGTATCCATTTTTTTTTACCTAATGGTATTCCTTTGTTACCAAGCAGGGTTGTATTGGGAGGCAAGTTTACTGGGAAATGACATTGATATTTAAAAAAAAAAGGAAATAAATAAAATGTTAAAAGAAAAACCTTCTCTCAAAATCTTAAGTGTATATAAGATAATTCTTAGTTCTTTTTCTATATCACAAATTTTAAGATGGAGTGTTTTCTTCCCCAGGTTTTGATCATTTTGATCATTTCCAGCTCAGCAAACAGTTCCTTATTAAGAAGCAAAGCCATAATAGAAATTTCATTATTGGTTCCTTCATCTCTTGAAGAACAGCTCATTTAGGCAAAACAAGAATTTATTAGCTATTCTGCTTTTGGCAAAGAGAGAACCCCAACAACACATTTTTCCTTTTCTCTTTATATCCCTAATGCCCAGCACAATGTCTTACACAAAGTAGCTGCTTAATAAATGGTTGATAGCTTGGATCAGATGT
Source organism: Dromiciops gliroides (assembly GCF_019393635.1). NCBI lineage: Eukaryota > Metazoa > Chordata > Mammalia > Microbiotheria > Microbiotheriidae > Dromiciops > Dromiciops gliroides. The sequence continues at coordinate 409,494,035 of NC_057862.1, read as the reverse complement.
CTGGATGGATAAGTGAAGTCCCTTGTCAATTCTCTATCAAGCCTTCATGCTAGGTTTGTGACCTGCTTCCCAAACTTATCAAGTTTCTTTTGTTCAAGTAGTCTATGGTATGCACTGATGACATTAGTTTTGTTTAACTTCTTTGATCTTTAGCCAAATGATCTCTCCCCTCCCTCTCCCTCCTGGTTCTTGAATTTTTCCACATGGGTACTTCTTGATCTCTGCAGCACTTGACAATGCTGACCAACCTTGCCTACTGTATGCTCTCTTCTCTCTGGGTTTTTAGGACAATAGTTCTCCATCTACCTAATCTGCCACTCCTCAATCATTTTTGGTTGATCATTGTTAATGTCCCACCCAATAACCATAGACATGGACATACCTAGAGGATGCATATTACCCCAAGTCCTTCCTTTCCCCTGAAAGGATGTAAGCTGTACCACAGGGTGTGTCAGCACAACTGAGGCTCACTTAGGACCTTGGGTACACACCAAGACTCTGTCCTGATGCCTATTATTTTACTCTACTTCTTCTAAGACTTCATTAGCTCCCAAAGGGTTCAATTATCATCTCTATGCCAGTGACTCCCAGATTCATATATCTAACCCTATTCTCTCTCGACCTACAGTCACATATCACCAACTGTCTATTAAGATATTTCCAGTGGTTAAAGCACCGGCCCTGGATTCAGGAGTACCTGAGTTCAAATCCGGCCTCAGACACTTAACACTTACTAGCTGTGTGACCCTGGGCAAGTCACTTAACCCCCATTGCCTCGCAAAAAACAAAAACAAAAACAAAAAGATATTTCCAAAAGGATGAAGTAGAGATGCTCCAGACTCAACATGTCCAAACAGAACTTGTTTCCTTTCCCCATAAGCCCACTCTTTTTCCTGGGCCTAGGTGGTAGATAAAGCACTGGCCCTGGAATCAGGAGAAACGGAGTTAAAATCTGGCCTCAGACACTTGACACTGTGTGACCCTGGGCAAGTCACTTAACCCCAATTGACTCAAACATCTGCAGCCATTTTAAGTCGTCCTGATGTACATCTTGCCACTGGACCCAGATGGCTCTGGAAGAAAGAGTGAGGCTGGTAACTTTGCACAGGTTTCCCTCACTTAAATCCAATTCAGGGCAAGTCATGACATTGCCTCCTGATGACATGGTCCTTTTTGAGAATGAAGGACAAACAACAGAAGAACTCTTCTTTCTGGGGCAGCTAGGTGGCACAGTGGATAGAGCACCGGCCCTGGATTCAGGAGGACCTGGGTTCAAATACAGCCTAAGACCCTTGACACTTACTAGCTGTGTGACCCTGGGCAAGTCACTTAACCCCAATTGCCTCACAAAACCAAAGAAAAAAAAACAAACAAAAAACCCACCAGAACTCTTCTTTCTACTTTTCCTGTTGCTGTTTAGAGTACCCTCATCTCTTATCATCTGTTTAGAGCATCATCATCTCTTATCTTCCTTTGAATCATTCTTGACCTCTCTTCCAATCAAGTTGCTAATTCTGGTTAATTCTGTTTTTTTGTTTTGCAGGGCAATCAGGGTTAAGTGATTTGCCCAAGATCACACGGCTATTAAGTGTCAAGTGTCTGAGGCTGGATTTGAACTAAGGTCCTCCTGAATCCAGGGTCAGTGCTTTATCCACTATGCCACCTAGCTGCCCCCTAGGTCTGGTTTATTCTACCTTCACAACATCATCTGAATCTATTCTCTTCCTCTTCCCTAATGGCCACTACCCTAGCTTCGGTCCCTATCACCTCTCACCTGGACTACTGCTTCAAGTTTCTCCTCTCTCTGTGTTGTAGAATGTATTCCTATTCATCCTGAACACATCTGCTAAACTGATATTCCATAAGCAATGTTATGACTATGTTACCCTCCTACTCTATAGATTCTGGTGGTTCCCTATTGCTTGTAGGACATGGGTTCTTAATCTTGTTTGTTCCATGAACTCCTTTGACAGCCTGAATGAAGTCAATGGGACCCTACTCAGAATAATGTTTTTTTAAAATGCATAAAATACATAGGATTACAAAGGAAACCAAATACACTGAGAAACAGTCATCAAGGTATTTAAAACAAAAATAAAAACAATTACACAGACCCCAGATTAGGAACTGTTGTTCTGGGATCAAAAACATTCCCTGGTGTGGCAGTTAAGGACACACACTCACTCACCCCCCACTCTCCTGTCCCTTCATGGACTCTATGATCCAACCAAACTGGCTTATTTGTTGTTTCCTACACAAGACATTCCATCTCCCACATCCATGCCTTTGTACAGTTTGTCCCTCATGCCTGGAGTTCTCTTCCTCCTCCTCATTATCTCTCAGATTCCCTAACTTTCTTCAAAACTCAACTCAGTTACAACCTCCTACATCAGTCATTTCCTGTTGTGCCACTGCCAGTGGTTCCCCACAAAAACTACCTGGCATTTACTTTGCACATATTTTAAATTTACTTATACATGTATGTTTTGTTTCCCTTGCTAGAATTTAAACTCAGTGAAGGAAGGAGCCATTTCATTTTTGTTTTTTAATCTCCAAGGCCTAGCACAGTGCTTGACTTGTAGGTATTTAATAAATGTTTAACGATCAACCAATTTTTATAGGGAATACTGAACTCTAGAAAGAAAGACATGCTAACGAGTTCATGTTTTATGAAAATATTTGTAATTGTGAAAACTAAACTGATATACTTTGTTTTTTGAAAACGTTTTACTTTGAAACACTTGGTATCCTTTCCAGAAGATATTAGTGAACGATACAGTAAAAATAGTAATATTTCTGGTAGCAAGGCAAATGAAAAGGAGTGTGCTAACTGCAGCCTGGAAGAACTAGAGAAATCAGACAAAAACTTAGCTGAGGTGAACTGTTTAACAGATCTGCAGCCATTTAATTTGATTTTCCTTTGTGCAGATCCGAAGAGTGTGAACTCCAAGTGTGCCATCATTTGATAAGGTGAACAGTAGAAAGGCATGGCCCATATAACATTATAACATTAGAATTGATCCTTATTTTTTCATTCCTAATGATGAAACAAAACAACTGACCTTTTTTTTTTTAAAGGGCAAACTTTCAGACTGTCTGGCAGATAGCCAACACATGACCTCAGAGCGGCAAGGCCTTGTCAGTGTTTCTGCAGGAGCCAGATTGCCTTGACAGGCATATAGGCAATTAGAACACACTGGGAAGCTATAGAAAAAAAATACCTTACCATGGATATTTTGGCATAAGAAAAAAACAATAAAAATCATTGGCAAATTTTAACTTGCAGGTGAGGCAAATTCTATAAAAAGCCCAACACCTAAGGCTATCCAGTGGTCATTCAAGTTTAAGGGCTATGAAGACTTAACAGTAAAGTTACATGTGACTCCACATTATGAATGGCAGCCTGGCAATATAGCAGAGGAGAGTGACCTCAACAAGATTAAAATATAACTGGGAAATGTTTAACAAAATAAATAAAATACAATATAACATAGATAATATTAATTTGTGGTTTTCTAAGGGATAGTTTCTTTTTTTTTTTTTTTTGCTGGGCAATGAGGGTTAAGTGACTTGCCCAGGGTCACACAGCTAGTAAGTCTCAAGTGTCTGAGGCCGGATTTGAACCCAGGTACTCCTGAATCCAGGGCCAGCGCTTTACCACTGTGCCATCTAGCTGCCCCCGGGATAGTTTCTTTTTGAGTTTGACACCACTGGCTAGAGAGCAGAAAAAGAATGACAAAAGAATGTCATTCCATAGAATAGAAGAGGTATAGCATTGCCAAGGTATTGTCAGTTTTCTTTGAAAGATTGTGGTGAATGGGGAGATGCCACAGGACTGGAGAGAGGGAGATGTGCTGATTTGCCAAAAAGGAAACAGAGTGAAGTCCTTAAATTACAGACCAATGAGTTTGATTTAGATTGCTGAAAAATTCTAGACTGTATTATTCAAGAGATGGTTTGAGAACATCTAGAAATGAAAGCAGTGACCACAAAGAGCCAGCATAATTCACAGCCATGTTCAGAACATTGGAAAAGCTTCATTTCCTTTCCTGACAGTGGATTGGTCTATCAGGGGAATTTTGTAGATAGTTACCTAGAATTTAGCAAAGCAGTTTGCAAAGTAAAGACAATACAATACTGATAAAAAAAGTCTAAAAAAAAAAAAAAGTCTGAGAGATGTGGGCTTGCTGGTACAGGATTTAGAATTGGTTAGTCGCTGAAATGGTAATCATTAACAGTACAGTGTCAACTTGGAAAGAGGTTTCCAGTTAAGCACCCCAGTGACATGTGCTTGGCCTTGTTCTCTTTAACATTTTTATTAATGACAAAAATGTCATGTTTATAAGATTTGCAGATGGTGCAAAGCTGGATAGACTAGCTAAAACAATGAATGGCAGAATCAGAATTTTAAAAGATCTGGACAGGGTAGATGATTAGGCTGAATCTCATAACATTTGAAAGGCATAATACCTGTAATCTTATATTTGGGTGAAAAAAATTCAAGCTCAAAAATATGACATGGCAAAGCTGTGTCTTGTTATGAATTCATTTGAAAAGAGGTCTGGAAATTTTGGTGGAATCTAAGTTCAGCAAGAATCAACAGAGTGTGTGACTGGCAGCTAAGAAAGATAATGTGATGGTGGACTGCATTGAGAAAGGCCTTGGGACCAGGAAGATGGACAGTTCTGTTGTGCTCAGTCCTGATCACATGACATCTGGAATGTTGTGTTCAGCAGTAGGTATCCATTTTAGGATGGATAATGATAAGTTGAATGACGTCCAGGGGAGGCAGAAGGCCTCAAGACCATTTATTTCATTTCTTCAAGATAAGCACAGAGAAGTGAGGGCATTTAGCATGGAGGTAAGAAGACTTAGGTGGGACCAAATACTCAAGTATTTGGAGTGCTATCATAGGAAAGAAGAATCAGGTGTGTTTTGCTTGGCTCCAGAGGGCAGAACTAAGAGCAATGGGTAGAAGTTGCAGAGAGGCAATTTTAATCTTAGTGTGAGAAGAAACTCCTTAAACATTATAACTCTCCAACCTTGAATGGACTTCCCCTGTCCCTGTCACTTGTGGTCTTGTAAGAAAATAATGGACTTTTGCCAATGTCCAAAGGCCCTAGATTGATTTGGACTGATTGGATTGACTGAGAGTGAATGACTTCACTGATTAACCCACTTAAAGTTAATTCAATTGAAGCCACACCTGACTCACTCTGAAGAAGGTACTGTTCTCAGCTAACCTCAACACGAGACCACCCTCAAGTCCAGTGTACCAATGGATTTGGGTGATGATAGCCAATTAGCTCGAAGCAGTATATAAGCACTGCCTCTCCTGGGGACTCAGGAAGATCTTCCTTTCTCAGTGGTCTCTCAGACAACTTCGTGGTGGAGGACTTGGGAGAAGAACCAGGCCAGGCTGAACTCTTATCTCTCCTCTAGGGTAGATAGGTTTCTTAACTTTCTGAACTCCACATGTTCTCTCTTTACTCTTCAATAAAGGCTTAATGCCCAAAAAACTGATGCTAAAGCTTCTAATTTATATGTAAAGCCCAGCTAGTTTTGCCTACACTAGGGACAGGAATAAGGCGACCACACATTAGATTTGTTTTTTCTTTTTCTTTTTTTTTTTTTTTTTAGTGAGGCAATTGGGGTTAAGTGACTTGCCCAGGGTCACACAGCTAGTACGTGTTAAGAGTCTGAGGCTGGATTTGAACTCAGGTACTCCTGACTCCAGGGCTGGTGCTCTATCCACTGCGCCCCCTAGCTGCCCCACACATTAAATTGTAATTGTCATAGTCTTTAGGTAAGAGCTGGAGGAGTACTTGTCAGGCGTCTTCTGAAGAAGTTCCTTTTCAGCTACTATTTGGACTGGGATTGTGTGAGTCTGTCCTATTTTTATTCAGAATTAACTGCAGATTATTGAACACATATAACCTATATCAAATTGCTTACTGTCTCAGGGAGAGGAGTGGTGAGTGAGGGAGAGAGAACATTTGGAACTCAGAATTTTAAAAAATGAATGTTAAAAATTGTCTTTACATGTAACTGGGGAAAAATAAAATATTAAAACAAAAACAAAAAATAAGTCAATGCAGAACATTGAGGGAGTGTGGTGTATTGGCAAGGACAATGGATCAGCAGATGATTGATTTGGCTTCAAGCTCTGATCTTCTCTGGGCCATCTGTGTGACTCTGGACAAGTCACTTCACCTCCTCCAGTTGAGGTTTCCTCATCGATAAAGAAGCTGCAGGGAAGTATTGTTATACTACTGTAGGAGATTTCTGAGGTCCTTTCTAGCTCTAAGAACAAGCCTGTTGATCTGAATTTGGTTTTCAGCATATGTGATCAGAATACTTAATTCTGCTCCCCATTACCGACTTTTAGCAACTTTTGTTTCATCCTGCCTAAGCCTGTGCTTTTTTTTTTTTTTGGAGGGCAATGAAGGTTAAGGCACTTGTCCAAGGTCACACAGCTAGTAAGTGTCAAGTGTCTGAGGCTGGATTTGAACTCAGGTACTCCTCAATACAGGGCCATTGCTTTATCCACTGTGCCACCTAGCTGCCCCAAGCCTGTGCTTGTTATCCCAGCACTGCCATATTAATGTTTCTGGGTCCCCACACTGCATATAGGAGCCTGTGGATAATGGAAAGCAGGCCCAAGGACTCTGTTTTGGTTTGTAGGCAGTGGCACAATACTTGAAACATAGGTGCCTCATAAATACTTGCTGACTGATTGGTAGCCTTCTTCAAGGTCAGGGCCTCCTAGATCAATCATGGCATAGTCTATGTTTCGGACTGAAACTGGTGCATGCCAGAGGTAACTCAACCTCTCCTTCCTTGTCCACTGTTCATCATAATTAGGTACTGCTTTTCATGCTTACTAATCTGGCAGCCATGGGAACTCTTACTCCCTTGGTCCCTATACTAGTGTGGCTCCTCTCTCAGCTATTCAGGGTTTATATTCTTGGACACTGGGCTCTTTTCTTCTTTCTTTGGTAGGCCCTGGAGCCCCTTAATTTTCCCTCCTTCCTCATTCCCTGTGCTGGAAGGCATCCTTGATTCCAAGGGCCAGGAGTGATGCCATCCTTCCCACTAGTCTGGCCAAATGAGATGACAAATCCCTCTGGGAACCATAAAAGTACTGTTTAAAAGTCAGCTCTTATGTCCTATGACCCTCTCAGATCCCCTGCATTGGGGTCCATGCTGTGCCAATACTGACAGGCAAATGGGTCCCACCAATCCAAAGGACACCAAAGAGGACCTGCACACCACTCAAAATAATTTTACATTCTATCTTTGGCACCTGTGACCTGTACAATAACAATGAAAAGTGCTACAACCTAGCCTAAAGCTATCAATAAATCTAAAAATGGACCTCACTACAAAAATGGTGTGCTTCTCCTCCAATACCTTTGGGTGCTGCTCATGAAGGGGTTTACTCTTTGAAGGTCTGCATTGTTGTGAACAGCACTTTCAGCACCCTAAGTTCTATACAGGGTCACCACATAACTCTTGTGTCCCACCTCTATTCTATTGCTTTAGTTTTTATCCAGTATGCCCTTGTAGACTATGAGGAAGAATACATGATTATTTCTCCAAACAATTAATTCCCTAGTCATTCTATGTGTATTTTTCTCTTTATACCTCAATATGCTTTTCCTTCAGACCAAGGAAACCAAAAAGATGTAAAGGGCAGATAGAAGAGAATGTCTAAGTCACTGTTTTCCTCTTTACTGTAATTCAGCACAATGATGTGTGATCATCATAAGCAAGAGAAGGGCTTTGAGCTGTACAGAGAATCTTATTTTTGGAAACATGACAAGCCCAACTATCACATGCATAAGTTGTGTCCATTGTAGAGGGGATAGTACAGTAACCAGTAATACTAAACAGGATGGGACACATACTAAACACCTGTTTGAGGAAGAATGGTGTGGTACTTAATTTACCAATCTCAGCCCATTATGGAACAATGTAAAATCCTAGGGAGAGGATCCTAGATTTTCCCAAGGTATAGTGAGACTGACTTATGGCATAGTGTCAGTACAAGAGTTAACTTAGGAATGGAGCCAAGATGGCAGAGAAAAGAACTTGCCTGAGATCTCTCAAATTCCCTTCCAAACAGCTTTAAGTAATGACCCAAAATGAATTCTGGAGTGGCAAAGCCCATAAAAGTATAGGATGGGGTGAAACAATTTTCAAGCCCAAGACAACTTAGAAGGTTGGAAGGAAAAACTGGTCACACGAGTGTGAGAGTGGAACACAGGCACAGGCTGAACTTCAGCAAACCAGAAGTAGGCCTATGGGCAACTGATTTAGCAGTAGCAGCTTTTGAAGCTCTCAGAACACAGACAGTAAGGGGGGTCAAATAATTGGTCAAGAGGAGATAACAGGGTTCCCTTTAATGGCGATGGGTGTAGGATTTTGTTGTTTTGCCCACATGTGAATCTGTATTGCAGCCCCAGGGGAAGGAAGAACACTACCACATCACAGCTTGTGGGCACAGGGAAGCAGGGATGCTGGTCACAGTTCCAGGGCAGTGTAGGGGCCAAATTTAATATGGGGAGAATTAGTTGGGTTGCTTGCTGTAATATTGGGGTTCAGAAAATAATGAGGGACCTCTAGGTCCAAAACTTCCTCCCCTCTGAACTGCCTTTTTAGTAATTTCTCCCAGGCCAATAAGAAAGGAGCTTAACAGCCTCTTTTCCACAAATGAATAAGGTTTTATTAATGGGAATAAAATATACAGCAAAGGTGAAATTAATAAAGTCAAGGACAAGGGAATAGGGAAAATGGAAAATGGATAATCCCCCTAACTCTGACTCTAACTCTATACACTCCTCAACCTCGCTTCCAGCTCAGCTAATTCAAGGGCTGGATTTAACTTGTCACCAGGGGTCCATAATTTCTATGGGAGTCAGCAGCTAGTCTCTAGTCCTCTCCAAGGCTAGAGAGAGAGAGAAAGTGTGTGCTACTTCCTGTTGGGGTCCCCTTTTCTACTTTTTTTCTCCCTCCCCCAAAGGGGAGGTACTTCAAGTAGTATGGCTGAGACTGGTTCCCTGTTGATGTCCACAGCCTCTGAAGACACTCCTTCTCAGGATTGGCCAAGTTTAAACTAGATGACTAAAAATATAATCATCTTAAGTGGGTACTTAGTAGTTTCTCATTCACACACAATTCAAACACTACTAAGTCAATCAAGTCGGACCCCTGGGCGCCTGCCAAATTCCATTATTTTACCACAGCAGAAGAGAGTAATTGTGGGTGCTCAGAACACAGGCTAGGAGAGTAGTAAACATATCTTTCCCTAAACCATACCACATTGGAAGAACTGAAAACTTACCGACCCCCAGAACTAGTTCTGAAACCAATTACACAAAAAACCTGACACTTCAGACAATGCCCCATCCAGTCTGGAAGCAGAATTCCATTTTAGTTATAAGTTTTAAGACAATAGTTGTAAGAGTTATAAGACAAGAAACAGATTGGTCAAGTAAGCAAACAGCAGGAAGAGTTCCTGACTATAGAAAGTCATTATGGTGACAGGAAGAATCAAAACATAAACTCAGAAGAAGATATCAAAATCAAAACTCCTATATCCGAAGTCTCAAAGAAAAATGTAAATTATTCTTAGGCCATGGAAAAGCTCAAAATGGTTTTTAAAAATCAAGCAAGAGGGGGCAGCTAGATGGCGAAGTGGTTAAAGCACTGGCCCTGGATTCAGGAGTACCTGAGTTCAAATCCGGCCTCAGACACTTGACACTTACTAGCTTTGTGACCCTGGGCAAGTCACTTAACCCCCATTACCCCGCAAAAAAAAAAAAAATCAAGCAAGAGAGGTAGAGGAGAACTTGATAAGAAAAATGAAAGTGATGCCAAAAAATTATTAAAAAAGAGTCAACATCTTGGTAAAGGAGACACAAAAAATACTGAAGAAAATAACCCCTAAAAAAATCAGAATTGGCCAAATGGAAAAAGAGACAAGTGGAAGCAAATGACTTTGTGATGACATCAAGAAACAATGAAATAAAATAAAAAGAATGAAAAAATAGAAGATGTGAAATATCTCACTGGAAAAACCACAGACTTGGAAAATAGATCCAGGAGAGATAATTTAAGAATTATTGGACTACCATGATTAAAATCATTTTTCAAGAAATTATCAAGGAAAATAGCCCTGATATTCTAGAACCAGAGGGTAAAATAGAAATGCAAAGAATTCACTGATCACCTCCTGAAAAATACCCTCAAATGAAAACTCCCAGGAATATTATAACCAAATTCCAGAGCTCTCAGATCAAGGAGAAAATACTGTTAGCAGCCAGAAAGAAAGTTCAAATATCATTGAGTCACAGTCAGGAAAACATAAGATTTAACAGTTTCTATCTTAAAGGATTAGAGGGTTTGGAGTACGCTATTCTGGAGGTCAAAGGAGCTAGGTTTACAACCAAAAATCACCTACCCAACAAAACTGAGTATAATCTTTCAGGGGAAAACATGGATAGTCAATGAAATAGAGGACTTTCAAGGATTCCTGATGAAAAGACCAGGGCTGAATATAAAATGTGACTTTCAAATACAAGATACAAAAGAAGCATAAAAAAGGTAAACAGGAAAGAGAAAAAAAATAAGGGATTCAATAAGGTAAAACTGTTTACATTTCTATATGGGAAGATGGTACCTATAATTCCCAAGACCTTTCTCATTATTAGGTCAGTTATAAACAGAGTGTACAAGTATGAGGTGAATATGATGAGATGATATATCTAAAAAAATAAAATTAAGGGATAAGCATGAGGTATGTACTGGGAGAAAGTTAAAGGAAGAGGTAGAATGAGGTAAAGGATCTCACATAAAACAAGCACAAAAGAACTTTTACATTGGAGGGGAAGATGGAAGAGGTTGGGCAGGGGAAATGCTTGAACTTTTATTCTGGTGAGAATTGGTTCAAAGAGGGAATAATATACATACTCAGTTAGGTATAGAAATCTATCTTACTCTACAGGAAAATGACAGGAGGGAGAGAAGGGATAAGAGAAAGGAGATGATAGAAGGGAAGGCAGATTGGGGGAAGTGGTAGTCAAAAGTAAGTCATTTTTGAGGATGGACAGGGTGAAAGGAGAGTAGGATAAAAGGGGGAAAATAGGATGAAGGGAAATGCAAAGTAATCATAACTGTGAAAAAATTTTTTTCACAGCAAGTTTCTTTGACAAAGGCCTCACTTCTCAAATATATAGGGAACTGAGTCAAATTTATAAAAATTAGAGGCATTCCCCAGATGTTAAATGGTCAAAGGATATGAAGAGTTTTTTTTAAATTAAAAATTTTTTTTTTTTGGTGAGGCAATTGGGGTTAAGTGACTTCCCAGGGTCACACAGCTAGTAAATGTCAAATGTCTGAGGCGGGATTTGAACTCAGGTTCTCCTGAATCCAGGGCCAGTGCTCTATCCACCGCACCATCCAGCTGCCCAATATGAACAGTTTTAAAAATGAAGTAATCAAATCTCTTTATACCTATATGAAAAAATACTCTAAATAACTATTACTTAGAGAAATGTGATTAAAACAATTCTGAGGTACCACCCCACAACTATCAGATTGGCTAATATGTCAGAAAAGGAAAATGACAAATGTTGGAGGAGATATGGGAAAATTGAGCCACTAACGCACAACTGGCAGAATTGTGAACTAATTCAATCATTTTGGAGAGCAGTTTGGAAATATGCCCAAAGGGCTATAAAACCATGCATACCATTTGACCCAACAATACCACTGCTAAGTATGAGATGAAAAAAAAAGAGATTAAAAGAAGAAAAAGGGGGGGCAGCTAGGTGGCGCAGTGGATAAAGCACCAGGCTTGGATTCAGGAGGACCTGAGTTCAAATCCAGTCTCAGACACTTGACACTTACTAGCTGTGTGACCCTGGGCAAGTCACTTAACCCTCATTGCCCTGCAAAAAAAAAAAAGAAAAAGAAAAAAAAAAGAAAAAGGATCTATATGTACAGAAATATTTACAGCAGCTCTTTTTATGGTGGCAAAGAAATGAAAATTGAGGGGATGTCCATGACTGAATGGCTGAACAAGCTATGGTATATGATTGTGTTGGAATACTACTGTAACATAAAATAAGCAAGATACTCTCAGAAAATCCTGGGAAGACTTACATGAACTGATGCAAAGTGAAATGAGCAGAATCAGGAGAACAATTTACATAGTAACAGTAATATTGTATGATGATCAACTGTGAATGACTTAACTATTCTCAGCAACACAATGATCCAAGACAATTCTGAAGGACTTGTGATAAAAAATGCTTTCCATCTCCAGAGAAACAACAGATGGAATCTGAATGCAGATTGAAGTATATACTCTTTTTGGGGGGGAGGGCAAAGAGGGTTAAGTGACTTGCCCAGGGTCACACAGCAAGCATCAAGTGTCTGAGGATGGATTTTTGAACTCAGGTCCTCCTGAATCCAGGGTTGGTGCTTTATCCACTGTGTCACCTAGCTGCCCCCTGAAGTTATATACTTTTATTTTCTTTTCTGTATGTTTTCTGCCACAACATGACTAATAATGAAATATGTTTTGCATGACTACATATATATAACCTATATCAAATTGCTTGCCTTCTCAATGAGGAGGGAAGGGAGTAAGAGAATCTTTAACTCAAAATTAAAAAAAGAAATGAATGTTAAAAATTATTCCTATATATAATTGGGAAAAAATATTAAATATATTGTAAAAAGCAAAAATAAAAAAGAATAGTTACCTTATTAACTAAGCCCAGTAATAAAAAAATTTGTAGTACACCAGTTTTTTGAGGGGTTTGTGGAGTTACTATTCAGGGTCTTACTTAGTGTGATGACACTTTGTAGCATGATGGAATTACTCTGAAGTCAAAATCAATATGAAGAAGGCAAACTCTCAGGATGTAAATAATTTTCAAAACTGGGCATGTATTTGATGGACAGAACACTGGGGAAGTATGTTGTGCATTTCCCACCTTTGAGGCTGTCACTCTAGTTGTGATCTATGATATCTTTGGGGAGGGAAAATGAAAAATGTGAAGGGCAGTTCAACACGATCTGAACCTCAAAGAAAGTCATAAATGGATAAATGGGAGGCAAATGTATCAACTGCTGAGAAGCCTGAGGGAACTAAACTGTCAGAGTAATCAATCTAGGAGCAGCTTTGCAAATTGGACTTTACTGATGTGACTTTCAAAATGATTTCAAGAGAGTATTCAGGTTTATTTGGAGGCTCGTCTGCATAAGGGAGAAATACTTTATATATGCAAATAGATAAGGAGACATAGGAAAAAAGGGAAATAGATGAAGAAGAGGAGAAAAACCCTCAATACAGTTGTTTGAGAGCTACAGACTTCCTCATCGTGAACTCATTTGTGAGGATGAGTAGCCAAGGCAACTGGTTGGATTGTACTCCTTTTCTTTGTTGGTCTTTTGATGGATGTGCTAATGAGTAGAAAACTGGATAAAATTCAGCAGAAAAAAGAACAAAGAGTCTGGGCAGAATGGAAAACATGTTAGATTTGGAGCCTGAAGACCTGGGCTCAAATTGGGCATTTGTGTGAACTTGGACTTATCGCTTCTCTCCGGGCCCAATTTTCTTTTTTTGGCAAATAGGCACCTGCCTGATCAAAGGTCCCTGACAGCTCTATATCTGGGATCCAATGATAGGAGAACCCAGTTAAATGTAAAACCACCAATAAACTTTACATATCATGAAGACAATGTTCTGGGCACCTTTCCACAGGTAGTCTAATTATGCTACAATAGTATCTGTTTACTGGAAAATTTTTTTTCTGTGTACAAAGAGTGTACATGGCCCTTTCTTTTGGTTCCTGGGACACAAATTAAAATGTTACTAAATAATTAAGGAAATGAACACATTCTGGTTATTCACTCCAATTCTGATATTTCTGATGTAGAAAAAGAAAACGATTTATTTATTAGGCAGAATATTTTTAGGTACCAGGGAAAACTTAAATCATCTCTAGGAAGAACAGTGGATGTATGCTGGATCTAGAGGCAGGGAAACTATGGCTCAAAACCTGCCTCTGATACTTAATTGCTGTGGGAGGGCAAAATGAGATAAGATATGAAAAGCACTTTGCAAATCTTAAATTACTATATAAATGAGCTATTCTAGACAACATTTTCACACTAATATTTACAAATGATAGTTGATTTTACTTACTGTTATCTTACGAGGACAGTCATTAGAACAGAGACCACTGAGAACTGTTGAAAAAATTTTTAAAAGGCTATTATTATTGTTATAATAAGCCTATGTTTATAATCTGTTCTATTTTTTTCTTTAAAATCCACAAATGTACTATAGTGATTCCCAATCATGAACAGAAATAAATCTAGTTCCTTTGGATCTGAGCAGGTGAAATTGCTGTTGCCCACCTGAGACTGATATTTCAAAGGTTTTCATTGACTTGCCCAAGCTGATGTTACTTTGCAAAATCTGTAGGTAATACAATTAATCATTGCAATATTATATTATATGACATTTACTGACTTTTTCTGTTTTTCAATTGATTAGCCTAATTTTAGTTGAGACTCTTTCAGGGAGATGATAAATGCAAACAAGTGAAAATATATACCAAAAATAGCAAAGAGAACATTGAGCTTTTTATATCTCATATGAAATTTTATACTAATCCTTAAGATGGTCAAATATTATATACATCTTTGACTAATTATTACTCATAATACAATTATAAAAACATTAAAGAGAAAATTAGCATTATATATGCAAACATAAAAATATAATATATGACATCATACCTTACTTTCTTTTCATTTATATCATCACCAACTCTATCCCACCCAACCCAAAATAAAATACTTGGCCTCTAAAAGATATATGCAGTTTTAATATATTAAATATTAGGTTCAATCAATTAGATCATTATTGTTCTCTCTGATATAGTAATACCTTCCAGGATGAAGACATCAGATGCTTCAAAGGTGCTGAACACTAAATAAATGTTTAGTGAATGAATAACTATCAAGGAAAACATTTGTCAATGGGAAAACTCTGAAAAACTATACTTAGACAGCATACAAATTGTTCTATTATTAATTCTTAGCAGAATGATACTCATTAAGTAAAGTTTCTTTTAAAAAGAGACTTATCTGACTTCTTTGTTTTTTGTTAATGAGTTTGCTAATGGATTAACATAACCATCCATAGGTTAAATGCTCACTTCCTAATGCACATGACCAAAGTATAATGATAAAAATGGTTTAATGATAAGTTCCCAAATCTGATCTGGATTCTGTATAAGCAAAGAGCAGAATTATGAAGTCAGAACTGTAGAGTATCTATTAGGATCACATAATGGAGAGCGAGCCTTGGAGTCAGGAAGACCAACCTGGGGATCTCCACTAATGTTGCTAACACCCTACACTGAGTATTCTTCATAGGCAAACCACATTACTGTATAAGGTTAGTAACTGGGTCTCTGCCTTTAGACTACCCTTGGTGTATACTTATTCCTTTCAATGGGTGCACTTCCCTATGACATCTATTTCATTATGTCACTTTCCTGCCCAAGAACCTAAGAGAAAACCTATTGTCCAAATTATTATCATGCGATGTATATAACTGGGCCTCATTTTAATGCAAAATGCAAAGAGTGCTGGACCTGGAGTCAGAAAGAACTAAGTTCAGTTCAAATCCAACTACAGACATTTACTAGCTGTGTGATTCTGGGTCAGTTTCTTCAACTGTAAAATGGGGATATAATAGCCCCTCACTCCCAGGATTGTTGTGAGGATCAAATAATTTATTTGTAAAGAACTTATGTTTGTTAAGCACATACCATGTGCAAGTTGAGATGCAGGATGGATGAATGCATAGAGGTCCTGCTTTGGCCTCTGGAAGGCCTAGGTGTAAATCTTATTTTGGGCATGTTCTAGTTGTGTGACCTGGGGGTGTCACTTAACCTTTTAGTGCTCCAGGCAACTAAGACTTTGGGTTCAGATGAGTTCCTGGGAGCTTCCCACATTGCCAGGAAAATAAAAAAAGAGATGTGCAAGGTACCATGGTAGATAGTTAATAATATGTATTGAATGGAGGAATGAAAAAGAGAGCCCTAAGAGAGGGCAGCAGCAGCTAGCATGATAATTCAAGATGTGAGCAAGCATTATTTATATGCTAAATTTCTCCCTAAAGTACCTGACCATGAAATTTCCTTTGGAGTCTCTTAATTGTCATCGTCAGAGGCACTAGTGAAAAAATTATCCTAACTTTATTACTTAAAAGATATATGAAAAATTATAAATCATTGGATTAGTACCAACTTACTAAAATAATTCCAAGAATATGAGAACCTCTATAGCAACAATTTAGACACAATCCAAAATATTTACTGCTAAGTCCTGCCTTATAAAAGTAACACGATCACAATACTAAGATACTTAGCCACTTAGAGCTTTGTTTTCTTTCCCCACCGAATTTATTTAATGAAATCAGCTCTAGCTATAAAGTGCTTTCAAATCAATATGTTTGTGGTAAAAGAAAAACTGCCCACAGAATATAAATGGAGCACTGAAGATTATTTTACCTGGTTCTAGACTTTAGAAAAAAATTCCAAAAAGAACCACCTGTTCCTGAAACATCAAGTCAATGTCAGCCTGAGAACTCTGTTTAATTGAGAATGTTATTTAATTAAGAATTAGGTCAGAACCCCTAAATATGTTATTATCATAAAGGTTAACCTGTTCTCAAATGAATGTCTCAACTATAAAAGTGCTTGCCCTTTTCAGTGACATTCACGCAGTTACTTTAACAGGTGATGAAGGACTAATCCACTTCCCTAAATCTCCTGGGTTACCACAGAGAATACTGAAATCATGCAAGAAGAGAAAACAAATGTGTTTTAGTCAGCACTGGGGGATAGACTGCTCCTGCATAAACATGGCAGCATTGAGAAAAAATGAGCAAAACTGACATTCTGGCTTTGGTACTAGCACCTTCTGTGTCCTGGGCTTTACTTTTCTTAGCAGTAAAATGGAAGAGAATGTGTTGTTTTTAAATAGCTAGAGGTTATTGTGTACCTCATGGAGCATAATTAGAAAAGGTTTGTAAATACAAAGTCTCATGATGCTAGATTTTAATGGATCTAGGATCTCACTGAGGTGGGTAAGGGCAGATTATAAACCATCCACACCTTCTCATCCTGGGCAATTCTTGTGCTCTCAGAAACCCTTCACAGGAATTCCACCCAACACGCTTGCAATCTTCCTTTAGGACCCTTAAAATTATATGGGGCCGAGGGCGGCTAGATAGCACAGTGGATAAAGTACCGGCCCTGGATTCAGGAGTACCTGAGTTCAAATCCGGCCTCAGACACTTGACACTTACTAGCTGTGTGACCCTGGGCAAGTCACTTAACCCCCATTGCCCCGCAAAAACAAACAAACAAACAAAAAATTATATGGGGCCATTATAACATGTAGGATATCCTTATTCTTGTTACACAGCAGCTTATCATTAGCAATCTATTTGCTCTCACCATGATTTTCTCCATTGCTATTTGGGTGGCTTGCAGTCTGGATTCTTTGTAGATTGTAACAAGGGTAAAACAGGTCCTCCAGATGTTCCTTTTTGTAGACAGTATTATACTAATAATATCAATCCCTTGAACTTTGCACAGGCTGCTAAATAAGCACTTAAAAGAGTTTGTCCCTAGAAATCCACAGGAAAAATTAAGCAGATGAAGAATAACTGTTTTCCAGATTATTATAAGTAGTTGTATGGATAGTCTATTTAGCAAGTCAGTCAGTGTGTGTGTGTGTATGTGTGTGTATATATGTATAAATGTATATGTATGTATGTATGTATCTATCTAATAGTGATGAGAACCATAAAGTGGGGATGGCAGTATTGTCAGAGGCAGGGTTCATAGACAGACCCTAAAGAATTATAGGATCGGGGCAGCTAGGTGGCACAGTGGATAGAGCACCAGCCCTGGATTCGGGAGGACCTGAGTTCAAATCTGGTCTCAGACACTTGATGCTTACTAGCTGTGTGACCCTGGGCAAGTCACTTAACCCCAATTGCCTCACCAAAAAAAAAAAAAAAAGAATTATAGGATCATGGACTTAACTTCAACAACACACCTATACATGCCCACATCATATCGTACCATTTCATTCTCTTTCTACTGTGCAAGCTCCCAAGCTTCATGATTCTGAGCCCAGTGTTAGCCTCTTAGGGTAGATATAACCTAAATTAACCATTTGCTTGAGCAGCTGCCATCAAGAAGATTCTGCCCAGACCTCCTACCCTCATCTGGTGGCTATGGCAAGAAGAGTGGGCTGTGAACTTGGGAGCAGTGACTGGTGGGTAAGAGCCCCACCTCATTTCAGAGTGTGTGATCCTGATGAGCGGGCATAGGTGAATTGTAATCTGTATCACAAGTAACATCACATTATCTTTTCTGCCCCAAATCCACTAATTTTTCAAACTCCCCTATTATTATTATTAGTAGTTTTTTTTTTGGCAGGGTAATGAGGGTTAAGTGACTTGCCCAGGGTCACACAGCTAGTAAGTGTCAAGTGTCTGAGGCTGGATTTGAACTCAGGTCCTCCTGAATCCAGGGCCAGTGCTCTATCCACTGCACCACCTAGCTGCCCCCAAACTCTCCTATTATTGTTGAAGGCAACACCATTTTCCCAGTTACTCAAACTTTTACAACCTTAGTGTCACCTTTGATTTCTCCCAGGCCACATATACAATCAGTTGCTCAAATCTGTCAGTTCTACTCCCCAGTTTCTTTTATCATACCCCTTCTTTCTACTTATATAACCACTACCCTAGTTTCGGTCTTTATCAGCTGCTATTGTAATAGCTTCCTAATTATTGTCCCAGCCTCAAGTCTCTCCTCACCTGAAGAAATTTAATTTCCTCATCTTATGGCCTTTTCTTAGGCCTCATCCTCCTTGACCTTTATGTAACTTTTGAAACTATCTGCTATACCCTCCTTTTGATTCTATGATGCTGTTTTCTACTGGTTTTCCTCTTAATAGTTGGACTTTTCCTCTTTCGGGTCCTTTTCTAGGTCATTATTCCTTTTCTGTACCCTATTGAGGGTGGCTCCTAGGGCTCTGTATTGAGTCTTCTTTCCCCCTCTCTACTGTTTCTCTCTCATCAGTCTCATTGATTCCTGTGTACTCAATTATTGATGATATGCAGATAATTCCCAACTCTATATATCTAACCCTAAGCTCTTTCCAGAATTTCAGTGTGGATTGTCAATTAACTGAGCGACATTTTCACCCGAAATCCCAGTTTCACCTCCAATTAATCATGTGAAAAATGGAACTCATCTTTCTCCCCAAGCCTATCCATTCTAGTCATCTCAGGATCCAAGTAACACCTTTGATTCTTCTCTTTCTCACACCTCCTTATTTAATCAACTGCCAAATCCTATCAATTTTATTTCTGCAACCTCTTTCACATGTTACCCTTCTCCCAATTCACATGGCCACCATCCTAGTTCAAACCCTTATCATCTCTTCCTTAGACTACCATAATGTCCTGCCTCCAGTCTCTCCCCTCTCCAACCCATCCTCCACATAACTGTTAAATCATGTCTAAAACACATCAATCCTCTGCTCAATAGTCTTCATTAACTTCTTTTTTTCTCTATAATAAAACACAAATACCTCAAACTGGCATTTAAAGACCTCTAAAATTTGGCTTTAACTGACCTTTTTAGCCTTATTTTGTATTACTTCCCTTTAAGAATAAATTTATGTCAATTGAGCTGTTTTTTTGAATTCAGGTTATACTTTGTCGGTGGAATGTCCTCCCTCCCACTTCAAGCTCTTTAAGCCTTACTTTCTCTCAAGTCTTTCATCTCCCAGTTAAAAAAAAATGTTTTTATTGGTCTTAGAAATCCAAGGTCATATTTGTACAAAAATATTTATAGCAGCTTTTTTTTTTGTAGTGGCAAAGAATTAGAAATTGAGGGGATAACCATCAATTGGGGAATGGTTGACCAAGCTGTGGTATATGATTGTAATGGAATATTACTGTGCTATAAGAAATGATGAGGAGGTGGACTTCAGAAAAACCTGGAAAGACTTACATGAACCGATACTGAATGAAGTGAGCAGAACCAGGAGAATGTTGCACACAGTAACAGCAATACTATATGATAATCAGTTTTGAATGACTTAGCTATTATCAGCAATGCTCACTTCCTAATGATCTAAGATTCCATGATGAAAAATGCTATCCATCTCCAGGTTAAGAACTGATGGAGTCTGAATGCAAATCAAAACATACTATTTTTCACTTTCTGTATTTTTTTCACATTTTTTTTTCTCTTTGGGTCTGTCTTCTTTCACAACATGGCTAGTATGGTAATATGTTTTTGAATGATTGAACATGTATTTATTACCTATATCAAATTGCTTGCTGTTTCAGAGACGGGAGTGGTGAGGGAGAGAAAAAAAATTGGAACTCAGAATTTTTTAAAAAAAGAATGTTAATTGTCTCTATATGTAACTGGGGGAAAATAAAATATTATTACAAAAATAAACATCTCAGGAGATCACACATAAAAAAGAAGTCACTACAAAAAAATCCCAACTAAATTGTATTGTATACAGTTGTGAATAAATATTAAGCTGAGTGCAATGCAAGTCTGCAGATATTCTGCTGACTCAGCTTTTATAACTTTGTCAGAAATTACTGGAGGTTTCAGACCTTAGGTGTCACCTCTTTGGCGTTGCCTTCCATGTTCCCCCAGTTGGCAGTATTCTCTCCTTTCTCTAATTACTTTATATTTGCTTGCCTGTGTATATGCAAATTACATTTCTCTAGTAGATCATAAACTCCTTGAGGAAGGAACTATTTTTGTGTTCCTGGTGCCTTTATACATTTGCTGAACTGACCTGAAACCCCAAGGGCAAAACAGCATTTCTACTAGAGTTATCTATTAAGAATTAGCCATAGGGCAGCTAGGTGGCATTGGGCAGTTAGGTGGTGCAGTGGATAAAGCACCAGCCCTGGATTCAGGAGTACCTGAGTTCAAATCCGGCCTCAGACACTTGACACTTACTAGCTGTGTGACCCTGGGCAAGTCACTTAACCCCCACTGCCTCGAAAAAACAAAAACAAGAATTAGCCATAAAAAGTCACTACAAAGGAAAAGTTAAACTGTATTAATGTAGTTGTGAAATACATTGAATTGAATATAACAGAAGTCCACTAAACTCTGATAGCTCTTTGAGTAGGGATTACTTAGTTTTTTTAATATCTGTATCCCTGGAATCTGGCACATGGCAAGTGACTAATAAAAGATGTTTGATTATTATATTTGTTAGAAGATAGGCATCAAATTCCTTTTTGATAACATGTTTTTCAGTGGTAACATATTCGTTTTAAAAAGTCTTTCAATGGTTTCTAGAAGTTTGTGAATACTAAAGGAATGAAAAACCTAAGAAGTCTATTCCATATCAACACCAGCTAAGAAACACAAGCTCAGCTACTTTCATTCTAATGGGAATCCTACATATATAAAGGTTAATTACACACACAGCAGGGCTACATGGCCAGCAAGAGAAGCTTCATGTTGCTTTCGATCATCTGTCACAAACAATATTTATTTGAAGATGTAGAAGAACATGAGCCAGATTTAATAAGATAATTCCATGGGTGAACTCATTTGTTCATACCACTGGTAGTACTATTAATACTTTAGAAGAGTCTATACTGGATGAGTACTATTAATACTTTAGAAGAGTCTATACTGCACTGGCCCTGGATTCAGGACTACCTGAGTTCAAATCCGGCCTCAGACACTTAACACTTACTAGCTGTGTGACCTTGGGCAAGTCACTTAACCCCAATTGCCTCACTAAAAAAAAAAAAAAAAAAAGAAGCATCTATACTGGATGCCTACATGATCCCAAAGAACTCATGTGCCATTAAAAACCCTGGACAAACTGAGTTGGAACTTGGTCTCTTATTTAGCATTAACATAACCCTTGTTTTTTAAAAGATAGTTATCATCAATTAACTTCAACATTTAAATAAGATGTGTCAGTAAAATATATTACAAAGAAGAGGCAGCTTGCAGGTGAACAAAGGTTTTTCCCACTGCAACAAAGATAGATGGATGTTTAATCTCATTTAATGTTAATGAAATTTAAGTAAAACTAGGATTAGAAATGGAGAAATTCAGATGCTATATTATAAAAAGGCAACCAATTCATTTTGAATAATCATGAAATTACCTGATGACAGTATTTTCATGCAGTTTAAAAATATGGAAATTGGATAATCTATGAGATGTTTCAGGACTGCTCTCCTTGGGAAGGACTCAGAGAGTCTATATACAGTGGGAAGATCTCTATGATGTGATGCGTAGTATATCCAAACTATGTGAGAGTGGGAGTCAGGAGATCCTGATTTTAATCATAATTCTGCTACTAACTGCATAGCCTTCAGCAAATTGACCCCTTTTTCTGGTGTTGTTTCCTTCTCTAGACTTATGGGCAACACTAACTATCCATAGATTTTGGATGATCTCAAGAATGTGTCATTTGATTCAATTCAGTTCAACCTAACACTTATTAAATGCCTTCAGTGTACCCTTTATTGTTTATTTTATTTTATTTTTTGCGGGGCAATGGGGGTTAAGTGACTTGCCCAGGGTCACACAGCTAGTAAGTGTTAAGTGTCTGAGGCTGGATTTGAACTCAGGTCCTCCTGAATCCAGGGCCAGCGCTTTAACCACTGCGCCATCTAGCTGCCCCCGTACCCTTTATTTTTAATAATAATCTTCCTTTATATTTGTGTAGGGATTTATAGTTTTCAAAGTTCTTTCTCACTCATTCCTTGATCTAATTCTCCCAACAATCTGATGGGATTGTCTAGTGGGAACCCATAGCCCTCCTAACTTGTCAGGTTCAGGGAATGGCTAATAATCCAATTTAGCTGAAATGTCGAGTTAATGAAGGGTTGTAGTATGAGATAAATTTGGGTGGGTAGGTAGGCGTTCAACTGTGGAAAGCCTTAAATACTAGGCTGAGGAATTTCTATTTTATCCTACAAGTGGAATGTCTTTGAGTAGGGCAGGGACATACCTGGTCAAATTTGTGCTGTAGCAATTTTATATTGGCAGCTTTGTGAAAACTAGATTGGAATGAGGAGAGAGGACAAGCATGGAGACCAAGTAATTAAGATGCAGATGAGAGGTGATCAAAGCCTAATTCAGAGTGAGTGGAGAGAGGGCTACTAAGTACCTGGGAAATAAGGATGCAATATCTCTCCTTCTGTCTTCTATGACCTCCCCCTCCTAAAAGTTTCTTTTTGATGACTGGGGAAAGTGAGTGGAAGGGTAGATTGTGATAGCTTCCCTTCAAATGTCAACCCTAAATTACAATTTAAAAACTTTATAATGTCAAGGATATGAATAACTGAGGTGTCAGTATTCTATTAAATAAATGTAGAAATATAATTTCCCAGGTGATATTAGGATCAGAATTTCATATATGCTACACTGACTGTATTTTATACAGAAAAAAGAATACTCTATTAAAATCATCAAAGGTGTTTTATTACTACTCTATTTAAAGCCCACTCTCAAACACTGTGCAACAGTTTAGGAAAAATATACATTTTCTATATACATGTTTATGAGTTTATGTAAAGAACCATACTCTGTGTGTGTGTGTGTGTGCATGTGTGTGCATGTGTGTGAACTACATAAAGAACCCAATGTTCCATAGAGACTCAGTAGGGATATGGGTTGTGAAAGGCCTGGAAACATTATAGAAACAGGTCATAATTCCCTTCTTTCCTAATTAAATTTGACTTTAATTCTGAGATTCATGGGGAGGGGGACAATTTCTTTTATATCCTTCTATAGTGAGCAATTTAGGGCTCACAATAAGTACCGCTGGCTGAAGCACCAGCTAACCCCTGCCAAACCCCACATCTTTTAAGCTTCATTTCTTGAACAGCACAGCCATGGAAAGATGAAACTGATTCATAGGCATGCTCTGAGATTTCAAATTTTAACAGTGTTCTAAAAGTAGCTATCTTTGTCCACTCCGAGGCAGAAATTCTAATACAGCTTTGCCATTCAGCATTTATATAACATCCGTTAGGCAGTTTATTAGAAAAGTAGTTGCCAATATCCTGGGAGCTTTCACAGTCACAGTACGTCTGGCACTGTCATCATACAGCTGAGAAAACTGTGGCCCGGAGGGGAGAAGTTAACTTGCCTAAGGTTACAGAGTGAATTAGTCACATGTGGAAATAGTTGTTTGTATATGTCTTCCCAATTAGAATGTGATTTCCTTAAGAGTAAGGACCCTGTTTTTGCTTTTCCTTGTACTTAGCATAGTGCCTAGGCACACCAAGCATTTAATAAATGTTTGCTGATTGACTGCTTTATACAATAAAGTATAACTCAGGTCTTATGACTTCCTAGTCAAGTACTATTTTCTGGTAGTTTGTCTCTTCTTGGAAAATATTTTATTTACAAAATATTAATGAAATGCATAAAATATAATTTATTCCAGAGGATGAGTCATTTACAGAATTAAGTAAAACAAAATTGTAATTAAAATGCTTAATTTGCACTGACATTATGCCTGGAGCTATATGAAGCAGAGAGGTTATCTCTGAATAAATAGGATAAAAACATGGTTAATGGAATATGAAATTCATAATTTTTTCCAAAAATATTCTGGCATCTAGAGGATGACCCAAATCACAGTGGGTAGACTCTTTATGAAGAATTTCTGAGCAGACACGGAGAAGGGCAATACAGAATGGAAAGGGCACTGATGGATAGTGCTATGTACCAATGAAGGGAATACTCTTGATCACAAATATATAGAAGAAATATTTTCAAATGCTATGATTCTATGATAATAGTCTATGTTATACACAAGGACTGTCAAAGATAATATACAAGAAACATCTTTTTGCTACATAAACCAGGTTACTATCTTCTAAATTGTTGCAGATCCCTGCTGTTCTGCATATTATTATTTATTATTCATTTCCAATCATATATTTTTCTATTAATTATATATGGTGCCTAGTAAACAAACAAACCAACACGGATGTCTTAATGCCAAATATCCTGAATGTAACAGATAGCTGCTAGACCTTTAGTATACTGGTGAAATTTATATAACATGAATGAATAAACACAAGATAAAAATGCAAACAATTGTTCCCTGTCTTTTTTGCTTTCAGGTACCGTGCAAAAGGATGGATCATAATACAAAAAGAGCCAAGGAAGGAGCTCCACTGAGAAGTTGCCCAAGAGTCTTTCTTTTTCTGTCTTTTTTCAAGTTGTAATTAAACTCCAAGTATTGTATAGAATTTACTTGACCAAAAGATTTGTGATATACTCCTTCAAAGAATGTCTTGCTATTATTAAATAGGACTAATTTTTCTTATAAAATGTTATATCATATGATTTTAAAGGTATAATACAACTTTACCATGTAGTTGGGTTTTTTAAAAAATCATATATAGTATATGGAAAGACTACTACACCAAGAGTCTAGAAACCTGGGTTTTACTCTTGGCTCTCCTCTTACTGTAATTCAGGGTAAGTTAATTTTTCTGTGTTTGATTTTTAAAAAATTGTAAAATAGAGATTATAGCAGAGATGTTAAAATCACAGACTGAGGAGTATTTCAAAACTCCCAAGTAGGATGAACCTGATTTAAAAAATACACATACACACACACACACACACACACACACACACACACACACACACAGAACACAGGTAATGCCATTGTAATTTTCTAAGTCAATAGGCTACAAGATTTTGTTTCTAGTTGAGTCTGACACCACTAGACTATAGTATCTATTTATCTGTGGTGGGCTTATTGATAAGTAGCCTGAGGGTGATGGACATAGTGATAATTTAACTATGTGGGAGGAGGAAAACAAGGTTATGAAGCCAAGTTGGGGAGAAAAGAGTCAGAGAATGAGAAGGCAGTGAGACATAAAATAGACGTGCCTTAAGTCATGTATACCCTGTCAGGATAACAGCATAGCACCCCTGCTAATAGCTTAGAGCACTGGGTTTAAAGCAATTGGAGAGAGAGGGGTCACTGCTTCTCTAACATGGAAAGACCCTCACCTGGTTCTCTGTGTTGTGATCAAGATCTAGGACAAGCCTCACTGTGGGGGAAAAGAGAAAGGAATATGGATTTGTTACACTGACAACAATTGTTATTGGATTGCATGTATTTTTGTCTTGTATTTGACAATTGTCTCCTTGCTGCTAAATAAGTCTATTTAAAAGTTAGGAGGGCTATTATTTCCTACTAGACAATTCTATCAGATTGTTGAGAGGATAAAATGAGGGAATGGATGAGAAAGAGCTTTGAAAACTACAAAGCACCACACAAATATAAAGGATTGTTATTATTAATAAAGATTACACTTATATTCTTTCAAGTCTCACATCCAGAATTTTCTCATGATATTTACAAGTGAAATTTCTTAAATTCCACAGCAAATAATGGTCTCTCTGATGCTTATGTGAGAGCCAATATAATGAGCTTCCATTACCTTCTCCTTTTCTGAACTTTTCTTTCACAAAACCACAAAAAAAAAAAGTGTTGGATCAGATGTGAACTTAAAAATACATGTGGCCACTATTAATTAGCAGGAATCACAACTGCATTTGTTCAAGCTGATTTCAGTTTTCAGTTACTCCATAAGTAATTAGGTATTAAGACTCATGAAAAAGAGAATGTTAGTATGTTCTTAAAGGAAACTGAAGAAAAGACCCTTAGTCTAGAATCTCTTTGCTTGTCATGCTGTAAGGTATTGCTACTAATGACAATCCCCCCCCCCCCACTATCACTTATTTGATGCCGAAAAACATGTGGCTGCATGTTGGATAATGAAACTCTCCTTAGTTTGAAGGCAAAAGTTGCTGAATGCTGGTAAATGAATTCAAGCTGTTGGAAAATCACACATACAGCTCCTCCTTGGAAATTCAGTCATCCATCTGAATTGCTTTTCCCAAGCTTTCTGGGGTACTTTCATAAATTAGGCAGTGTTTGCAGAAGTTGTAGACAAACACATATCATCATACTTCTGCAAAACATGCTTTGTTCTTTTTCGGTAATACTGTGAATATTCTTTCTACTGCGCAGCTATAAAACTTAAAGAGCACCAGGTCTAAGTCAGAGTATTCAGGGTTTAAATGCCACTCTTCTGTAGGATCCCTACGACCTTGGGCAAGGGCACTTCACTTTTCTGGTGCTCAGTTTCCTTCTCTGCAAAAAGAGGCTTTACATGTATGATATACTATTCTTATGAAAGCCATTAAATGACATTCTTCGTTTTTAAATTTATCACTGGAAGTGTCATGGGGGAAACAGGTGGTGGGGGTCCTTAGTTATTCCTCTTTAAAGAATTACATCCTCTCACACACAATTCAATTAGAATAAAATAATCTTTTATTTAGGGGCTAGAGAAGGGAATGAAGAGGGAGGTCAAAGACTACCTCAAGGGGAGGTGGTACAGAGTACATGGTTCTCTGAGATACCTATCTTCTTGAATAGAAGAAAGGCCAAAGCTTTTATAGAGGATGGATGGTAGGTGGACGGACACATTGGGTGACCACCTGACTATGGAAAATTCCGCTTAGAGGTGCAGAAAGCTTGAGTGAGGGGTGGTGGTACTGACTTATAGAGTTATCTCTGTCCCCTGGCACCGACCAGGCAGCAGCCACGCCTAATGGGCTTATCTCCCTTACTTCTCAAGGTATGTCGGTCCTTTAACTAGTAGACCAGTTTAAACTTTAATAGTCCCCAATTCCTTGATATGTTCCAACCCCAGATCAGGAAGGTATATCAAATATATGATGAAATTATTCCAAAGTTCACCACTAATAACTTGTATATTATTTTTGCTTCAAAAATATTAACTAAAAACCTATGCAAATGCCCAATGGAATGAAAGAATTCAGTAGGAAAAGTTCCGTAGTAATATATGTTCTTACATGGGCTACTGTTTTGTATTCATTTTGTTTCTTGCTTTTCTGGAGAGTTTCATGAATTTACTTTTCTTTTTAACCAGCAGCAAATAGTGTTGATGACTACTGCTTTATAACACAGGTTGAGGTCTTATGGTTCTATGTCCCCTTCATTCATACTTTTTTTTCCCTTGAAATTTTTGACCTTTTCTTCTTCTAAATTATTTTATTATTATATCTAGGTAAAAAAAGTATCCTCTTTGTAATGTAATGGGCATTGTACTAGATCTGAAAAATTTTTGGTTAAATTGGCATGGGCCATATCCATAACCTTGAATGTCTCCCTAATTGTCTCTCCCTTATTTATATAGGGTAGCTTATAGTTGCGTTTACATAAATCTTGTTTGTGTGTTAATTAGTCAATTTATTTATTTTGTAATTGGTCTGAATGGAATTTCTATTATTACTATTTTTTTTCAGGGCAATGAAGGTTAAGTGACTTGCCCAGGGTCACACAGCTGGTAAGTGTCAATCTGAGGCCGGATTTGAACTCAGGTCCTCCTGACTCCCAGGCTAGTGCTTTATCCACTGTGCCATGTAGCTGCCCTCCCCATTATTATTTTTTTGTTTTTGTTAGTATCCTGTGGAAACACTATTAATTTCTGTGTGTTTATTTGTATCCTACAACTTAGAGAGCTGTCTAGGTCAGTGGTGTCAAACTCAATTAAAAATGGGGGCCACTAACCAGGGATCCTTAAGTGTCCCTGTGGGCTGTATGATGACTTAGAAACCCACAAATTAATATTATCTATGTTTTATTGTATTTGTATTTATTTTGTTAAATTTTCCCAATTACAATTTCATCTGGTTTGGGCCACACTTGAGTGTTGTAGGCCGCATGTGGTCTGTGTGTTTGATACCTCTGGTTTAGAGCACTGAGACTATTAGTAACTTACCCAGGGTCACACAGCCAGTATGTGTCTTAAGTAGGATGTGAACCCAAGTCTTCCTTGCTTTGAGGCTAGTACTTTATTTATTATTCCACATTGTTATTCTGTATGCTAATACTTTCCTGAAATTATTAATCATCTCAATTAGTTTCTGCCATCGGGGGAAAAGTAGTGGTTTTTAGGTATTCCTCAATAAAGAACTACACTCTTGCATACCGTCCAATTAAAATTAAAGTGGTCTTTTATTTGGCGCTAGAGAGTGACCAAGGGGTAAGTCAAAGACTTCACCTCTCAGGGAGGAGGGCTTAGAAACAACCTCTTCCTACCTTAACAGAAAGAAGGCAAAAGTTTTTATAAAGGATAGAGGGGGTATCCGTTTGAAAACTGGGAAGATCCCTTTTGGAGTAGGGTGGGGAAAGCTTGG
Organism: Dromiciops gliroides; assembly: GCF_019393635.1. NCBI lineage: Eukaryota > Metazoa > Chordata > Mammalia > Microbiotheria > Microbiotheriidae > Dromiciops > Dromiciops gliroides. Next base: position 409,464,636 of record NC_057862.1, on the reverse strand, counting down.
ATGCTTGTCATATTCCTGAGAGTTGATTGGGATTTTGTTTTTGAAATGATGGTCCTGACCTTTGGGGTTATCTCTGTCTCCTAGATCCTGTCAGGTAGTAGCCACACCTAATTTACTTTCTGGCTATAGAATTTTAACTCCCGTTACTTCTTAGGTATGTCTGTCCTGATATCTAGTTGGTCAATCTAAACTTTAATAGTACCTTGTTCCTTGATATGTCTGTTCTGTTATCTAGTCATTTTGGGTTTTGCTTTTCACAGGAGAAACTTCTGATTTATCCTAAGCCCCATGTCAGTTTCTATGTTGATTCTCTGAGGTCTTATAAGAATACTATCATGCCATCTGCAAATAGGTATATTTTATTTTCTCTTTGCTGATGTTGTTAACTTTGTTTGTTCTCCTGTCTGATTTCTATAGATAGTATTTCACTATGTAAAATAATAGAGAGGGTGGGGTACCCTTGCCTCATCTGTTTCTTTTGGGAAAGCTTCTGATATCTCTCCATTGAAAACAAGCCACCACTTGGTTTTAAATATGTTTTAGACCATATATACACACATATATATATATATATATATATATATATATATATATTTTTTTTTTTTTTTTTGCAGGGCAATGAGGGTTAAGTGACTTGCCCAGGGTCACACAGCTGGTGTCAAGTGTCTGAGGCTGGATTTGAACTCAGGTCCTCCTGAATCCAGGGCCAGTGCTTTATCCACTGTGCCACCTAGCTGCCCCTGTTTTAGACCATATTAAAGATAGTTTTCCCAAAATATGCTTTTTAGTGACTTTAAAAACATGAGTGCTGAATTTGGTCAAAGGCTTTTTCTGAATTTATTGATATAATACTGTTGTTCTCCTTATCTTTGTTATGTGTTATGAATAATGCTGATCGTTTCCTTGATGTTGAATTATTTTATATTTTTGGTATGTCTTCAACTTGGCCACAGTAAATTATTTTCTGGTCATATTGTTGTAGTCTCCTTGTAATAATTTTATTTAAAATTTTGAGATCAATATTCATTATTGAGATTGGCATGCAGATTTCTTCTTCTGCTTTCTCTCCCCCTGACTTGAGTATTGGGATCATATCTGTCTATAAAAAGTATCTAGTGGAGTGCCTCCTACCTCTATTTTTGGGAATAACTTTTGGAGAATAAGAATTATTCTTTGAATGTTTTATAGAACTTACTTGAAAATCCACCAGGCAAGATTTCCTCCCTTTCTTCCCTCCACAATTAACTTGCTCAGTTTCTTCTGATATTGGGTTGTTATGATTCTTATTTGTTGTTGGTGATGTTGTTTTTTATCAATTTTTTGCATTCACTCATTAACTTCCCTTGTGTATCAGGGTTTGCAATTATATGATAAGAAGTTCAAGACCAGAAATACACGAGAGCTTGGTAGGCAGGACAAGATTTGGCATGTGGGCATGTGAACTTGACTATATTATATGGATTGTTTGTCATGGGTTTTGTCCAGAGGAAGAATGCCAATCTGCCATTCTGCTCCATTCCTTCTGTGGGGCTATCTACAGAGGGGTTAAATGCCTCAAGCCACCCATTTCCATTAGCTCTTCCATGAGGCTAAGAGATAAGAAGGAAAGGTAATCAGCTCTTATACAGTATCTACTATGTGCCAGGCACTGTGCTAAGCTAAGCTCTCTGCAAAAATTATCTCCTAATATCTGAGATTTGGAGCTCCCAGTGGAACAAAGCCATCCACCTGTGCTTGTTATGGCTTCCCATCTGGTGCTGCCCCTGAAGCTCGTGTGGGCATGCAAAAGAAGAACTGGTCCCAATCTTGGAGACTATATTATTGTATATAAACACTATTTATTATTTCTGTCCTTTTATACTTGTTTATGATTCCTTTCTTTCTTTTTTTTTTTTTTTGGTGAGGCAATTGGGGTTAAGTGACTTGCCCAGGGTCACACAGCTAGTAAGTGTTAAGTGTCTGATGCCGGATTTGAACTCAGGTCCTCCTGACTCCAGGGCCGGTGCTCTATACACTGTGCCACTGAGCTGCCCCTATGATTCCTTTCTGCCCGAGCACATGACCATTGTTCGTAAAGCTGCCATGGGACTATATGCTTAGACATCTTGTTGTCACAGTGGATAGCTGGATTTGGAGTAAGGAAGATGTGAGTTTGGATGCTACCTCTGACATTTACTCCTGACTTAAAACTATCTTAGTATCAGATTCTTCGTTTGTAAAATGGTGATAATAATAGCACCTATCTCATAAGGTTGTTGGGAGGATCCATGAAGTAACAACTAAAATGTTTTTCAAACATTAAGTGTATAAATGCTTAGTATTATTCCTATAATTCTCAGATTTAAAAAGAAAAGCATTATATGACCTATTCATGGATCTATTTTTTGGTGATGTGGGTTATTATTTTTTTGTTCTGCTGTTCCAAGGATCCAGATCATGGTTCTTACCTTCATGGAATAATGTAAACTAAACAAACACATCATTAGCTTTTTTTGTTTGTTTGTCTTTTGGTGAGGCAATTGGGGGTAAGTGACTTGCCCAGGGTCACACAGCTAGTAAGTGTTAAGTGCCTGAGGCTGGATTTGAACTCAGGTCCCCCTGAATCCAGGGCCAGTGCTCTATCCACTGCACCACCTAGCTGCCCCAACATCATTAGCTTTTAACATGTACTTAAATTTTCAGGCTGAAGTGAGGTACTCTCCAGAGCAGAGATGAAGTAGGCTGTTCTGACATTCAGGCTATGAAAGTCAATTAGTTTTTGGTTGATGGACTATGGTTGAAACCTTAAAACTCCTAAAAATATGTTATGAATATGAGTAAAAAATAGGAATCTCTATTCATTAGATCCTATATTCAACTTGTTACAGAAGTGCTTTAATAAATGGTTCTCTCAGCCTTGAGCATTTGCATTTCAGTGAATGAAATGTACAAGTCCCTCCAGTAGAACTTTGGGTTTCAACCATAACTTGTGATTTAATTCTGTCCAGAAGCATTGCTGTAGCAATGTCAACATTTTTTTTGTTGTTTGCCAGTTTATGTTTGCCAGTTTGGAACTGTTATAAAAATGAATCTTGGAAAGCCAAGATATAAAGCATTAGCCTGCAGAATACTGAACTACAAGAATATTTAAATGGAATAATTTGACATATTTAAAGATGAATATGCATTGAAGTAAAGATGAAATAGATAAGTTGGGCAGCAATGAAATTAGAAATAAATTTACTATAAACTCTAAAAATTCAAGCTGTATATAACAAGGATACATAGTTTCATATACAATCTTTTTTTTCCTGTTCTTTTATAAGGAAAATGTTTATGTCTATTGACATTTGCCAAGTCCATAATATTAAAAAAGAAAAATAAGAAATAAAAGCAAAACTTGGTTTAATTGAAATCTATTACAGGAAAAGAATATTAAATTGGAATTTTCCTTAATCAATGTATAAACACAATCTGTTTCTGTTGGGAGATAATGCTTGAGGAAAAATTTTCAAGAGGCAATTTTATAGGAATCAACAATAATCATGGATTTTAAAAAGAATCCAAAAGCTACAGCTTTGAAAAACTATTAAATATAAAATTTTTTAGCAAATTCACGAGAAGACAGAGTTGATCACATTTAAGTCTTAACTATGTGCCCTGAAAATTAGTAGCATTAAAGGCAATATTAAGAAAGGTGAACAGATTGAGAACTCCAAGTATGGTACTAGGTCTTCTTGTTGAAAGACAATACATATGCTGACATAAAAAGAGGGAGAATTTTTATATGCTTATACTTTTGTACATTTATTTAGCCATTGGGAATATATGTTTGAACATTTGCTGACTTTCCCAAAACCTAACCTTACTATTTCATAATAATGAAAGGGTATACTCACCAATCACTTTGACAAAATAGGCATCAGCTTCAAAGTTATTTTTTAGTGTGTGGATGGCAAAATCATTCTTTGTATAACCTTTACTTAGAACAACGATGTCTAAGATACCCTGGGGGAAAAACACAAAGACCAAACCATAAAGTTAAAAAGGCACCAAGCTAAATAACAAATGACCATGCCAATACACACACACACAACTCATGGAATAAATGAAAATGATGATGTTTAGAAATGTTGGAGAAGATCTGAGGCCACAAGCATTGTTATTTTTTTTTGTTTGTTTTTTTTCTGGGCAGGCAATGGGGTCAAGTGACTTGCCCAGGGTCACACAGCTAGTAAGTGTCAAGTGTCTGAGGCCGGATTTGAACTCAGGTACTCCTTAATCCAGGGCTGGTGCTTTAACCACTGCGCCATCTAGCTGCCCCAACATTGTTATTGTTTAATTGATTTTTAACCCAAAGTGTTTTTTAGCTAATTATTACATAGGACAAAGAAGTGGACAGTGCTAAGTGAAACAACTTGTTTCCTCTCTGCTTATATCAGTAGCAGGAGTTCCAGTCTGATTTCTATTCTTCATTCCCCAAAAGAAAAAAAAGTTCTCTCTCTGGTGCCATTTGATAAGGAAAGGATCAAAGAATCGGCCAAGAGAGGAAAAGAAGAAGATAAAGGGCTGACTAAAATCCACAGAGATAATCAACACCTGGAAATTGGGGCTTGATCATCCTACTTGTTTTTACTTTTAATGTGAAGTTTGGAATTTTCAATTCTTAACAGAAACTGACATTTAGCTACCCCTTACTTCTTATATTCTAAGTACTCTGAGAGGAGTAATTAAGATGCTTTTATATTATATTAAATTTGGGAGTCCTCAGAATGTTTCAAAGACTACCTTTATTTCTGTTCCACAACCTTTGATGTGCTAAGGGAGCTTCTGTATTTCCATTTTACAAATGGCAGAACAGAGGCATCTTGAGCTCAGTACAAATTCATCTGACAATCAGGGCTGGAGTCAGAATAGCAATTTGAGGCTATGAACTTATTCTTCTTAATCACACAGCTTATAAAGACTAAGCTCGTTTCTCTGCAATCCTGTAATAGGTTGAAGGGTTTTCTGTAGTTGAATTTGCTACTGTCTCCCGAGTAAAACCCTAAACAGTTGATGTACCTGTGTATGAATATAAATCTTCAGCAGATTGGGTACCTGGGCCTTTTAAAACCAAATAAGCATAAATCTGGTCCAGATAGTTGCCACTTTTCCTGCACCAATCAGTGAAAGGCATCAATGAACTTGTTCCCTTCCTATTCAATATTAAGGACTTCCTTTAATTCACCCATTTGCTCTCATTAGCCAATCTACATTTTCTGGTCAAATGCTGAGGAGCTCAAAGTGGAAGCTCAAATGAGAATAAGCAGATGGCAATTAAGAACCAAACACACTGAAAAGCTCTGAACTCACATCTTCATAAATGTCAAAGAAGGTTGCAACCATGGCATCTTTGATTTGATTAAGATCCGATAGCTCCCAGTAGACTTTAAACATACGACCGGCCCTCTCACAGCTTGCATTATTGCAGGGGACATTTTCTAGTAAAAAAGCTTGCTGGTTGCTATAACAAAGGAAAAAAGAAGGGCAGTTAGTTATTCTCCCTTATACAAACCTAAACAATGCTTCTGTCATCACTGCGGCAGGCTAACATGTTTATTTATATTACTGAACTAAAAAGTGATTTTTAAGCAGGTCACGTGGAAAATATGAAACCCGTATCTTGTATCATCAGTAGCCAACACTGACTGCTTTCTACAAAGCACTGGCCTTTGGCAGGGAAGATGGTCTCCCATCTCTTTTTTCATTTCCCCTCACTCTTCTGGCATGCCTGTCAAACCCTAGGGCATTTAGTAACCCATTTCTGAAGAGTATCACTCTCTTTCATTGTTATCATTGTTGTAAATAAACAAGGATTCTTTAAAAGAAGTTCTATGTACTGAATATCAGAACAGCACTTTAGTCATGTATGCAGGCATGTACACATGTGCATGTGCACACACACAGAAACAGAAATAATGCTTACTTGGAATACTTCAAAGTAACCTTTCCTAAGACATGACATATTACAACTTCAACTAATGGGAAGAAACATTTAAGGTAATTTCTCAACCCCAAGAGCAACCTTATCTTTTTGCTTAATTCCTAATGCTCTTGCCACTAAAATCTATATTATCCATTTTAGCTTTAGTCAATTTTACTACTCTTTTTTGGTAGTGATGAGATGTTTTTTGTCATTCATTAAGAGATTATATAATCTTTACAGTAACGGAAAAAGAGATTATATAAAAAAAAATGAGAATTTCTATGCATGCGCGTGCGTGCGTGCGTGCGTGCGTGCGTGTGTGTGTGTGTGTGTGTGTGTGTGTGTGTAATCAAGGTTAAGTGACTTGCTCAGGGTCACACAGCTAGTGTCAAGTGTCTGAGGCTGGATTTGAACTGAGGTCCTTCTGACTCCACGTCTGATACTCTATCAACTGCGTCACCTAGCTGCCCCCAAAATGAGAATTTTTAAAAAGCTACATCCTCAAAATTTTTCAGGGTGTATGTACCATGTTTCTGTATCTTTCAGCATCTGCCACTGGCTTTGTGTCAAAATCATGACCCAGAATAGGAATGTGGAACAAACACACTTGCTCCAGCAACTCAAATACAACTCATAGTAACGTTCCTCCTGTCAGAGTTGTACAACTGAAAAGTACTTGTAGATTTCATTCAAGCCTTTAAAGTCTGTTTGATATGTGCTTGTAAATATAAAAGATTCTGCAAGTATGTCACCTGCTCCTGCATTGGAGCTCACTAAATTTCCCCAAATTATTAAGTCTCATACAATTGGACTTGGGTTTCTGAAAAATAGTAATTCTTTTAAAAATTCTACTGCGTTCTATAGAAACAGTGTAGCTTTCAAAAATATTTATATCTAGGTAGGAGAGAGAAGCTCTGCTCCATTTGTACTTGGTGCTCCCATGTCTTTCTTTACTTAGTATTTCCTATGGTAATTATTTCTTGATTTGTAGATTTGATATGGAAAATAATTGTCTATTGCTAAACCAAATTATTGCCAGAAATCAAACTTATTATTACCTTATTTCACCTGAGGTTTTTGCAAATTTTTAATCCAGGCCATTTTTCAAAAGTACTTATCTTTCAATGCTTCATCACATCCAAAACACAAATAAAATGTCATCTCATTTGCTTAGTATTTATTCATCCACTGTGTCTTATTGTCTTAAGGATGTCTATCCTACTCCTTTGAGGCTGGATTTAATTTTCTTTAAAGTCCATAAAAATCTCAATACATTACTAGTTGAGCAAGTCTGTTATTCTAGGTTGTTAATGTGTTATGCTAATCTGTCTAATTTTCCATCAAGTGAGGTAGCTGGTGGATCATTTAACTTGGAGCTGATTTTCTCCAAGACTGCTCTTAGAACTTGTGTGTCCAGTTCACAGTCATTTCTATCTCTACTGCATTCTCTTCCTCTCAGATGTCCTGGAAGACTACTACCAATTCCAGAGTTTCATTAATGGTCTAATCTAAACAGGGGACACATGGTCTTTAATTTATGCACATTATGTGTGTGTCCTTGCTTAATCCTCAGAGAATTGCTTCTATGAGCCAAAAAAAAAAAAAAAAAGGCAAATTAAGAAGAAGCATGAACAAGGCCATTAGGAATATTTTAAAAATGAAACAATTTTTGGAATTGCTGATCTGAAGCCAAAGTTGTCTGTTGGTGCTAAATCTGCATGCCTGGGCGAATCTGATGTAATAAAAACTGAAACTTCGTCTGATAGACAACTTCCATTTGTGAAATGCCCCAAATCAGTCAAATATCACTGCAGTACAGATGACTTTGAATGTGAAGTATCTATATAACACAAGAAACCTGATATTCATAATAGAGTTGATTAAAACATTGAATAACAATAATGCCAGTAGCCTCAAAATAGTGCTTAGTATAGTGTAATGCATATAGTAGGTGCTTGGTGTATTATTTTTTTGAATGAAAAGAATAAAAGAAGAGCAAAAGGAGGAAGAGAGATGCTGTTGTTTGTTTCATCTTCAGAGGAGCCCACATACGGAAAAATTTGTTGAGATTCTAAACATTTCTTGCCAGTAGGAGATTAGTAAATGTCTAGAGAAGCCTTAATTCATTCCTAGTCAAGGGAGCCCTAAAATTGAATAATTTTGCTGCTGCTGAGCCAATCTTACCTCTAAAGTTTACAATGTGAAATATGCACATTCATTGTATTTTGTAAGGTGCATGGATCATTCCTACCTTAAGGAAATTTTTATGCTATGGTCTGCAAAAGAAACTTCTGCTAATTACAGAGAGACATGGGAAAGATCATAAGTGTCCTTTTGTGACACATAAGAAAAGACAGTTAACCAAATTCAAATGTTCAAGTTTACTTTCTTTGTAAAGGTCTGACAACATAATGACTTAAGATAACTATGTACCTATATAACCTATATCAGATTGCTTTCTATCTTGGGGGGGGGGAGAAAAATTTGGAACTCACAATCTTATAAAAACAAATGTTGAAAACTATCTTTACATTTAACTGGAAAATAAGAGAATATTTTTATGATTAAATAAAAGATAACTATGCACCATTGCGGGGGAGAAGCATTTTAGTAAGAATAATTTAGGGGGGCAGCTAGGTGGCACAGTGGATAAAGCACCAGCCCTAGATTCAGAAGGACCTGAATTCAAATCTGGCCTCAGACACTTGACACTTACTAGCTGTGTGACCCTGGGCAAGTCACCTAACCCTCACTGCCCCACAAAACAAACAAAAAAATAATAATTTAGGAATATAAATCTAATCACCTATTAAAATCTTTATTAAGAAAGGACCAAATAAATGTTGGAGAAGCTGTGGAAAAATTGGAACACTAATGCATTTTTCGTGGAGCTGTGAACTGATCCAACCATTCTGGAGAGCAATTTGGAATTATGCCCAAAGGGCAATAAAGCTGTGCATACCCTTTGACCCAGCAATACCACTTTTGGGTGTTTTTCCCAAAGAAATCATGGAAAGGGGAAAGGGAACCACATGTGCAAAAATATTTATAGCTGCTCTTTATGTGGTGGCAAGGAATTGGAAGTTGAAGGAATGCCCATCAATTGGGGAATGGCTGGACAAGTTGTGGTATATGAATACAATGGAATACTATTGTGCTATAAGAAACGATGAGCAGGAGGAGTTCAGAGAAACCTGGAGGGTCTTGCGTGGGCTGATGATGAGTGAGATGAGCAGAACCAGAAGAACATTGTACACAGTATCATCAACATTGAGTGTTGATCTACTTGTGATGGACTATATTCTTCTCACCAATGCAATGGTACAGAAGAGTTCCAGGGAACTCATGATAGAAGAGGATCTCCAATTCCAGGAAAAAAAAAAAAAGAACTGTGGAGTATAGATGCTGAATGAACCATACTATTTCTTTTGTTTTTGGTGCTGATGTTTTTCTATGTTGAGGTTTTTCGTCATTGCTCTGATTTTTCTCTTATAACATGACTAATGCAGAAATATGTTTAATGTTATTATGTGTATATATAGATATAACCTATATCAGATTACCTGCTGTCTAGGGAAGGGGGGAGGGAGAGGAGAGAGGGAGAAAAATCTGAAATTGGAAAGCTTGTATAAACAAAATTGAGAACTATCTTTACATGTAACGGGGAAAAATAAAATACTTTATTAATTAAAAAAAAGGAGGGAGCAAAACAACTACATAAATAAATCTTTGGCTGAAAAGAAATACTCATGAAATACTTTCAGCCATTTAATCACACTGAGAACTTTCTCTTTCTTGAGGTTATTTTCTGCTTTCCAGAGTCCACCAGACCTAGAGCAGATACCTTTAAGAGCTAAGATCAGACTTTGGCATGCTGAGCCATTTTCTACTATCAACTGAATAGAAGACAGATTTTCCCCTACTTTGATTAACAGGGTTTTTACAACTGCCTGTAAGCACTTTTGTTTTTATGATAATGGAAATCAATGGAAAACACTACTGCAAATCTGTGGAGGATGGGTTAGGGCACTCAAACCAACAAATAAGTGAATTAATGTCTAGAGAAACAACATATTATGGCAAAACCTCTAACTTCAATTTATGTTACGGTTCTGTTGCAAAATACGTCTGTTTAAATACAGAAATTATAATGCAGTTAGGAAACCCTAGGTACATTATATAAAAGGAAGAGTCTGAATTCAGACTACTTAGGATTCTTCACTATTTAGAATCTTATTTTAAGAAATAAGATTGTGAATGCAGAATAACAATGCATGTTTTATTGGTAAGATGTTATTTCAAAATGTTCCTCAAATTCATCTTCTTGAACTAAAAAAGGAGACAATTCAGTTCTCTTCATAAGAATTAAAAAGAAACAAATATTTACTAACACCTATGAGTTGCATGTCTCCAGGTAGGGGCAGTGGAGGTTACAAAGATGAATAAACAGTTCCTGACCTCAAGGAGAATAGAGTGGTATGAAGACTCTTATATATGAAAATGAATGGGAGATATATACCAAAGTATAATGGGGGTACTACTTGTCATACAGGATCATGACCTAAGGCTTATGATGGAAGGTGTACTATATTATAAATCACAAGTTTAATTTGGCCTGTCCAAACCACACTTTTAATGTTATTTCACTGGCTCCCTTTACATTCATATTCATGAATCCTTTAAGTATGTCTTATTCTGTTAATCTACCCTGTCTAGTTTAGGCCACCCCAGGATCCTCACCAGCCTTTCTCTATCATGTCTCCTTAGTTCTTATCTCTGTGTCATGGAAGCTGTCAATTTGGAAAGAAGATTCATACCTGGCTAAAAACCCTAGGTGATTTATAATGCATTTTTATTCTATTATGTTGGTACAACTGCTTTGTATTTAAAACAATCTACTTGTTTTTGTTTCTTTGGGGGATATTTGTAGTATTATACTGTATCTAATTATTTCTAGACTTTCTGGGATGTTTTTGTTACATGAGAAAATTCTACTGCGTCCAACTGGTTGTCATTAACATTGTACCTGTTTGGAGACAATTTTTGTTTATTAAAGGTGTTTAAACTGAAGTGTTTTACAGAAATGTGTTCTGCACTTTACATGTTGAAGGGTACTGAGCTGATGGAAAAATATACAATTTTAAAGCTAGTTTACTCATTGTATTAGGAATTGAATAATTTAGCTCTGCCATAATGTTTATTTTGAAAATTTGAATTTATTCCAGTACGTTTGATATATTGGGGACTATAATGTGAATTTTGTGTTTGCTCATCAGCGATATGGTCTCTGAGGAACACGAAGTGATGGCAGAAAAAAGCACCAATTGAATCAGGCAGTGTAGGAATATACATGACTTGTACATACCCACCCAAGCACCCATGAACACACCTCAAACTTCTACCAGCTACTGCAGTTCTCCAATGTGTTGTCCTACAAGGGTGTGTTTTTCTAGTCTTTTGCATTTGCAAATTTTTCTACGTTAAAAATGAATGCATTCAACATCCCATACATGTCTAAGGGTCCTGGTTCAAAAATTCTGAGAAGTGCATGCACAAGGAAAGCTTTAAACATTAAAAAGCTTGAAATAATGAAGCATTTTGAAAGATGAAAGAGAACATGTGATATCTCCCAAGAAACAGGAATAAAGGAACTCACATTGTAGATAGATAGTTAAAGACAATACTGAAAAAATAGAAGAAATGTCTATGGCTGAAATGTTTTACTGGTACATTACTTTAATCTGTTCCACAAATTTACCCACTAGCACCAACAAAGGGAGACACATCATTTCTTTTCAGCTGAATTATAAAGACAAGACAAAACAAAACAAACATTTACTAAGCACCCATTAGGTGCATGTCCCCAGCTAGGTGCAGCAGAGATTAGAAAGACGAATAAACATAGACATATATTTAAACATAGTTGTGCCCCTAACTGTGTTTCCCATAAGTCCTGTGGCTTTTATTGCATTATTTTGCATAGAGCAGTGATTTTCAGGAACACATATAGCATTATAGCAAAACTGACTATTCCTGTTTTCTTACATGTCAATGATTAAAAATGATTAAAAAAAACCTTTAAAAATACATTTATAGTGAATCACTGTGAAGCTTATAGAGAAAACTGGAAACCATTATATTAATATGAAGTTTCTGGTTCCAGTAAAAAGTTAAATTATGCATAGGATTACAAGATCAATATTTAAAACTTGGAATGGAGCTTGGAGATCAAGCATATAAATCGGTACCTTCTTTTTATAAAGGGGGAATGAACCCAAAGTCTAGAGAGGTTAACTGACTCATTGAAGTGTTGAGGTGATGTAGTTGAGAGAGTGTTAGACTTGGTGTTAGGAAGACCCATGTTAAAATTCTGTCTCAGATATTAGTTGTATTATCCTGGGAAAGTCACTTAACCTCTTGGCCTCATGTTCCCTGGGATAACAGCAACTCTTTTATGACATTATTGTGAAGGCCATTTGAGCCAATATAAGTAAAGCGCTTTGCAAACCTAATAATACTATATAAATGTTAGCTAGTATTATTATCATGATGCATGGTCATATGTTAATGGCAATGGCAGATCATTCTGATTAGAAAGTTCCTCTGATAGACTATGAGCTCCCTGACCACAGGGACTACTTCAATTCTATCTTTGTTTCTCTGGTGTCTGCATATAGCAGGAGCTTAATAAATACTTGTTAATCGATTGACTGATACAGGGCAAACCTTGACTCAGTTCTATGTGTTTTTCCCTGTATCTAAATAAGCAGATATTTTCATGAAGGCCATTCTCTAAAACATATCTGTAATTCAAAGTCTTTTGGGTTAAAAACATCCTTGGGAGCAAGAGCAAATGCTTAGTACTTTAAAATTAACAAGTGATAAGGCTGGAGTTAAAACAAAAGTCTGATTTAATACATAAAATATTTAAACTATTCATTCTATCTTCTTATATTCATTTGTTAGGAAAAGGAACTTAAGACAGCTTTCTCTAAAAGTAAGTGTCCTGCCCTTCGCTGACATGCTACATAAGAAAGTTTTTTTCTTCAACCCACTTTCACCCAACTTGTGGGAATGATGTAAATACAGCTTAAGTTTTATATTTACTCTATGTCAGAGGACACTATTATATAATTTCATGATTCCTGCATGTTTCCTCTCATTCCATTAAATTATACAACATAGCAATTAAGAGATGGATTTTCTGGACTTCTGGTACAAATATAAGTTAAAGGTTCTCTCAAAAGTTCTAATCATTTAATCATAGTAAACTATCACTGAAATTAGAAAGGTAAAACCAGGAAGGGGGCAGCTAGGTGGTGGAGTGGATCGAGCACCGGCCCTGAAGTCAGGAAGACCTGAGTTCAAATCCAGCCTCAGACACTTGACACTTACTAGCTGTGTGACCCTGGGAAAGTCATTTAACCCTGAGAGAGAGAGAGAGAGAGAGAGAGAGAGAGAGAGAGAGAGAGAGAGAGAGAGAGAGAGAGAGAGAGAGAGAGAGAGAAGTATTAAGGTTGTAGGAGAAAGGAATACAGGTTTTTATTCAGTAAACATTTCCTTAAATTTTCTAGGGTTTTTGCTTTTGTTTAAATTTTCAGAGGATTCTGGTAATTGATATATTTTGTTGTTACAAAGTGATAGGTAAGGTCTGCCTGCTTTCAAACTTATAAGTATTATGAGGACGCATTAAATTCACCATTTTCTTTCTGTTGTAAAGGTGTTAGTGTTAGAGATTAATCTCTTTTACTAAGACATACTGAAGGTCTGAAGATTTCTGTAATACAGCCTGTCATGACCATGGTAGATCTACAAGAAGGGTACCTTTCCCTGATAGGGGCAGCTAGGTGGCACAGTGGATAGAGCACTGGCCCTGGGATCAGGAGGACTTGAATTCAAATCAAGCCTCAGACACTTCACACTTACTAGCTGTGTGACCCTGGGTAAGTCACTTAACCCCACTTCCTCAAGCATCTGGGGCCATCTCCAGTTGTCCTGATGTATATCTTGTCATTGGACCCAAAGGTTCTGGAGGAGAGAGTGAGGCTGGTGACTTTCTACAGTCCTTCCTCACTTAAATCCAATTCATTGCAGGTCATGACATCTGTCATGGTCCTCTCTGAGAATGAAGGAAAATCAACAACAACTCTTCCCTGATAACTTTCCATGCTTGCATGTTTGCAGGATACAAGAAGTAACAGTGGTTTCTTGGGTCACTGGCTTCCATTCCTATAATGACTGAAAGTGCAGCTAGGAAGGTATTGGAGAGGTATGAATCCATCCTTGAAAGAGGATATCAATGCTGGCTGAATGTAGTTAAGTGCCATGGATATTGGCAATTGAATAGCTTTCATTTTCTAGGCTGGAATACCTGTACAATAGGAATTGAATTACAGAGAGATTACTAATAAATATTTATTGATTGATGGATTAGCCATGAACTTCTAAAAGTAAACAAATTATATACTATATATTGACATACAACTAAGACATTTCTCAATTACATGAAATTATTGAAGAAAACTTCCTTATTGATAAAATGGATATAGTATCAATTTTTGTGAAGCTATGGCATAGAGGGGAAAAAATATAGACTCTGGAGTCATAGGAAATGGGTCACAAACTGGCCTCTAACACCTATTACATTTGTGATACTGGGCAAATTGGTTAACCTCCCTGAACTCCAGTTTATTCATCTGTAAAATGAGGGGATTGGATATGGGGGCCTCTGAGTTCCCTTCTATGTACAGATCTAGGATTATTTGATTGCTTCAAACCCTCTTCTCTTTGTGATTTCCCTGTTGCTTTTTCTTTTTTTTTTTAGGGGGGGGGCAATGAGGGTTAAGTGACTTACCCAGGGTCACACAGCTACTAAGTGTCAAGTGTCTGAGGCTGGATTTGAATTCAGGTCTTCCTGAATCCAGGGCTGGTGCTTTATCCACTGCGCCACCTAGATGCCTCCCTGTTTCTTTTTTTTTTTTTTTTTTTTAGGCAATTGGGGTTAAACGACTTGCCCAGGGTCACACAGCTAGTAAGTGTTAAGTGTCTGAGGCTGGATTTGAACTCAGGTCCTCCTGAATCCTGGGCCAGTGCTCTATCCACTGCGCCACCTAGTTGTTCTGTCCCTGTTTCTTTTAAGGGCATCACCATTTTTATAATCATCCAGCTTCATATTTTCAGTTATCTTTGATTCTTCCTTCTCCTATAATATCCAGATTGGTTACCAAGTCTTGTTGATTTGTTTGCCACAATATATCTGGCATCTTATTCCTTCATTCTATTCACATAGCCACTAATTTGGTAAAATACTTTAGGGACAGGGGCACTAGACTCCCACCTCAGACATTTAAATAGCTGTGGCCTGGGTTAGTCACTTAATCTTTCATGCCTCAGTTACCTCATTTACAAAATGAGGGATTGGGTATATTGGTCTCTAAAATCCCTGTTCGCTCTAAATCTATGATTTTATCCTGTGGTGTCTCTGCACACAGGCTTTCTCCTCTCCTCTCCATTCACAATAACTGCCAAAATAACCTTCCTAAGCCATAGGTCTGACCCTGTTATTCCCCAGTAACCATTTCAGTAGCTACTTCCTCTTGCCTTTAGGATAACATACTATTCTGCATGGTTGTTATACCTTCACATCTCTCCTAACAGCCAGAATCACATCTCCAAATGCCCTTTCATGTCTCTACTTGGGATGGTTCTACAGATGTTTTACACTCAATACGTTAAAACTGGACTCATCTTCCCCGAAAACCTCCTGCATCCTCTCCTCTTCCTTACCTCTCTCTCTCTCTCTCTCTCTTTTTTTTTTTTAGTGAGGCAATTGGGGTTAAGTGACTTGCCCAGGGTCACACAGCTAGTAAGTGTTAAGTGTCTGAGGCCGGATTTGAACTCAGGTACTCCTGACTCCAGGGCTGTTGCTCTATCCACTGTGCCACCTAGCTGCCCCCCTTACCTCTCTTATTGTTATGCATTCCACTATCCTCCAGATCACTAAGGTTCACAACATAGGTATTATCCAGAATTCCTCTCACTCATTGCCCTCTCCCCTCTTTCAACTCAATCCCACCCCACCAATCACATTGGTTACCAAGTCCTGTCAATTTTACCTTTGTAACACCTTGCACATGCTTCTTTCTCTTCCCTGATAGTGCCACCACCTTGGTGTAGGCCCTAATTATCCCATTCAGAGATTACTTACCGCACTAGCTGTTTCTTTGGTCTCCCTGCCTAAAGTCTCATTACTCTGTGGTCCATCCTCCATTCAGCTATCAAAGTGATCTTCCTAAAGAACAGTTCTGACCATGTTACCCTACTTCCACTATTCAGTAAACTCCAGTGGCTTACTATCACCTCTAGGATCAAACATAAAAATCTTCTGTTTGGCTCTCAAGGGCCTTTGCAACCTGGATCCCCCCTACCTTTCAGTTTTCTTACACCTTCCTCCAAGTACTCTGTGATCTAGTGACAGGGTCCTCCTTGCTGATCCTCTCACAAGATACTCCATCCCTTTACTCTGGTCATTTTTCCTGGATGCTTAGCAAAGCGCCTGGCGCATATAGTAGGTGCTTCAAAGTGCTTGTTGACTGACTAGTTAATTATGTGCCAAATGTAGTCAGGAACTAGTATAATTATATTTACATATTCACTAGTCATTAATAAGTGAGCAAAATTAAGCTTCACATTCCAGCTTCTTTCCTTATAATTAGTAGAAAAGGCATATTAGGACATTAAAAACTGACTACAAATATCAACTGCTTTGGTCTCTGCTCATTTTTAAAGCCATTATCATTCCCCTTGAACATCTTTTATTTTGAACTCTGTCACCTCAGTTTCGTATGCTCTTTTATTTCCTTTTATAGAATCTGGCAATTTCAAACTAACTGCACTTTTAAGCTAGTGAGGCAGTTACATCTCTGTACTTCAATGGATTTGTCTTTGAATAAGAATGATTTTATTCTGAAATAGTCTTAAGATTTAAAATAAACACAGAACAGTCAACAATAAAACTGTGGTTTAAGGAGTACACTATTCTCACTTTTTTATTCTGGAGGAAGATGCAAAGGTTTTTTAAAGAAAGTCTTTACAGATCAGGGAGGAAAAAGTTTAGATTATATTTCTGGTCAATTTCAGAATAATTTATAACAGGAAAAATTTTATTTTGGAAAGTTAGCAAACAAAAATCACAAAAAGTTAAACACAACATCAAGTTGTTTGTACTTCATATTCTCTCTCCCCTCTCTCTCTCTCTCTCGTGGGGCAATGAGGGTTAAGTGACTTGCCCAGGGTGTCAAGTATCTAAGGCTGGATTTGAACTCAGGTTCTCCTAAAACCAGGACTAGTGCTTTATCCACTGTACCACCTAACTGCCCCCCATTCCCACCCGTTTGTCCTTCATTCTCAAAGAGGACCATAACATTGAGGTGATGTTATGGGTTGCAGTGAATTGCATTTAAGGGAGGGAGGGTTGTGCAGTGTCACCAACTTCACTCTCTCCTCCTGAGCTATCTGGGTCCAGTGGCAAGATATACATACATCAGGACGACTGGAGATGGCCCTGGATGTTTTAAGGCAATTGGGGTTAAGTGACTTGTCACACATCTAGGAAATGTCTGAGGTAAGATTTGAACTCAGGTCCTCCAGACTCCAGGGCCAGTGCTTTATCCACTGTGCCACTGCCCCACATGACACTAAGTAGGATTTCATGGATACAGAAAGAAATTCACTATTACATACATTATTTATTAAAATATTGCAATCTTTCTCTTCCCTATTCTCACCCTCCATTTTCACATCAAAATAAAGGGATAGAAGGAAGACACTGTAAGTTCTGGTCGTTTTGAGTTCCTGGCTCTTACTCGACCATTTGTCATACTTTTGCCCTCCAGATTCTACTCTGCATCTTCTTCCCTCTTCCTCATCTTCTATCACTCAGGTGCTTTCTTCTGCCACTATCTGCTCTTCAGCCCCATCTCACATGATAAAGTGGTCTGACTCTGTCAAAGTTAACCCCTCTACCTGCTCAAGCGATCCCATTCCATCCTGACTCCTCCACCAGTTTGCACCTCTCTCATCTCCACTCTATTACTAATTTTCAATCTCTCCCTGTCTACAGGCTGCTTCGCTACTGCCTACAAACATGCACATATCAATTTCACCTTTACAATATCTCTTGAATACACTCCCTTCTCTCTGACACTGCTACCACTCTGGTACAGGACCATACCAACTCATGCTTGGGCTACTGTAAGAGTCTGCTGGTGGGTTTGCCTGCTTCAAGTCTCTCCCCACTTCAATCCGTCCTCCATTCTGCTACCAAAGTGATTTTCCTAAAATACAGTTCTAACCATGTCGCACCCCACACCCCCATACTCGCCCCCACCCCACTCAACAAACTCCAATAACTTTCCATTGCCTTTAGGATCAAGTACAAAATCCTCTGTTTGGTATTAAAGACCATTCATAACTTGGCCCCCTCCTACCTTTCCAGTCTTCTTTACACCTTACTCCCTGACACATACCCTTCCATCAGGTGACACTGGCCTCCTGGCCATTCCACAAACAAGACACTATCTCTCAGATCTGGGTATTTTCTCTGCCTGTCTCCCATGTCTGGAATGCTCTCCCTCATCAATTTCATTTACTTGCTTCTCTGGCTTCCTTTAAGTCCTAACTAAGTCCCATCTTGTACAGGAAGTCTTTCCCAAACCCTTTTAATTCTAGAGCCTTCCCTCTCTTAATTATTTTCTATTTGTTCTATAAATGGCTTGTTTATAAATATTTGTTTGCTTATTGTCTTCCCTCATTAGATGATTGTAAGCTCTTTGGAAGTGGCAATTATCTTTTGCCTCTCTTTGTATCCCCTATTGCTTAGCACAGGGCCTGGCATATAGTAGGGGCTTAATAAATATTTGACTGACTGACCAAAATAATATAGGATGAATACAAAATTATAGCAGGGTCTTCTATGAAGACGTTCCAAATTAGATGAGGTTATCCAAGAATGCTAAGTCCAACAAGAACTTTTAAATTATAATGGGGAAATGTAGGTAACCACAGAAAGAATAGGGTCCCTACTTGAAGAGCATAGAACAACAAGTACTAAAATACTTATTTTGTTTCTATTTTTTTTTCTGTCAAAGAGAAAGTCTTTGTTTTAGACAGGGCAGAACAAAAAGTGTTATCTGATGTTAGTTCTCAAGGTAAGGAAAAAGCCAGGTGCCCTCAGACACTTATTAGCTATGTGATCCCAGGCAAGTCATATAACTCTATCTGCCTCAGTTTGCTCAACTGCAAATGAGATGGAGAAGGGAATGTCAAACTACTCCAGTATCTTTGCCAAGAAAACAAATATGCGGTCACAAAGAGTAGGAGGCAACTAAAAAATGACTTTATAGCAACAACTCAAGGTAAGAAGAGAATAAAAGAGCATTTGGGGGGCAGCTAGGCAGCAGAGTGGATAAAGCACTGGTCTTGGATTCAGGAGGACCTGAGTTCAAATCCAGCCTCAGACACGTGACATTCAACTGGCTGTGTGACCCTGGGCAAGTCATTTAACCCTCATTGCTCTGCAAAAAAAAAAAAAAAAAAAAAAAAAAAAAGAGCATTTGGATGTCCTTGGTGAATTCAGGTCTCCAGGACCAGATGAACTACATCCCATGATACTGAAAGAAGTTTTGGATGTGACTGCTGACCTTTGAAAAAAAATCTAGGAAATAAGAGAAGTGTTCTGGGATGAGAAAAAAGCAAAATCCTCATTTTTAAAAAAGGGAAGAGAGTGGCATCAGAAAACTATAGTACCATTATATTGGCTTTGATTCATGATTAAATTCCATGAAGTATTCTTTTCTTTTCTGGGGCAATGAGGGTGAAGTGACTTGCCTAGGGTCACAGAGTTAGTAAGTGTCAAGTGTCGGAGGCTGGATTTGAACTCAGGTCCTCCTGAATCCAGGGCCAGCACTTTATTCATTGCGCCACCGAGCTGCCCCATGAAGTATTCTTTTTTTTTTTTTTTTTTTTTTTTAGTGAGGCAGTGGGGGTTAAGTGACTTGCCCAGGGTCACACAGCTAGTAAGTGTTAAGTGTCTGAGGCCGGATTTGAACTCAGGTACTCCTGACTCCAGGGCCGGTGCTCTATCCACTGCGCCATCTAGCTGCCCCCCATGAAGTATTCTTAAAAGGATGATTTGTTAATATTAAAAGGCAGTGGTAATCACAAAGCCAGCATGGCTTCATCAAAAACAAGTCATGACAAATTCACCTCATCTCCTTTTACGACATGGTATAGCAATGGTATTTTAGGCTGAATTGAGATTCAAAGTGTCCAGAACTAAGGAGGTGATAGCTGAGCTGTATAGGTCTGACCAAGTCTGGAGTACTATGTTCAGTTCTGAGAACCATATATGTCATTTTCAGAAGAACAAAACACTGAAGCACACACACAGACACATGTATATACATGTGTACAATATATGTATGTATGTATATAAATATAGAGAGATATGGATAGGGCTAGGATGGTTTGGGTGTGGGAGATTATGCCACAGGAGAATTAATGTTCAAAGAATTAAGGATGATTAGCCTGGAGAAGAGATGATATAGGAAAGCACATGAGAATAGTCTTCTAGGACTTGGTGGACTATTTTATGTGAAAATGATACTTAGAATGATTCAGATTTGTTCTACTTGACCCAAGAAATAAGAACTATAGAGATGTAGAAGTTGCAGGGAGGAATATTTTGGAACAATGTCAAGGACCAAAAAAATTCTATCAGTCGGGACTGTCCCAAGTGGAATGAGATTTTTCAGAGGTAGTGAGTTTTGTCTCACTACAGGTCATTAAATAGAGACTGAATGACCACTCGACAGAGGCACTATAGAGGACAATCCTGTTTGTGCATGATTTGGATGAGATGACCTTTGAAATGCCTTCCAACTCAACGATTTTATGATTCTGAATGGGAAAAATAAATATAAGATAAAATGAATTCAGTAAATGTTACAAATAGACATAAAGTCATCAAATTAATGTCTCAAAGAGCTCCAGATACTGATGAAATTATGAATTCTAAAGTACTACAGTAAGAATTCAGTAAAAACTGGTTGTTACTCAAGATGGAGCTTTTGACACTTTCCTTAAATGAAGAAATCCACATAATCTTTTTTCTCCCAAAGCTTACAATTTTAAATAATCATCACTTTCTTGGAACACATTTGCATGTCTAATGTTTAATGTATTGACAATTTTTCAGTTTTCTTTAACGAAGCTTCTGCATATAACTCTTCTTTAATAACTATTTTCTTTAATAACTATTCTTTTGATGGGGGAGGGTCTCATAAAAAGTTCTTACACTTTTTTGAAGTCTTCCTTTTGTACTAAAATATAAGATGGGGGGCAGCTAGGTGGTGCAGTGGATAAAGCACCAGCCCTGGATTCAGGAGGACTTGAGTTCAAATCTGACCTCCGACACTTAATACTTACTAGCTATGTGACCCTGGGCAAGTCACTTAACCCTCACTGCCCTGCCCCCCCCCCAAAAAAAGGGAAAAAATGATAGATCGTAGAACTAGATTTGAAAGGGACCTCTGGGGCCACCCACTTTAACCTTCTCTTTTAGCAGATTAGGAAACTGAGGCTTAGAGGAGGTTCAATTATTTGTTCAAGGTCACACAGGTATTAAATGACAGAGATGTTATTTGATTTGTTTTTGGTTTTTGCGGGGCAATGAGGGTTAAGTGACTTGCTGAGGGTCAAGTGTCTGAGGCCAGATTTGAACTCACAACCTCCTGAATACAGGGTTGGTGCTTTATCCACTATGCCACCTAGCTGCCCCCCAGAGGTGGTATTTGAACCCAGGTCTTTTGATTTCAGAACTAGTAACTCTTTCAGAACTTTCTACTTTGATGTGATTTTTCAATGCATATATGACACATCTTTATGTAGCAATTTTAGGTTCAATAAATGCTTTATATTATATCACTTAAACTTCACAATAATGCGATGTTGCTCTTATTATTATGACTAGAGCAAAGAGGGAATGGAGGCTCAGAGTAGTCACATGACAGATAAGTAGCAGAACCAAGATTTGAATGAATGTCTTCTCACACTTAATATTCAGTGAGCTTTCCACTAAACTGGCATCCTCCCATATACCATATAACTAGAAACTATATGCATATATGTATATATGTATGTATTTATATATGTGCTAGAATTTTTATTTTGTATCAAAAGAATTTACTGATCATTCCTGTGAATGTATTTACTTCATTTTCATGCACCACTTATTATAGTAAAATCTTATTTGTATGAAGGTAAAACTTTTGACAGCACTATAAAAATAATTATGGGAACTAAAAATTAGGTAAAATAGCTAGCTAGCATTTATATAGTCCTTTACTGTTTGCAAAGCATACCGCTGATGTTATCTCATTTGATCCTCAAAACAATCCTGGGAGGCAGAAGGTATTATTATCCCCATTTTACAGATGAGGAAACTGAGTTTAAGAGAGGTTAGGTGACTTGTCATACAACTATTGAATGTTTGAGGTAGGATTTGAACTTTGGTCTTCCTGATTGCAAGTCCAATACTCTATCCATCTAGCTGTTCAAGAGAAATAGCAATGAAAAATGGCTCAAGATAATTAGCTAAATTAAATTTCCTCTGTTCAGAGATGTAGGAAATACACTTAGGCATTTAATATATTTATTCATTAGCAGCTTTAGGAAAACATTATTCATGCTTATTACAATTTTTTAGTTGATCAAAGTGACAATATGCAGGTGTTTTCAGGCTGGCAGGTGAGGCTTAAGTTTAATTTAATTTTTCTCACATTCCCTTTTTAGCAGCAATGTACCAAACTGCCATCATCCTGAAAGTTCTTGCTTTTAAAACGAATAACTTAAAAACAAACCACTAGCTGATCATTAAATTTAGTTCTCTGTCAGAGATCAATACATAATGGGGTAACAAAAATATTTCTTTTCTCCCAAGAGCTACAGTCACTAAAGTTAAATGTACAGAAGTTTATACATTTTGGAAAAGGCCAAAACTAAAAAAGAATGAGTATGCTATTTCAGACACGTATCTTTGATAAACTGAGATGTTGACATCATATGTAGCAAAATAACTTTGTTCCTCAGTCCTTATTGTTCTTTTAGCTTTTGGTTCCCCCCCAACACACACATTTTGGCAGCAGGATTTTAGCTATGTAATCTGTAGATATTTGGAGGTTTGTTTTCTAACTTGTTTTTTTCCATTTTTATTCAAAATAGTCCCAAGTACGAGAATTGGTGAACCCTATTGATACTTGACAAAACATACTGAAACACACACACACACACACACACACACGGCGGAGGGAGGAATAGCTACATAATTACAGTGAAAGCCTGATAAGCCTATTGGATAGGGAGGTTTGTATCAATAATCTTCATATCGGCATGTTGTCGATTAGTCATTTCAGTCATGTCC
The DNA here is from genome assembly GCF_019393635.1 of Dromiciops gliroides. Taxonomy (NCBI): domain Eukaryota; kingdom Metazoa; phylum Chordata; class Mammalia; order Microbiotheria; family Microbiotheriidae; genus Dromiciops; species Dromiciops gliroides. Next base: position 409,441,210 of record NC_057862.1, on the reverse strand, counting down.
AACTCTTTGCCACCCCTTTGGGGTTTTCTTAAGCAAAGATACTGGCATGATTTATCATTTCCTTCTCCAATTCATTTTACAAATGAGGAACCTCAGGCAAACAGGGTTATGTGACTTGCCCAGGGTCACATAGGTACTAAGTGTCTGAGGCCAGATTTGAACTCATGAATCCGAGTCTTCTTGACTCCAGGTCTGGTACTCTATCCATTGTGTCCACTATTTGTACTCTACAATGAACAGTTTTACATACATTATCTTATTTGCTTTTCAACAATCTGGTGTGATAGCAGTGGTAGAGATTAATATTTTCAGATAATTTTTACTGATATCTTTTATATTTATGTTACCTATGTACTTATATATTTCACTTCATCAAAACTAACCAACATTTGAAAACATTCTGGCATTATCTGCAATGTTCTACATAGCTCCCACCTCAGAGTTTTATGAGTTGATTTATAGGTATATACACATACAAACACACACAGACACACACAGACACAGACACACACACACACACACACACGTAACCAGAAAACTCTGTAGGTTTTGAGATAACCAACTAAAACTCTGGATAATGAAGTATGACTTCTAGAAGAAAGTGATCTATAGGGCCTAGTAGATAAAAGTAGATAAAGTAGATAAGTATTGTGATAATTAGTGACTCTGGCTTAACAGGAAGGTTATCACTCAAAGTCTGATAAAAGACAAATGAAAGTCAGAGGCTATTAAATCTACAAACTCTAAGGTTAGATATTAACATAAAGAGTGATCCATGAATAACTTAGCAAAAAAAAATTCTTTTTTGCTTTAATGGATTCTACACTGGCCTTTGGTGAAAAAAACAAACAAAACTAGACAATCATGGTGGCAGAGACATCCAATTATTATCACTCTTTAGCAAAGTCATTGTTGTTGTTTGTCCTTCATTCTCAAAGAGGACCATGACATTGGGGTGATGTCATGAGTTGCAGTGAGGGAGGTCTGTGCAATGCCACCAACTTCACTCTCTCCTCCAGAGACATCTCGAGATATACATCAGGATGACTGGAGATGGCCCTGGATGTTTTAAGGCAACTGGGGTTAAGTGACTTGCCCAGGGTCACACAGCTAATATGTGTCTAAAGTGACATTTGAACTTGGGTCCTCCTAACTTCAGGGTCAGTGCTGTATCACACTGTACCATCTAGCTGCCCAGCAAAGTCTATTACATGTTTAACAAATGATGAGAATACAGGAAATGGTCAAAATACCAGGGCTCTTATTTATGAGGTATAAATTAGAATGCAATTTCAAATCAATGTGTAGTCTACTTTGAATAAATGATGAAAAGATTACTGCTAAAATTTTATTTAACACATCTTATTTAAATGGATGCTTCAAAATCAGACAAACTCTTATGTTTTTGGTATGCAGCTTGTATTATGTAGATAAATTCAGGAATTTTCAAAACTTGATTCACACGATTAATTTTCATTTTTCATGGATGTCAGATATTGAGAAGGCATGCAAAATTAGTGCCATTAGTGCTAGAAAAATGTGGGTTTTGTTCTTAGACAAAATTTGCCAATATGTTTGGTTTGTTTTTGTTGTATACACCAGTGATCTCACAGGTTCAGGAAGTCCCTGTTGAGGAAATTCCCTTGAGCACTGCAGATCAACGGTTCTGTAATTTATAGTTTCATGCTCAGAGCATGGAGGTTCAGTGACTTGCCCAGGTTACAAAGGCAGTATCAGATCTGAGTTAGGCCTTGAACCTAGATCTTCTTGACTGTGAGCCTGGTAGATGCCGCCATTTGTTGAAATGAACCCTGAACTCATCATTAGTTGCATAATCACTATTAGAATTATAAGAAATGGGGGTGGCTAGGTGACGCAGTGGATAAAGCACTGGCCCTGGATTCAGGAGTACCTGAGTTCAAATCCGGCCTCAGACACTTGACACTTACTAGCTGTGTGACCCTGGGCAAGTCACTTAACCCCCATTGCCCGGCAAAAAAAAAAAAAAAAAAGAATTATAAGAAACGGTCATTGCATTGCTTGCTTAGCTCCCCCCACCCCAACATTTCTTTTCACTTAGTACTGATTCCATTAGTAACTGGATAGTTGACTTTTGGCAAGTCCTACCACCTCTCTGGGCCCTAGTGTCTTTATTTGTAGAATGAAGAGTATATCAAGTGGGATAGGACTAGATTATCCCAAAGTATCTATAATTCTGTGATCTTATTCTTTCTTGCATTTTCTTAATAACTACTAGTCCTGACATGAAGTCAATTATTTAGGATGTTACTATAAGACTCTGCAAACATGGAAAACTGAAACAGTGGAAAAGCCACAAGCTTGGAAAGAGGTTAAAAAAAAAAGTTACCCTCCAACAAGGAATTTCTTCCTCTACCTTTTGTACTTTATTCCAGTACATTTGGTACTTCAGGACAATAGATATAAAGTAAAATGTACTCATTTGCCAGGAGGAAGAGAATTACTCTATTTCCTGAAAATGTCTGTGACCCCCAAAACTACCTAAAACTAGACCCACGGTCACAAAAAAAAAAATCAGGAAAAAAATGTGTAGCTGAGTTGGATTTTTGTGGTCTGTAATATGGCCAATTCTTCGAATCTGTTCTTCTTTCCTTTGATCAGGAAGAAAGTGAGAAAAGGAGGCAGGTTAGAGGGGGGTGGAGAAAATGTGCACCAAAAGCACACTGTCATTTTTTCCCTAATTCTTGATATATTAAAAATAAACAAAAGAGAGGCTATGACCTGGTGTAACATCTAATCTACCAGGCAACAAAGAAAAAAGGGCTCAAATTGAAGTAACTTAATGGATTCTGAAAGATGTTTCAGAGATGACATAGTTACTTTCAATTCTTAATTAAGAATACTTCATGATGGTATCTTTCAGGCTTTCAAAATTTGTACATCTTGATGATCATTAGCATCTATTCTCTCTGATATTGTCTCAAAAGTATTCAGAAAGCTATTTGCCCATCCTACCCTGCAGTGATTTCACTGAGTCATTACAGTAATTTGACAGAAAAGATTTTAACTGCTTTTCCTAGATTTTTCCAAGTTCTCCTATCTAGAACGCTGACCTTTGCATTAAAAAAAAAGCTGCTCTTATAGGTATGAGAGGTGTGTGTGGGTATCAGGAGAAGTACAATGACCAGGGACCAGAAGATCATGTCAAATTGATTACATGTCTAATCACTAGCCAGCAAGCAGGACGTTCAACTGTTGAAAAGCTGTTTTGATTAAAATCAATCCTGTGTTGCCAACTATGCTTTTTTAAATACCACGTCTGTCCACAAAAATTTCTATTTGAAATTTTTACATATGATCCTTCTGTTTGTTTTGACACAGCATAGAGTATATCAAAGGCAGGCGCTCAGCAAATATCTCAACAATATTCTGGTAGAAATTCCTTTTTGAGGGAATTACACCCCCCCCTCCCCCCGCCCATGGCAACATCTGGATGAAAGATTTTTTTCAGTCTTCATCCTGATATTTTGTCAACAACATAACTTTAATGACAGAGTTGTTCACCTGTAAGGACCACTTCTGATATGACTCTCTGGTCCATAAATTCTCAATCTGGGATTTATGGCCCCCCAGATAGATTATGGCGATCCATGAAACTAAATGAGAAAAATTACATATTTATTTAAACATAATTGATTTCCTCTGTAATTCTCTGCATTTCATTTTATGCACTTAAAAACACTTTTCTAAGAAGGGCCTGATAGGCTTCACTAGAGTGACAAAGGAGTCCATGACTGTCTGCTGGAGAGGAACACTTTATCAGACCACTATTTTACCATATCTCCTTATGCTATGGGTTAAATATGACCAGTTTCTGCTGTGCCTGATCTTATTCACACTACTTACTTGTGATTCCAAGGAGAAAAATTTCACTTCCCCCAAAATACTATTCACCTATGCAAGTATCTATGCAGATGGTACCCATTCATTCTAAATCTATATATTTCCAGCCCATGTCTTTCTCCTAAGCTACAATCAAGTCTCACTAATTGCCTCTTGGACATCTTAAATTTAATGGTCTATAGGCATCTCAAACTCAAGACATACAAAACAGAATTCTTCCCTCTGCCCTCTCCCCCCCACCCCAAATCCTTTCCTCTTCTTAACTTTCCTGTTTAATGTCAAGTATGCCCAAACTCTCTTGGTCACTGAGGCCTACAACTGTGGCATTTTCTTAGCCTTCTCACTTGCCCTTATCCCATATATCTAGCCCGTTGCCAAATCTTGTCATTTCTACCCTTATGACATCTCTCATATATATGCCCTTTCCTTTAAACACAGTCACAATTCCAATAGCCTCTGCCTCATGCTTCTCCCCACTCCAAAATGTCCCTCACTAAGCTGCTAAAGTGATTTTTATTCTCTACTCAATAAACTCCAGTGAGCCCTCCAGGATCAACTATAAAGTGCTTTGTTTGTTTGGCATTTAAAGCACTTCATAATTGACCTCTTCCTACCTTTCCAATTTTGTGCATGGGCCCACTAGCTGCTCCTCTCACAGGACTCCATTTTCTATCTTAAAGCTTTTCCACTGGCTGCCCCCATTACCTGGAATGCTCTGCCCCTTTACCTAAGTCTAGGTTTCCCGGGCTTCCTTCAGGACTCAGCTTGAATAGGCGAATGCCAGGCAGTCTTTTTGGTCCTCTCTGGATCCTTCTATTGCCTTCCCGTCAAAGATTCTTTTTTCTTTGTATGTGCCTAATTATTTAAATGCTGTCTTCCTCATTATAAGGTAAACTCCTTGAGGGCAGAGACTGTTTTTTTGTTTTACTTTCTATCTTAAGTACTAGACACAGTTCCTGACACAAAGTGAGAACTTAAATGCTTGTTGATTGACTTGAAAACAAGGCTGAATGATTATGCTAAAAATATCTATGTCTAGATATGAATTTTAATGCCAATAAGTTTATTGAATGCATGGCATTTCTCAATGTAAAATACTCATTTGTTAGAACAGTACCTTAAAATCTTATTTGGTCAGTTTAAAAACATTAAAAGTGAAATTTTCAGGAAGTACCAACCACTAAAATACTTGGAAAAACCACAGAAATGACCTTTTCAATCATACGTGACACAGAAGGCAACATTAAATTAAAAAGAATGCATGATAAGGTATCATTCTAGTATCTCTGAAAACAGTTTAAAACGATAGGTGTAACATGTTAATGAGCCAAAAAGTTCACTTTATCAAAACATAATTTTATGCAAAAATCTGGTTTACAATGGCCTCATTAATAACAAAAATGTTAATTGGCATTAATTTTGGTAGCAATCATTTGTAAGTAATACACTTTATCAACATGATTGGTCTGGAGGAACCAACATATAAGCTCACACATCATTAAATATCTTTTCTAGGTATAATTAATGATGGGCTATCCTTTGCTATTAATCCACTATAAATAAGATGTTTACTTGGAATCAAATTTCCAGGAGTGGGGATAGATTTGCATTGAGATATCCACATATTCTGACTTAGTCTTCCTGGTAAAAAAATGCCGTGTTTATAAGATAGATGTTTGGAAGCAAAATCAACTATTTTGGGTGCTCGTAAAGGAAACACTAGTCATATAACTGCAAATCACTTGCCAACATATATAAACAGCTTTCCAGAATTTCAGACCAATGGCCATTAAAAAGCTTATAGGGATGGGGGCAGCTAGGTGGCACAGAGGATAAAGCACCAGTCCTGGATTCAGGAGGACCTGAGTTCAAATCTGGCCTCAGACACTTGACACTTACTAGCTGTGTGACCTTGAGCAAGTCACTTAACCCTCATTGCCCCAATAAAAAATAAAAAAAAAAAGCTTATAGGGGAGTGTCTCAATCCTATATGTATGAGATGTTTCCTCAATGATAATTAATTTAAATTATGGAATATGTAAAATAAATTTTTCATGGTTTCTGAGGTCTCTTGTAGCACTATGATTTTATGATTAAGACAGTAGAATGGATTAACTTATGATTATCAAAACATTTTTTTCTTTAAAATTGTACCTTAATTTGGAAACTGGATAGTGGGTTTTAGGGCTAGGGAATGTGGTAGGTGAAAGGTTAATGCAATGGCCAGGTGTATAAGGTTAAACCAACAGCTTTTCTGTAAAGACAAGTTTCTTAGAGTATTTTTTTCTGGAATTTTAGCTTAGGGTAGAATTTAAAGAGATATTTTGACATTTCTGATTTTGCCATTATGGCTATATTAAATATTTTTCCTGATATTTTGTGAAAAGCAATTGAATAATATAAACATACATAATGAAAGCAAAGTTTGTGTCTCAAAGATATCTTACACTATAAATAATACATTTAAAAATGCATTTTGAAAAACCCTGCCTATGAAAATAAAATGTATAACCTTCAATGAACTTGACACCAACAGTAAACAATATTGGCCAATAATTACTTTTCTGGAGAAATGGCTTGCAAAAATTACATTCTATTTTTAGTAGCAACTGAAAGAAAAAGGATTGTCTTCAGTAAAGATATTAAATACTCACTAGATTCCAATAAAGTACAAATGCAGATGACTTTCACAACTAAAGCCATTACTCATTAAAGAACGGTTTATGTTATTAATACATAGAAGTTATAGGATATATTGATTCCAAGGGTAACCCAAAACATAGGTTACTCACTTATTGTCATCTTGGCAGATAAAAATCCTAAGCTTTTTTTCCACAGGAAAAAATAGTAGCTATAGTGTTGGGAGGTAGAGAAGAATAAAGATCGACTATGCCAGGAAAATATTGGTCCACATTTCTAGATAAAATAAAGCATGGGACTCTTCACTCCCAGAAACTTAAGAAATATGGTAGATTCTCTCACTCAAGGGATCATGAGAAATAAATGTTTTTAATTACAAAATATGATAAGGAATGCTGTCATATAAAGGGGAGGACTAATATGAAATTAAACAACCAAAATGAAAATGAGGCTTTAAAAAATTGACTCAAACAAAAATGAAAACAATATGAGTTGAAAGGAAAAAAAGTAAGTAGGCCACTGATAAGTATGCTTTTGTCTTCTAACAGAACTTTATTGGGATCAAGCCAAACTTATGTCTCAGGGAATGACAGCTACTTTTAAAATATACAAGAGAAGCAAGGCTATCAGACACCCCTTGGGAATGTACCACACTGGGTAAATACATATTCAGAAGAATTGGACGTTTAACCTTTTGAGTGCCAGTCCATTAAATTCCAAATGTGATTTAAGTGGAAATCTTTACAAAATATGCTTCATACTTTCCTGCCTTATGAAACAGAATATAGGAAACATTGTAGTTATTATATCATGTTGTAGATTTAGCTAAATATAGTATGGGACATGAGGTTGAATGGGGACTACAGTGATGTCCCAGGAATTTTCTTTCTTATAAAAGGTTTATCTGAACTGACTTTTGGTTATTTGGTTCCTTCTCACAAAGGTAGAATGAAGCATATACAATTGTATTATCTTCTGAGCAGTGTAACTTGGGTAGCTTTCTCCAAGATTAGTGAATCAAAGGTTGAATCAATATAGAATAAAAAGGATTTTTTCCACCTCTTAAGAAAATGATTATCTTCATCTTTGTTTCTGTCTCCTATTATCAGTATACTTTCACTTTATCAGCATCATCCAAACCAAAATCTATCATTTCTGCATAACTAGTATAGAACACAGGTATCTCTGAGGTACTCTTTCCTCATCTCTCAATAATCATACCTCAGTTGCCTTTGTGCTACATTACAATAACCCTTGAGAGTCATAGGACATTTAGGTGAAGTATATGTTGGGAGATTAAAAAACTAAAACCCAACTGTACTGAACCTCACAAGTCCTCATAATAATAAATGAAGCTGAAGGTATACAATACACTGTAAGTAATTTACATAGTAATATCTATGCACACAACATGTAGGCTAGGAGCATTTTATTTTTAATGTTCCTGACTCCCCTCAAATGTAAACACTGAATCTACATGTGGTTCCCTAACTCCATCACTTCTATGAGAAGTTATATTATAAAAAAAAATTCATAAGCAAATCTCATAGTCACATTTAAAATGCAGTTTGTGCCTGGGATTCTATTAAAAGTTAAACGTAAAGAAAGTTTAGAGAAAATTTTGGCCTAGTGTCATATGATCACGTAATGATAATGGCTAAGGAAGATTTTGTAGCTTGGAGCAAGTATTTCCTCAAACAATCTAGCACAAAATGTAATTGAAAAGTATGAAGACTATTTCTCCACGAATTATATAAGGTAAGACAGTCATTCTTACAACAATAGTCTATTAATTGTGTGATATTATGATCTCCAAAGAATTAAAATTGCTGATAACCCAGAAAACAATGTAGAGCTAAATAGAAGTTCTTTTCTTTTTTTTTTGGAGGTGAGGCAATTGGGGTTAAGTGACTTGCCCAGGGTCACACAGCTAGTAAGTGTTAAGTGTCTGAGGCCGGATTTGAGCTCAGGTCCTCCTGAATCCAGGGCCAGTGTTCTATCCACTCACTGAGCCACCTAGCTGCCCTGTCTCACTCTCTTTTAAACCCTTTGCAATCATACTGCTAGTGATGACTTGTATGAAACAAATGATGTAAAAGATATAAATTTTAAAAGGTAAGATCAGAAAAAGAGAAGAGTGGGTTACATGGCAAGAATAAGAATAACAGATGGATAGTTTGAATGCTGGTCTGGTATCCATAGAATGTTAAAAGACCTACAAAAAAGCCTGCTGAGCAATTGGGTATATTCACTGTGGATTTATGGAAGGATGTGGACAAGGACCACAAATGATGAGAAGTGTGGATGGGCTGTGATCTGCACCAGGGAGAGATCCACAGCAATGAGGCCATAAATGTGCTGAAATACAAAGTAGAATGTGATATAGGCAAAGGTGTTATTAGGAAAAAGTACTCCCAAAACGCCAGAGCTGGCAGAGACCACTTTCAGCTGGAAGCAGGGGGTTAGGGTTGAGGGGAGGGATCAGGCAAGAATTCATGTAGAAGGTGGCACCTGTGTTATTTTTTTGTGTTTTGTTTTTTTGGTGAGGCAGTTGGGGTTAAGTGACTTGCCCAGGGTCACAAGGCTAGTAAGTGCTAAGTTTCTGAGGCTGGATTTATACTCAGGTCCTCCTGACTCCAGGGCCGGTGCTCTATCCACTGTGCCACCTAGCTGTCCCTTGCATTAGTTTTTGAAGGAAAAGAAAGGTTTCAATAGGTGGATCTAAGAAAGGAATCTTGCACTCAAGGAACAGAAGATGACCTGTGAAAACACACAGGGGTGGTGTAAGGGGCTAAAATTCTAGCTAGTCTGTCTAAAATATCTAATGAATGGTCACCAATAAATTATAAGCTTTAGCAAGAGTTGGACTTTTAAGCATTTATTAAGGAGAATAAGAATTTGGTGAAGAGTGAAAGGCCTAGATTCATCTATCTATCAAAGGGAGAGCACATATTTAGCTCCGTTCTCCACCAGAGTCCTCATGAAAAGAGAGAGTGCCAGCTTTGCCCCCTCTTCCTCCCACAAGCGTCACTTCCTGACGCCAAAGAAAAGCCACATGTCTTGCCCTCAGGCACCTTCTCCTCATGGCCGGGCTTTCCTACAGTAAGTCTCCAGCAGGTGGTGTCATTCCAATCATTATAGTGGGAAGGAGTGGGATGAGATCAAGGAACAGCCAAAAGACCAGTTTAGCTCCCAAAGACCTTGGACAGTAGTTAGCTGGCTTCCTAAGTCCTGGGATGCTCTCCATCACATACCAAGGCATATACTTGAGGAAGAGAGCAGATCTCTTTTCTGTTGTTAACAGGCTGACAAACAGCTCCCTAAGTTCCCTCAGGAGGGAGTCATCAATCATCAAGTACTAATTTCTTTTCTTTTCTTTTTTTCCTAATCTTTACAGACATTCTTACTTGGAAGCACCTGAGCATTCAAATCATAGTTCCTCAGAGGACAAGTGGCTGCTTTTTCCTTTTCAGACCCAGCCCCCTTCTCCTCAGAGAGAAATTTTTATCTGCTACTTAGCTCCAGGGATTCAGGGGTCCATTCTTCCCACTTATCTATGTCACAATTTTCTATCTTCCAACCTCCTGACACAGGTCCAACAAGTTTCTCTATTGCTTCTTCAGATTTTTTCTTCTTTGTTTTCACACTGAAGTGTCTCCTCACCCTTTAATTCTTACTCATAACCTAAAAACTGGAGAGTTCTTTGTAACCTTTATCTTCTATTTTAAACAGATCAGCCCACATTTAAGCATAGATAATAATTATTGGGCTGTGGCAGAAAAACACATATTATTCAGGTCATGGCTAAAAGTGTCCCTGATTTTCATATATTCTGGAAGCAAGATTTTAAGTCCTATTCAATAAAGGTAGTACCTAAAACAATGATGATCAACATCGGTTCTAGGCTGTTGTCTAGAAGCTAAAATAAATGAATGTACTTAACATGCAAATAACAATCTAATTGTGTCCTTGACTTAAAAAACGAAAACCAAAAAAAAAAAAAACCAAATGGCATATCAATTATATAAACTTAGCTTAAAATGGTGTATCAGTTTTCCCTTCAGGACCCTAATATGTTAACTCTAAATTATGTTTCAGGAATTAAGTTGACCCATAAAATTATTGCCTGAGAGTATTTAAGGAAACATTCCTTCCAAAGTAAAACGTTAAGTTCACAATCATCAGACAATTTTGAGTTTATAAAACTCTTAGCAGTCCAACTTTACTGCACATTCTTCATGAAGATATCCCTGACCTCCTCAGGTGGTAACAATCTTTTAACCTAACAACACTTAAAAAAAAATCTCTCTGATGCACTTTTATAATATTATACATTATACCTATGTGGGTTTGTATCTTATTCTCCTCCTGGTCTGTTAGCACCATGATGTTAACTAAACTTTGTATTTCCCTCAGTGCCAAACACAGCTCTCAAAAAGTGTTCATCAAGGTCTAATTAGCTTCTCCTTTTAAAAAAAAGAATAATAAACATTTTTATTTAAAGTTCTGAGTTCCAAATTTTGTCTCTCCTTCCCTCCCTCCCCATACCCCTCCCTGAGGCAGTAAGCAATGAGATATAGGTTATACATGTGTAATTATGTAAAACATTACCATATTCATCATTTTGTACAAGAAAACCCGAATTAAAGAAAAAATTTAAAAGAAATAAAATGAAAAATGGCATGCTTCAGTCTGTGTTCACTCAATATCAGTTCTTTCTTTGGAGGTGGAGGGTATGCTTCATCATTAGGACTCTGGGATTGTCTTGGATCATTTTATTGCTGAGAAGTCATTTACAGTTCTTCATCAAACAACATTGCTGTCACTGTGCACAACATTCTCTTGGTTCTGCTATTAGCTTCTTTTAAATTAGGGGAATTGAAAACTAGCTCAATGCCTTATGCATAAGAGAAACGAGCACCTTCAATAAACCTTAGGTTATTTTTAAGAAGTATGTACATTTTAAGTTTCTCTTTCCTCTTCATATCTAACTCCTACCTGACTTTCAAAACGCAAAAGGTCAAACCAAACTTTGCACCTAGCGACCTTTCAAATTAAATGTACTTTTATCATGATAAATCTACTTACAAATTCACAAAATTATTAATTTTTAAAAAACGAAGCACAGGAACCAGAAAGCACTGGTTGGTTTTGTTGAAAAGGTCTAATAAGTTACATCAGAGCTTCTATAAAAAGTAGTTATCTGCTTCAAAACATACTTTCATATTGGCTCATTCTTTTTCTTTTTTTTTAATTGGAAACCAAGTAATCTAATCTTTTTAAAAAAATTATTTATTTATTTATTTTTTTAAATTAGTAAAGTATTTTTTTTTCCATTACATGTAAAGGCTCATTCTTACAATAGGTTTAAGAAGCATTAAATCTGTATTTAGAAAAAGGAACATTCAGTGAAGACTTTAAAAATGTTATTAGTACACAAGCCAATCCTGAAGTATTTATTAGGACAACAAAGTTTTCATTTTTCCTTTCCTTTTTCATAACATTGTACATATACAAAGAGAGAGGGAGGAGGAGAAGGGAAAGGAACAAGCATTTATGAAGTGCCTAAGATGTGCTAGGCACTGTGCTAAGCACTTAAGAAGGATGATCTCATTTGATGCTTGAAACAACACTGTGAGGTAAGAGCTGTTATTATCCCGTTATACAGATGAGGAAACCAAGGGAGGCAAAGGTTAAGTGACTTGCCCAGGGTCACACAGCTAGTAAGTGTCTGAGGTCAGTTTTTAAATCAGGCCATCTTGATTCTAGACCCAGCGCTCTCTACATTGTGCCATTTATTAGTATGAGGAAACCGTTTTCATTCTCAGGCGACCAACTCTTTTTGCTTGTGAGAAGTATTGTAGGGCCAGGCCAGCAGCATGTTACACTCAGAGGTGGGATGTGTAGCTTTGAATGCTTTCTCAGGAACACTTATACTAGGTGAATCTCAACTTCTCAGGGTGTTTTTCAGTCAAATCTGACTCTTTGTGACCCCATTTGGGGTTTTCTTTGCAAAGATACTGGAGGGGTCTGCCATTTCCTTCTCCAGCTCATTTTAGGAATCTGAAGCAGAGTTAAGTGACTTGTCCAGGGTCACCCAGCTGGTAAGTATCTGAGGACAGATTTGTACTCATGAAGTCTTCCTGACTCCAGTCCTGGCACTCTATCTACTGTGTCAGCTAGCTGCCCAGTACTACCATTACCTAGAATAAAGAGTTGTTTTAAGAAAAATGTATTTTTAAGTATTAAAGCATTCTATAAGTGACATTATTGTTGTTTAGGAATGCTCAACTTTTAATCCCTTCTCTTGCTTAATATATGACTTTTGTCCCCTCTCAATATAGCTAATAGTTGTATTAATGACATCCCTTGTTTAATAAAACCACTAGATGAGTGATAACTCTTGACTTGAAAGGAGATATGTGCCCCAGGATAGTATGGTCAAGAATGCCTTCTGTAGAGATCTCTTTTATGTAACCTATTTGTTAGAGATTAGTACAGGCAAAATTATTAATAAGTA